>NC_142049.1:28432490-29033463 GCF_982192425.1 Myodes glareolus | reverse complement strand
TTATCTGACTTTTAAAAGGGGATTACGGTGACGCACTGGATTCTGGCTACAATGTGGATCCAGTGTGCAGCAATAATCAAGATGTCTACATTACCTTCCACAAGATAAATGGGTGAAGATTTCTTTGGGGGGGGGGAAGATGAGTACTGACAACTTTCTTAGCTTTCTTCCAGGACCCCAACTTCACCTTTAGTTCGTGGATTCTAAGCATGAAATCTGGCTAAGGGTGGAAATCAGAGAACGTGCTATGACTTTTGTGGTCAGCTGTCTCTTCTATTTAATGTATCAATTGAGTCAAACTCTCATGAGCTCCCCACCGTCTTGCCCGAACAGATGGATCTCTTAACTGTCTCTAGGCTTCTCTGTAGGCCAGGCCTTCCTCTTGCTGCCTCTCTGACATCTCCACTCAGTTTAAAAATTACCCCTCCCAGTTTCTCACTGTTAAGAAGTACTGTACAGGGCTGGAGAGATGGCTCAGCGGTTAAGAGCACTGACTGCTCTTCCAGAGGACCCGGGTTCAATTCCCAGCACCCACATGGCAGCTCACAACTGTCTCAAAATCCAGTTCCAGGACATCTGACACCTTCACACTAATGTACATAAAATAAAGTTAAATAAACCATGAAAAATATTAAAAAAAATCTATAGAGGTATCTAATATCCTTTAAAAAAAAGAAGAAGAAGAAGAAGAAGTACTGTACAGGAGCTACAGAGCTGGCCCAGCAGCTAAGAGCGCTGACTTCTGTCCCAGAGGACCCTGGCTAGAGCCCAACGCTCACATGGCAGCTCACAGCCATTTGTAACCCCAGCCCCAGGGGATCTGATGTTGTCTTCTGGCCTCGTGGGCACTGCATGAAAGTGGTGCAGTCATAGATGCAGGCAAAACACCCATACACTTAAAATAATAATAGCAGCCTCTATTGTGGTGGATTCCTACTAAGCTCCTCTCTGTTACGTCCCTGGTCATTATGTTCAAAGAAATGTGACCTGGCTAGATGTGATGTGTGCACCTTTAATCCCAGAACCTTTTTTGTTTCTTTGGTTGGTTGGTTGGTTGGTTGGTTGGTTGGTTGGTTGGTTGGTTTTTGGAAATAGGCTTTCTCTGTTGCTTTAGAGCATGTCCTGGAACTAGCTCTTGTAGACCAGACTGGCCTTGAACTCACAGAGGTCCTCCTGCAGCTCTTTCCCTCCTAAGTGCTGGGTAATTCCTGCACTTTTAAAGCAGAGGCAGGCAGAACTCTGAGTTCAAGGCCAACCTGGTCTACCTAGCAAGTTCCAAGACTGCTAGGGTTTGTGTAGAAAAACTCTGCCTCAAAAACAAAAACCTTGACCCTAGCCCTCTAGTTGTAGGCAATTTGATTCTGTATGCTGCCAAGGAAGCTGTCTGATGGCATACCTCACTTCAATCGGTGACTAATCCATGGCAGCGCCTCTCATCTCATCCCTAATACTTAGCAAGATCCATTATATCCTTGCCTGGTCGTCTCTCTCTCTCTACACGCCTTTCAAAAGACTTGAGCAAAAGCACCACCAGGGAAGGTTTAGCCACTACCCATATAGTGGCTTCTGTCCTTCAGGAAGCCCTTGTATCCAGATGTTACCACTCGAAAATCCTGCTCTGGGCTCTGCTTACCAGGATTACACATGGCACCAACTACCTCCATTTAGGTCCCAAACTTTAGGGTCTCAACAGCCAGTCTCCAGGATGGAGACTTGTGGACTGAAGGTCCCCACCAGAACACCGCGGTAGAGTGAGGATCGGCATGGCCTTGAATGCACCGCCAGCAGACGCCGCTGGTTGGTCTCCAGAAGTTTCTATCCAGTCTGCTTCTTTCTGTCTTTGCCACCACAGACGCCTTGCTGTGGTGCTACTGTAGCTTCCGTCTTAATCACCTTAGAAAGGATGATTTATAAACAGCAGACGCTTGTGGCCCGCAGCCCTGGGGCATGGGAAGGAAGGCCAAGGTGAAGGTTCGAGTTTCCAGCATCAGCTGAGGGGTCCTGTGCTACACAGACAGTGGCCTCTGGCTTCGCGCGATAAAAGAATAGATCAAACTCTCTTAGGCCTCTCTGTTAAAGATCCTTGAGCCCTATTCCTGAAGGCCTTGCCTTCAGGGCTCGATCTCCTCCTTCTTCTAGAAGCCCCACCCCCTAACCCCACCAAGGATTACATGTCAATACATGAAATCTGGGGGACCGCAAACATGAACACGTAGCCTTTCATGTCCCTCTCTGGTCCCTTTAAGACATTCTCTGTATCACAGCCAGGGTATATTTGAAGAAAATTATACATACCTGTATCTATATAGATATATAGAAACATATCTTATAAAGCAAAATACAGACCCTCCTCTTACCCAACCGCCTCCTAGCCTGCCCCACGTGGCCCTTCTCCTGCCACCCTCCCTTCTCTCCCTGCATTTCCCACACACAGAGCCCCTGACGGACAAGCTCTGCTGTGCCCTGCGATCCTTCACTCTCCCCTCTGCCTTGGAGCCCAAGTAGATGTCCCTGCTGTTTGCAGTGTTCCTCCCCAGCCCTGCCGTTTCCCCAGGGCTTAGTTAGACACCTGCATCTGACCACTGTGACTCAAGTGTGACCCTTTGGGTTGACCCTTCCTGAACAATCCCTCTAATGTGGCTTCCCGAGGCTGGCTGCCACCACCTCCAGCACCTGCCGTAAAGTCCAGGGGACATTAGAAAAGCAGGTGGTATGGGGATAGACATCATATCATGTCCCTTTTCTATGACACTGGGCCCTCCCAATGTGGTGCAACGCATACATTAAATAAACACACTTGCCCTCTGTTAATTCCAATGTCTGTTGTTTATATTATTTGAAGATAAATTAAAGAATGTACCAGAAGATGTTTGTACAAGGGTAATGAAAATGCACTCTAAATTCAGTGAGGTTTTTTTTTTTTTTTTTTTGGCTTACACTTCAAGTGATACAAATATTTGGACAACCAGCTTTAAGTCAATGAAAAAAAGATGTTTGCCATTTTTCAAATTCTCCCCCATGTTAGCCGCCCCTTGACAAAACAGGTAGGTGTTTCCAGATGGTCGCTGTGGCCATCAAAATTTTCTCTCTTCGTCGGTCAGGAGAACAAGAACGATGTTTGGGTAGTCCAAGAAACCCTGTGGCTTGGTAAGGGTCTTGGGTAAGCTCACCAATATGCCACCACCAGTTGTTTGGAAGATAAAAGCCAAGCACATGGTTTCATAGTGCTGTCAGGGCAGGCCGCGAAACTGGCCAGGACCAAACACGACGTGAGCCCCCTATGGGATTTCCCAGAAGCCAGGCCACTCTCACACCTCTGCGTTCTGTCAACTCATCCCCTCCTGCCCTCAGAGCCCTTCTCAGGAAAAAACGGTGCTTTCCGGAGCCTGGGCAGCTCCAGTTCCTCAGGGGAAGTATTCAAAGTAATTCGCTCTGTGTGTCAACTCAGGACTCAGGGATCCATCCCATTCCAGGGGAAAGGGAGGGGGCCCAAAGAACCAACCCCTCATCAGCCAATGTAGAACTCCTTTCTGGCAGAGCCACCAGTTAAGGGTCAGTCCGGCCCAGCCTCTGCTGTGTAGACAGCCCAGAACTTCATAGGCGTCTGCGGTCCACTTACCGGCCTCAGGAAAAGACAGACCAGTGGCACCGACTCAGCTGCTCACTCCCCTCCCGCCATGGCCTCTCAAGCGCTTGCTCTCTATCGGTCTCTTTCTTGTGCCTTGCCCTTCCCTGTCTCACTAACATCTCTCCCTCCTTTCCCTCCCTCTCCAGTTCAGGTGATCCCAGGCCCCTGACTAGATTTCATTGCAGACACAATCCTGGCCACTAAAGGCTCATTCACTGGTCTCCGGGGAGTGGAGATCCTCTCGGGACTGTGTTCCTCCAGGCCTTTACAATGTCAAAAGCCCTTTTTTAAAAAGGCACCCTGCAGCTGCTTACCCAGGACCCTTGAAATCTCCCTGCACCTTAGGCGTTTTAGAAGTCTCTGGGCACTCACTTCCAGCTTATTGCTGTGTGTGCCAATCACACGTTCGACTAAGGATGCCTCTCCTGCAACTGGCTTTCTTGCCTCTGAGGTTAGTTTTTAACATGCCAGCTGATTGTCATAAAACAGCAATTCTGGAAGTCCTGTCCAAAGATTGTTATATATTAACACGTCATTAAAATAGTATATTGCAAAGTCAACATACCATTATAACTGTTAACCTATCAAATACGGACAGATTTTGAAAGCTCGGTGGAAACCAAATGCCATTTTATTAGAGAGGACTCAGGAAGAGGAAGAGCATGTGGACGTGGCAATGTTACAATGGAGCTGGTTTGATGTATTAATGGTCTTTGCCAATACTTTCTTTTGCAAAGCAAACAGATCATATACGCACATGTATGACATCATAAATTTACAACTGTGTTCTGCGTATATACCTCTGTGCATACATAGTGCATATGTGCGATGTGCCACATGGCTGACACGGAATAATTTACCGTGACTTATCTGATAGCCCTAGGATAATTTTACCAGGGTCTCAACATCCACTGGGAAGCGATAATCACATGGCCAATTAAGAGGAGAGGCTCCCAGGTGAGCTGCAACACCCATCTGAAGATAAAAGTTATGGTATATAAAATTTATTGCCACCGTGGCTCATATTTTAACCATCCATTTTACAATGCAAATCAATAAACTTTTATTGAGCAGTGTAATAGGTGCAGGGTGGAGGGATAAAAGATGAATAAGGCCCAACCCCCATCCTGAGACAGTCATAACAATATGTTTATTGTACCCTTCTCCTGGCAAGTAAGAGGCTCTGCCCAAATGTGGAAAAATATTTAAGTCCATTCAAAACTAATAGGGCTGTTGGCTCTGAATTCAGGATAAACAAAACTCTGCCCACGGAGAAATAGGATCTGCTGCCCTTCTGATCTAGCTCAGCAAGGCCAGTAAGTTTGACTGCCTCCCTCACAAGCGCCCTCAGACGAACTCTGCACCTCTGACATTGTTCTGGCCACAGAGAGACACGGCCGGTACTTCACAGACGTGGTGACAGTCAGGCATGCTGAAGAACACGTCCCGGCTTTTCTCTGAAGATCTATCGAGAGGTCATAAGACATAGACACAACCTGTCTGCACACAGCCAGGTGCACACGGGGGCTGCGCTTTCATGTAACTATTTTGGGGTGTTCAAAGAGATAAAGGGTAACACACATTTTAAAAGAACAGGAAATCGGGGAGAAGATCAAGGAGATAAGAAAAAAGATCCAGCAAGAAAAGTCAGAATTGACAAGCAAAGTTAGTAAAATGCAAAAATCAAAACAACGGATGAAATCTAGGACTAAAGGAATCAAACAGAGAATTCACGAATTGAAAGATAATAGTGAAGGATTTTACCCAGAAGACAGTACAAAGGGACCGATGAGTTTTAAAAAATGAAAGTGCAGATAAGAAGGAGCGAAGATATTTTGAAACTTGTCAACTTCTGTCTAATGGTCACTCCAGAGACTAGAGTAAAGGACATGGCAGAGGAGTTGTTTGAAGACAGGATGGCTGGGGATGTCGGAGAGCCAAAGCTGAGTCCTCAAACTCTGCAGACACAGCAGCACCTCTGCTGGGGAGAGGGGGGCGGGCACTTCCAGTCCCTAGGGGAAAGTCTGAAGCTGAGTGCAGAACGAAATGTTATTCAAACTGTTTCCTATTCCCGCATATATGCTAATCTATGATTAAGGGTAATTTTAAATTAGACACAGTAAGAAAATAGCAATAAGAATAGAATAATTATAATACTCTTTCAACCTTAGCATATAATTTTTTCCACAATTGAGAATATGTTTATTCAAAGGATGCCCTTTTTGGTTCCTCTTTGGCATATCTGAATTGCTGACAACACTCTGGCTTTGTTTGGGGACCAGTAAATAAAGGTGACCTCGTCTCAAATATATCGGCCAACCACAGACATCTAAGAGTCTAGAGGGCCATTAAGTGACTAAGGAGCAGATAGCATACACAGTATGGATGCGCCAAAGGGATGGCTCACATTCTAAGCAAGGCAGAGCTGTATACTGTGGAGGCTTTATCATGCTACATATAACAAACACAACTTAGAACATATGAGTTGGTTGTTTCTATAATTAATAACTTTTGGACTACAGATCTATTGAAAGCACAAACATGGATAAAGGGACCTACTGCTACAGTAAGAAAAATAAACAGGTAAATCCACACGCTACACTTCGTAGTGACACTGCAGAGACTGAGAGCAAAGAGAACACTTTGATGTCGCTGAGGAAAGACACTACCCCCAGGAAATCACAGAGATGCACAAAAAAGCATCTTTAAAACGCTGAGAGGCCACCCTGGCTTCCGTCCGCCCCACCTACAGTCCTCCTACAAACCTGCCTGGTATGGTTCACTTCCTCTGCCTTCACAAGCGACACACTTCTTCACCTGAGTTGGTTCTTGATCATTGTACACACGTGTATCATGTCCCTACAAGTTCCTTTCCCACAGCTGTCTTGTTTTGTTCTGTGACCGACTGAGCTGGAGCAGCTTATGTGGCCCTGGGTTTGGAGCTATCCGCTGCAACAGTGGTTCTCAGCCTGTGGGTCGCTCCCCCTCTTCTGGTGGTTGACCGGGCCCTTTCATATCAGATACTTACGTTACAATTCATAACCGTAAGAAGAAGCAACGGAATAACTTTATTGTTGGGGAATCACCACAACATGAGGAACTGTATTCAAGGGTTTCGGCGATAAGAAAGCTGAGAACCACTGCCCTAGAAGTTGGTGGGCTCACTAGTTAAAACATACCTGCTGAGGGAACGCTTTCAGCCAATTGCCTTTAAGATATCAGTCCACTTGGGCGTGGTCACATGTTCTACATATACAGATATAAATGTGTGCACTGCCCGTTGGTTGCTGGATTCTGTTCCTGTTCCCCACTCATGCAGAGGACTACTGTTCTGTGAGCCTACCCCTAAATTAAAAACTCTTTATTATACTCCATTCTGGGCTAGTGTGAGACTATTTATTATAATCAACAATACATACCAGAAGACAATGACAACCCCTCCCCCCAGAATCTATCGGTAGCAATGAGGGGTGGGGTCCCGCAGTCCCCTCGCTTCGCCATGATTGTCCATTGATAATCTTGTCGTCCCAGTGAAGTCAACTGCAGCTCTGAGGAGATCATGATTTCTTCCACAAGATGGCATCTCACAGCCCCTCTCCCCCTCTTTACAGTGTTCCCTGAGGAGGTCTCCTTTCTTAGGCTCCGCACCTCATACTGTGTTCAGTTTGTGGTGATCAGGCTGTCTCCTTGTGGGACAGTTTAAATATACTTCTGTGTGTCCCCTAGGGGATCATGATTGGAACTTTGCTCTTCAGTGTGACGTTGTTGGATAGATCCATAGAGGAGGCGCCTAGATGTTCTTAGGACACGGAAACACCGTTCTCAGAAGGAACTGATATAGTTCTCATAGGACTCTGGTCAGTTCCCTCAAGACAGGTATATCAGAACAAATTGCTGTCTCCTTGGATTCCAGTGATTTCTTTCCCTCATACATATTACAGCCATGATACCATCAACCATATAGCATAGCCTAGGAGAACCTAAATACCGCTCAGATGACTCCGGTATCATAATATTGAATCCTCAAAACTGACAGCTACCGAACTGTCCCTCTCTTTTGGCTTGTTTAATATTCCTCTCTGGCCAGCATAAGCCATTCCCTGCCATGCCACATCACTGCGTCTAGTAAAAGCCTTCAAGTAACTTCGGATGCCATATTTGCAGCTCCCAGGGGCCAGAGAATCACATATGATCTGCTTTCACGTCCATACACAGTGGCTCTCTCAGAAGAGTGTCATCATTCCAAGCAGAGAAAAATTGCCCTCTCAGGCCTCGAACACAATCATGAATCCTTTGCAGTCGTCAGTGTTCTGTGCTGAGGTCCCAAGCACACCCCTGCCCACAGTAGCCTCCAGGTGGCTGCTCCCATGCTTCAGAGCTCTCTGGGGGAGACCTTAGTTATGGCCAGCTCAAGGCACCATGTTGGGAAGGGACACGAGGACCATGCCTATCCACACAGGCCCACCAGGAACAAGAAGCCAGCGCCCATTGCAGAGCAACACCCTGGCTAGGCCAGGAGAGCTGTTAAGGATGCCTCACCAGGCCCAACCCATGCTTACCTAAAACACAATTCCACTTTCAAATGCAAAGCAGCCCACTTTGAGTCTTTACTCTCAAACCTCCATTATCCATCTACCCTAATCACTTCAATAGCAGGTGCCAGCCAGCCTGCAGAGCCCCTCTACCCAGGGTTGCTGGGGTTACTGCAGATGCCCAACCTGCTTACCAGATTCCCTGGATCACCTGTCCCTTCTCGGGCTCTTGTGCACATTGCGCTCCTGCCCCTACTGCCTCTTGATAGAGTCCAGTGTTTCCATGCACAGCCCCCGACAGAAAGTCCTCTGTTTGGGGACTGTAACACACTGGCCTCTCCATGATAGTTGTCTCCTGTCGAGTCTCGACTTTTCTGTGACTGCACTGTTCTAAAGCAAGAGGCAAAGCGCGGGGTGATCAAGACTCTCCGAAGGGCCGAAGACAGGACCACAGGCAGACACCTACGCCTATTTGATTCTCTCACGAGAGGGGAGCAGATGGATCATTAGGTTGTGTCTAAGCAAGTGGTCAGCGACCAGCTCACACCCTTCCCCACTCAGCAGCCCAGCCTTCTGCGACTATGCTCCTCGGTTAGAAAATGAGGCTGCTTTTTCCTGGCTCCCCTCTGAAAGAGAAAACACTAATAAATCAAACACTAAAATATTTATTCCTCTTGTCTCATAGTCATGTACACTTCCTGAGGTCTTCAGCACCTCTCTCTCTCCACCCTGGACCCAGATTTGTGTAAGACCACAGCACATATAACTTACCAGGACTCCAATTGCCCTCCAGAGGCCTAATGGAATACTGGCTTGCCAGATTTGAGACCCGACGCCAATGTGGGGATGAAAATACCTAAAAATGAGATCCCATTTAGCTTTGAGTAATCAATCTCCTTGAATGATCCAAAAGCATCCATCACTGTACGGAGTGAGTACGCCCTCCTCAATCAGCAAGGAAAGCTGAAGAGGGTGTGAAAGGCATAGGGGCGGGGGGGTGGTGGTGGTGGAGTTCTCTGTCCTCGTGACAGCTCTCAGGGGCAGGGCCCAAAGAGCTTGCCACTCACTCTGCATCGCAGAGCCCATGAGAATCTCACAAAGCGCAACTTGAAGGAGAAGGATGGGTAAGCAGAAGGGAGAAAAAGCCGTTCTGCAATAAAGGAGAGAACCTGCAAGGCAGCGATGGTGGTGGAAGTTGTTGGCTCATGAGTGCTAAGTTACGGAATGATGTAAGTAGAACCAGAGGTATAGAGACTACTATACTTCAGTTTGGTCCCAAGAACTCTCCACCACGCTTGATGCAAATACTGGACTCCAGAACGTAAACTGGATGAATGAATGAGTTTAAGAGGCCACAATTTGCAAAAACCCAGGACTCTGAAGGCCAGGCCAACAGCATTCTGCCTGGGAGAAGGCTAACTGGGCTCCAGGCACAAAAGGGCACCTAATTAGGCTTTGCTGCTCCTGCAGAGACCAAAGCCAAGATAACCAGGGGTGTTTTAGGGCTAAGCTGGATGAGCCGGCTAAGTCTTGCTTTTTAAAATAAATAGTTTGTACTGTTTGTGCCCCAAGGACAAAATACAAAATATGCTTCATGGAGCCTGCCTTATTATCCCTTACAGCATACACATGCAAAGCATTAGCCAGCAAACTCCCCCACCAGGCTTGTTTAGAGAATAAAGGCATTTGCCAAGGTCAC
The DNA here is from genome assembly GCF_982192425.1 of Myodes glareolus. Lineage (NCBI taxonomy): Eukaryota > Metazoa > Chordata > Mammalia > Rodentia > Cricetidae > Myodes > Myodes glareolus. Next base: position 29,023,604 of record NC_142049.1, on the reverse strand, counting down.
ACAGCACATCCACCAGGGGTGATGCTGAAGCAGCAATGACCCTCAGCCCAGAGCCTCAACTGTGCCTCTCCCTGATTCATTTCCTCCTGCTTCAGCCAAGGACCAACTCACCCAACCACAGGCTGCACTGTCTCTGACTCTGAAGCCTAAGACAGGTCTCCTCTTTTAGGGTCTTCGAGATGCTGTCCCTCTCCAGGGACTAGAGCTAGTCACAGCAGTGCGGCTCTGTCTCTGGTGATTGCCACCTTGGGGGCCTAGCGGGAAAAAGGAGATGTTCATGCATGGCTGAGAGAAGGGAATGGACATAGCCGTCAGATCTGGATGTCACCTGGCCTCCCCCATGGGGAAGAGTTGGGTGGTAGCATTTCCCACCATGGGTATGAAGTTTCCCTTACTAAGTGGGCCTTCTTTCCCTCAGGGCCTCAGCATCATTCTGCAGGCCACGATTTCTCCCGACACTGGAAAACAGGACCTCTATTCCACTCAACAATTTCAGTATTTATTGAGATTTTCATATCTATCGATATCAGGGTTTGGTGAGCATGCCTAAAACGCAAGAGTTCCAGGGTCTTGTGTCCCAGAACAAAGAACTGCTGGAGACATGTGATTACAGCAAAAGCAATGGCAGTTTACTAGGAAACACTCTTCTGAGGAAGGAGCTGGCACAGCCAAGATTGTTTTATAGTTCAAAGGGCCCTGCTACACAAAAGGCGTGTCCTTATGCTCTCATTTGCACAACGTGAGCTTTCTCGCACACATTCGTTCACATGTCATTGTACATACAACACGTCTTCTTAGCATTTTAAGTCTTGACCGACGAGTGCGTGTTTTGGGATTTGAATGAACCACGGGTCACCTGCAGGCGCCCTGGAGTACCTCAGTGCTGCTCCAGTGGACATTGAGTTGTCCTTGGCTGGGGCAACTCAGTCTTCCCCTTTGGCAACTTATCCATTTAGTGTTAACTACAGCCTTTGTTCTCTCCTAGGACCTCCCCCCTCCCCCATCCTCTTGCCTCACCAGATGCCAGGCGCTCTCCAGGTTACCATTGTTGGCTAACTTCTACCAGAACAGAGTCTGAGCACTGTACGAAGTCCTTTAGACACCAAGGAACACACTGGTAAAGACACACAAACTTACGGCCTGCTGATGTGGGATGCCCCTTTGTATGCTGCGACTATGTTTTATTACCATTGATTAACAATGAAGTTGCTTTGACCTGTGGCAGGGCAGGATATAGCTAGGCTGGAATACAGGGAGAAAGAAGGCAGAGTCGAGGGAGATGCGAGCAGCTGCTGGAGGAGCAGGATGTGAGGTAACAAGCCACGAGCCTCGTGGTACAACATAAATTAATAGAAATGGCTTAATTTCAGTTCAAGAGCTAGTTAATAATAATCCTGAGCTAATAGATCAAACAGTATGTAATTAATATTAAGCCTCTGAGTGGGTATTTTAAAAGCAGCTACAGGACCAGGTGGGATGAGAAACCTCCAGTTCACAGTCTGCCACTTGCGTACCACAGAGGCTCTGTGCAATTTAGTTTAGGAAGACCGTTCATCATAGCCAGAGAGACTGAATTCTAGATGTGAGTCTCTCTACCTACCAGAAAACGGAAGCTTGGCTTCACATCAAGGTGACAACTACCACAGGCCTGGCATGCTAGTAGTCCAGATATTCAAGCCAAGAGTCTCAGACCAAAACCTCTCACCCACTCTATGGGTCTAAGAGAGCTAGGTTCAGGTGATTAGGGCAGGGCTCCTCTGGGAAGAGCTGAGACATGCCAATGCTAGCCGGGCCAAGATCTGTGGCTCACACACCGGAGACTAGAAAAGTCCTCAGTCTACTCTAGCTGCCATAACAGGACCAGAATGGGTGGCTCAAGTGACAGAGTCACCCTTCTGAAGTCTGGCGGGATTCGGTTCCTAGCTCAGGCTCCTTCAGACTTCTCTGTGGCTGCTGTCCTGACATGCTCCTTCTTCTGAGAGAGGGAAGGGAAGAGGCTCTGCTGTCACTTTTCATAAGGACACGAATCACATAGGACCAGGGTCTCACCTTTGTGACTTGTTTAATGTCTGTTGCCTCTTTCTATGCTTCTATTTCCAAACACACATGGGAGATTAGGGTTTCAACATACGTCTCTGAGGGGGATGCAAGTCAGCCATCCTTGCTAAGCAGACTAGCTACTCTGATAGCCGAGCAAAAGGGAGGCCATTTTGCCAGAATAAGCCTACACTTCCAGAGCATATCAGGCCCATATAAGAGTGGGCCGCACATGAGAATGTGCTTGTGTCCATGTGCTCAGTAGGACGGTGTGGTGAGGGTACAACAATCAGGTCCTGCCAGCTATGCCAATGAGCATCCCAGCATATGAGAAATATGCACAATTACATGGGAAGGAAGTATATTTTCCATATAACCCTATAAGTTAAGATCCCTATAGGTGATGGGGAGATAGGGATTTGTTGGAGGGAGGCCGCTTGTTCGTTCCCGGCTGCTCAGCCCCAAAATAATCACACAGAAACTGTATTATTTAAATCACTGCTTGGCCCATTCGCTCTAGCTTTTTATTTGTTAACTCTTACATCTTAATTTAACCCATCTCCATTAATCTGTGTATCACCACGAGGTTGAGGCCTATCAGCAAAGTTTCAGCACATCTGTCTCTGGCAGAGGCTCCATGGCTTCTCCCTTCTCTGCCTTCCTTCGCCCAGCATTCAGCTTAGTTTTCCCCACCTAGCTCTGTACTACCCTGCTATAGGTTCAAAGCAGTCTTTATTAACCAGTAGTATTCACAGCATACAGATGGAAATCCCACATTAGTATTTTATCACCAAGTAACCAATGAAAGTACTCTAGAAGCAAAGTCAACACCTGTAAGGCCCACAGAATGCTTATCTACTCAATGGCCACAGCAGTGCAGTGATCCCTAAGAGTCCATGGGCTCTGGTTCCGAGAATCCCATGGCTATCTGTTCAGATGTTCAAGCCCCATATGTAAAATGGCATAGTATTTGTACAGAATCTATGCTATCCTCCTTTGACCTTAAGTCCTTTCCAGATGACCTATAATACCCAATACAATGTAAATGCTGTGTGCACATGATGACAGGAAAACAGTCTGCACATAGTCACTGTGGATGCAATGTTTTGTTCCAAATATTGTCAATCTGTGGTTTGCCTGAGTCTGCAGGCGAGGAACCCATGGACACGGAGCCAGCTGCCCTTGGGTAGGTGTTTTCCTTCTCCTTATCCACCTACACTTTCTCCAAGTTGATGAAAGAGGAATTCCCAGTGGGGAAAGCCCCAAGACCATTCCTGTGGGCAGGAGGAGGGGCAGAATCAACGTTCAGTGAAATTGAGAATTGGACTGTGACATGGAGCTAGATGTTTTTATTGCTGAATTGGGGCCATATTTTGCAACTAAAATTGACTTGACAAAGTAGCTGGAGAACTATTTTTATTATCTAGGAGAGTCCAGAACATTCTTGGGGCCAAAGTTTTCATGGAGGAGCAGGGGAGGAGCCAGGCTCCCTGAGTAGCTTTATGGCAGCAGTGAGAAGGCAGAAAGAACTCACACCATGGGCAACCCTGACCTTGGGGCTGGTGTGTCTTGTGTACTGTAGGTCAAGGAGCACAGCTTTCTTGTAGAGTAGGGGTAATACAGCCTGCCATATTTGACCTCTGAAATATTTGACTGCATGTTAGTGACCGTAAAATCCTAGGGAAGTGCCTGGTACGCACAGTTCAAACATAAGAGAGCACTGTGTTGTTGTTTGGAATAGCAATGGTAACTGGGGAGATGGTGTTGGAGAACCCATGGAAGCCGGAAGTCTCTGTAGCTCCAGGATTGCTGTGTGTCCTGGCCTCCAAAGCTGACTTTCCTCCTTAAGTCAGCCTGCAATACTACAGAACTTTAAGGAAGTCCCAAACTGCTAGGAAACGTGGCCTCCCTTCTCAGCCTAATGCAACTTTTGGATTTTATGTGGAAATATTAGACCTCGACTTCTCATTTGGTCTCTATTTAGAGCTTTGAAAATATAAGATGTGCCGGTGTATGACTTCTCCCCAGACTCTCACTGAATGCTAAGTACTGTTTTCCAGAAAACTCAGCATCTGGACAGCTATCTAGCCCCTGGGATCACCCATGGAGTTGGACTAATACCAAAGACTGGTTACCACAATACATCATCTACTCTTGAATATCATTAAAGCAGGCTCGGTTCTGAGAAACCTTAAACCTTCAGCCTTTGGCTCACTTCTGTCTTTTCTCAGGATTACAGAACATGATTAATGGTGACACCATGCCACTAAAAGTTTCGTGTGGCTCAAAACTCTAATTCACAATTGATGAGTCTTTAACAATGGTCCTGGATAGTGTGGTGTTAATGGCTAGCCCTGGTGGTCTCCTTCTACCAGAAGCCCATTACTAAGTCTACCTGGCGTTTTACAGCCTCTCCATTGAAGCCTGGTGTCTGCTCACTGGGACACGAGATTTATTTCACTGTTACTAACGATGTGCAATTGGCTAGAGACAACTAGACATTCTAGAAGTTACTGCTTCACCCTCCTGGAGATAAGACACGGAATGTGGCATTTCTAGCGTCATTTGCTTCCACAAGGGTCATCTTCCTATAGTTTTGGAGAGAAGGCAACCTGTGACCAGGAACCCTGAAAGGCAGCCAAAGCCAGTGGCTGTGTGAGATGGAGTGACACTCTTACAAGCCTGTAGGAGGAGGTGAAAGAGCATTCGAAACTATGGGGAATAAAGACACTGGGGAGTCATGAAAAGGGAGGCATGAAAAAGGTAGCAAAAATTGACACAAAGAAATAGTCAGCCCTGGTCACTCTGGAGGGGAATATAAAAGACAACATGCTCACTCTTTCTCTCATTGGATTTTACATTTTATATTTTTAAGATTGTATTATAATTACTTCATTTCCTCCTTAGAGCTCTCTCCTCCTTCCAGCCCATTCAAAGCCATGGGCTCATTTTCTTTAGTTGTTGTTACGTGTGTGTGTGTGTGTGTGTGGTGTTCCTAAATATATAATTGTAACCTTCTTAGTTTGTACAATGTACATTTGCATGTATGTTTTCAGAGCAATCCATTTGCTATTGGATACCAGCTGACACGCTCCTCGCCAGGGAAGGACATTTCTCCTGCTCTCAGCATTGCTTACTTGTCCACGGTTCTTGAGCTATGTCTGAGGCCTCGGGTGCTTCACCATATACACTACGTGTGCCAGCTAGTCTTATGTCAACTTGACACAAACAATAGTCTCTTAGTCCTCTTAGATGAAGAAGCCTTGATTGAGAAAGTGTCTCCTTATGATCAGGGTGTGGGCCAGCCAGTAGAGCATTTCCTTAGTGATTGGTGGAGGATGGTTCTGCCTGTTGTGGGTGGTGCCATCCCTGGTCTGGGGGTCCTGAGTTCTATAAGAAAACAAGCTGGGCAAGTCAAGTGGAGGAAAGCAGTAAGCAACACCCACTCCAGGGCTTCTGCATCTGCTCCTGCCCTGTTTGAGTTTCTGGCCAGACTTCCTTCAATTATGAACTGTGATGTGGAAGTACAAGCCAAATAACCCCTTCCTCCCCAACTTGCTTTTTGGTCATGGTGTTTGATCACGACAATAGTAACCCTGACTAAGACACTGCGGAATACTTTTCAGCTGTAAAGGAAAAATTCAAACATGGAGTTTGTAAGTAAAAGGCTAGATAGTTTCCATTCTGAGGTAAACACACCCTTGAAACACACTGGCTGATTTAATTCCGAATTTTTTTTTTCCATTATCCAATGTCTCTCTGTTGCTGTCGTTTCTTTCTCATTAGCATTAAGAAAATTTAAGGTGAGTGCTAAGGAGTTCTATCCAGAGAGGGGTCCCTATTTCAGTGCTGAGGACTTCCAACAAGAGGGATGAGTCTGGGCTATCCGAGGCGGACTGTCCCAGAAGAGAGCACAGCCCCCCCCAAGCCTCTGCGGCAGGGTCTTCGGTGTTCCACTGGACTCTACCCTGTCCCCACTGCCGCCCTTTTGTCTCCTGTGTCCTTGGAATACCAACTGTCCCTATTTCAGTGCTGAGGAATTCTATCCAGAGAGGTGAGTATGTGCTAGCCGGGGCAGACTGTCCCGGAAGAGAGCACAGCCCCCACCCTCCAGCTTCTGCAGCAGGGTCTTCAGTGTTCCACTGGACTCTACCCTGTCCCCACTGCCGCCCTTTTGTCTCCTGTGTCCTTGGAATACCAACTGTCCCTATTTCAGTGCTGAGGAGTTCTATCCAGAGAGGTGAGTATGTGCTAGCCGGGGCAGACTGTCCCAGAAGAAAGCATAGCCCCCTCCCCCAGCTTCTGCGGCAGGGTCTTCGGTGTTCCACTGGACTCTTCCCTGCCCCCACTGCCACCCTTTTGTCTCCTGTGTCCTTGGAATACCAACTATCCCTATTTCAGTGCTGAGGAGTTCTATACAGAGAGGAAGCAATGGGCAGGCGCCAATGCAAGAATTTCTCCAACAACCTGAAAGGCAACATGACATCACCAGAATCCAGGTATCACGAAACTAGAAAAATTGAACACCCTACTCCAGAAGAAATAGAAGAAATCGACTCTAAGCGGAATTATATGAAAATAATAGAGGGACTTAAACAGGAGGTGAAAAATCTGTCTTAAAGAAATGGAAGAAAAGTATAACAAAAAGATTGAAGAAATGAGTAAAGAAATGGAAGAGAAGTATAACAAAAAGTTTGAAGAAATGAGTAAATCCGTAAATGAAACCCTGGGAAACCAAGAAAAAAACAATCAAACAGGTAATGGAAACAGTTCAAGAACTGAAAACTGAAATTGAGGCAATGAAGAAAACACAAACTGAGGGCCGGCTGGCTATGGAAAATCTAGGTAAACGAACAGAGACGTCAGAAACAAGCATAACCAATAGAATACAAGAGATAGAAGAATGAATCTCAGATTCTGAAGACACCATAGAGAAAATAAACGCTCTGGCCAAAGAAAATAGCAAATCCAACAAATTCTCATCACAAAACATTCAGGAAATGTGGGACACAATTAAAAAAAAAACCAAATCTAAGAATAATAGGGGTAGAAGAAGGAGAAGAATTGCAGACCAAAGGCCCAGAAAATATATTCAACAAAATTTTAGAAGAAAACTTTCCCAATCTAAAGAATGATATCCCTATGAAGGTTCAAGAAGCATACAGAACACCGAATAGATTGTATCAAAAAAAAATCCCCTCGCCATATAATAATCAAAACACAAAACATTCAGATTAAAGAAGGAATATTAAGAGCTGAAAAGGAAAAAGGTCAAGTAACTTATAAAGGTAAACCTATCAGACTTACACCAGACTTCTCTATGGAAACCATGAAAACCAGAAGGTCCTAGATAGAGGTACTGCAGAAACTAAGAGACCATGGATGCAAGCCCAGACTACTATACCCAGCCAAGCTATCGTTCACTATCAACGGAGAAAACAAAATATTCCAGGATAAAAACAAATTTAAACAATACGTAGCCACAAATCCAGCCTTACAGAAAGTATTAGAAGGACAATCACAACCCAAGGAATCCAACATTGCCAATACTGCCTACAATAACTCAGACATCTAGCGACCCTTCACAAGCACAACTCAAAGAAGGGAAACACACACTCTACTACCCCCCAAAAAAAAAGGGAAAAAAAGGGAAATATCCGGAGTCAACAACCACTGGTCATTAATATCACTTAATATCAATGGACTCAATTCACCTATAAAAAGGCACAGACTTAGAGATTGGATCGAAAACAGGATCCAACATTCTACTGTTTACAAGAAACACACCTCAACCACAAAGACAGACACCTATACAGAGTAAAGGGTTGGGAAAACGTTTTCCAAGCAAGTGGACCTAAGAAATAAGCAGGTGTGGCCATTCTAATATCTAACAAAATTGACTTCAAACTAAAATCAATCAGAAGAAATGGAGATGGACATTTCATACTCATAACAGGAACAATTCATCAGGAGGAAGTCTCAATCCTGAATATCTATGCCCCTAATATAAAGGCACCCACTTATGTAAAAGAAACACTTCTAGAACTCAAGGCAGTCATCAAACCACACGCCCTAATAGTAGGAGACTTCAACACACCTCTCTCACCAATGGAGAGGTCAATCAGACAGAAACCTAACAGAGAAATAAGAGAATTATTGGAGGTATTGAATCAAATGGACTTAACAGACATCTATAGAACATTCCACCCAAATAGGAAAGAATATACCTTCTTCTCTGCAGCTCATGGAACCTTCTCGAAAATTGACCACATACTCGGTAACAAAGCAAACTTCCACAGATACAAAAGAATAGTAGTAACCACCTGTGTCTTGTCAGATCACCATGGATTAAAGTTAGAATTCAACAACAATGCTACCCCCAGGAAGCCAACAAACTCATGGAAGCTGAACAGTCAACTACTGAATCACCCCTGGGTCAAGGAAGAAATAAAGAAAGAAATTAAAGTCTTCCTTGAATTTAATGAAAATAAAGACACAACATACTCAAACCTATGGAACACTATGAAAGCAGTGCTAAGAGGAAAGTTCATAGCACTAAGTGCCCAATTAAAGAAAACGGAGAAAGCACACATTGGAGACTTAACAGTACACCTGAAAGCTCTAGGAAAAAAAAGAAGCAGATTCACCCAGGAGGAGTAGAAGACTGGAAATAATCAGACTGAGGGCTGAAATCAACAAACTAGAAACACAGAAAACAATTCAAAGAATCAATGAAACAAAAAGCTGATTCTTGGAGAAAACAAGATCAACAAACCCCTATCCAAACTAATCAAACAGCAGAAAGAGAACATGCAAATTAATAAGATCAGAAATGAAAAGGGGGACATAACCACAGACACAGAGGAAATTCAGAGAATCATTAGATCTTACTACAAAAGTCTGTATGCCACAAAATTGGAAAATGTAAAAGAAATGGACATTTTTTTTGAGATAAGTACCTTATACCAAAGTTGAACCAAGAACAGGTAAACAATCTAAATAGACCTGTTAGTTGTAAAGAATTAGAAGCTGTTATCAAAAATCTCCCTACCAAAAAAAGCCAAGGACCAGATGGTTTCAATGCAGAATTCTACCAGAACTTCCAGGAAGAGCTAATACCTATACTCCTTAATGTATTTCACAATATAGAAACAGAAGAGTCATTGCCAAACTCTTTTTATGAAGCTACAGTTACTCTGATACCAAAACCACACAAAGACACAACCAAGAAAGAGAATTACAGGCCAATCTCACTCATGAACATCGACGCGAAAATTCTCAATAAAATACTGGTAAACCGAATCCAAGAACACATTAGAAAAATTATCCATTATGATCAAGTAGGCTTCATTCCAGAGATGCAGGGCTGGTTCAACATATGCAAATCTATCACTGTAATCCATCATATAAATAAACTGAAAAAAAACCATATGATCATTTCACTGGATGCTGAAAAATCATTTGACAAAATTCAACACCCCTTTATGATAAAGGTGTTGGAGCGATTGGGGATACAAGGGTCATACATAAATATAATAAAAGCTATTTAGAGCAAGCCAACAGCTAACATCAAATTGAAAGGAGAGAAACTCAAAGCCATTCCACTAAAATCAGGAACACGACAAGGCTGTCCACTCTCTCCATACCTCTTCAATATAGTGCTTGAAGTTCTAGCAACACCAATAAGACAACATAAGGGGATCAAGGGGATTCGAATTGGAAAGGATGAAGTTAAACTTTAGTTATTTGCAGATGATATGATAGTGTACATAAGCGACCCCAAAAACTCTACCAAAGAACTCCTACAGCTGATAAACACCCTTAGTAATGTGGCAGGATACAAGATCAACTCCAAAAAAATCGGTTGTCCTCCTATACACAAAGGATAAAGAAGCAGAGAGGAAAATCAGAGAAACATCACCTTTCACGATAGCCACAAATAGCATGAAATATCTTGGGGTAACTCTAACCAAGGAAGTGAAAGACCTATTTGACAAGAACTTTAAGTCTTTGAAGAAAGAAATTGAGAAGGATACCAGAAAATGGAAAGATCTCCCTTGCTCTTGGATTGGGAGGATCAGCATAGTAAAAATGGCAATTCTACCAAAAGCAATCTACAGATTCAATGCAATCCCCATCAAAATCCCAACAAAATTCTTCACAGACCTTGAGAGAACAATAATCAACTTTATATGGAAAAACAAAAAACCCAGGATAGCCAAAACAATCTTATACAATAAAGGAACTTCTGGAGGCATTACCATCTCTGACTTCAAACTCTATTACAGAGCTACAGTATTGAAAACAGCTTGGTAATGGCATAAGAACAGAGAAGTTGACCTATGGAATCGAATAGAAGACCCAGATATTAACCCACAAACCTATGAACACCTGATTTTTGACAAGGGAGCTAAAGGTATACATTGGAAGAAGGAAAGCATCTTTAACAAATGGTACTGGCATGAGTGGATGTCAATTTGTAGAAGAATGAAAGTAGATCCATATCTATCACCATGCACAAAACTCAAGTCTAAATGGATTAAAGACATCAACATTAATCCGTCCACTTTGAACCTGATAGAAGAGAAAGTGGGAAGTAGTCTACAAGACATAGTCACAGGAAATCACTTCCTAAGTAGAACCCCAGTAGCACAGACAATAAGAGAATCAATGAATAAATGGGACCTCCTGAAACTGAGAAGCTTCTGTCAAGCAAAGGACACTGTCACTAAGACAAAAAGGCTACCTTCTGACTGGGAGAAGATCTTCACCAACCCCTCATCAGACAAAGGTCTGATCTCCAAAATATACAAACAACTCAAGAAACTAGACACTAAAACTCTAATTAACCCAATTAAAAAATGGGGTACTGAACTGAACAGAGAATTCACAACAGATGAACTTTGAATGGCCAAAAGACAATTAAGGTCATGCTTAACCTCCTTAGCGATCAGGGAAATGCAAATCAAAACAACTTTGAGATACCATCTTACACCTGTCAGAATAGCTAAACTCAAAAACGCCAATGATAGCCTATGCTGGAGAGGATGTGGAGTGAGGGGAACACTCATCCATTGTTGGTGGGAATGCAAACTTGTGCAGCCACTCTGGAAATTAGTGGGGCGGTTTCTCAGGAAACTGGGAGTCAACCTCCCTCAAGACCCAGCAATTCCACTCTTGGGAATATACCCAAGAGATGCCCTATCGTACTTCAAAAACATTTGTTCAGCTATGTTTTTAGCTGCACTATTTGTAATAGCCAGAACCTGTAAACAACCTAGGTGCCCCTCAATAGAAGAATGGTTAAAGAAGGTGTGGAACATATACACATTAGAGTTTTACTCAGCAGTAAAAAACAATAACATCTTGAATTTTGCATGCAAATGGATGGAAATAGAAAACGCTTTACTGAGTGAGGTAACCCAGACACAAAAAGAGGAATATGGTATGTACTCACTCATAAGTGGATTCTAGCCATAATTAATGGTCTTTGAGCCTATAATTCATGATCCTAGAGAAGCTAAATAATAAGGTTAACCTGAAGAAAATCATATAGTTATCCTCCTGGATATTGGAAGTAGACAAGATTGCCAGGAAAACTTGGGTGCACGGGGGGGGGGGTGGTGGAAGTAAGGGAAGATGGTTAAAGAAAAGGGAGAAGGGGAGGATTGGGGATAGCTTGGGGGAATGGGATAGGGGGAGGGAGGAAGGATGGATATGGGAGCAGGGAAGTATATATCTCAACTAAGGGAGCCATTTTAGGGTTTGCAAGAGTCTTGATTCTAGAGGGGTTCCCAGGTCCAAGGAGAGGTCCCCAGATTGTTCCCTGGGCAGCAGAGGAGAGGGTGCCTGAACTGGCCTTGGCCCATAACCTTACTGATGAATATTTTGCATATCACCATAGAACCTTCATTTGGCAATGGATGGAGATAGAGACAGAGACACACATTGGAACACTGGACTTAACTCCCTAGGTCCAAATGAGAAGCAGAAGGAGGGAGAACATGAGCAAGGAAGGCAGGATCAGAGGGAACCTTCATCCGACGATGGATGGTGATAGAGACAGAGACCCATATTGGAGCACTGGACTGAGCCCCCAAGGTCCAAATGAGGAGCAGAAGGAGGGAGAACATGAACAAGGAAGTTAGGACCGCGAGGGGTGCGTTCACCCACTGATACAAGGGGACTGATCTAATGAGAGCTCACCAAGGCCAGCTGGACTGGGACTGAACTAGCCTGTGATCAAACCGGATTCTCTGAATGTGGCTGACATGGGGGCTGACTGAGAAGCCATTGATAATGGCACTGGGTCTTGTTTCATCTGCATGTACTGGCTTTTTGGGATCCTAGTCTGTTTGGATGCTCACCTTTCTAGACCTGGAGGGAGGAGGGAGAAACTTGAACTTCCCACAGGGCAGGAAACCCTGACTGCTCTTAGGACTGGAGAGGAAGGAGGAGAGGGAGTGGGGGGAGTGGGAGGGTATTGGGAGGAGGAGAGGAAGTGGAAATTTTTATAAATAAATAAATAAGTAAATTTTTTTTTAAAAAAGAGGGCATGCCCATAGATATTTACATATATATATATATATATATATATATATATATATATATACACACACACACAAATACTGTAAATTATATATATATATGAAAAAAGAAAATTTAATGTTAATAAAGCATTATGAAATCTATTTCTTGGGGTATTTTCCATCTCTTGCTGTTTGTTCACCATAACCTTTGTAGTTTGATTTGATCATTCTATAACTGCCTGACCTGTAGGATTGTTTGGTATACCTGAACTATGCTCCATATTGTAATAAGCAAAATACTGTTTGTTTTTCTTAGACACATATGCTGAACCATTGTCTGCTTTTATTTATGCAGGTATACCCATGAGGGCCGTAACTTCTAATAAATGCATGATTACTGAATCAGCCTTTTCTGGGCTCAAAGCAGTTGCCCATTGGAAACCTGAATAAGTATCAATGATGCGGTATATAAATTTTAAATTTCCAAAATCTACAAAGTGATTTCATTTTATCTGTCAGAGTTCATTCCTTTGAGTACCTTTTGGGTTACTCCTTTCAGGTAGCAGTGTTTAGTTATAAAAAGAGCAAATAGCAGAAACTCAAGCAAGGCGGGATCCTGGAGGTAGCAACTGATGCAAAAGCCATGGAGGGGTGGTTGCTGGCTTGCTTCACATGGCTTGCTCAATCTGCTTTCTTGTAGAACCCAGGACCACCAGTCCAGGGATGGCACCACCCACAACAGACTGTATCCTCCCCCATCAATCACTAATTAAGAAAATGCCCTACATCTGGATCTTTTGGTTGTTTTGATTTCTGGTTTTTTGAGACAGGGTTTCTCTGTGCAGCCTTAGCTGCCCTGGAACTCTCTCTGTAGACCAGGTTAGCCTCGAACTCAGAGATTCACCTACCTCTGCCTTCCGGGTGCTGGGATTAAAGGTGTGCACCACCATCACCCAGCTCCTACAGCTGGATCTTATGGAGGTATTTTCTCAGTTGAGGTTCCCTCCTCTCAGATAACTATGGGTTGCATCAAGTTGATATAAAATTAGCCAGTGCACACCCTGAGTTTGTGGATTTATTATTGCCAAGATGCCCACATTGCCCAACACAATCTAGAGAATGTTCAGAAGGAATAAGATGGTCTCTCAATAAGTGATGCTGAGGAAACTGAGCATCCATATGCAGAAAGATGGTAGACCTCTCTCGCATTAGTTGTTAAAGTCAACTCACAGGCTGGAGAGATGGTTCAGTAATTAAGAGAACATACTGATCTTCCAGAGGACCCACGTCAGGTGGCCACTGCCATCTGTCACTCCAGATTAAAAGAGTCCACGCTGTCTTGTGGCCTCTATGGGCACCTGCACTCATGCACATGCCCACACATAAATACATAACTTAAAAAAAAACATGAAAATGAACTTTTTAAAGTCAACTCAAAATGGATTAAGCACTTAACTCTAAGACCTGAAACAGAAACTGCTAGGAGAAAGCAGGAGGAAGATGCTTCAGGACATTGAAACTGGGGATGCGTTTTCATTAGGATCCTAAATGCACAGAAAGAAAAGGCAGAGATGCACAAGCTTCTGCAGCACAGCAGAGAAAATCGGCAGAGTGAAGACGCAGCCTACGGCACAGAAGGAATGACCAGAAATGCAAAGAAAACCTCAGACTGGGATACTAGTCAGAACTTGTAAGGAACTCAGTATCCAAAGAGGAGCACACAAGCAAGCAAGCAAGCAAACAAAAATAACCTGATTTTAAAATGCTCAGCAGGTCCAAATAAATATTTCTCAAAAAAAAAAGGCATGGGTGTATGAAAATATGCAGTACCAGAAGACTTTGGGAAAATGCAAATCAAAATCACTTGAGAAGTCACTTCACTCCATTAGGGATAGAAACCACCAGCAAAAAATACATTAATAGATAAAATAGAACTCCTTTATGACCCAGCCACCCCACTCTGACGCTCATCCACCAGGGAATGCCATCAGTGCGTTAAAGACACACCTGCACTCCGAAGCTCTTTGCAGCCCTATTCGCAATAGCCAAGAAATGGAAGCAATTTAAGTGTCTAACCGCGGGTAAGTGGATTTTTTTAAAATAACTTTTCAGTCTTTCATTAAACATAGATTCTTTTCTCATGCAATTTAATCAGAATATAATTTATCCTCCCTCCCAGTTCCTCTCCCACCTCCTCTCCCATCCGGATCCACCCCCTTTCTGTCTCTCCTTAGAAAAGAACAGGCTTCTAAGAGATAACAACCAAGTGGAACAAAATAAAATATAATACGATAAAACAAAAACTATCATACTGACGTTGGATAAGACGAGTCAGCAGAAAAATAAAAGAGCCCCAAGAGAAGGCACAAGAATCAGAGACCCTCTTGTTTAAATACACAGAAGCGCAGGCACACACACACACACACACACACACACACACACACACAGGCACGCACACACGCACGAACTGGGTTTGAAGCTCTCCCACGCACTTCCCGGGGCCTCCTGCTCTGGCAGCCAGTCCTGGAGTCCCTTACTTCCTCTGCCCTTTCAGGCCCACAGGGATTGCGTATGCATCTGAGATTGGAAGACCCTAAAGGGACAGATAGCTGGACAGGGAGACAGATGGAACCTCCCCTTAGGACCCCCTCATGCTCACCCCACTCTATTACCATGCGTTCCCCTAGGGAGAAGGCCCTTTTGGGAAGGGTATTCGTAGCTTGAGTCTTCAGGTCTCTCTGAGGTACCAGCTTCCAAGGGCACCCAGGCACTTGGCCTGGATAAGTGACCCTAAGGGTGGAGCTACACCTCTCTAAGTCCTGGGACAAGGACCAGCTAGAAAGTAAGAAAAACCAGGGCTTTTCTCCTCGAAAATTTCTTTTCTTATTTACCAGCATGACTTGTATCTGAAACAGACACTTTCCTGGCGCTCTCTCTAAGAAGCTGCATCCTGTATTCAGGGAAACTGAGTCATGGATACTGAGAAAATCTCAACCATCTTTGTTGAGTATAAAAGCAAACTCAGGCTCTCACCGCTGCTAAATTTTAGGTGAGAACAGCTAGATAAGTCTGGGCTCACGCGGCGGCGCAGTGCCCCCTGCTGGCTTAGAGCCTTCCGTGCAGCTCAGGCCGTGGTAGTCCTTCCAGCACCTGAGCAAAACCTAAGCAGAAGAGCATCCTGGACTCAGACCTGGCATCAGCTCTGTCCCGCACCCCGGTGATCCTAGCAGGACAATGCTCCTGGGTTGAGGGTAGGGGAGGCTCTTCAGTGAATTTACACAGTCGGATGAGGGTGGGCGTGGGAAAAGGGAGCTCTGAATTACCCCAGTGTTCATTTGAGCAATTCCAAAACCAAACACTTGCTGCCTGCGACCAACTGAACGTGGGGGGACGCGTCACTAAGGGTGGATATCCTCAGAACTCTTCGTTTAATCTCTGAAGACTTCCTGAGCTGCCATTTTGAGCTCGCCTTCTGTAGTTTAGCATGCAGATGTGACAAGTACATACACATGTGGTTTTGCTCAAGCATGTCTCCCTGGTTACTTCTGCATTGTGCATAGCCCTTTCCACCTAAAATACTGCTGCTGCATATTTTATTTTTATTATCTTCTTTCTCATACCACACACATGCACACACGCACACAATCTTTTATTGAGTGTCACATCCTTAGCACTGAACTGAGTTCCCTTATACATAACAAGTGCCCACTCAATGCTTACATGCCTCAGGGACTTCACGTTTAGTAATCTAGTTGATTTCCCGCATCTTCTAAAACTCGGGATTTTATTCCACATTTCACAGCATTAAAAACCAAAGATAAAGAACCTAAGTGGCTTCTATGTAGCAATTCAATGCCTGGCAAAAGAGCTAGGTGGCAAACCCGGGTCAGTGGGCCAGCTCTCAGGACTCTGCTAGAATACTAGTTACTGGATAAAACAGGCGTTGTCTGTAGTACCTTAATTCTTTTTACTAAATCAGTCCAACTAATGGTGAGATTTATATGGCAAAATGCCACACCTTGTCTGCTCAAAAGTCCCTTCCAGATCCTTAAAAAATAGAAATGGAAAACGAAATGAACTATTTTGGATATAGTTAAATGGGTTTCCGTCACATTCGAATACTACACATACACTCTACTGCAGATGCAGGATAGTAAGAAAAACAATCAAAACTTGGGGCCAGCCAAAAGGCCCAGAGGGCAAAGACCTGAGACCTAGCTGTCCTCTGCCGTCCACACATATGCTGTGGTGAATTTGACACCCCCTCACACACACACACATCATGCATACATACACACACATATACACAATAGTAATTTTGAAGAAAATCTACAACTTAGAAAAACAATTAAAAATTATAATTCAAATAGATGGATTCAACAGCAATTTTAACTCAGTTGAAGAATTGGAAATTGGGAGGCCAATCAAAGGAGACAAATAACACATTGATAATGTTGTTATTTATTTGTATATATCTTTTTGTACATATATATTTCTTGTGTATATATAAAATACATGTGTATATATCTATGTGTGTATATATGTATATATGGCTGATGTAAAGGGAATAGGAAAAGATATGTGGCAGATACTCACAAGTTGGGGACTAGGGAAAAGAATGTAAGAACACCCTGAAAGTGTCTACCATGTTTATAATTAGGAGTCAAGAGAGAGAGGAGAAAGGGAATAGGGCAAGAATATTATATGGGAAGATCAAAGAATATAATTTTCAAAAACTGGTAGTAATCCACTAGATCATAGATTTGAGCACACCAGAATCCCAGGAAGAATAAGAATACAAGTGAAATAAAACCATCTTGGACCAATTTCTTCTTTGCCATGCTTGCTATAGACACAGTTGTTTTGTTTTTTCTTTTGACCTGGAAACCAGCTTTTGCCCGTGCTGTCTGTAGAAAAGAGTATTTTGCCCATTGAGTGTCAAAGCTCCACTGGCCTCCATTGTAAGGACTGTTCTGCCTTGGCAACTCAAGCCCATCGGTCTATGGGAATGTTCTTGTTGCTTCCCTTTTTGGGTTGTGTTTATGTATCTTTACTATAGCTTTGCAGTAAACTTTGAAGCAGGGAATTATGTGTCCACTAACCTTGTCTTCAAGTTATTTTCCCTATCCTGGTTCCTTGACAGTCCAGCTATTATGCAAACATCTTGTTTGTGTTTGAAGCAAAGTAAAGAAGACATGGTCTGAATGGTCCTGATTTAAATATTCATTCATTCATTCATTCATTCATTCTCTCTCTCTCTCTTTCTCTCTCTCTCTCTCACTTGTTCACTCGCTCTCATAATCTGAAGTTTCTCTCCCACCCACCAGTTCCTGAATAACCACTTAGAGGCTTAATATTAATTATAAATGTTTGGCTAATATCTCACTTATTACTAGCTAGCTCTTACATTTAAATTAACCCATTTCTACTAATCTATGTATTGCCACATGGCCATGGTGTTACCTCATTTTCTGCATGTCTTGCTTCCTCACCTGCTGACTGGCATCTCCCAGACTCCACCCTCTGGTGCGGGAGAATTATCTGTATTCTGTCAATCATATTTTAATAAAACGCTGATTGGCCAGGCAGGCAGTATAGGCGGGAAAGCCAGACAGGAAATAGGGGTGGAGCAAAGAGACTGGGAGTATTCTGGAAGCAGAAGCTCTCTCTCAGCCATTCCTGCGTAGAACACCGAAGAGGCAACATGTAAGCTGTCACACTGAGAAAGGTACTGAGCCCATGTGGCTAACATAGATAAGGATAATGGGGTAATATATGTTATAAGAGTTAACAAGAAGCCTGACCTAATGGGCCAATCAGTTTATAACCTGATGTAGACTCCATGTGATTTTCCTTGGGACTTGCTGGCTTGTTGGGGTACTGGGCGGGACAGAAACCCCAACAAGCCGGCCCTCATGCTACATATGGCGCCCAGACGTGGATAACTGAATCCATAGAAAGCCTGAGAAAGCTTGGAAAAGAATAGAGTAAAGCATGGCTTCTTGGTGGCAGCAATTTCTCAGGTCTACTTTGCTTGCTAGAGGCAAGCAAGCGCTCTCATCTGAGAGAGGCTTCCTGACTCAGCTTTAGCTGCAAAACCTTGCAGCTCTTTTAAGAGGTCCTGCCACGAAGCACTTAAACGGAGTTGGTGAAAAGCTGACCGCATGCTTTTCGGTTTTCAGCCATAGCAGGAAAAAAGCTGCGCTGTTTTAAAATGCCGGCTTTCTGGGTTGTCCGGCCAGGGCAAACTCTGACTCTTTCAGGCAGGCAGTCCCACTGAGTGTGGTCTGTGAGCAGAATGCTACAGCTTGCTTGCTAGCAAGGACCTTGAAACGCCATAGAGTTGTGGCAGTGAACACAGCTCTGGCTGGTATCTCAGCCATGAGGCTGGAGAGCTAAGAAATGAGATGGATCTAGCCGTCAAAGCCACGGCTCTCCATATTGCTTAGTAAATTAATGGCTCATGTGGTCAGAAAAAGAAAAGTACACAGTAAAGAGAGATTCAAAGAGGAAGAAAACCTCTAAATGGTTTACAGTGTGTATATGCAGGCTAAAAGTTAAAGTTCTTAAAGTTAAAAGGAAAGAAAGAGAGTAGTTGGGTGTGGTGGTACACACCTTTAATCCCAATGCCTGGGAGGCAGAGACAGAGCTCTGTGAGTTCAAGGTGTGGTAGCATACACCTTTAATCCCAGCACTGGGGAGGCAGAGACAGGAGTATCTCTGTGAGTTCAAAGACAGCCTGGTCTACAGTGTTATTCCAGGACAAAGATATACAGAGAACCTGTCTCAAAAAGTAAAAGTAAAAATAAAAGAAATAGAAGTTAAAATAAAGATGGAAAATACACAGAGAATCTTGATACCGTATGTTATTATGCTCTCTTTGAATTGTTTGAATGCTGAGGAAGGAGCAACAGCTGCTAAAAGACTTTTGTTTATAAATGCTGCTGAATTAATCCAATATAGATATTTTGAAAATACCTTGGCTTCAAAACTGAAGTCAAAAGGTATGCTACTTTGGAGAAGAGATTTTGCTTTTGTTTCCACAGAAAACGAGAGGCTCTGGATTTATTCAGAGTTAAGAAAAATCACCTTTGACCAAGGGAGGCCACCTGAAAAATCTCCGACAGGAATAGATGGCCCAGATGTCTGAGTTCTTCATCCAGAACAGGTTCAAGACTGCTGCCTGAGATGATCAAGACTCACAGGATACTCCAGTCAGGACTTGATGATAATTCTAAATTTTCTTTAGGTCCCCTTAATACTATCAGCGCCCCCAACCAGCAGGAAGTAGCCTGAAATACTACGCCCACATTCCCAACAAATGGATTATGGGTATTTTCCTTTGTTTTAAAAAAAAAAAAAAGAGGGAAATGGTGCGGGAGAATTATCTGTATTCTGTCAATCATATTTTAATAAAACGCTGATTGGCCAGGCAGGCAGTATAGGCGGGAAAGCCAGACAGGAAATAGGGGTGGAGCAAAGAGACTGGGAGTATTCTGGAAGCAGAAGCTCTCTCTCAGCCATTCCTGCGTAGAACACCGAAGAGGCAACATGTAAGCTGTCACACTGAGAAAGGTACTGAGCCCATGTGGCTAACATAGATAAGGATAATGGGGTAATATATGTTATAAGAGTTAACAAGAAGCCTGACCTAATGGGCCAATCAGTTTATAACCTGATGTAGACTCCATGTGATTTTCCTTGGGACTTGCTGGCTTGTTGGGGTACTGGGCGGGACAGAAACCCCAACAAGCCGGCCCTCATGCTACAACCCTCCTTCATCTGTATCTCTGCTTGGGTTTTCCACCTGGCTCTATCTTGCCTTGCCATAGGCCAAAGTAGCTTTATTTATCAACCAATGAGAGCAACACATATTCACAGTGTACAGGATCCCACAGCTCGTGTGTTCTCTCTCTCTCTCTCTCTCTCTCTTTCTCCTCCCCACCTCCTCTCTTTCCACCCTCTTTCTTAAACACCTGTTATCTTTCTGATCATTTCAAAGAAGCAACTTTTGGTTTTATGATATTTCCCCACTCTTCAGCCTTGCTTGCCCCCTGCTCTAGGCATTGTTATTTCCAGGCATTTTTACCACAAGGCAAATAAAAGGAAAGGGCTTCACAGGCTGGGGCAGTGGCATAGCTAAGAGGCAGGGTGGGCACTTTAGTAAGTGGTAATAGAGCTATGGAATTTTTGAGGAAGAAATCGGAAGACAGAGGCAAGGATGCCTCACAAAGAGTCTCGTCTCTCCTAGGGAGAAGCCTGGATCTAGTGCCAGATATGGTAAAAAGCCAGGGGGAGCAGGGTACAACTAAACTGTGCTTTGGCAGGATTGGTCCAGCTATGTGTGGAAATGAGAAAGACGGGGGGAGGGGGGGGGGAGATGTGATGCTGGAGAGCAGCCATGGTGGTCAGGATGAGGAGGGAGCAACGGAGCAGTGAGGCTTTAGAAGATCCAGCTGACTAATCTACCATGGCCCCTGAAGAAAGGGGGTAGGGAAGGGAAACTCAGGTTAGGGCAGCACGTGTGTCGAGGCACCCTGAAGCATCCAAATAGAATTGCCTACCAGACACAGATTGGACACACTGTGGACAGACATCGACAGACACATGTGGACCGACGCACATGGGCAGACTGACCAAGGATGTGGGACAAGGCAGAGCCAGTGATAGATGAGTTAAACGGGTATGTCCTGCCAGGAGGAAGGGGTAGGAAAGGGAACCTAAAGCATCTGATAATATCAGTGCTTAAGGTATGAACACAGAAATAGGAGTCAGCATCAGAGACGGGAGGCAGCCAGAGGAGCAATCGGCGCACGAAGGACACCAGCGCTAGGGATGGTCCCACAAGCCGAAAGGACAAGATCTGTAGCACGCTTTCTTGTTGGATTATCTTTAGCCCACCAGCCCACAAATAATGACCTGGAGACTTATAATTAATTACGAAAGCTTGGTCTTAGCTTAGGCTTTTCCCCAACTAGCTCTTATAACTTAACCCATGTTTTTTTCTAATCTACATTCTGCCACAGAGCTCGGTTACCTCTTCTTTGACTTGCACATCCGACTTGCTCCCAGTCTGCTGGAGAAATCACACATCTAGATTCCTCCTAATTTCTCCTCCACTGCCCGGAAGTCCCACCTAGTCTTTCCTACCTAGCTACTGGCCATTTAGCTCTTTATTAAATGAATCAGAAGGTGCCTTAGGCGGAGACACATCTTTATAGTATAAACAAATTTTCTACAGTGAAGATCCGAAGCAGGACAAGGTGAGTAGGGGGAGGATGTCAAGGTACAAGGGTACACTACCCACCCAGAAGCCTCGGGAACAAACAGAATCAGAGGGGCTGATGGGAAACCAAGACGGTGGGAAGGGTTTTGTCTTGATTCGTGGCTCTGCTTCCAGTTGTTTGCCATGGTTTTGTCTCAGTTAGAGTTTCTATTGATGCAATAAAACATCATGACCAAAGGCAGCTTGAGGGGGAAGAGTTTATTTCATTTTATAGCTTATCAGTGACAGAAGCCAGGGCAGGAACTGGAGCAGAGGCCACAGAGGAGTGCTAATTACTTCTGGCCACAGCTTGGTTGGCCTACTTCTTTCTCTTTCTCTTTCTCTCTCTCTCTCTCTCTCTCTCTCTCTCTCTCTCTCTCTCTCTCTCTCTTTCTTTTTTGATGGGGATGTGGTGTTCAAGACAGGGGTTCTCTGCATAGCCCTGGCTGTCCTGGAACTCACCCCATAGACCAGGCTGGCTCGAACTCACAGAGACCCGCCTGCCTCTGCCTCCCAAGTGTCTGGGTTAAAAACATGCACCATCGCCTCCTGGCCTTCTTTCAGATCTACTTTCTTATACAACTAAGAACTACTTGCCCAGGGGTGGCATCATCCCCTATAGGCTGGCCCCTCTCACATCAATCATTAATTGAGACAATACCCCACAGACTTATCTACAGACCAATCTATGATGGCATTCTCTCAATTGTGGTTCCTTCTCAGATAACTCTAGCCTGTGTCAAATTGACATAAAAGTTTCTAGCCCAAGTTGTGAGGCTCATTTTATATGTCACCTTGACTGGGCGGTGGGACGCCCACCTACTTGACCGCGAATGATTCTGGATGCATATGTGATATGTTCTGGGAGAGATGAATATCTAAGTCGGTAGTGATTGAAGAAGGAAAGAGACCTCCTAGGTGTAGATGGGCCTCTTCCCGTCAGTCGGAGTCTCCAACAGACAACGAAGAGTGAGGCTTCCATGAGCAAAAACAAGGTCCTCCTGCCTTGTCATCATCACAATGGTTTCCCTTCCCTTGTTAAAGTCAAAGCGAAGAGCTGGGTCTTACTGGGTCTCTGGGTCTCAGGTCTGCTACATTACGCCATTATCTCTCCTGAGTTTCCAGCCAGTAAAATGCAGCCTGTCAGCCTCCATGGCTCTATGAACCAATTCCACAGAATAAGCTTATATATGGTACTGTGTGTGTGTGTGTGTGTGTGTGTGTATTTGTGCATGTGTGCATGTGTGTTCGTGTGTGTGTATTTGTGCATGTGTGTTCGTGTGTGTGTGTGTGTGTGTTCGTGTGTGTGTATGTGCTCTAGGCTTTGCTTCTCTAGAACATTTCAGTTAGTACAGGAGCTAGAGATGACAGTAGAAAGGTAGAGAAGAGGGACAGGTAAGCTGAAAGTGGAGTAGGGTGGTCCCTCGGGTGGGAGGAGCTTGGGGCAAGGATGCGCATACCTTGTCCCAGGGCCTTGTATCTTCATCTCATTTATCTTTGTCTAGGAGACCTCCTGGATGGGATCAACACACGAATTGGCTTTGTTTCCTCTCTCTCAGCATCCCTTCTGCAGAACACTTTGCCTATGAGTTATCAGTTCCCTAAGACACTGCTGGGCCCATCCTTGGGGTCTAACCCTTTAGGGGACCTTCCCCTAGGAACTTCTATACCAAGAAGGCACACGTCTCCATGTTGTGAACATGGAGCGAGGAAATGGAGCCTCTTCACAATGACTTTGGCCTTCATAGGATGAGGACCACTCCCTCTTCTTGCCTAGCCCCATTACTTGGGATAGGTGGCATCTGCAGAGAATGAATGGGGTCTAATTTAGAGGCTAAGTAGAGTAGAGAGCATCCTATGAAGTAACCAGAGGGCAGTTGGGGTGATGTCTCAGTGGAGGGAGGCATCAAGACCCAGCCTGGCTGAGGACTGAGGGTGTACACAGTGGCCCCAGTGACAGGCCAATGTCTCCTGCTGTAACTGAACAGTTGTTAACTCTTGCGCGTTAAAATGGAGACGGTAGAACCTAGAACTAAAACTGGCTGGCCGGCGAGAGCTTCAGGATAGACCTCTTGCATTAGAGGTCTATACCAGCCGGCCTGGCTTTTCACGTGGCCGCTGGGAATCTAAACGTAGGTTCCCATGCTTGCTCGCATGCCAAGAACTTTACCAATCAATCCATCTCTCCACCCCACCCCCTACTTTGTTGTTTTTATTCTTTAACACAGGTTCTCACGGTGTGCACCCTCTGGCTTGTAACTCAGTATGTACATCAGACTAGCCTCCAACTTGCAGCAATCCTACCTCTGCCTCCCAGGCATGAGTCACCATGCCTGGCTTATAAAACGTAATACACCAAGTTATAGCATTCTGTGCAGTTCTGCGGTCTTAAATTTTACTTAATAATATGCCGTGTGGTGTCTCCTGGTCAGTTCTGTCTTGTGTTACCGCTTCACCAAGCTGATGTGCACGTGTTCAACCCTTCCCCATTGACGCGGACCATCCCCTTGCAGTGGCCTGGCACTAGCGGTTTCTTAGCTTGCCAGTGGGACAGAGCCTATCACACAGTTGGGGATCTTGTGGGTTTTGTTTCTGCTGACCCAGAAGGGCCCTCCACAGATATGACAGCTGCTCATGGATCTCACTGGGGTTTACAGCTTTTGCCAAGATGATTCCATCCTCTGCTGCATGTCAGAGGAATTTCGGCCCCTTGTGTTGTTAGAAGCGTCCCACGGAGGGCTTTCCACACATAAAAGTTTGTCGAATGGTAAACTGGAGAAGGAGGGCCTCGAGGTCGCCTCGGGATAGATCACTTGACCCAGAAGACTGGGCTGTAAAGAGGCAGTATTTTAACTATAAAGCAGTTAGGTACCAAGCCCCTCTATGCACCGTATGAGTCCCCAAGAAAGCCTTGTTTGGGGAAACAAGAGAAAGCGGAAATGGAGCTCGGGCAGATGGAAGGTGACGTCAGTAGTGAGACCTGTGGGAATCTCTCCTGAGCACGGGGTTTCCAAGTGTTTCCAGGGGTCTGTCACAGAGATAACCAGCTATCTGACGCCTGGAGGACAGCTAGGGCCGTAGAGGACCTGGAATGAATGTGTGGCATGCGGTCTCCTATCTGTGTCTTTGAGAGCAGGGAGCCCGGAGGTACCGATAGAGTGACCAAGAAACCTGCAGCTCTATCTTGGTGTCTGTGTCTCCTGAAGGTTGCACACCCCTTTGAAGTTAGGATCAGTGAAGCTATGGTTAAGTTCTTCCCACCGTCAGAAATGAAGGCACCAGATGCTTTCCCAGTTACCCCAAACCAGCCACACGCATGCGCAAAACATCTGCATCCTCCAAGGACGTTAGATTGTTATGTTATGATATTATTTATGCTGTGGTTTTGACACACACCCCCAACCCTTTGCCGACTTTTCTCAGAGATGAGAAGAATTACCCTAAGAGGGAGATCTGGTCCCAACATGATTTACAGGGTAGAAAAATATGAACAGACCGCCTATTTCATAAATATTCATAACAATCTCTTTAAAATTCACAGCACAGAGCTCAGGGAGTTGCTACTCCTTCCCTTGGGATGACCCACTTGGCTCTTCCGCTGGAGCGGCTGTCTTGCTTTGCTAAAATAAAACTCTACTGAACTGTGTGTCTCAGCTCACTACTTCTCGAAAACGAACAGGAGAAACCTACTTGGTGAAGGTACTTTGTGTGGTTTCAGTTACCTGCAGTCGCCTGAGGTCCTAGGGTTTTCCATTGCATCGAAAACTTCACAAGCAAACAACTCATGTGTGTTTTATTTAAGTTGCGCATGAAATGTCATGTCACCCCCTTTGGGAAGCAAATCACACCTTTGTCCAGAGCATCCGTGCCGTGTTAGGGCTGCATGGAATGTGGTTCGTTCAACGTTGACAGTTTAACATCAGAAAAGGATTGCTGAAGCCAGTTGGCTCCACGCTGGCCAGCAGAATAAGGCTACTCAGGAGAACAGGAGAACCAGAGGGAAGAACTGCTCCTTACACCTGGGACCTGAGGAACAGAAGAGGCCCTGTGAACTGCAGAGGTATCTTCCACCGGAAGAACATCCCCTCCTCCATACATCACCCAGAACCGCACAGACACTGAGTCTGCGGAGACCGATGGCCGCACTCGCACCTTCCCCACACAACACCAAGTGGAACTCCCAGAGCCAGAGGGATCTGAGCACCTCACCTTTCAATAGAAATATTCCACAGTGCGGCAATTCGCTCATTAAGTACTCACTTCCTTCTAATTTCCACTCCTGAGTGGGTCCCACGCTGACTTTGCTTTTGCTTTGTACCACTCAGCAAGGTTTTCAAGATGGTTGTTTGTCCCTCCATCCAGTGTTCTTTGAGGCACCCTGTTCTTCAGCCATATCCCGTGTCCCTCCCCTTATTCCTTCTTTCTCTTCTCTGTACCCTTTGTATAAACTTAATTACCACGTTCTATAACTAAAAGTTTATTGATCCTTTCAGCACCCCAATTGTCCCCTCTTTACTACTTTGATTTTCTTTTCAAAGTCAACCTAGTAGTTAATGCTTGTCCTTACGGACACTAGGTCCTTCTCATGCCTAATCTTATTTTAAAAAATCTGATGCTATTCCATACTTGATTGCTTATCCTCCAATAGTTACTGAAGTCACAGGGGTCACTATTCAATATTTGTATAATGGTGACACCCAGCAGCTGTGGTTGCTCCCCCAGTTAACAGCCTACTCAGGGAGTGATACACAGCCTACACAGGAACTCTGAGCTCCCAGAACGAGGGTTTTTTTGAACTACACACTCATCTCTACCACATCCAAGTCCCACTTGAGCACTGCGAATACCTTAACAATATAATACTTAATAATGTAAACGAAGCAATGGAACAATATCAGATACATAAAATCTCAATGCAGTAACCTACAAAAACCACATGCACACATGCATACACATTAAAATACAAGACATTAACTGTGACACGAGGGGGCCGGCTTGTTGGAGTATCTGTCCTGCCCAGTACCCCACAACCGGCAAGCCCCAAAGGAAAATCACATACAGGACTCCATAAGATTATAAACTGATTGGCCCATTAGCTCAGGTTTCTTGTTAACTCTTATAGCTTATATTAACCCATTATTCTCATCTATGTTAGCCATATGGCTTGGTAGCTTTTTCAGCTGTCAGCTTACATGTTGCTGCTTCGGTGGTTTGCGCAGGAGTGGCGGAGGAAGCTTCCTATTTTCCCAGAATACTCCCAGTCTCTTTGCTCCATCCCTACTTCCTGTCTGGCTTTCCCGCCTATACTGCCTGCCTGGCCAATCAGCGTTTTATTAAAATATGATTGACAGAATACAGACAATTCTCCCACACCAATTAACTCCTCCAAAAATTATTAACCTTACAATAACTTGGAATGAGAGTGAATTAGATGAAATCCCAGACAAAGAACTCAAAATAATGCTCTTCCGTATGTTCAAAGACACAACTGACTGAATGAAATGAGGAAGGTGATGAATTAAATGAAAGAGAAATTCAACAAAGATAGAAATGCTCAAGAAAATCCAATCTGAAATACTGAAGATAAATATTCAGTGAGTCAAATACGAAGTTTGGTGAAAAGTCTCAACAATAGAATGCGTCAAGGAGGGGACAGAATAGTTGAGCTGGAAGACTGTCCAGCAAGGATGAAATTAAAGTGAGAGAATTCCAATGGGAATGTCAGGGCACATGTGACACTTTGAACCAACAAAACGATGGCTAATGGGTACAGAAGGAGGAGGAGGAGGAGGAGGAGGAGGGGGAGGAGGAAGAGGAGGGGAAGGAGGAGGAGGAGGGGGAGGAGGAGGAGGAGAAAGAGGAAGGAAGGAAGGAAAGAAGAAGAAGAAGAAGAAGAAGAAGAAGAAGAAGAAGAAGAAGAAGAAGAAGAAGAAGAAGAAGAAGAAGAAGAAGAATTTAATCCTAAAGGCATATAAAACATTTTCAGAAGACTAACAACAGAAAATTTTCTCAGAGTTAGGGTCTTGGAAATTTGGAAGTTCAAGAAGGGCACTGAGCTGGGCAGTGGTGGAGCACACCTTTAATCCCAGCACTCAGGAGGCAGAGACAGGTCGATCTTGGTGAGTTCAAGGCTAGCCAGGTCCACAGAGCGAGTTCTAGGGCAGCCTCAGTTACACGTGCAGGCAGATAATGAGTAGGCCATGTGCTTTCAGTCAGGTTGTCTGAGCCCTGGGTCCCAAGGGAAGAGGGAAAGTTACTGTTTAGTTAATGTGTGTCCATCATATACAGGGTGTGTCACCTTAGCCTGGTTGCTTGGGAGCTAGGGACACTCCCTTTCCAGAAATATGTGCCTGGGAGGGCAGATCCTCTCAGTCGGCCTGTTATCTCCCTTAGAGCAGTGGAATTTACAGAGTCCGCAATGGAGGGAGAAAGGCTGTCACGGTAGCCCAAACCTAGTAAGAACTTCCACAATTGTACACCAAAATAAACCTCTCCTAGGTCATTTGTTTGTTTTTGTTTGAGACAGGGTCTCGTTGTAACCCTGGCTGTACTGAAACTTGCCCTATAGACCAGACTATCCTTGAACCTACAGAGATCCACCTGCCCCTGCCTACTGAGTGTTGGAATTAAAGGTGTGTGCCACCAGGGCTGACCCAAACCTCCTCTGTTTTTAAACTGATGATCTTAGTTTTTTGTTACAGTGACAAAACTGTCTGGTACCGGGACTTTGCTCTGAAGCCACTGGTTCTCCTGCCTCACTTCCACCTGAGGTGGAAGGCCTCATGACCACGTGGAGAGCCAGCAGCAGCCTGCCTGAGCCTTACCTCTTGCTGGTCAGCCTCTTGACATTAACCATCATAAATATGTGGGGGACACACTTCACATCTCTTAGGAGCCCAGGGTCCAGGTCCCTCCTAGGGAGAAAGCCACATCCTGTCAGCGTCTACTCTCATACCTGTCAGGAACTGTGAGGGGCCTAAGTCATGTCTGTATCATCCTCTTTTCTCTCTATTTTTAATTTTTTTTTCATTTTTACTTCACGTGCATTGGTGTTTTGCTTGCATACACGTCTGTATGCAAGCAACAACTGACATGCAGACAGTTGTGAGCCGCCACATGGGTAATGGGATCTGAACTCCGGTCTCCTGGAAGAGTAGCCAGAGCTCTTAACTGCTAAGCCAGCTCCTGTTCACTTCTTTCCTTCCCTTGGTGACCGAGTCTCTGACAGAAACAACTGAGGAGAGGACAGATTAGTCTTGACTCATGGTTGGAGAGGGATTTTGGTTCATCCTGGTAGTGACAGCACCGCGCCGGAGAGGGTGTGCTGTTCACCACATTCTGACAGTAGGCAGGAACCAGAAGCAGGGACAATCCTCAAAGACCCCAAGTGACCTCTTCCGCTAGCCAGGCCCCACCTTCTAAAACACACAGCCTTTGAAGCAGTGTCATAAGGTAGAGAATAAGAGATCAAAACAGGAGTGTGTAGGGGAGTCTACACCCAACAGGTGATTCACACATGAGTGTGTAGGGGAGTCTACACTCAACAGGCGATTCACACATGAGTGTGTAGGGGAGTCTACACTCAACAGGCGATTCACACATGAGTGTGTAGGGGAGTCTACACTCAACAGGCGATTCACCAACTTTCATGTCAGTCTGTCACCATTTCATAACTGCTGGCTAGAGACACACGAAAAGCCTGAGGCAGAGAACAGGGCCTTTGTGACTTATTTCACAGCAACATAGGAGCTGTGTGCCCAGGTCAAACTGCTCCCTGACCTTCTATGCACTTCTCAGGGCTCTGAGGCAAATCAGCATAAACTCTGGATGGTTTCTCATGGCAGAAACGTATGCTGTCAAAGTTTTGAAGGTCAGAAATCTGAGCTCAAAATATGAATCGGTCAGCTCCTCCCAGAATCAAACTTCTCCCCAGCTTCTGGGTTGAGGGTGGCCAGTGCTGGCCTGTGTTGGCCTGTGCTGGCCTGTGTTGGCCTGTGCTGGCCTGTGTTGGCCTGTGCTGGCCTGTGTTGGCCTGTGCTGGCCTGTGTTGACCTGTGCTGGCCTGTGTTGGCCTGTGCTGGCCTGTGTTGGCCTGTGCTGGCCTGTGTTGACCTGTGTTGCTTCATTACTCCAATCTGTGCACATGTCTTCACATGGTTTTGTGTCCCAGCATTCCCTGTCTCTCCGCATTACTATAGCAACCATTAGACTTAGAGGCCACACTAACCCAATGGGACCTCATCTAATCCCAACTACATCTTCAAAGACTATATTTCCAACAAAGGTCACAAAGCTAAGTACCCAAGGTGGTCAAAACCAGAATATAGCTTCTGGGAGGACATAAATCCACCCACCACACCTTCAGATCCCATAGGGTGATGATAAGATACACGGACAGCACACACACAATTCACCACATTCTTGACAGGAGCTGCGAGCCATCTGCCAAGCTTTGCTCAGAGGATGACGTGATCTTTGTTCTCCCAAACAGCAAATAGACCCACCCTTGCTCCATAGCAGGAGACAGCCTGTCTACCTTCTGAGGCCTTGTGCTCCACAAACTTCCTTAAGGAGACAGACTAGAAGGAAGCTGTCCTTGTGACATGCTTGCATGAGGGCTACTTCAGGACTGACCCACAGAGCTCTGTCTCTCATAGGATGCAGCCTCATCAGGGAGGGAGATAGCAGGTCAGCCTCTGACCAGTGAAGCAGGGCATCTGGAGCCACCAGAGCGGAGATACTCTGCACCCAGCTTGCTCCATCTCTGGCCTGCTCCCCTGCTTGCTATCTACATGACAGACTCAAGGATGCAGTTAGGGTCTACTGATGCCCTGACGCTTTTGTCCTTTTCCTTCCCCTCTGGCAACCTATGTCAGGTTCAGACAATAGCCTGGGGCCAATGGGATCAATAGCATCTGAAGACCCCATGCCAACCATCTGTCTTCCCACTACAGTAGCCAGGAGACAGCAGGCCTCTTGGTCCCTATACCAAGCTCTGCCAGTCTAGGGAAGCAGCGGTGAAGTGATCTCAGGTAGGGACTCCATCTTTTCAAAGCTCAGTTTCCCTATCTGTAAGAGTGGCCTGTCCCTTGGGACCAGAGACATGGCTCAGCAATTAAGATTATTACTTGGAATCTGGCAGAGAACTGTGGGTATAATCCCAGCGTCCACAAGGCAGCTCACAACCATCTGATTATTTTAGTCCCGGGAACCTAAAACCTTCTTCTGGCTCTTGTGGGCACCAGGTATGTATGTAGTACATGTATGTATAGATAAAACACTCATACACTCAAAATAAAAATAAATTTTAAAAAGAAGACAGAAAAAAGTAAAGAACTGTATTGTTATAGTAGTGTGGGGGCGGGGTGGGGGCGGGGTGGGGGCGGGGAGCTGGCACACGTCACAGATTTAGAACGGTGCCTGGCAAATGGTGAGCACGGAAAAGGTTGGGACACCCTCCCTTGCTGCAATGCAGAAATCACCCAGAGTGGGTGTAGTCGGCAACGTTCAACTTCTCCTAGCCTCCTACAATGAGTCCAGCATAGAGCCTGCAAGTCAGACATGGTGGTAGGTGACTTTCAGAGCACTCGAAAGTATGGACCACCCAGTGATGACACACAGGCCGGGTCTGTCAACAGACTAGCAGGAAATAGGGTGTGGATGGCTGTGGTGGATAGCCACCTGCCTGGAGTCTCTCTCTCTCTCTCTCTCTCTCTCTCTCTCTCTCTCTCTCTCTCTCTCTGTGTGTGTGTGTGTGTGTGTAGCTGTCATGAGGAGGAGAGAGGGAGGGAGGGAAGGGAGAAACTCTGTGGTGTCAAATCATTCATAGAAAAGTTCCCATTATCCAACGAGCCCCCACATAGGTCCTTTGGTGGGTGCAGTTTTAATGTTCATCGAGGATGGTGGCACATCTGCCGGTCTAGGTAGAAGGCTCCCAAGCTAGGCTCGGTTTCTACAATAGACAAAAATTAAATCAAGGACGGTGGAGCATTTATGTGTAAAGAACAAGTAAGTGATACAATTCAAATCTTAGGATGCAGGCAACAGAATCAGTATGGGAAAAAAAAAGCTCCCCCAGGCCAGACCCCCAGAAGCTGTGGCAGAAGGGCAGACGCGGCTGGTCATATATTAATTTAAGACTTCTGAGCAGCGAAGGGAACCACAGACAAGCCTGGCACAGCTATATACCTGTACCGTGTCAGTAGGCAAAGGCTACATATACCTATAGGATACGTGTCTGCTCGCTTGAGTCTGAAATATCAGCCTTGCGTGGTTCAAGCTACGGGAGTATCTCTGAGGCAGTCCACATAAAGAGAGGGCCATAGCAGCAGTTAGTTCTCGCTGCCTCCTCTGTGCCCACGTCCTCTCAGTAATGGACTCCTGATTTTATTTAAAGAAGTGTGGTGGTTTGAAAGAAAATGGCCCCCAGAGGGAGTGGCATCATTAGGGGGTGTGGCCTTGCTGGAGGAAGTGTGTCACTGTAGAGGCAGGCTTTAAAGTCATATATGTTCAAGATACCACCCAATGGGACACAGACCACTTCCTGTTGCCTGAAAGATGTAGAATTCTCAGCTACTCCTCCAGCACCATGTCTTCCTGCACACCGCCATGTCCCACCATGGTGATAAAGAACTAAATCTCTGAACTACAAGTGAGCCATCCCAATGAAATGTTTTCCTTTATAAGAGTTGCTGTGGTCATGGTGTCTGTTCATGACAATAGGAACCCTAACTGAGACAGGTAGTAATTTATTTAACAACTCGAGGACCAAGTTTCTCAACCTCACAGCTAACTATAGTTTGGTTACTTTCTGATAAATATATGATAGCAGAAGTCTTAGGCGTCATCTGCAGAAGTCTCTTCATAGAGATGGAGTGTGTCCTCTTTCTGTCTGTTTCTCCATGGATTCCTGGACCAAGGATATTGCATCTGGTTCCCTAGTAACCACCATGGAACAGAGAGACTGAATACGGCATCTGTTCCCAAGGGAAACTGAAATAGAACACTGGAAGACATTTGGGCCACTGACGAGTTTGCAGAGTCACAAAATCAATCTTGAAATGCTCATGTCCAGTTTGCTTTGTTTGTTTGTTTTTGTTTGTTTTGCAGAAGACATAAACTTTATCCAGTGTCGTAGTTGGTCTGCCATACGCCACTCTACCTAATCCAATTAACACAGCAATCTGCCGAGGAGTAAACCCAAATGACAAACGCAGAGAGATGCTCAGACTTGTCAGTGGTGCAAATTAAACCGCACATCACGCACGCTCGTCAAACTTACAGAAAATAACATAAATGCTAGTGATCCAGGGAGAGGGGGGTTCTTGAAAGCACTGCTGTTGAAACATAAATTCTTAAAATTCTCGGAAAGTAATCAGGAAACTCCTATTTAAATTCGAATTCATATACCATCATTCTGGCAAGCCCCTTCCCAGGAATCTAAGAGCATGAAAATCTCTCTCTTTCTCTCTCTCCCCGCTTCTTTCCCCCCTCTCCTCTCTCCTCTCTCTCTCTTTCTCTCTCTCTCTCTGTACTCATATGAGCACACACACATGCATGCATGCATGCATGTTGGCTAGTTTTGCATGGAGGTTTTCTGCAGCAGAGTTTGTGTCAAAAAATATGAGAGGGAAATAGATGAATTCTGGGCCATTGACACTGAATGCAATTGTCTCAGGTTTGACGACGTTGAGACTGACAAGTCAGGGCGTCGCTGGGAATCCCTCTATAGCAGAGGTTTCGGCTGAGTGGTGGAGCTGCAGCTCCCACTGGACAGGCGTAAGGACTCTTTTTCTGTCCCAACAACCAGCTCCCAAGTAATGACATTGACACTTATTATTAATTATGAAAACTTGACCTTAGCTTAGGCTTGTCCCACTAATTCTTATAACTTAAATTAACCTTCGTTTATTAATCTATGTTTTACCATGTGGCATTTCGCCTTTCTTTCCTTCTGTATGCCTGACTCCCTCCATGTCTCACTGGCGTCTCCTCCATGCCTTTCTCTCCCGGAAATCCCATCTCTGCCTCCTGCCTAACTATTGGGCGTTGAACTTTCTCTTACACCACTCATAGCAAATACATCTTTACACAATGTACAAATATCCCACAATATCTGCAGAACAGGCCCAGGGGGCAGGTCCACATTTTCTAGACACTGGCTGGGGATGTCCCTAGGGTAAGACACTTAGCCGAGTGTCAGTGACAGGGACCCTGGCAGCTGAGGTCAGAGCAGGATTCCACATCAGGCTCCCTCGCTGTGCCAGACTTGCCCTGGCAGAAGCTCACACTTTTAGCCTTGCTCGTTTGTAGCTGAACATCAACAGGACGCCTGTGACTCCCAAGTGTGGAGGATCCCTGGCCAATGAGATGGCTCAGTGAATAAGGGTGCTTACCACCAAACCTGACAACTGAAGTTCAGTCCCACATATATGCATGATGGGAGAACATCTGCAGGCCCACAAGTCCACCACCGTGTGTGCAGCCACAAACCAGTAAATGTAAAAATCAGTTTTCAAAAAAGTCTCATTTTTAGTTGGGATTAAATGAACTTTTCTCAGAGACATGTCAATGAACACCTACACCCCTAACCCCACCCTATCCCCATCAGATAGGGTACCAAAAACAGATTAAAGTCACAACTCCACCAAGGCTCGATGGGGAAGCCAATGGGTTTACTGGACTTACAGAACACGGGCAAGAGAGTATTTATGGAACTATGGCTGAGCCCAAAGCAGTTGTCTCACCAAAAAGTTTCATCCCTAGCATGAATGACAATTCTCCATGGCTGCGTAGGCTCCCTTCAGCTACCAGCCTATCGTCTCTTGAGACCGTGAGGCCAAAACCATGCCCAGTTGGGCAGAATTACATACAGCTGTCAGGTAGCTTCAAGAGGGCTGGATTCTCAGGGTGGAGTCTCCTCACTCCTTCCTCTGGAAAAATGCCAATGGGCCAGTTCTTCAGGGTCTCCTGTGTGTAGTCATGGCCACTCCTGCTGAAGATAATCGTGGTCTTTGTGTCCATAGGACAGAATTCAAGAGCAGTTGATTACTACTGTAAAGACACTGGCCCCAAATAATGTTGCATCCTAATGGTACCTGAGGTCAATCCTCCACCTGTTTTTCAAGGGGAAGCTTTCATTTTTTTATTGTATCAAACCTCAGACCACTGACTGTCAGGTGTCAGGGGAGGTGTGAGAGTAGGAGGCGGGGTGCTATCTACCCAACAGGATCGTCAACAGCCCTGCTCCCTGACTACTAACTACAGCTATGACTGAGGTTGAGACACTGCTTACAGTTTGTCGTGCTAGCTTTTATTTTTCCTGAAGTCACAACTGTTAGGTTTCTAAAATCCTTCATTCCATCAATAACCAAATCCTAAACTCTTTTGAAACCTCCGGATGCTTCTGATTTGCTTCAGTCTGGACTTGGGACCCCGGACCCCCACCCTTTCTGCTGCTGTGAGCACTTTAGTACCCACGTGCCTTTTTGCATTGCTTTTGCTTTGCTCCTTTGTTTGGAGGAATCCCACCCTTCTATAGCATCCTTTGACGGTGGTGATATATAGGAAGTACCCTCTGAGGGAGTCTGCTTATCCAAGAGTGTGACATTATCCTAAGTGTCCCATCTCTGATATTGTGGAGCTGAAAAGTCTGGACTGCCAGTTGCTTATCTTCTGAGTTTCAGAGTTGCTCCTCTGCATAGCCTCTGACTGCCCACGCCGTCAGAAGCCGGAAGCTGTACTTACTTCCGTGTGTTTGAATACGGTCAGGTTTTATTCATTGTCTTCTTGAAGCTCATAAGGAAACACTCTTTATCAGCAGTGTTTGGAAGTCAGTATCTGAAGTGCCTACACGGGAGTCTGCTCCACGCCTCCAAAGTGAAACAGACTGTTTCACTGGGTCATGGGAAAGCCCAGAAACATCTTTTATATTCTTTACCTCTTGATTTTTGACTGTGTTCTCTTTATGGAATTCCCACTGCTGGTACTGGACTTTTCTGGATTGGCCCTCTGATTTCTCATATTTCATTTCTTATCTTCTGCCTTAGTGTCGTGCTGCTGTGAGAAGACACCATGGCCAAGGCGACTCTTACAGAGGAGAGCGTTTAATTGGAGCTTGCTTACTGGTTCAGATTTAGTCTATTGTCACCGTGGTAGAGAGCATGGTGGCACACGGGCGGACATGGTGCTGGAGAAGTAGCTGAGAGCTCTACATTGGCATCCACAGGCAGCAGGAAGAGAAAGACTGGGACTGGCTTGGAATTCTGAAACCCTGAAGCCCACCCCCAATGACACACTTCCTCCAATAAGGCCACACCTACTCCAACAAGGCCACACCTCCTAATCCCTCTTAAGGAGTGCCACTCTCTGATGACCAAGCATTCAAATACATGAGCCTATGAGGGTCATTTCCTTTCAAACCAACACATCTTCCATCACTGATTTTTTCTTTACTTTTGGAGATGATTTCTCAACTTTATAAAAAAAATCAGTATTTTTGAATTTTCTACTTTCATCTTTTTAACTTTTGGTCATATGCGCTGTATATGCCTGTGTGCATAGGGAGGCCAAAAGCAGATATCAAGTGTCTTCTATCCCTCCCCATTTCATCTTCAGGCGGTATCTCTCGCTGAGCCTGGAGCTCAGTGATTGATAAGCAAGCCCCTAAAATTCTCCTGTCTACTTCCCCATGCTGGGCTTACAGGCATGAGCACTGTGATCGCTTTTTGCCTAGCTTTTACCTCGGCGTTGGGGATCCGAACCCAGGCCTCACTTGTATAGCAAGCGCTTTGCCCACTGGTCTATTACCTCGGCCTCCCAGGTGTTGCTTTTAATAGCCTTGTTTTCGGTGTCTTTAGGAAAACACACATTCTCGGTAGGCAGCTTCAGTTCCATCAGCTCCAGATGAGCAGGAAAGATAAACCAGATCCTAGTGTGGGACTTCTTCCCCTTCTCATGGCCCATCTTTCTGTCTTGTCTCCTCCAGCAAGGGACTGATCTACTGACGAAGGACCACTGGCTCTCAGAAGCCCCACCTTGAGTACTACATACAGGATCAAGCCTTCAACCTCCGAGACTTTAGGGGGACACTTCAATCTTAAGCCATGGCAAAGTTATTTCCTAAGTTCCAAGTTGATTGCATCGATGTTGGCTGTGACCAGTTGGGATGCTTGAAGGGGTCATAGCATCTCTGGCTTTTTCCTTTCGTCATTATCCTGGTACCCGAACATGAGGCTATACAGACTGCCCCAGGGTGCAATCCAGATCCTGAGGTTGCAACTGGGGTGGCTCCGTGCCTCAGATGACCGACCAGGAAAGCAGGAAGAACAGGGACAAGTGTGGGTGAGTTGGAGGAGAGAGACAAGCTGGGCTGGAAGGAGGACAGAGGGAAGAACATTCCAGAGGAACAGCCTGAAGATGCACTGGGGGTATTTAGGGGTTCAGTCCACAGCAAGGATTTTGCTTGTTCTTGTTTTTGTGGCACTGGGGAATGGAATCCAGGACCACATACTGTCCCCATGCCCAGCAGTTGTCCTCCACTGGGGTGACTTTTGTGCCCCTATGGGACATTTAGGAATGCCTGGAGGCAAAGGCAGAGAATTTTTGTGTTCTCTGTTGTACTTACAGATGCTCTTAAGCACACTAGGTTGTTGACAGAACACCAACCCAACAAAAGCAATGCAGTTCAGAATGTCAATGCCAAGAGGAGGTGAAGTTGTATCCAGGCCGCCGCAGGCTTCGGTCATCCAAGAAGCCTTTTAGTTTGCTACCCATAAACCTGAGCAGGAAGTTAGCAACCAGTAGACACCTAGAAAGTCTTTGCCTTGAATGTGAGTTGTTAAGACAAAGAGAAAAACAGTTTGAGAAAGGTGGAGGAGGGAAGGGGGAAGGAGAGGAAGCAGAGAGGGAAAAGCACGAAACTAAATACATCAAGTAGGAACACAACCAATTAAAAATCAAAGTCCAAAACAAGACTTTGAAAATGAAATGGGTGCTGCAGAGATGGCTCTGTGGGCAGGGGAGGTTGCTGCTCAGGCATAAGGACCTGAGTTCAGAGCCCCAGTGGTCACATAAAATCCAGACATGGTTTTGTGTAATCCCATTGTTGTGGAAAAAAATATAGGAGAGTCTTGGAAATTGGTGAAATGGTGAGCTTCTAGGTCAGGGAGAGATGCTATCTCAAGGGAATATGGTTGAGAGTTATAGAGAAAAAAAATGCCCTATGTCCTCTTCCTGCCTTTGCATACAAGTACACCTGTGTATTACTGTGTCTGCATATACAGAATACATGCACACACACATGCACACACGAACGCACACATGTACGCACACAGGCATGCATGCATCAAAACAAAGCACAACAATAAACTATACTTATTTGGGCCAAATGTTAGTCATCTTTAGTTTGACCCTGTTGGAACTCCTCTCCTACCCCTCAGTATAACAATACACCTCACAAACTACAGTATTTCATTTACAACCAGAAAGTCTTTGAAGAAAATTAAGCAAACCTGCTAATGTGCTTTACTTAAATTTTAAGTTTTGCTTCATATTTAAAACTCATAAACCACATCCTTCAAGGAATGGTAACTCAGAAGCCACAGGATTGTATAAACATGTAATACATAGCCTTTGGAAACAGCAAAAAGCAGGACTGTGTTGGGAATGGGAACTGTCCTTCCCCGTGTGTCTCTCTGCCTAAACGCCAAATAAACTGGCTAAAGTCACGGGGACTCATCCTGAAACTCTTTTGTGCAGTGTTGTCCAGGCTGAGGGGACTCGAGCATCCCGGGTCTTGGGTGCAGGCGCTCGGCTGTGTCTCCTCATTGCTACTGGCAGGCTCACAGTATCTGTGACTATAGTGGGCATTATAGGAGGTGAGAACTAGTGGGACTAGGAGGAGGAAGCAGCCCACTGGAGCACGCTCAAGAGGATTACATCCTCTCTCAAGGCACTTCCTGTCTCTGTGCTTCCTGTCCACCATGAGCTGAGCCGTTCATTGCGTCATCGGTTCCCACCATTGTGTTCTGCCTCACCATGCACAGGCCAAAGGCAGCAGTACTAAGGAACAGGGCCTGGGAAGCCACGAACACAGCAAACATCGTTCCTCTTTGTAAGTTTCTTTCTTCGGTTTTTTGTGTCACGGTGATTTTTTTTAAAAATGATTAGCATATTCCCTTATTTGTCATTGTAAAGTGTTCACATATTGAATATATTAGGAGTCTCCTCTTCATTGTAAGCATCGCAAAGGGCTAGGTGGATGGGGAGTGTTTTTCCCTGTCCGTGAATTCCAACAGACACCGAATTTCTACTTTCACAGCTTAACTTTTCATACATGAAGCAAATAAAAGCCATGTCTAATCAATATCTCTAAATGTTACCTATAGGACATCAGGGTCCCCAGTGTTTCCCTAAAGGATTCTAGCCAAGTTTTACTCATAGATCCCTCCCACATTCCCACCACTAGGACTAAATCAGAGTCCTTAGGCTCACATCTCCATCCTCCTTGGGAAGGATTCACTGGGCCAGGTCTAGGATGGGATCTCCTTCCTACACCTAGGAGTGATCACAACATGCTGTCCTGCTCGAAATGGATCTGGATGAAAGTCAAAAAAGTGAACACAGATGGTGGGGCTCACAATGCACGAGCTGAAGTTCTGCTGTTCACGGAGACAGCACAAATGGTCTAAAATTCAGAGAAAGCTGCAGTCTTGATATAAATCCAGAGTTCTCCAGTACTGCCTGGGTGATGAAGAAGATCCCTGGACCCTGTCCCAGAGGACCATTCTTTAGAAATAGTCAATGCAAGATCTTGTTAACTGGATGTGTGGGAAAACCTAAAGTCTGCACCACTGCCTTTTAGTTTCAGTGTTTGTGACTAGCGGTGTATTTGTGTGTGAGTGTGTGTGTGTGTGTGCATGCGCGTGCATGTGTGTGTGCATGTGTGTGTGTTATGGTATATGTGTTTGGTGTGGAAGCACAGCCTCCTCCCTGTCACGTGTGTCATCTTGCCAAGGGTGAGTAACATTCCTTAAAAAATGAATGTGTGCCCCTGCAGGCTCACAGAGCAACCGCTAGTCTGGCAGAGACAGCTGTGGGTCCCTGCAAGGTCCCCAGGGGCCATGTCAAAGCAGGCGGGAGCATTTACTGGGCAGGCTGGAGACAGAGACATGGACATGTAAAATGAAATTAAAGTATTTATTCGGGGTTATGGAGGAAAAGGGGAGGGGGCAGAGAAAGAAACAGAGAGGGGGAAGGAGAGGGAGAGAAAGAAAGACAAAAACAGAGAAAAGGAGAGAGAGAAAAGACAGAAAACATGTGTGCACGCCAAGAGAGGAAACAGAAAGAAGGAAAGATGGCAACAAGAGGTCAGAAGTCGCTGGGAGTGGGCGTGGCTTACCCCTTAAAGGGACCAAAGATCGAAAGGAATAACAGTGAGTATGAAGGAAAAGTGTCTTTGGTTGTCTGGGGTCTTTCTGAGCTGCTTTCAAGAGGCTCCAACAAAGAGTGTAGGCTAATCCCTTGGTCTGCGGTGCCACCACAGCAAAACACCATGGGAGGGTGGCTTAACCATCAGGAATTTAGTGTCTGGGTTCTGGAGGCTGGAAGCAGAGATCAATGTATCAGCGGGATCAGTTTCTCCCAGGGCATCTCACACTGCCTCCCGGTGGCCTCCAATGGCCCTTCTTGTTTAGGCAGAGGTGTCCCTGTGAATGTCATAATCTCCTCTTATAGGGGACACGAGTCAGATTAGATTGAGGCCCACCCAGAAGGTCGCACCATTACTTAATCACAGCTTTAAAGATCTTCAAATGTATCTCTACATGTTCCAGTACAATTGCATCCTCTGGTGTGTGCTGGCTGGTTTTATGTCACCTTGACACAAGCGATAGTCATCTGAGAGGAGGGAGTCTCAATTGAGAAATTGAGTCTCCATAAGATGTGACTGCAGGCTAGTTTGTAAGGTGTTTTCTTAATTAGTGATTGATAGAGGAGGGTCCAGTCCATCGTGGGTGGTGTTGTCCCTGGGCTGGTGGTCCTGGGTTCTATAAGAAAGCAGGCAGAAAAAGTCTGCCTTGAGGAACAAACCAGTAAGTAGCGTCCTCCTTGGCCTCTGCATCAGCTCCTGCCTCCAGGTTCCTGCCCTGTTTGAGTTCCTGTCCTGCCTTCCTTCAGTGATGGCCTACAATGTGGAAGTGTAAGCCAAATAAACCCTTTTCTCTTCAACTTGCCTTGGGTCTTGGTGTTTTAGCATAGCAACAGAAACCCTAACTAAGACAAGAGCTGAGAGTTGGGATTTTTACACGTGTCTGGGGCTGAGCAGGAGTCAGCCCCTAATAGGCAGGCTGCTCGTTCTCTCAAGAGACAGCGTCGGTGGTGCTGGCCCTAGGCTGTGTGCCCCTTGTGGCTCTGTCCTGCAGTGGGGACAACCAGACAGTAGCCTATGTGATTCCCAAATCTGGTCAGCTGGCTCTGATGGTCCTGCCAGTGGGTGATGCTGACATTTGAGTTTACAGAAACAGGTAGGGGCCAAGACTAAGTGTGTCCCTACCTTTCCATAGCATTAAGTGGGTACCATAGCCTTTGGGTCTCTTCTAAATTTCTAATTTTCACTAAACTTCTGCATGTCCCTAGACTGCCTATGGTATGGCAATGTCCTTACCCAGACTCCCAGAGACAACAGTGGTCCCAGCCATTGTTTATCTCTGGGTTATTCCTGTGCCTCCTTTGTTTTTCTTCTCCATGTCTGTGACCCCAATCCCTTTGTCAGACTGTTCTTAGATAAACCCTGTCTGCCCCTGAGACCTAACTTTCCAAGAGCTGTGAAGTCTTATGAGGCTTTGAGGGTCCAGGACAGAGCAGATCCTCAGGGATGGAGGGATTAGGTGTCCTCCATCTGCTCTGCAGGCACTTATTAGTCCAATATACACCTGAGACCATTATATTTAATAAGGTGTGGTGCTGTAACCATGGGGCAGGGAGCCATTCTAAAGAAAGACACCATGCCCCTCCCCTCCACCGTCAGGCCGTTGAGACAATGAACCCCAAGGAACTGGAATTTCCCAGAGTCTCAAGTTGGGAAACAGGAAAGGCTGGGGCTTTGATCACAGTCAGACAGCTTTGTCTCCCAGAAAGGGATTTCACATTGTTCTGACAACTGGAAGGAGGGGCTGAGACAATTAAGAGTCACCGCGAGCAGGACCACACCTTGACATGGGCTCCTTGGCTGTGCTTGCCTCCTGCTATCTATGTTAACCTAAGTCTGTGTCAGAACCCTGAAGATGGGCTTGGGGTCACCAGATTCCCCTGTTCCCCGTCACATTGTGCTGAATTATAAATCCCCTCTCTCTGCTTTTCAGTATATCTCTAAAGACCTACTGAGAACAAGTGGCCAACCTGGCTTGTTTAGGCCCCATACAAGTTCTAAACAATCTAAGGCTGACAATGTTCTCTGTGTATATAACATGAACTTGGTGTCTATTCCAGGTTAGGAACAGTTAGCATGGCCTTTGGGGAGCTTGCTCCTATGTATAAGTGAAACATCCCCCAGCCTGGGAAATGCTAGGAACTTGCCACCTACAGCCTAAGAGGCTGGCCCACCTTTGATAACCTAGAACTTCCCCAAACAAGCCCTGCAAACAACAATCCATGGGAGACCTTGAGCAGTTTTTGTGGGATGCAGGAACCGCCTGTGACCTCCGCTTCTGTCACTCCCCAGTCTCTGGCTATGCAGATTGCTTCCATCCGACCCTCAGTCTGGGTGACCCTCTCACACTCTGGCCTCAGAAACACCACTAATGCAGCTCCATCCCTTACCTTCCTAGTAGAAGGGCCCCAGGTTTTCAGCTAACTTCAAAGGCTTCCCAGCCTTACCCCGTTTCTTGCTGTGCCTGATCCTACCACCAGGGGGAGGAGGTGGGCAGGGGCGGGGCAGAGGACCAGAGCTAAGAAAGGCAGGGGTGGCAAGGCGCGTGGGGGAGGAATGTCCTTTGGACCGCACCCTTGGCTCCCTTATTCTCTGTCCCAATCTCTGTTAAGTTGCCGCTGCCTGGCCTGAGTCCCTGCTGACTTCAATAGTCCCATCTCCTCCTGTTAAACAAGGCCCTTTAGAGGGGAGGCCTCCAGTCAGCGAAGTCCCCGGACACTGGATTTCAGGTCCAGCAGAGAGACCCCCGGCAGGGCTATCCCATAGACTATGCACAAAGATGTGTTTATATTTTCTCCTTGCCAGAGTAAGGAAAACCCCAACATACTAGTGAGATTAATTTCAACAGCAAAACATCTAAGTCATACAAAAGGCCTTTCAGACCTTTTCTGTATACTGCGAACTTACTTAAAACCCAGTGTGGGCCCAGGAGGACAGCTCTGTCACCAATGACCCGAGGTGGAATCCGGTACCCACATGGTGCAGGGAGAGAACATACTCAAGTAAGCTGTCCTTTGACCTCCTCGCATGCACTGTGACACACACATACTAAATTAAAGTATTAATTTAAAAAATGTAGTGTTACTGGGCGGTGGTGGTACACGCTTTTAATTTCAGAAATCGAAAGGCAGAGGCAAGCGTATCTCTGTGAGTTTGAGGCCAGCCTAGTCTACAAGAGCTAGTTCCAGGACGGACTCCAAAGCTACAGAGAAATCCTGTCTCAAAAAACAACAACAAAAATCTGGTGTGAAGTTTGTACTAGAATGTACCTCAGTCTGAGCTGTCCACTTCCAAAGGTTCAATGGACCCACTTGGTGAGTAGCTACCTTGACAGGGTGGAAATTTCCTGATGGGATGGCTGCTTCCACAACACTCATTTCACCACGAGCAACCGGCAAACCCACTACTCAAAAACAGAGCATATGGGGTCCTTTTGAAATATGGCTTAGTGCGTAGGACGCTTGCCTAGTATGCCTAAGGTCCTGAGTTTGATCCCCAGCAGTCATAAAACCATGCTTGATGGCTCATACCTGCAATCCTATTACACAGTTGGTAGAAGCAGGAGGGTCGGGAGTTCAAGATCATCTTCGGTTGTAAGGTGAATCTGGAATGAGTTTGGGAGCAGGAACAACTCCATTCTCTCTCCTCCCTCCGAGTGCCTGACCCACTGGTACTGTCATTACAGGACACTGAGATGAGGTGACCTACAAAGGGCAGAAGTTGGTTTCCTTGCCGTTCTGGAGGCTGAGGA
Organism: Myodes glareolus; assembly: GCF_982192425.1. NCBI lineage: Eukaryota > Metazoa > Chordata > Mammalia > Rodentia > Cricetidae > Myodes > Myodes glareolus. Next base: position 28,979,595 of record NC_142049.1, on the reverse strand, counting down.
AGAATCTGATATCAAGCTACCAGGAGGCACTGTTGTCTGCTTCGGAGAGCTTCTCTGCTTCAGAGACAGTGTGTGCTGCTGAGCCATGCTGGAGGGTGAGAAAAGCCATGCCTTCCCTTGACCCAAAGCACAAAAGCAAGCAGCCTGAGAAGTGGGGGCTTTAGTCCCTGTTCATCAGCTCTTAAGGACCTCAGTCTTACTGCTCTAATATCAAATGCCTGTACCCTGGAGGCCCATGGCACTAATGTACGCCTTTCTGTCTCTGAGTTCATGTACTCTGAGACCCCCTGGAAATGGGTCATAGGTGTAATGATATTTTGTTTGTCTTTTAACAAATAAAGCTTGCCCGAAGACCTGAGTGCAGAGCTAAGCACTAGAGACCAGGCGGTGGTGGTACAAACCTTTAAACCTAGCACTCGGGAGACAGAGGCAGCTGGCTCTCTGTTAGTTCAAGGCCACCCAGGGCTGTATGAGATTGGTGTAGTCTAAAAGAGAAACAGAGCTCACACAAAGGTCATCCCAGCAATTGGGAGCTCATGCCTTTAATCCCAGCACTAGGAGGTGGAAACAGGAGTGATGTATCTGAGCAGAGAGGAATGTAAGGCAGGAGGAGACAGGAGCTCAGGCAGTCTGATGTTAGGTGGAGACAGAAGGAGTCTGGAGATGAAGTCTAAGGACAGTTGTCCCTTTGTCGGAGCACGGGGAGAGGTAAAAGGTCTCTCTCGTGGCTGGCTACACTGCTTCTCTGATCCTTCAGCTTGTACCCCCTAATATCTGGCTCCAGGTTTTATTTATTAAGACCGATTAGAATTCGTGCTACGTTTAGGGTTTTTGTCCTTTTCTATGTGGGTTACTTCATCCCACAGAATGTGTTCGGGAGACATCTGTGTTGCAGAGTGTGTCGGAAAGTCCTTCTGTCTCATGGCTCAGGAATATCCCTATGTCACATTTGCTGAGCCAGGCCCTGTTGGTGGGCGTCTGGGCTGGTCCCACCTCTTGGCCACTGTGAGAATGCTGTCATGTGTTTTTTGTGGTGTACAGACCATACTTTGTGCTATGTGCCCAGAAGTGGGCTGGATCGTCTAAGTCTATACTGAAATTTTTGAGGAGCTTCACACCCAATAACTTAAGCTTATTGATAAGTAATTTACTGCACTTGAGATTAGACCGTTGCTGTTTTTCCAGAAAGTTCTGTGAGCTGCTTTGTAAACAAATCCCACTTCCTCACGCCACCTCTGCCTCCACCTCTAACAACCCCTGATTTCTTCTCCTACGATCTTGCAAACTCAACAGAATCGCTGAAAGCATCTAGTTTTTTCCCTTAGCATCGTGTTTTTGAGATTGGCTCGGAGGACTGCATACATCATGGGTTACTTTCCATCCCTGAGGGATTTTTACTGTAGAAGTGCCATCACCAACTTCACCATTCAGGGACTGATCCGGATGATGGTGAATCTCACACATGTGTCTCTTCCTATTCTGGTCTTTGTAAATCCCGGCAGTGGAATTAGTGTGCCCAATTTCTCAAGAACCCCAGGTCTTTGCAGCATCACCAAGAAGCACTGATGTCTTGAGAAGATGTGAAAATTGAAACCTTACAAAGACTCTCCAGTGGATCTGAGTAGGAGTGAAGAGGAGGATCCCAGATGTCCCGTCTTGAGGAACCTGGGATGAGACCTGGAGATGTTGAATGAGGCCTTCCAAACCTGGATGAAATTCCAAAATGCCAAAGCTCAGTTCAAAGGTTAACCAGAGAAAGTTGAAGGATTGAAAAAAGTGGGGTGAGGGGAAACCTTGCGGGGATGAGGTCTTACTCCTCACAGGAACAAAGTGGGGGTGTCAAGTCCCACCTCTCGAACCTTTAAATGCTTACCCACAGCATACAAAAGGAATGTGTGTGAAACTCGGAGGAAACCGAGCGACGCCCTAAGGTGAGGACCTCTAAGCAGCCCTGACTTGAAAGAGGCAAGGGCGAGTGGCCAGAAATAGCCTGTGATAACCCACAGGAGACCTCCGAACCAGTCCACTCCAGAAGGTATCAGGCTCCTCAAGGAAGGTCCTCGAGTCTGAAGGGCAGTGACTCCAGTTGACAGCTACTTAGCACAGCTTACCCTGCCCAACAGGTTCCTGTCTCCAGGCACCTCCCATCGTCAGTTCTGGAGACAACTGAATGCCATATAAAAGAATCCACAGATGAGGGGGATTAAGCTCCACCTGACAAACCTGTCCCTGTGTAAGGCTGGGCCCAGTGGCCGTCAGTTTCAGCTGCCTTGACAAAGTGCCTCAGACTCATTTCCCACAGTGGGGTGGGGTGGGGTGTCTCATCTAGGGTGCAGGCTGCTGCCTTCTCTTGTGTGTTCTTGTGGTAGAAATTGGGCAAGGAGGCCATGCCGTCCCCTTCCCAGGAGCACTGATCTCATTCCTCTCTCTAAGGCTCGGTCTTCTAAAAGCTCATCCGGGAGGCAGGGTTTCAACAGCACTGGACGGGAACACAGAAGTTCAGTCCACAGCAAGCCTGGCTACGAATTTCTTTAATGAAAAATGAACTTCTGTGCTTCTAATTTTAGCCTCTTGAGGCTAATGTAACCAGCACGCCCCCATTTACTGAGCAGAGCCGGCTGACCGCTCGCCAGGAGTCGTCCCAGCAACGATTAACCTTCACCACAGCAGGGGGGTTATTCAGACCCCAGGTTGTAGGTGAGGAAACTCAAATGTAAAGACCCTTGCTGTAGACACAGGCGAGAGTGCTTTCAGAGGAGGCTCCGCGTCTGGAGAACCGTGATCTGAACCACTGTGACAGATGCTTATAGCAGGCAAGACGAAGAAGGCAAATGAACGCAACTCAGGCTTAAATCGCTTAAAGAAGACTGTCGTGCGCATGCGTCTGCTACCGCTGGGTCTCTGTAGGGTGGTGCTGTAGGGGATTTTCCCCTTTACATGGTTTTTGGGAGATTGATTAAGACAATTCTTCCTAATCACAATAGTCCTTCCATGTCAATAGCTGTGCTTCAAGGTCAATGAGTATCTTGATCCCACTCCGTGAAAGGGCTAAACAATTCTCTTCTCTGTTCCTCGCTATTAGAAGCGTTCTGGTAGCTGAATCTTTTAACCAGTCCTAACCACTTCACTGGTCAATCCCTAAGCATGGGAGCTCAGAATCAGACTCTCACTTAGTGTAAAAGTGACTGCTTTCTGATCTTACAAGTGTTCCCATTTAGATTTAGTTCTTTGTCACTTTCCCCACCATATTCCACACAATACACATGACAATGCTGTGCCTTTCCCACGTCTGTTACCTATAAGGAACATCTTGAAGCCATTTGAGTTTATATGTATTTGACTGTAAGGGTAACAGGACTTGTTTTTGCCTGTATTTCTTAAAGAGTTATTTATATGATTTGGCAGTTTTTCTAGGGAGTGTCTTTTCTTGCTTAGATGTGAATGCTTTTTTAATATATTTAAGATATGAATATATCAAAGATGGCAAACATTTCTATACAATGCATAATAATTTATTTGAATTTTCTTGGTTTTAAATTGCTCTGTATGTGTGTGTGTGTGTGTATGTGTGCAAGCATGTTCATATGTGAGTATAGGCACACATGTGTCATGTACATGTATGGCAGTTGAAGAACTATCTCAGAGGCCTGTATGCACACCAACATGTCTGAGATAGGATCTCTTGGTGCTTACCACTGAGCACTCCAGCCTAGCTGGCCCAAAGCTTCCAGGATTTCTCTTCTCTATCCCTCCCGTCCTGCCACCGGAACAGTGGGATTGCAGACCCAGAAAAAGGCTTTGGAGGATTCGAACTCAGGACTTTGTGCAGCAAATGCTTTCCTCACTGAGTATCTTTTCTTCTCCTTAATTTTGCAATAATATTTTATGTAGAAAACACAACATATTCGTTTCATGCTTCTCATACCCTTTCATGAACATCGGCAGCATCATGGTGCTGCCCCCTCTACCTCTCACAGCCAAGCTTCATTTCTAACATGGCAGAGCGCTTCCTCTCTTCCCCTTTATGGAAAAGAGGCAGTGTTCCAGCGGCCGATGGATTTCCCTGAGTCACGAGAGAGCACATCACGGAAGAAACCCAATTGAGGCGATGGATCATTATTACCACCCTGACCCTCTCGGCTGATTGGTCAGGGTTGACTCGGTTACTGACACCATCTGGGCCATGAAGAACTAGCAATATCTGCTGGGCTTCATGAGGAGTGTGTGCCATGTACACAGACCATGAGCAAACTGCCTTACATAGGAGTGCAGGGCATGTCTGGACACTGAGATAGTGGCTTTACATAATTGGGCTGTGCTAAAAGGCATCCTCTGCAGTTGTTCCAGGTTAGACCGGGGCGGGGGGGGGGGGGGTCATCCTAGGCATCAGGAACAACACAGTAGCAGAAGAAGGGGACCAAGGCTCAGGAAGCTTAGGGTCATGGTCACTGTTGGTGAGTGTACAACTGGCTTTAGTCTCTGCTTCTCTCCTGGCACGGCTGTGACTACCGCTACCTGCTGTGTCTCTTTAACTTCTCTGTACAAAATGAAAGGACAAAGCTTATAAAATTCTACTGCAGTTCTTTGCTAAGTCCTGGAGTTTGGAGCCATATCCCGAAAGCTAAACAGTTGGCCCCTGACACCTTGCATCCTCCTTCCCAGGAGAAGACCAGACCTGGGAAGCCTCATCCAAGCTGGGGAAGCTGTCACAAACCACAAATACTTCAGTGGGGGACCCGCGAGTGTGTGTGTGTGTGTGTGTGTGTGTGTGTGTGTGTGTGTGTGTGTGTGTGTGAAGGAACTGTTAGGCATATTAGCAAGTCTAGCCTCAAACACCAGATGTCTAAAGCCAGAGAGAACAATCCCTGGCTGGCAGAGAGGGCCATGGCCCAGTGCCCTCCTGGCCTTAGACATTTGATATAAGACTTTTAGTTTTATTCTAAGCCACAGGAAGGATTTCTGCGCTCTTGCTTTTTTGTTGATTCCCAGAGAGGTTTAACACCTTGGCCAGCTGCCAGCCAGTCATCTTTGGTGCATTGCCGTCCCAGGTCACTTAGTGTCTTCCTTATTTATTGGATGAGTCTTATTCCATTAAGGATTTTACTCTTTGATTGTGTTTGTCGCCACAGATTATCACCTGCTTTTCCTTTCCATTCCGAATAATAGGGGCTTTCTGGCTAGCCAGGGGATATAAATTCTTTCTTCTTTAAATCTGATCTGTGTTGTCACGGTAATATTTCACACCCCTGGACATTTCTTTATCTCTGGGCGGGGGCTGGCAATCATCGGGCCCCTCAATACCAGGGTCGGGCTGCAATACTGGGGACGCTCCTGGCTATAGACCAAGACACACACGGATCAAAGGTCTCTTTTGCCGGGTAAAAGACCGAGGCTGAGCAGAAAGCCATGGCTACTACCTAAGAGGCCAAGTTCCACGCCTGCCTCAGAAGTGGAAACTGGGCAAGGCCGGGGAAAGCGGGCTTGAAGGGTCAAAGTCCAGCTCCCTACCCCACCCCACCCCTGGCCGCTCTGGAGCCCCGCCCATCGGGGCCCGCCCCTCGAGCAGAGAGAGTTCTGACCTCTCAGCACCTTCCGTCTCCGTCAGTGCCCTCCCTCCTCTGAAGTCATTGGTCAACTCTCAGTCCCCGCCCCCGGAAGAGCTGCTTATCGCAGCCAATCGGCGGGCGCGGCGGCGGCGGAGTCTGGGAGTGAGGTACCGCGATCTGGAGCAAAGGCTGCGGAGTTGACTTGGGGGGCTGGAGCTTTTGGGGTCTCTTGTCACCGTGGGCTCGGGGCTGGGCTGCTACTCCAGGGCCGGTGGCCGCGTCCACGGAGGGCTGATGCCGGCTTGTGGAGGTGGCAGGATGTGCGCTCCCTGGAAAGTTGGGGCCCGGCCCGCGTAGGCCCCAGGGGTGGGGCCGCCTCAAATTTGTTTTATCTCCTATGTAGGGACACCCCACCTGCCACTGAAGGGAAACGGAGGCCTCTTCTGGCCGCCCCGGCTGGCAGGGGCTCAGAAATCCGAGACCAGAGGGAGATGCGCTGAGGGTGGTTGTTCGTCCCCCCCCCCCAAAGGGCCTCTCGGAAGGCACCGCCAGGAATGTCTAGAGTCTCATTCGAGCCATTTGGAAGGGGAAAGGAGGTTAGTTATGGCCCTGGCGTTTGGCTTTAGGTGGCAGTAAGGGGAGGATGGGGATGTAATGAGTGCAGGGGTGACCGTGAGAAAAGGGCACACTGAACTTTGACAGGCGTTTTTCCATTGCTCGTCTCTCAGGTCAAGTCAGCCAGGGTCAAAATAAGAGACTTGACGACCCATGGTTGCTCCCAGCTCGTGTCCTTGGCCTTCCTGAAGACACCTTGGAACGCCTCACGAGGTTTTTGTACAAAGATTACGAATGTAAGATTCTCAGTGTCCGGGAGCTGAGAATAGTAATCGGAGTCACAAGTGGGTTCTGTGTGGGGGCTGGGAGTGGCACGGTTGTGAATAGGGAAGAGGGCCGGGACTCTTGTTTTTTTGTACATAATACACAATTAGGGAAAGCGTGGTTTTATTCTGCCTAAGTCTGGAGTGGACTAGTGTGAGGTGTTGTTGTTCTGCCCCGTTGATGCTTGCTGAATATTTGTAATATTAGGGAATTACTAATGAGACAGTTCTCTTTAGGAAGTCAGAGGCAAATGAATAGCATTTCTATGGAATTAACCCCAGGTTTGGTTTTCAGTTAAGAAAATGAGGCAGACGGAAGTGTTAGCCAAGACCTTCCAAGGCCCAGCTGTTGTCTGTAGGACTCCAAACAGCCACGTTTACATGTTCAAGAATGGCAGTGGGGACTCCGGGGACTCCTCCGAGGAAGAGTCCCATCACGGGGTGTTACGACCTCGGGGCAAGGAGCGCCAGAAGAACAACATCCAACATCCTCAGCAGCCCGGAGCGGGCAGCATGGTTCTGCTGCAGCGGGAGCTGGCCCAGGAGGACAGCCTCAACAAACTGGCTCTCCAGTATGGCTGCAAAGTAAGCTGACTCAGTCCCTGAGGAAGCTGATGATGAGTTAGTCGGGAACCTCAGCTAAGGGTGTGTTTTTCATTTGTCCTGACTGTCAGCGACACTATGAAGCTGTGTGGTCCTTTGAGCACACTGGATTTAAGATCTTAGGGGCTGGCGATGGTAGGTGGCGCTTCCCTAAGTGTCCTCGGCATGCTTGCTTCTCACTTCACGTATTCTTCTGACCTTCTCTTGACCTTGGCTAATTGACCGGTAGAGTTTTTCCTTCTCTCTATTAGAATTGCATGGTCTGGCCTCTGTGCGGTGCACTTGTATAACCTTCTCTTTCTCTTTAATTATGTTTTTAGCATTCAGAGTGATTAACAGTGGCAAAGTAAGTAGGAAAGCATTTCTGGAATCGCTCTTTTCTCCTGCGTCAAAACAACCTGTTTCACGCTGCCGACCCCATGCTGTATATATAGCGACAGCAGCATTCTCCAAGGCTGCATCAGCTACCCAATTTAAGAAAAAGCTTTTACCTCCTAAAAATTGTCTGTTGTTTAGCTAACAAGATCCAAATGAGCAAAAGGATCGTGTGGGTGTGGGAGTCTTTCCCAATGTATAGAAGCTAGTCTCCAGGGACACATAGCATCTTTCCATTACATCAGCCTTGTGCTTGGATCTTATAACCTGCGTCTATGGGCAGAACTTACAGACCATGGGCTGAAAAACAAAGTCTCGAAAAGACAAACCGAATAGGTCTGTCAGGGCCATGGTCTCTTAACAAATCCAGAGTGGATAATCAGTGCCTACACGAACAAGCCCAGATCCTGTTAGAGACACATACACGTGCTGTTGGGTTAGTGCCCAAGAGTGAAAGCCGTCCTGTTCTAGGGCACGGAAAAAAGCTCACTCAAGCTTCTGACCTCTGTGGGCATGGGAACACACACACACACACACACACACACACACACACACACACACACACACACACACGATGGACCAGAGTAATAAACTCTGTGGGTTGTACTTACATTCCAGATAAGTTTTTCAAAAGTAGCTCAAGGGGAAGTTTAAAATTTGGCCTCCTGTCCCTCCTTGTCTGTTAGAAGCTTTGTGCTACTTAATAAAACCCAGTCACGTCCCACGGACTGTAGTTGGGAGTGGAAACTCTTAGTCCAGAACGCCTAGGTTGATTGCTGGTTTCCTCACCCGCTTCTGGTAAGCAATAGGACCTCCCCAGGGTGGATTAACTTGCAGGCACTTCTGTTCAGGAAATAAGTTCCTGTGCTTGCACTTCTGGGAAAGTGCTAAGGCAGCATCCTGAGGGAGCCATCAGGTGGCAGAGCCCTTGAATGTGTGCCCAGGGCCCGCGCAGGCTTTGGTGAGCTTGTCTGGCCCCTCGCTCTGCTGGATTCTGGTGTGAGAGGGGGCACTGTCGTCCCAGAGCTTGGCAGAAAGGGCGACAGTGTTGGTCCTGTTTCCCCTGAAGCTTTTGTTGTAGTCACAACCCTTAACCAAATGTATCTGAAATGATGCGAAGTAGAACAGTTGATTTCTAATTCTTTAAGAGGTTAAAAACCAAAGACACACACACAAAAATATAAGCGCAGGTTACTCAGCCAAAACAAAGCTGACTGTGGGTGCAGTTTCTAGCCTTCATGGGCTTCGCTGGGACACCAGCAGGCTGAGGGTTTCTGCTGGGGCAGGTACTGGTTATAAGGAGCATTGTATATTTATAATGCATGGTTTCCCTAGGTTGCAGATATCAAGAAAGTAAATAACTTCATCCGAGAACAAGACCTGTATGCTTTGAAGTCAATCAAGATTCCGGTGAGAAACCATGGGATCCTCACAGAGACCCACCAAGAACTAACCCCCCTGCGGACCCCGTCCTCTGAGACCAGAGTGACCCTGATCGAACTGCCGGAAGATGAAGATGCCGCTGGGGCAGCTGCTCAGGGTAGCCAGCTGACGGACTTCTTTAAGGGAATCGATGAGAACATTGAGCGGGCCGTGCAGTCTGATGTCTTCCACAGTGATAGCTGCTCTGTGGAGGCCCAGCCACTCCTCCCCACAGCCCAGAAGCCAGCAGCCGATGGTGCAGACTGTGGAATTCAGTGGTGGAATGCCGTCTTCCTCATGCTTCTCATTGGGATCGTGTTGCCCGTGTTTTATCTCGTCTACTTTAAAATACAAGCCACCGGGGAAGCCGCAAGCGGCTTGAATGCAACCGTCGTCCCCAATGGCTCCGTGACACTAAGCTCAGGTCCAGGGCAAGCCCCCAGGCTGGCAATTCCAGTGCCCACCCTCCCCGTTTCAGGCAACCAGGTCAGCTCCACCACCGAGGCAGGGGCCTAAGCTCCTTTATTCTAGAATTGGCGATGCTTTGGTGTGTATAGCTGTCACTGGCTGTTCCCTGGGAATGCTGCACTTTGCTGGGATGTGTGGATGGTGAAAGAAGTTACCATGTCAATCTGGATTGTACGGACTTGAGGAAGGGCCTGGCCTAACACAAGGATGCAGGAGCCCAGACATCATCGTCCCAGGAAGAGGGACATTTACATGAAACCAGTGGCTTTTTCTTGAAGACACGCAGGGCCGGCTGTGAGGTCCTATGCAGCCACTCTGTGTGGGCGCCTAAGAAGAACACGGCAAGGGATCTACAGTGTTGGTGTTCCCACTGTTGGATGGGGTCAACTGACTGTCACAGTGTCCCTGCCCGCTAAGGGTGGGGTGGGTCTGTGTCTGGGAAGACTGAGGTGCTGTGCTGTCTGTCACTGAGTTCCAGAGTGACGGATTACAGCTGTGACAGCCTGACGTGTTTTGCCTCTTCACTTGGCCCCATCGAGGCAATGCCACCTCAGAAGTGAGACTGCCCCAAATCCAAACTGCCATCCTTTGATGTAAGCGCAGTTCGGTCCCTCACACTGTTGGAGCTTTATGGTCTCCCACATGGGCATATCTTAAACCAGACACAGGGCCACCGCTCAGATTCACAGTAGGGGCACCTCTGTGGTGATGGCTCCCTGGGTTCTTCCAGTTGCATCTTGGGAGCAGCTGTGATTATCGGCAGGTGGTTTGAAGGTGGGATCTGCCATTAAGATCCCAACACATGGACCTAAGAGGCCGACCCATTGTCAGATCAGTGTTGCCAAGACCAGTGGCCTCCACCCCCCACCCCACCATGTGCACCCGGGGCAGAGTGTTCTCCCTGCTGCCTCCTTGACTCGATTCTTTCAGCGCCGTTCTTAAACTTCCAGATTGTGCATCTCAGTGTTAAAGCCAGGCATGATGTCAGTCAGCTCTGCGCTACTGTACAAAATGATCTTAGGTAGGAAAGGTTTGGATTGAACCTTGGGTCGAGGTTTCAATCCGTGGCCTGATTGGAGGGCATCCATGGTAAGGACACACATCATGGAGGAGAGTGTGGTGGAACAAAGTGTTCATATACCAGGAAGAGAGGGAGAGACAAGGAGCTTGGGTCTCAGGGTCACTTTCAAGATCATGTCTGCAGTGAGCTAACTTCTTCCCACTAGACCCCATTTCTTAACGTTTCCACCCCTTCCCAATGCCAAGGTGAAGACCAAGCCTTTGAGATATTTGCCTTTGGGGGACATCCAAACCCCAACAATGTGACTCAGGCTGTAAAAAAGAACACCAGACACCAGAGGGTGCAAGACACCCAACCCAAGGTTTCCTCAGTCACCCTCTGGGGTCAGGAGCCAACCACGTGCTGCAAGGGGTGTGGGAGAAAGGGCTAAGCCAGCTTGCCCAGGACAGCAGAAAGGGGCCGAGGTGGCTGGGGGTTCAGCTCCAGGGAGAGCAGAAGTCAAGCTGGTAGCTCCAGTGTGAGCTTGGGGGGTGCTCGGCCATTTGACACGTAGGCCTGGAAATCTGACCAGAGGAGCGGAACAGTTCTTGAGCCGGGTGTTCAGTTATTCTGAAAACCAATCTGCCCAGGGTACACATAGCAAGTTTAAAGCATCTTCAGAATTAAATATTTTGAGACCAAAACTGAACCTGTGACTCTGGATACAGTTAACGTCAATTGTGTTTGGTGATTTCTGTCTGGATGCTCATGCCATTGTTACTGTGAAGTTTCTCTTCAGTGTTGTCACCATTAACTTCAGCAGGCAGGGCCCAGAGTCCCATGGGAAAACCGTTTTTGCCAGACAAAGAATATCTATGCTTTATTCTGTCTCAGTAGGGACTGATCGTGACTGCGTGTGCATAGTCGTGTGTGGGCTCTTAAGCAGATCATGACAAGGGACCTGCAGTGTCAGTGCTCCTGGATGGCATCAAATGACTGTCACAGTGACCCTGCCTGCCCAGGGCGGGGGATGGGCTTGGCACAGCCACCTTCTGTGTCTGGGTAGACCAAGGTGTTGTGCAACAGTATCAGTATGTCACTGAGTTTTAGACAAGTTGCGGCTGTGACTTGTATTTCTGTATTTTTCTCAAGTGGAATAAAGTATTTCTTCTGTGAAGGAAACATGACCCCCTCTTTTCATATGTGGATTTTAGTAACAGAGTTAAAAGCTGAGGGACGGCTTTGAAGAAGATGGCAGTGGCCCATGCCTCCTGCCCGGCCTGGGGCTCTGGCTACACACACGCTTACGCAGCCAGGGAAGGACGGACGGAGTGGTAACCAGTGCACTCTGGCCCACTGACTTCCATAACACGCTTCACAGTTCAGTTAGGTCTGTGGAAGGCATACCAGGGAGTTCCTTTCCTGCTAATCTGCAGCATTTTGGTGACTGGGGTGTTTTTGAAAAGATTCTTTAAATTATGTGCATTTGCATCTCTGTAGGGTTGTGCATGGAACTCTGGAGAGTGTAGGACCCAATGGAGCTGGAGTCATATAGGGAGCTGTGAGCTGCCTGCCGTGGGTGCTAATAACTACCCTGGGGTCCTATGCAAGAGTAGTAAGCCCTCTTGACAATGGAGCTATCACTCCAGTCACCAAGAAAGTGAATTTTTTTGTTTGTTTGTTTGTTTGTTTTTGGTTTCTCGAGACAGGGTTTCTCAATAACTTTGGAGCCTGTCCTGGGACTTGCTCTTATAGACCAGGCTGGTCTTGAACTCACATAGATCCGCCTGCCTCTTCTGGAATTAAAGGCATGTGCCACCACCACACGGCTAAAGCGAAGGTTTTAAAGAAATAGCCCATCTCTTTGGTTGGGCATCTCTTCCTGTTGAACACTAAGGAATTCTTAGTATTGGATGTGCTGACTTTACATTAGGGAGATAAGGCTCCAGGCTGGGTTGTGTACTGCCTACCTGAACAGCAGGGGATAGAGACGGGAAGTGGGGGGGGGGGCACACGGGAGACACGATGACACTGAAGGTCATGGACTTGACAGTCAAGTGAGATAGAACAGCCGCCGCCCCCCCCCCCCCCACACACACACCATACCTACCTGGTAGAGAAAGCCTGAAGTCAAGTGAAAGATGGCTGCAGCCAAGAGCAAAACATACTAAAGTATAACCCACTGGAGTTCCTCGAGGGCAAGCATTTTGTGCAGGAAATCCCGCCTTCCCACTCCCCTTGTGAGGTGGTCTGGAGGGTCACCACTTTACAGCTAGAAATCTAGGAGCCTATAGCTGACAAACGGGGCTCGGGAGCTGCCCCTGCTGGCAGTCTGTGTTTGGGCTCTTCCTGTTCCATAACCTTTCTGTCCTGCTACCCACCAGCCTGCTCTTGGTGAGGCTGAGGGACAGACGCTCTGCTGACCTGTATGGTGTCCATGAAAGCACCAGTAGTTGTGGTCTCTCAAGGCAAGGCTCCAGGAGAGAGTGGTGGAGAGAATTAGACAATTCGGTCTGCAGGAACACTGGCCAGTGCTGGGAAGAGTCATCCATTGCAGGGATTCAAGAACTGTGGCTACCAGTGCACATCATTTTCCCTTTGTGGGGAAGGAGAGTGCTGGGGATTGACCTCGTGCCCTAGCATCTGTTCTTCCACTGAGGTGCGTTCCTAGCTGGACCCTATTTTGTTGTTTTTAGGTTTCTAAAAATTTTATTCATTTTACTTCTTCTTTCCAATGCCCAAAAAATCAAAGGAAAGGTTTCGCATACACAAGGCAAGCGCTCTATCACTTAGCCACATCCCCTGGCCTAGTTCCCTCCTCCTCCTATTTGCTGGTGTAAACCTCATTGGATGTAGACCCAGACCCCTCCCTTGTCTAAAGAGTCAGCCTGGCTTGTGTTGCTAAGAGCCCTGGTGCTCAGCATGGTGGAGGAGGGTTTCTTCATGCTCATTCCCAGGGAGAAGGGTTTGCTGGCTTCACCAGGCTGAGCAGGGGCACCAGGGTGAGGAAAGTGTGGATAGGCCTGCAAGGCCAGGTGACTGCCTACAGCTGAGGACAGGTGAGGCTGGTCCCTGGCCTCTCACTGCCCCTGAAAGGCACAGCATGGTGCTGGCAGCATCAGCCTTGTGCCCCTTCCCACCCCTGCTCAAAGATGCATAAGGTTCCAGACTGTTCCACCAGTGACATGGGTCACAGCACTGCCTCTCCTTCCTTTCTTTATCTTTTTGCACTAACATAATTTGTTTTATTGAAAAATATTATCAAGCTATAATACAATATAATAGATTCATCTTAATAAACCCAGCATGGTCTTGGTAGAAAACAGATGCACTGATCAATGGGATAGAATGAAGGACCCACATAAAAATCCATGTACCATAGCCACCTGTTTTGACAAAGATATAAAAAACATACATTAGAGAGAATACACCATCTTTCAAAAATGATGCTGCAGAGACCAGATGTATGCACGTGGAAGAATTAAACGAGGACGGTAGCTCTCACCCTGCACAAAAATCAACGCCAAATGAATCAAGGACCTCAGCATAAAACCACGAACTCAAACTGCTAAAGGAAAACTTTAGGGAGTCCACTTCAACATTTAGTCACAGTTCTTTCTGGATCGGATTCTGGTCACTTGAGAAATAAGATCAACAACCAGGATCTCATAAAGCTAAAATGTTTTGTACAGCAGGGGAAACAGTCAATTAATTAAAAAGGAAGTCCAAAAAGGGGGGAAATCTTCACGAGATGATAGAGAATTAGTGTGCAGAATATACAAAGAACCAAAAAGATAAAAACAAACAAAAAAAATCAAACATCAAAAACAAACAAAAATTTTAATCAAAACGGATTATGAAACTGACCGGAGATTTCTCAAAAGAAGAAATATAAATGGCAGGAAAACATTTATGAAACTGTTGTCATTGTCCCCGCCCCATTATTTCATTCCTCACTTCATATCAACCGCCCCCGGTTATCTTCCCTGCCCGACCCCATGGCCAATGGTCCCTTTATAACTTTCTGGTTTCTGGGGTTATTCCATAGCAGTGCCTCTTAAAACCTCTCCAGGTCTTAACGTGGTCCAGGGAGACTTTCCCAGTTCTTCAGAGAGCATTTGGCTACTTCATTAAATAATTCAATTGATTCTGAGACAACCGTGTCCTATAATTTGTTATGGAGACTAGGCCTGTCCGAGCCTCCTTAGTGCCGCCATCTGGCGGCTTCTGGTTCTTCTAAGATAATAGTTCCTTGCCCTGAATAGGAAACACGTTCCTTTTTATTTCTGCTCCATTCATTCATCCACCCATATGCCTGAGTTCTTCATTAACCTTTCAGAACACCAAGAGGGGGTGTGATAACCAGACAGGCCCCCCGTCCCCTGCTCTCAAGATGTTGATAAACTAGGAGAGGGGATGTGATAAAGGGTCTGGGACCCAGAGAGGGGCTTGGGTACTGTGTTAGTTGAGAGAGTCATAGTAAGTTCTCTCGATGACTTGAGCTGACGTTTCCTTAGCTACACTCAAAGGGGCAATGGAAATCAGTGGACAACCGTGTTTTAAGTGTGGTCTAAGGGCTAGAGGGTGGAACGTGGGGACTATTCACACAAGAAACTGAGTAGCCAGGGACCTGGTGTGTTGGGAGTATAAATAGAATTTTGAGGAAATGTTGTAGGAATGTCTCAAAACGAGCCAGACATGTAACAACCTGGGTTCTACATTTAAGGACTTGGCATTATTTCAGGGAAATTAGAAGTGACTCATGGCATGAGGAGGTCACCACCATTAAATGGAGTTTCCTTACTTGCTATGTTCGTTATTCCTAATTCTTTTGTTCTTACATCTGTGAGTTCGTACAGTTTCATTTGATTTGGAAAATTGCAGTCATCCTTAAATTTTCCTGATTATTACTCTCTACCTGTAGAGAGCGGTTTGAAGCTGAAAATCTCATCAAGATTTACATTCATTTTTCACTCAATCTTCCTGTTTGTGTGGTTTTGATTACTTTTTCTTCTTGTGATGTCTAATAGGACATCATCTCATTAAATGCATCTTTTATTTGAGGTGTTTTCAATTCCTAGACCTGTTCATACCTTTTCCGTTTTCCCATAACTGAGCTCATGCTCCCAGCTTCTACTTGTTCTAAGAGCTGTGTTAACCCCCATCTGCTAAGTGTATCACTCATGCCGCTCTGAACCTATCGTATGATCTCCCCACCCCTAGTTAGAGATTTCATTGTTTTCCTTGACGCTTGGGAATTTTTGGTTAGAGTCTAGATATGGCAATGTGTTACTGGATGCTGTATTTTGCTGTCTTCTCTTACACATTTCTATGCTCTACTCTGGGGTACTTAGAATCACATTGCTTCTTTTGAGGATTTCTTTGGGAGTGTGTGTGTGTGTGTGGGGGGGTGTCAGGGCTTCTCTGTGTAACTTCTCTGGGCCAATGTCCTGGCTGGCCCTTGCTCTGTATACCAGGCTGGCCTTGAACTGAGAGATCCGTCTGTGTCTGCCTCCCAAGCGCTGGGATTAAAGGTGTGTTTCTCCCCTGCCTGGCTTGAGATTCATTTTGTTGTTGTTGTTTCTTTCTTTCTTTCCTTTTTTTTTTTTTTTTTTTTTTTTTGGTTTTTCGAGACAGGATTTTTCTGTGTAACAGTCCTAGATGTCCTGAAACTCGCTCTGTAGACCAGGCTGGTCTCAGACTCGCACAGACTGTGCCTCCCGAGAGATAGAATTAAAGGTGTGCGCCACCACCGCCAAGCCTGAGACTCATTTCTAAATACCACCACATCTATAAACTTCTATAGGTGCAAACAAAATAAACCAAAACACCTACAGGTGAGCCCAACTCTGCAACAAAAAAGCATACACAAAGGGGAGGGAACAAAGCAGCTGTAGAGCATGATCCTGACTGGATAATGTAAAGCTAGGGCAAAGAACCCCCAACCTCAATCTCTCACAGGCTCTAATATAGCCAGTGAATGCACATTCCCCAGGAAGGGATGGGGTGGGAAATCTGCAACTAGTTTCTATATGTACTAGAATAGAGTATGCCAGAAGACCATAGGTAAGAGGAGCTGGGGGCTCTTCCCAGAAGTGAAGCAAGCAAGCTACAGTTGAAAAGAGACAATACAAATACAAGGATGCAGCCAAGTGGACTCAGCAGCCTCAGGCATGTCTACAAGAGAGCGAGCATCCCTACAGCTTCCACTGTGCAGAGCCCAACGCTGCTAACACCCCAGTACCAATGAGAACACTAACTGTCTAGGTCTTGGTTTCAGAATGCCATTCTCTGATAAAACGAACCAATCCTTGAGGAAGCACCTGGTCCAGGGCAAGGAGAGGGAAAACACAAGTATGGACTATCTTGTGGTCCGAGAAACAACGGTGTACAGAAGCTTGACAGAAAGTGCTGGAGAAGTGGTGTGCTGACCTGATGGTGCTGTGCTCCTAAAGGCCCAAACTAGAAGAGTTTGTGGAACAAAATGGGATTACAACCCAGACAAAAGGACACTGCTGTCAGTCCCTAACGATGCAACTGAGTGGGCAGGGCAGCCTCACCTGAGCTTAATCTCCATTGATAAATATAGAAACCAGGTGACAGCTGCGCCAACAGCTGCTGAGGACAAGACGTAAAGGGGGTAAACGTTGGAGAAATCTAGTATTCAAATTACCTGAAGATACTTACCAACTGCGAAAGGAAGACAGCAACTTAGTGACCCCAGTGAAGGGCAGCCACCATCAATGCCAGAACCTTCACCCCAGTGAAGGACAGCCACCTGCAGTGAGGCACACTGACACCACCAACTCCAGAACCAACTAGGACAAATCACTTTGGGTTATTCTTGCCTAGACATAGGACCATTAGACTATTCACCACTGGGTGGCGCTTGGCTGGGCAGGTGGCTGGGGGGGGGGCTGCAGCCCTCCAGCTGGCACTGGGCTCTGAAAATCACTTTCTCGGCTGGTGCCACTCAGACATAAAATCAGCTTAAAACCAAGATAAAGGCTAGAACAAGCCACCCATGGGAGCTGACTAGAAACTGCAAGTGAATTGATATTAAGTAGCTGCAGCTGCGATTAGAATATTTTTAGCCACAGGACTCAAGCAGCTTTCAAAACCTGCTAATAAGAGCCCCATTATAGCCAGCAAGCAAAACCAGTGCAAAAAAATTAACTTAATTTGACACCAAGAATGTGCTTAGCTAGGAACTGGCTCACAAGGCAAAGGAAAGCAAGAGGCTATTTTTTACTGTGGGTTTGAACAACTATTTGGAGCTTCTTTGGCTTCCTGGCTCAGTTATGAACAGAAAAGTGACTAGCGGGAAGGGCCTATTGGTGTGCTGTAACAGACAGCTATCTCAACAAGGTTAGCTGTCTCTTGCTGCCTCGACCTTAGTGCTGTGTATGTAATCTGGAAAGAAATGAATCTCAGACCATAAACTTTAAAGATAAATGGGATACGACAGTGAGCGCTAGTGTCCACCCCTCAACACTTCAGGGTATTTTCTGTGAGTAGAGAGGTTCTTGGAGAACGAATGGATTGAACTGAGCTGCAACACAGCCAGGCTGATTCTGGCAACAGATGGCCGGCTGCTTCCAACAGGCTCCAGGGCTGTCTAGATGCCACAAGGTGGGACTGGGGAGCAGGGATGCCTGGTGGCCAACCCAGCACTTACTGTTCCCCTAGGCAAACATGACAGAGTCTGGATGTGTGGTCAAAGCCAGGCCATCTTTACTGGAGTGAGCGCAGGAGACAAACAGCTTACAACGACCTTTAGCATTGTCTTACCATTTGATAAAAACTTCACTATAATATTTATTGTATAATGAAGAAAAAACAACACATTCAGGGAAAAATTGAGATTAACTTATTTTTCTTAAAAGGTTCATCTCAAGGATGGCAACAAAGTCCAGCTTGTGCCGCCAAACGGTTTTACATGATCAAACCGTGTACAGCTTCTTTGTGTGAACTGTTGACTACAAACATTTACCAAATACATAAATTCTCTTTTAAAAAAGCCATTTTAAATATAGCAAAGCAGTGTCCTCTTGCACAGCAAAGTGAAGAAAGTTTCTACAGAGAAATAAAAGGGTTACATTTGTAAAGTCTTTTTCACATTCTAATCATCTAGCTTTTTATGATCCAATGCCAGGAGTTTTCAGGCTCCGTATTTACTATGTATTTCTTGTGCGCATGATGGTTAATACAGAAATTATGTTCATACATTATTAGTCGTCTTTACAGTTGAAAGGAAATGGTGAAACATGTATTGTTCTTTTAGAACAAACCCCTGATTTAGTTTTATAACACAATGGATGTAATTAGGGCTCAAAGGATGGAGTTTTGACTGGAACCACCTGTGTTCACACAATGGTGACGTTCACTCTCAGTGTAGAACCACTTAGAGTTCTGAGGAAGTACAGCTGGTGGGGACTTCCTATAGCCAGTGCAAGTTAAGCTTTTTTTGTTTTTGTTTTTAATAATAAAATATGTTATCTGAAGGGATAAAATTCTCCTGTGATGGTGTCTCATACAAAACATACGAGTCTCAAAGGGTAAGAAAGTCAGTTTTAAAGCAACCCCGTCAGGTCAGTGTCCTCCCCACTCTAGGTTGGCTTCCACCGAGAGCTGTGGATGCGGATGTGTTCACACATGAGTGTCTGGGTGAAGGATGTCAAGCCCATATGCTCCAAACCACATTGGGCACATGGGGAAAGATTAACAGTCAGATATTCAGTTCCTGAAAACGGAATACATTGTGACTTGGTCAGTGTAATTTAAATACAAACTCCGAGCCTTGTGTAGTATCACTTTAGAAAACAGTAGTTGTACTGATTATAAACCTGCATAGAAAGAAAGACTATTGAGATACAGTCAGAAAAGCCATCTCATAAGGCACACAAGAAAATAGACAGTAAATGTGACTGTGTTAACTCCTATTCCAATATACAGCAGAAGTTCATGAACATGCATAAATAATAACGAAAGGGCCACTTAACACTTTCAAAGCTATAAATGGTTTACAAAGTGGTAAGTGTTATCTTGGAAATTCAGTGTTGGGAGACTGTCTTGTTTTAATTAGGTATGACCTTATGAAGAATGTGCCTGTAAGTCAATTCAGTACATTTCAAGAAGAAAATCTAATCTTTTCTGGTAGGAGCCAAATGCTGAGACTACAGAGGAAACAAAACAGCATCCTCAGTTTTTTGGCTTCTACCACGTGCCACCCACACTGTCAGTGAAGCACTCTCTCCTTCGCAGCCCGTGCTCACCACGGTGCCTGTACCTAGTCCCTGTGTGCGAGTCAGGAAGCCTGGCTGGTGAGCTGTCGCAACGGCGGATGAGGAAACGTTGAAAGGAACACAATTTAGGAGGAAAAGCAAAATGTAAGTAAAAACTGCAGGTAGCTGCTTAACATTGTTCAATATAAAATAGCAGCCATTTAAAACCCTTTTAAAGTTTTTCAGGAAAAGGAGTATTTAAAAATCTAGGATAAAAGATATACAGAACTTTGAATTTTGTTCATGGCACAAGCCCAGTAAACGGATCAACTTGCTATCACCAACGAGTTGTCTCCCTGTAAGTAAGGCCTTGTTCAAAATCCAAGCTGAGGGTGGCACCAGTTTCCGCCAGGACAGCAAGAATCGTGTCAAGGAACCGCATCATTAGAGAGCTGCTCCCTACACGCCCATGCCTTTCCGTGGGACAGCTAAAAACCCTAGTGGATTTTGTAACCAGCTGCATCATTCTGTTTTCAGAGTCAAGGAGAAAAAGATCCCTTTCCCCACAAATATTTCCCTAATTATTTACCACTTATAAAACCTTTGTGCTCTTCTACTATTCTGCCATTTTCTCTAGTATTAGTTAAATTAGGTCATCTTCCTACTCTTTTTTTCTCACAAAAGGCAAGTTTTAAATAATGCCTTAGAAAATCTGTTACAACACATTTTATATTTATGCAGGATGAACTTAACACCAATTTTTGCCACTTTGCTATTTATGTACACATATAAAATATATAATGATGCTCACCCCATACAGCACAAAGATTACAACAGAACATCACACATTCACCACCAGTGAGGGGAAACCCCTTTACACAATCCTTTGAAAAACTGGGCTAATAATTAAAATCCAAAGTACAGTATATTTAACAAAATAGTAAATATTAAACAGTGAATACTCTACTTAAGGACTTCGCCTTTCCCCCCAAATTGGCGGCAATCCACAAAAATATACTTTATAATCTGGTGACCATACAATACATAGGTACTTACATCAAAGGTGATAATATATTTAAGATGCTATATACACAAAGAGTTTGGCTCAACTTTTAATTTACATATAGAATAATAAGTGTTCATGGCTTTTTTTTTCCAAGGTTCTGCTTGCAAGATATTTTTGTTTTTTCTCCCCTCTTAAAATAAAACTAAAAAGTTAAAACAAGATAAAGCTATTCTCTAAAAAAAAAGTTACAACATACAGCTTTGGCTTATATAAATAATTCAGCAGAATGTGTTCAAAAGTAGTGGATATAATTTTATATATAGTCATCAATTCATTAAGGGTGTTTTCTTTCATATAAAATATACATGACCTAAAATCAGTTTCTTTAATTTTTAAAGATATGAATGTAAAAGAAACTTCTGACATATTCCAATTATAACTTAATATATTAATTTTATTTTGTTAATGCTCTATATTTCTAGGCTAGTATTTCTGAATATTTCATGCGTATTTTCTATTCTCCCTTTTTATTAGCTAAAGATCACTTCTCTGACCCAATACATTTTTTTGCACGTGCAAAACAGTTATGTGTGGGGCTTTATTTATTTGTTTGTTTGTTTAATATCAACAGCCCTTTCCCATGCACCCCTTTGCAATAGACCCATGCCAGGTTGGGTTACTAATATAAATGACATTTTATGTACAGTATTGCTTTCTTGGTTCCTGCTTTTCTACTGCTCTGTTCTACAAAGCATTTTTTTTTTCTGAAGTAACTACAGTCACCGCACAATTAAATAAAACAAATAGGGGCCCCCTAGGTTTCTGCAGGCTAATGTGGAAGAATTATATATGGGTACACGTTTCTCTGCAAAAACTGTATCTTACGAAACAAGTAGTCCAAGGAAGTGCCAGACTGCTCTGTGCCTACAGGGTGCTTTGTCTGCCATGTGGACACACATCTGCAGACCTACAAGGAGTTTGCAGTAAGTGCCTGATTCTGTGTATGCAACACACACCCACACATACACACACTCACACCACATACATATATATGTAAAGGGATATATATGTATGTATGTACATATAAATATATTGAACTCATGTCCTTATTCACCAATTTTAGATATGTAGGGCAGCTCACTGCAGTAACACAAAGAAAACCATGAACCAGGAAGCCTTAGGTCACCCATGTGTCCATCCTCATGCGTTTTACAGAAGGGCTTTCTCTGTCCTCAGTATTAGGGGGTCGGCCAAGCACAATGGGAGAATGGAAGTCACCCCGTGGATCCTCCCGGTCACTGCCATCATAGGAGCTGCTAGAACTGCTCAGACTGTCCACAGGGGAGCGCCCCATTTCCTGCCTGGGTTGGGGCTGTGGAGGTTGTGGAGGTGGTGGCTGTTGTTGCTGTTGTTGCTGCTGCTGCTGGAAGCCTGATGGGGTCATTCGATCCCGGGGAGGTGAAATTGGCTCTGACTTAATGTTGATGTTCTGGTTGGTGTTAATGGACAAATTCGAACCCTGAGATAACTGGCCTCCAGCCCTGTAGAAAAACAAAAGAGGTAAGATGGTTTGGTAGTACATCTGTATAATACAACACAGCTCAGCAGACCCTGCCTGTCTGGAAAAGTTGAGGGTCTGCGATCCCATACTTCTGGAGTTTTAGTGTCTGATGCTGTCTAAAAAGAGGAACAATATAGACCTTGAAATCTGTTCGCTGCCTCCCGTCCCTTAATATCTTCTCTACTGGGGCCCTATGACAGGTACATGTCATGTCTTCACAACAGCTATGAGATATAAACTGAATCATCCTCATTTTCCACAAAGCAAATAGCTTCAGAAAGGCCAGGAACCTGCTTGGGTTAGTAGTGCGGGAGACGAGACTTACCTTCTATGTCTAAGCTTAAAGCCTTATTTAAGCTTATTTCTTGGGGCTTACTATTTATTTGTTGTTGTTTTTTTTTTTGTTTTGTTTTTTTGTTTTTTTTTTTTTTTTGTCACTACATCTCCCAATGTTGCCCAGGGTTGGTCCTCAATTCCTGAGCCTCAACATCCTAGACAGCTGGGTATTAGGCAGCACCAAATGCCCAGCTTTCAAATCCACCATTTTTAACACTTCCATTTAGAACAGCCCTAAGGCTTCAATAGCTATATAGGCAAAACATTTCCCTAAGGTACTTGGTGCTTTACCCCATAACATAATTCTCCAGAGCACTGCTGATTGGAATCTACACGTGGAATTCTTTCACTACCCAAGTGCTGGTTCTCAGCACGGTGGACAGGAGGCTAAGGTGTTCCAGTCCTGATCGGGTGCAAAGCAGACAACTGGTGCTATGCTGTCCCTCTTCTGGATGCTCTCCTGTACTAGTTCCTTCTAATGCTCAGGGAGCCCAGTCTCTCCTGTGCACCACCGTAAATCCTCTTTGCCTCACACCATGCCCGTAAGAACAATTTGTGTTCTGGGCTAGAAACAATCAAATGAGTCCTAAGCACAGGGAATTTGATCCTCCTTTTCCTCTACTAAGATCTAAGGAGAAAATAAAAGGCACAGGCTTGAGTCCTCTTCTCCAAAGCACAAAGAGGAAAGGGAGGCAGATGAGCTTGACTGTTTTTAGCCGCCTTTCTTTAGGGAGCAGATTCAGGTGATGCTGGGAGGCAATGGCTTATTCATCTGTCAGTGAGAAAGAAGGGGCACACACAGGTGGCATCTAGGCCTTGGGAATCCCTGGATACCATTCAACACTCTCTATATTAAAAAGGAAAGTTCTGCTCCCCCAATCCCTTAAGGAAAGCTGGGTTTGCTTAGCAACCATGCTACTATCTACAACTGTGTTAAGAAAATACTGTCCCTCAACACTGTGTCTACATAAACAGGAATCATGGCAGGGTTGCTCATGACAGCCTGCAAAGCAAATGACTCCAGCTGACAGGAGAGTATGCAGGCCATGTGCAAAAGCCCAGGGAAATTTCCAGTTACTTACACTAGAGAGCTGAGGGCTGCTTGCCCAAGATGGTGCTGCTGCCAGGCTGAAGCCTGCCCCAGAGACAGCATTCCAGGGGAGGTGAAGCCTTGCAGAGCCGACAGGTCAGCGCTGGTCAGTGAGTAATCTACAAAAGAAGGTTCCTATTACTATAAGCCAGTAATGCTGAAGTGTTCCTCTACAGTTATTATTCTAGATAAATATGCCTTCCCTCTGGGACCAAGAGACACACTGGACTGAACCTGAATCAATACATCTTGATTCTAAGTAAGACAGCAGAGACAAGCTTTCTTATGTGTCAGGCTTAGAACAAAGACATTGAACTTATACCATGACACAATGATCTACATTTGTTTTAATGGCTCCCTTACTGCACAAATCACCTCAAGTTCATGAATATCTTTCTATGACACACAAGTCCTTTTCGACGAATGCTTCAGTCATAAATTACTGCGACCAAGGCTTAGGACATTAAATCCTGCTCAAATAGAGTCACATCAGCTCATCATTAACACCTGGGTTTTCCATTTAGTTCAGAGGAAAAGTGGCAAAGACTTCTATTTTTAACTTTCTTCTCATGTCTCAAGAAAGGTGTTTAAAGCATTTGGTTTTCATACTGAATTAAGGGGGAAAAAAGACTGAATCGAGACACTGTAGTTGGCACTTGGGTTTCTAGGTGGCTATCCTTTCATACTTGACATGCCCAGAAAGTCTCAGCCATCCCCAAAGAGGCTGGATGCTTGCCCTAGGGACACTTCTAGTCCACAACTCTCTTTTGGCTTCTTGGTCTGTCCAGCCACCCATTTGACATGTCCCACTTTGCTATCTCTACAAACATCTTAATTCTGGCATAACCTAAACCAGACTCGTGTTCTCCTGAAAGCTGCTCTTCCTTTCTTGGTAATTTGCACCAACACACCAATGGCTCAGACAGTGTGGTGTTAACTGAGTATTAACGCTCCTTCCCTGCTACTCTCTGACTCCACCACCATCAACAACTCAGCCTGGTCACTCCTACCTGCCGTATCTCCAGCTGGTCAGGGTTCCTGTGGGCTCACACTACTCTAGTGCAGGCCCCCAAAAGAAAACTATTATCTGGACCACTAAACTACCTCTCTATGACTTACTGGCATTCAGTTAAAAAACAAAAGATTTTGTTTTTTATTATTTTAATTATGTGTATGTGTGTCTGTGCACTGCACATGAGTGAAAGTTCCCACACAAGCCAAAAGAGGGTGCTGGACTCGCCTGGAGCTGGAGTTACAGGCAAGTTGGGATCCACCTGACATGGGTGCTGGTGTCCAAATTGGGGCCTCTGCAAGATTAGCACCAAGTCTTAACCACAGAAGCCAAAATGGCATTTTTGAAAACAAATATGACTGTGACACTCCTGATAAACTTTCTTCTACTTCCCAATGCTCCCAAGACAACACGAGCAATCCGTAACAGACCCAACAAATCTCCTTCTCCAGCTCAGCTCTAACTGCCCTGCCTGTGACATCCACTCTCACTAGTGGACTCCTGCCTGTGTCCTTGCTGATAGACAGGACCTGACACACAGGAAGAGGTCTTTCCTAGTGCTGCTTGGGTATCCATCATACATGTCCAATACATATCTGTAGAATACATTCACAACATCTTGACACTGTAAATGATGTTACTGGTGGGCATGAGGAAGTGTCTATGAGATTCAAACTACTTTATTTTTATTTTAAAAAGAGGCTCATTCATTAGTTTCTTTATTTATTGCCTGGGATATAGGCTTGACACTAAGTACATACAGAAAGGAAAATAATACACACGATAACATGGCAAAATTAAACAAAATAGACATTCTAATAAGCAGAGTAAAAGTGACCTTATATGAAATGGGACTGAAGATTAGAAAGAGACAGATGGTTTTAAGGGAGGCTGACTGCACTCATGTGCTTTAGTAATTCCTTAGAGACTTTGTAAAAATACATGTATTCAGTATTTAAAAATGCTTATAGGCATACACATTCTTTAGAAATGAATAGCATTTATGAAGATGAGTATTGCAGTAGAATTTCAAGGACTCTGGAACACCTGCAACGAGACACTCAGTAGACTGCAATCTTAAGTCTGACACTAGTCCAAACTTGGTCTTCTCAGCTTCACTCATCTGAGCATCTGACCTCTCAAGCTTCCTTCCTCCCTATCTTCTCAATTCAAGAGTCCAACAGTGCAGGACTTCCCCTACACATGCTTACCAGCTAAGCTGCACCTGTTTCCTCATCTGGAAAAAAGTTATATCCTTAACTCAGAATCTCTTATACAGCAAGTGACTGATGGATTGTGATAGAATTTCTATCAATGCTTACGCTCTGGCCTTTTCTGTAATTAGTTCTGTGTAACACGCAAACAACGGGCTAAAATTCACTACTACTATACGGGCTACTATACATCTCATGGACTGGGGCAGGGTCTTTTCCGTACTGGTGGCCGGGAAGGTAAAGGGCATCCCTAAGCCTTCCTTTGTCAACAAGCCCATGACAAGACAAGTTGTTGCTGTTTGATAAGGACTAGCACTTGAAGTTAGAGTGCCCATCAAATGTATAGACTGCCTGTCCCTCCAGGTAGAGCCACACAGCAGTTTTAGTGCTGGTGCCAAAGCACTTACCCTGTAGTCTAAAATTAGAAGATCTCCACCACAGTCCACTTACGAGCATCATAAAGAGTGACTTCCTTGCAGTGCAGTCTCTGGATGACCGACAAGGTGTAATTTACAGCTTTCCCAGAGCCACAGGTATTTGGCTCAGCTAGGGAGAAAGTGAAACCACATGTGCTTCCTGCCTGCCTTAGAATGGTAAACCAACCGGGAACCAACTGCACACCAGTTCTCCATATGGTCCATTTTGCTACAGTGCCCCTCCCCCACCACAGTAACACTTACACTTTCTTAACAGCCCTGAACAATCTTAAGAGTAGTTTAAGATGTAAAGTTTAAAAAACTAACGAATGAAAACCTATTCTCAGCAGCAGAAACTGGCAGTGGTGAGAAATAAAGAAGGTGCTCATTTTCATCTGCAGGTACAAAAACAGACCAAACCAGTAGCTACAGGAGGAAAAACATCTTGCCTGGCACAGCAAAGCATCAGCCACACCCCTAAGGGAGCTCTGTCCTTTCCCAAAGCAGGTTTACAACATGGAGACAAACAATCTGATTTCGGAAGTGTGGAAGGACAAGATACTATATAATAAAAGACTAGATAAAAGTAGTTAAGCAACTGGCTCCTACCATCCTTGGTTGAATGCATGCCACACTTGACAATAGCTACTTGCTTCTTTGTCAAGAAGGAGTAAATGGCCAGGCATTGGCCCAACACTTTTGAGACAGAGGCAGGTGGATCTCTGTGAATGAGACCCGTCAGATCTAGAACTGTTACACACACATCACACCACCACCACCGCCACCACCACCCTGTCTCAAATAAAAACCCAAACCAAAATAAGACAAAATCAAAAGCATTAAAAAGACACATTGGAGCAATAGTTTATATCTATTATCAATTCATTTTATGTAACTTTTTAAAGGTTTAGTATTTTTTAAACATATATTTAAATTTGAAAAAAAATCCCAGAGATAATATTCTCAATAAACATGCTAAAAAATTTAAAAAGTACATCTTATTTAGAAAATGCTAAAAACAGAGTCCAGAAAAAGGCCGAGAGAAGGCTCACCAGTGTTGTAGGCTGTCGGCATGGCTGAGTACACTAGTCCCTGCGGAGGCAAGCTCGGAGTTGTCACAGACACTACAGGGGTGGCGAGAGGCTGAGCGGCTTGAGAACTGCTTATCCTTTGGGCATTCTGTGAGACATCAGAAAAAAGATTAAGTGTAATTATATGATATTTATGTTCAGACTGAATATTTTAAAAATAGCTTTCAACTTGAATGTGACACTTCTCACAGTTTTATGTGAATGTCATTATTTCCTGAAGCAGTGATGGTATGAAAATCTTAAAGATAATAATGGGAATAACTAAAGATTTCATTTTAAGATATCTGTTTTTATAGTAATTATTCATTTCCCCATTTAAAAAATTCAGCATATCAATACCAGATGCATTGTCTTAAAATAGAAACTTATTTTACAGACAATAACAGTTTTGTGTGCTAACTTAACGAGGACTTGATGTCACTGCAAGTATTGTCAGGCTACATTAAAAGTCTGTGTAGGTTTTAAAGGCTGACAGCAGCCAAAGCCATTTGAATACATGAGATTACAAATCTAAGAGTACTGAAAGCAAAACTACTTCCTTACAGCCCTTATACACTAATGTTTTAAGTTGTGGCTTATCCATGCAGTCGTGTCCTGGGTTTCCCTGCTTACCCTGCAGGGGACCGAGGTTTTAACAGCACATTCAGGTCTGTGTCGTTCTGGCCTCCCAGTGTTTTGAAAGAAAATGTTGTAAGTTTTTAAATGTTGTAAGTTTTAAATTCAAAGGGCTTTGAATAGAGTGCTATTAAATACTTACTGACTGGTTGTTATCTATATAGTATTATTTTAGCCAGGGTGGGAATAAATGAAATCAACAGTTCTTTTTTGGGGGTGGGGAGTGGGGGAGAGACTGGGTCTGTGTAGCACTGGCAGGCCTGAAACTTGCTATCTAGACCAGACTTGCCTTGAACTCACAGATTCATCTACCCCTGCCTCCTGACTTGGGGGATTAAAGGCCTGCACATTAAAAGCCTGGCCAAAAAAAAAAAAAAAAAAAAAGTCGCCTCTTAAATAATGAAGCTATTTAGGATAGTCCCTGTCTTCCATCATTAAGAGTATGATAACATCAGTTTTTTTTTCACACTGACCTAAAGTGAACATTTTCCAAAAATCAGGGATCAGAGAATAGAAATCATTCCATAGTTTGTATATAAAGGACAACTATAATTTGTTTTTATGAACGAAATCATAGCCTGATTATTGTATTCTCACAATAGTAAAAATATTGTGTCTGAATGAGACCAGAGGTTCTCTATCACTAATTTCAGAATGCCATGAGATGAATGAAGACAATCAGCTGATCGTGAATGCAGTATTTTGAAGAGAATAATAGACTCCAGCTTCTTTCATGTTAGTTTGTATTTTCTATAAATCATCTGAAATACTATAGAATGTGTGGGTATACTACCAGGGTTTTAGTCATTCTTTCTTATGTCTGGAGAAAAATCACTTCCCTTCCCTAACTCTTTAATTGGTTACAGAGGGAAGTGGGACATGTCTGTCCTGCCTGGCTTCCAGTGCTCCTACTGACAGTCAAAAAGAGTATTAGAAAAGAGCCCACGACAGCATTCTCACAGTCCCCAGACATGTTTTGTAGTTAAAAATTTTACATTATTTGTGATTTTAACAAATATATTTGTATTCCTCTTATCCATAGCTATTCCACTAAATCTGTAATGAGATAAAATGATTTATGATAAAATGAGATAAAGTAAAAGTAAAAAAAAAAAAAGCCCTCAGCACAGGTCTAGGAGTTGGGCTGCTTTCTGTCCTTTCACTCTGGAGCAGAGCCATCAAACAATTATTCTAGGGCATGGACCGCTTGAGTAACTTTCTTTTTTGCATTTTCAGCTAGCTTAGGAATGTGAATGGCAACAGTTTCTAGTGATCTTTCTTATTTTTATGATTTCCACATTTCAACACATTCAGAAACTATCTCTGAGATTCTGCAGTTATATGTTACCTCAAGGAAGACAGAAAGTCATACCCTGACATACACTGGCATGACAGGTGGAGACACATTTTAGTCTCAGCATCTAGTCAACAATTTCAATGAGCTGGTGAGAGATTTACTCTGAATTTAATTCAGTCTCAAACCAAACTAGGTGAAAAAAATATAGTGTTGAGATCGTTTGGTGTGGGCTAGCCCCATTCTAGGCTTCGTCTTCATGACAACCTCCTGGTACGACTTCAAAGACTTGGGTGAGACTCCGTTATATTGGTTCTGCCCACCAAATCTCTGCAGCAATGTATCCCGTGAATAAGTGACTTTCAGAACCACTAGAGGGCAACACAGTGTTAGATAACCAAGGAAAGCATTTAGGACAATTAGTTAAGGTTAAACAATGGGATCTAGTATAAGATAAATTATTCCAGTTTGAACCATAATTGCAACCATTAATGGTATCCTTAACTAAAGCATCTTCCCCCAAAGATATTCACTGTATAATCTACCATCACATTTAGCCAATCAGTGTATTTCAGATTCCAATACAAAATGACATCCCAAACAAGCAAACAGAGCAAATAAAGGGCCACCTCTTATTTTAAGGGTAGAGAACAGATAACCTTATTTGAAAAGAAAACCAACTGTGCAAAACACACCAGCATGCATAAACACGTAGTAATAAAGAAATGAAACCAATGGATGCCTTTATACCCCATGCTCTCATGCACTAACCTGTCCATGCTAAAACCTGAACACTTACAAGTTTTCATTCCCCTTAAACGAGAGTCATATAATTAGCAACTCACTTGGAACGCATATGATGACATCTGTTACGTTTGGGTTTTAGTTCCCAATAAAGAGCTAAGTTATTTTTAGTCAAGTTTATTTTCCAGAAGAAAAGACAACAGAAATGCTTGTTTTGGTAAAAGCTGATTGTAAGAACCAAATATCTTCTGATAAAAAGTAAATTTGTGTATGTTAATTACAGATATTTCTTTTGGTAAACAGGGAACCCCCTTGTGGTTCAGACTGTCTCATTCAGGATGAAATAATTCCAACTCTGAAAAAGGTGACCTCACCAAAAATGATGTAATCTTTTTGAAAGAAACATAACACAAGATTCTGTGTTACAATCTGAGGGACTCTGAGGGTGAAGTCATTTTCTAAAAATACTTTAATAATTTGGAGAGCAACATAAGGTATTTTGTGTATTTCCTCAGACGAAAAAGTTTGAGGTGTCTTGTACTCAGGGGCAGCTATTGTTTTTGTAAGTTATTTCAATGTCTCCCCTCTGTCCCCCCAAATAAAATGGACTAATATATACAACAATAAAGAAAAAAACTACAGTCAGTAGTATCAGTGAATGACTTTCTTAATTAAAAATATTTGAATAGCGGAAAACAAAAAAAAATCTGTGTAACAAAAACACTGGTTAGATTAAAACATTTAAAATAATTAGTACTTTTCATATATTTTTCAACTCCCTTCAAGCAGGAAACCACACTCACCAACTCCAATTCCTCTTCCTCCGACTGTACTCAGCACATAAGAGGGACAAGAGAGTTAACTAAGACTGTTGGTACTTGCAACAAGATCTTTCTTTAGAAAAATATGACACAGAATTCTAGTGACTGCTGGGAATTTTACAGAGGTTACATGCATAACAAATGTAAATTACTTGCCTCTATAATATAACCAAATATTATAGTTGGTTTTTTTCAAAATATCAAAAGTTCTTTTAAATTCTCTAGCCAAGAATTTAAAGCCCCATCCTATCCTACCCCCTACCCCTGCCTACTCTTACACGGGCCTTCCTACACAGCAAACACTCCTGGACACTTCCAAGTGCAGTGCTGTACTTACATTACACATTTTAAACCCTGCATTACTAACCCCCTGGCCATACAGTCTACATGTCTGTCTCCTATCAGACTCTGCTGTTAGGAAACCGTTGTGTGCTTTGTTTTCCAGTGGCCAGCACAGCATTATAAAACACAGCACATGTTTGCCAATAAATGCTTCAGTTTTGAGTAACAATATATGCTTACTACTTGTAAATCATTGTATTCACATGAATAAAACTATCTTAGGGGATTAAAACCTTGCATATGAAAAAAATAAAGATGGGTAGAAAAGTGAAATTAAAATCTACAAATAGCAAAAAAATGAACATGTTTTCTTTTTTAAGCATTTATGAAACATTACTATGCAAGAGACTGATTATTGTTATTTTCCATTTTATTTAAGTCAATTTTTTTTGGCTTTTTTTTTGTTGTTGTTTTTTCCAACACAGGGTTTCTCTGTGTAACAGCCCTAGTTGACCTGGAACTAGTTCTTGTAGACCAGGCTGGCCTCAAACTCAGAGATGTGCCTGCCTCTGCCTTCTGAGTGCTGGGATTAAAGGAGAGTGCCACTACCGCCCAGCTCAGAAGTCATAATCTTAATGCAGGTTTCTCTTTAATGAATGAGTGAAGCAGGGGGGTTGATTATTACTCAACAAAACAAGTCTTACATACAAGTGGGTAAAATGCAGTTCAGCTATTGTCAGACTTATCATTTCAGTATCTTCAACAGACAGCAAAATAACGCCAAACTCTTGTGTACGTAAAATACAGTGTATGGATTCTACAGAGAGATAGAAGTTTATGAGACAAATTTTTAATTTTCCACAGGGGTTCGTGGTTTTGTTTCCTTTTGTAAATTTATTAAGCAGTTTTCAAATGTAGTTTGGGTCTTTCTAGAATGTTTCTGTGCTTTAAGTGACTTTTTTTAATTTCTGGAAGCTCCTAGCAGGTACTGCCTACTGGCAAGGTGAGCAAAAAACCATGCTAAATGGTTGCTCTTTTCAGTCAGGCATATTCTCTGTTATGTAATTTGTGTTTTACCCTGCAAAGAGAGCACCTTCATACCCCTTACCCAGCTTAGCATCCCATTACTCTGAGGCTAACATTCCAAAGAAACAGCTGAGGCTAGTGACTACTGCATTTGTAAGGCTTTGCACTTCACTAAGATTCCACCGGTATTGGTGGAATGGAACACATGAACTTTTGGAAGAATACCTGACCTTATCAAAAGGCAGATGTCATCTTTTTATTTGACTACTAGTGATGTTAGGCTGGTTACCTAAATTAAGATAATGTCCTCCAGGATTCTCTACTATAAAAAAAAATTACAATTTTCTCCTTTGTAAATAACACATATTTATGGAAATACATTTTGAGGCTATGTAAACAATGTTCCACTTTAAACTTACTGGCTTGCCTGTTGTAGTCTTTCTATTCTTCTAAATTAACTAATGAGACCTGCTATCTAAGGAGGAGGTGTCACGTCTTCTTTATTTATTCAACCATATTTGTGTGAATGATGCAGTCAGCATTTCTTACTCCTTGGATTATAACCTCAAACTACTGTAATTTAAATTTTTCTAGTTTTGGCAGCTGGGGTGTCTTTTTGGGAGATTGATCCCTGCAACCCTTTGCTAACTACATCCGTATTCCCTGGCCCCTCTGGCTCATCTTGTGCTTCCCTACACCAGTTCTACAGCCCATCACTTCTTCAACGAGCCCTAGTCTTTGAATTAGACTTTGGTGCCACGATCACAGCACCAAGCCCACTCAGATACTAGATGAATGTACTCTTAAGAAAACAGACAGAACTAAGAAATACATGCTGATAAGTTATGGGTATACATAGAAAATGTGTGTGATTGGTGACAGCCTGGCTCCTACGACCTCCAGTACAATGAATCCCAAATCAACACTTTCGAGCAGGCTGAAAAATGATTTTGTACTCATTTTAAAAAGTGGACTGTATATTTTCTATTTTTGAGTTTTAAGAGTTCTTTAAAATATATTCTAGAAATAAAGTCTTATCTGGATATGTAATTTGCAATATTTTTTTCTTAATTTAATACTTGTTTTTTTATTCTTTGGATAGTGCCTTTTATAAAGCAACTTTAAATTCCTGTGAATTCTAATATTTAATTTCTTCCCTTTATGGATCATTGTATGGTTTTCTCCTATATTTTGCAGCTTTGCATCTTAATTGAGTCTATGATCCATTCTGAATTAGCTTTTACATGAAACATAAATACGAATCAAATTTCCTCATTTATTTATTTTTTGCAAATGGGTATTTAATTATTTCAATGCCACAAGCTAGACTAAGTACCCTTTCTCCATAGACCTGACTCAATCTCTCTGCCAAGCCCAGCTAGATATACGCATCCTTTAATGGCCTACTGCCTACCCTTCTGTCAACACCACATTTGGAACTGGTGAAGCATTAGAGTAGATATTAAAACCAAGTAGTGTCTTTTGTATTTTAGGTCTTTCGCCTTTCCATATCTGTTTTAAAAATGATTTGTACTATTTTAAATGTCAAATTCTACTTGTTCATTGTTAATATAATACAACAGATTGCCCATACTGGCCTTGTTCTCTGATCTTGCTAAACTCACTGACAGACAGGCCCTACAGAGTTATGCACTAGTGCTGTTTGTTTGGGTGGGTTCTTCGTGCTTTTCAGTATGGAAGACTGAGTCCCTTATGAAAAAAAACTGTATTTTCTTCCTTCCCCACATTAATATACCTTATTTTTCATTTTTAACTTCATTGGCTAGGGCTTCCACGAATGTGAACCGTGATGACAGACAAGAACTGACTAGCTTCCTACACTGCCAAAGGCAGGTGCTGTGTGCTACAGTTTTGGAGATGACCTTGTGGGTAAGTGAAATCTTTTCTACCCTACTCATTGGTTTTGCTTTATATCATGAAATGTCATATCCTACTAATACGGTGATTTGTGTTGACTAATTTTCAAATACAAAATCTCTCTTGTATTTTTGAGATGAAATTCGCCTGACTGCCATCACTGATTATCTTTCTTATACAGAGATACACTGATTTGTCAAAACTGTTGGGGGTTTCTGTGTGTCCTTGAAGCATACTGGTTTACTGCTATTTTTTTCTTATAATGCCTTATTCTGACTTTGTATTAAGAGTGATGCTGGCCTAATAAAATGAGTGGCCAGAATTCTTTAGTTTTTTAGTTTTTTTCCTGAAAGATTTTGAGAGTTGCTATTAATTCTTCTTTAAATGTTTGGTAAGATTTGCCATTGAAATCATCAAGGCCTGGAATTTCTACTTAGAAAGGCTTTAAAATGAGGAATTCAATTTCTTATTTAGCTGAGTAATTTTCTGGTAGTCTGTATCTTTCAAGGAATGTTTTTAACCTAAGCCATCAAATCTATGGAACAGGTCTGTCTGTACCATTCCCTTATCTTTTCATATCATTTGAATTTTGTACCTCTTTCCATTCTTGGTCTTTATACTTGGGTCTTCTTACTGTCTTTGATTTAATTGCTAGAAAATTATCAATTAATCAGAAGAAGTTTTTTTTGGTTGTTGTTGTTTTATTGCTTTCCTCTATTCTTTAACCATTTTAAAGTTCCTTAATTTCTGCTCTTTATCTTCCCCTTTTCTTTGCTGCTCTGGGTTAAATTTGCTGTTTTTTCTTAAACTAAAAGCTGTAGTCACTGATTTAGGACTCCTTTTTCATTTTTATCAAAAATGTCTATTCTCTAGAAGGCACACAGAGGTGTGTGTGTGGTCAGTGTGCAGGAGTCAGTTCTCTCTATCATGTGAGTTCTTAGGATTGCAATCAGGACGTCCACTTGGGCAGCAGGTGACTTTTTACCTGCGGTGCTGGCTAGTTTTATGTCAGCTTGACACAAGCTGAAGTCATCTGAGAGGAGGGAACCTCAATTAAAAAACACCTCCATAACTTTGGAAGGTAGGCAAGCCTGTAGGGTATTTCTTAAATAGTGGTTAACTGGAAGGGTCCAGTCCATTGTGGGTGGTGCCATCCCTGGCCAGGTGGGTCCTGGGCTCTTTAAGAAAGCAGACTGAGTAAGCCATGGGAAACAAGCTAGTAAGCAGCACCCCCTCCATGGCCTCTGCACTCAGCTGCTTCCATCTATGTTCCTGCACTGTGTAATATCCTGTCCTGACTTCCTTTGATGATGTACAGTGATATGGAAGTATAAGCCAAATAAACCCTTTCCTCCCCAATATGCTTTTTGGTCATGGTGTTTTACTACAATAGAAACTCTAACAAAGACAACTACTAAGCCATCTCACAATCCCTGACCTTCCCCCTCAACAAATAAAAGCAATTAAAGCTATATATAAATATATATAATTAATTAAATATATATATATATATATATATATATATAGTTCCTCCAGCAATACTCTGGATGGTCCTCAACATTTTGGTTGTCTGTATTTTCATTTTCAGTTAGTGATGTGTATTTTTAAAAATGTTTTACTTTTCCCTGATTTCAGTGGGATCGCGTTGAGTTTCTCTCCATTTAGTTTGATGTTGACTGTTAATTTGCTATATATTGCCTTTATTATGTTTAGGTATGTTCCTTGCATCCCTGCTCTCTCCAAGACTTTTATCATTAAGGGGTGTTGAATTTTGTCACAGGCCTTTTCAGCATTAAATGAGATGATCATGTGGCTTTTTTTCTTTCAGTTTGTTTATATAGTGGATTACATTGATAGATTTTCATATGTTGAACCATCCCTGCATCTCTGGGATGAAGCCTACTTGATCACGGTGGATGATTTTTCTGATGTGCTCTTGGATTTGGTTTGCCAGTATTTTATTGAGTATTTTTGCATCAATGTTAATGATGGGATTAGTCTGTAATTCTCCTTCTTAGTAATGTCTTTATGTGGTTTGGATATCTGGGTAACTGTATCCATATAGAAAGTTTAGCAATGCGCCTTCTGATTCTATTGTATGGAACAATTTGATGAGTATTAGTATCAGTTTTTCTTTGAAAATCTTGTGCTGAAATCATCTATCTGGTCCTGGGATTTTTTTTGTTTGGGAGACTTTTGATGACTGTTCCTATTTCCTTAGAAGTTATAGGTCTATTTAATTTGCTTATTCTAGTATTTAAAGAAATGTTTTACTTTAAATTATGTGTATGTGTGCATGCCTACAGACAGGAATATGGGTGCCCATGCAGGCCAGAAGAGAGCATCAGATCCCCTGGAGCTGGAGTTACCCACCTGATACAGGTCCTGATAACTGAAACATAGTTCTCCATAAGAGCAGGAAGTACTCTTAACCACTAACTACTAGCTATGTGTATTGCTAAACTTCTCTTGATTTTTTTCTGAGGCCCCAGATTCTTTAAGAACGTGAGGCTCATGGATCCTAATAGAAGAGAGGGCAGAAAGGTTTTAGAGGTTGGAGGTGGTGGCTGACGTCAAGGAAGAGCAGTTATACACAGGAAAGCTCAGTGACTGTGGTGGCATGTGTAAGATCTGTGCACGTTAAAGCCAGACAAAATCCTGGCAGTCCATCCCTAGCTGAGGAGCTACTGGCAACCAAGAGCTGCTGAGAAAGGGAGTCAGTTTCCTTTAAGGGTGTGGCCCCTGCCAGGTCAGTCACACTGCAGGACAGTTCCCATACTGACCCCACAAACCAGACTCTATAAGTTTTATTTTGTTTTTTAAAAAAGAGGACACAAATTTGGGCGGGTAGGAGGGGGTGAATATGATCAAAATACACTGTATGAAATTCTTGAAGAATTAATGAAAATATTACTTTTAAAAGTAAATTTTCTGTTAAATTTCTAAACTAAGAATTTTTTTCCTGGTATCTTTCCAAGACTGATTTCTA
This sequence comes from Myodes glareolus, assembly GCF_982192425.1. Classification (NCBI taxonomy): domain Eukaryota; kingdom Metazoa; phylum Chordata; class Mammalia; order Rodentia; family Cricetidae; genus Myodes; species Myodes glareolus. Next base: position 28,942,704 of record NC_142049.1, on the reverse strand, counting down.
AGTTTTATTTTATGAAACAGAATGTTCTGTCTTGGTAAATAGTTACAAAAACATCTCTTATAACAACATAAAAAAAGACACCTTAGTTATGGGGCCTACCTTCCTAACTCAGTAACTTCAGGCTTATCTGAAAAGGCATCAAACAAATCTTAGGTGGAGGATATTCTAAGACATTCTAAGCAGCACTCCTCAAAAAATGCCAGTCTTTTATGCAAAGCCTTAGCAACTCTCATAGCCTAGAAGAGTTGAAGACGACATGATTAATGAGTGAAATACGCCATGTGACCTAGTCTGGCTCCTGGCATAGAGAGATGAAGTTTAAAACTAACATGTGTGACTATGAACTTTAGTTAACAATAATTTATAATTGTCATTAATGTTAAGAACTGTACCATAGTAGCATAAACTGTTAAACTATGTACGCTTATTCCATTCATTTATTCCCTTTGTTCTGTTTCACTGCATATAGTCAAGACATGGCTATTATGACTTCTTCAAGAAGACTTTTACATTTCTTGTAGAATAGTTCTGTTGGCAATAAATTCCTGTTTTCTGTTTGAAAAGGCTTTGCATTTTTTTAAAACATTTTTGCTGAGTACAGAGAGCTGAGTTTTTTGGGTTTATTATTGTTCGTTGTTAACCAGCTTGAAGAGAAGTATGGTAGTAATATCCTATCTTTGGTCTGTAAGCCATGTGTTTCTATTCAGTAACTGTCCTTAAGAATTTCTCTTTGCCCTTTGCTTTTAGCAGTTTGAATGTGCATGTGTATATGTGTGCACACTTGCATTGAAAGTATTCTACTTAATGTTTGTTATCTCCTTTGAACCATTGCTCCTACTGTTCTCTTTTTTTGGAACTACAATTTCAGACATGTTGCACTATGCTAAAGTCCTGCAGCTCTCAGATACTGCTTGGCTTTGGATCTTCTCATATCTCCTAAGGTGGGCCTGCCATGGCAAAGTTTTAGCTACTTTTCTCAGGAACTAGACCAGGCTTGAAAGTTTTTGTTGCTGTGGGTACCTTCAGTGTATTTACCAAAAAGGCTTCCATCCAAACCCCTCTAAAGGTGGGAGATGGGTAGGCCAGTTTCCACCAGTGACTCTCCCATTCTATCATCCCTTCTGTGATGTGCCAGTCTGCCTCCTCAGTCACCTTGTCACTCTCATGGTACCCACCGTGGCTTCTTGTTTCTCAACACTGGTAGAAATACTGTCCTTTCTCCATTCCCAGATACAGTGAGATCTCATCAGTATTTATTTTATGGAAAAGAGAAAGAGCCAGATAAAGCCTGTCTCACCGCAGTGGCAGCTTTCCATATCATATTTTGTTTGATGTGGTGCACTCAGTGGGGTTCACAGTGAAAAGCCTGTAGAGATGATGACTCATCCTACACCAAGGCTTCAGGAACTTCATGAGGTTCTGCTGGTGCATGTTCACCCTCCAGTAATTCACTAGTCACAATAGCACCAATGTCTTTTTCCACAAACCCTCTTTCTCTAGTCTCCAGGCCGTCTGACCACTGTGAATTAGCAGCACTAAAATGGGCTCAAGGGAAGGGAAGTCTACTACACAGTGAAGCATTTTTTCTGAGTATAAAGCTGAAAGCAATTCATTTTAAATTTCATAATTTTCCAAATGAAAGCACTTTAAAAAAAATCTGAGTTTGAGATTTAAACAAATTATGACTTAAAGATCCCGGGTATGTGCACTGTTATTTTGGACAAGTGGTAAATTTTAGTTCCATTTTCTCATCTCTATCTAGCCATGATCATAATCTGATTGAGAATCAAATGAGAAAAATAACCCAAACAAATTACTAATGCAGTGAATCTATGAAAAATTACACAAATATAGAATCACTACCTGAGCCTGTTAGCATCACTTCCAGTTAACAAAAACATAAATGGCACAGTAGAATACACACCTGGCATATCATTTAGTATGGTAATAGTCAAACTTCTGATGAACTAAAAATGTCTTTAAAACTTGCATATATATTTTAAGATTTTCTATAAGAAGCTAAGGAAGATACACCCTCTGTTCTTCACAGGAAAAGACAATTCAAAAGCAAATGGCACCAGAACCATAAAGACACTGCCAAGAGGTGCAATAGGGAGCACTCTACTCTGGTGAATGAGAAGGGTCATTTGAAAGAAATAAGCAGAAAATTATTTAGAGAATAATCCTTTCCAGTTCGCAAACATCTTCCCTAGATAGTCTACAATAGTTCTCTTTCGTATACAGAATTTCCTAACAAATAATTTCATTATGGCTCACAAAAAAAGCACGTAATATATTACTGAAAGTATGCCAAGTAGAGAACAGAAATGACATGTTTAATTCATAAACTGGAATCAGATATCTAAATAAAGTTTTAGCCTGCCAAAATTAAAATTGAGCGTAATTAACCTCTGCATATTCAGCTTTTATTTTAAATACCATTAAGCAGTTTTACTCCTTATTTCTGTAATTTGGTTTTTAAACACTTAAAATAGATTTCTTTCTTAAAATCCTAATTTTGAATAGAAAATTCATTAAGAAAACCAAATAGACACTATGGAGGCTGAGCAAACCTCAAAGAAAGACACAGCCTATGACAAGCTATGTTTAAAGAAGAGAGCCAAAAAGGGTCAACTTACAAGTGGAGGCATCATGCCCTTGCTTGAAGGGGGAATGACAACCCGTAGATCTGGTTTCCGACTATTCATTCCAAGATTGCCACCACCAGGTGGAGGGGGAGACTTTGTAGGCATAATTTTGCCTAAACTATTTGCACCAGTATTTCCAATCAAATTTGGAGAGGCCCTTGAGTTTACAAATCCATTCCCTGGGAAAGGGGAAAAAAAGTGCTTATTAACATGTAAAGCATCACTAAAATATTTTAATTAATAAATCTAAAATAATGCTAACTGCCCATTTATAAATCTATTTTAAAAACGATTAGTTTTATAAACAAAATATAAGAATTTTGTTTATGACATATAAAGTTTATCATTTATAATAAAACACAAAGCCATTATTATACTATTATGCTGACAAATACTCATTTGGTATTTATATTTTAAATCTTTTCTACTTTTGTTTTTGTATTTGTGCTTTAAAATCTTAAAGGGGAGAGCAGCAAGATGGCACTCAGTGGGCAAAGTCACTTGCTACCAAGCATTATGCTTGATCTGCAGGACCCACGAGGGAGAGAGAACTGACTCCTATAAGTTGTCCTCTGACCATCACATATGCACCTAATCTCATGCATGACCCCCACTAATAAATAAATGAATGAATGAATGAATAAATAAATAAATGTAAAAATAAAAACATGTTTTGTTTCGTTTGTATACTTTTGTATTTTATTCTTGGAAAAGGCTCTTAGTCTACCCTTTTCTCCGAACCTGTAAACAGTAGTACTTTACTGCTTTTCATACTGCTAACCCCAAATTTTCCCTCACTCCTCAACACTGAAAGCTTTGCCTCTAAAAACAAAACAAAGCAAAAATCCTAATAATAAACTACCTTCTCTTCAACTTAGCACTCATTCCCACTTTACAGTAGGGAAACCGGTGAAGGACAGTATCTTCTGCAGCTGACACTGGGACTGCTGTCGTACCCTCATACTTACTACTGCAATTAGCTTTCCCAACATTTACCCAAACAAAGACAACAGAACAAGAGGACTCACAAACAGAATCAGTGAGAAAAAAGGGAGATAAACCATAAAACAGACCACAAATTCCAACAGATGTTTAAAACACAACAAAGAAGCTAAAAAAAATTAAGGCAGTGCCTCAAACAAAACAGCTTTTCAGGACTGGAGAAAAGATGATGAGATAGCTGAGCGTTGAGAAGATGTGAGTCCTACTTAGAAAATGTGTCAATGATCACAGAATCAAATAAACAATAAGGAATTCAATTCAAGAAAAGAAAGTTACAAACTCAATTGAAGACTCATACAAGAAAGTTAACCAGTGTGGACTGAAGAAATCAGTCACTTGGAGGAAAACCTTTAAGATTTGAATGAAAAATTCAGTAAGGAAATTGAGAAGCTGAAAAAGAACTAGAAATTCTTGAAACTAAAGGACCAATCAAATCAAACAAATCAAATCAAAAGCAGAAAGTATCCACAAACAAGATGAATCAGGAAAGCAATTTCAGGGATAGAAGACAAGGTTAAGACAGTAACACACACAGATAGATACAAAGAAAATAAAATTTCCAAGAAACAAATCTAAGAATCCATAATAAAGGAAAAGGAACTAAGATAATGGCTTATATAAGGAAATAAGTTAATGGCTCAGACAACCTATTCACTGAAATTGTATCTGAAAATTTCCTAAACCAACAGAAAGAAATCGCCATCCCACAAAGGAAGTACTTAGACATGATCATATAGACATATAGGTCAAACAGACATGACCAGAGAACTCAAGATACATTTGAGCCAAGATGCCAAAAATACAAAGGGTTTTCAAGATGGATAGGTGGGTAAAGGAAATTTGCCATCAACTCTGACAGTCTGAGTGAGTTCAATCCCTGGGACCCACATGGTGAAAGGAAAATTGACTCCAACAGATTGTCTTTCAACCTCCACACACATTGTAGAGGCATGTGCATATACCCACACACATATACACAAATACACAAATAAACAAACAAATAAATAAATAAAACAAGCAAAGAAACAATACTCAAAGATACAAGGCAGAGTCAATGAGATGCCTCAGTAGATAGATGTGATTGAGTGCAGGCAGGACAACCCATCTTTGATCTTTGGAAAAAACTAGCTCCTAAAAGTTGTTCTCTGATCTTGAAGCATATGCCACGGTACCTGTGTACACACACACACACACACACACACACACACACACACACACACACACTAAACAAAAAAGTTGTGAGGGAAAAATGCAACGTTACAGAAGCAGAAATATTAAAGTCAGGAAAACCAAGAATAGTAGATTTTAAGAACTAAAAGTAAAAAACTAATGAAACCATTATTATCAAATTCAGAAAAATAACCTATTAAAATGGATAGAGAACCAAGAGCATTTCTAAACAAGTATCAGTTAAAGCAGTCTGTGACAATTAAGCCAGCAATGCAGGAAATGCTTAAGGGAATATTAAACACAAAGGAGTTAAACAGTTTACTCACAACATAGGAAAGAGTACATTTCATGAATGCAAACAAAGGATTAACAAAGTCTAACAAAGACAGAATTAATAAGGTTCCAAACCAGCAAACACTCAATATTACTGTGAAAACAAACAAACAACAAATGAACAATGAAAACCAACCAGAACTGCCAACAAAAATCGATGGCAACAGCAAAACCTTCTCAATAACCTGAATTCACCATTTAAAGACAGAGCTAACCAACTGTGTTTAAAAATGAGGTTTATTTGTTGCCTTCAAGAAACTCATGTAATTAAAAGAGATCTAAAACTTAAGAGTTTGTCCAAGGTTGAAATCAACCTACCAAGCAACAGAAAGCTGTCAACAAGATGACCTATGGATCCTCACATCTGATTATAAAGACGTGGAACCAAACCTAGTTAGAAGATAAGAGAACTCCTATATATTAACAAAAGGAACAATTCTTCAATAGGGCAGAACTCTTGTAAATATTTACACAACAAATCTGAAGCCTCTAAGGTTTTGGATCTTTCCTAGTTAGGTTGAGTTTCTTACAGACAACCGAGTAGTTAGACCTCATTTTAAAGCATGGTTGGTTAGTCTGTATCTTTAAATGATGAATTAGTAATTTGCATCAGGTAATAACTGAGAGGGGTTTGCTATTATCACTGATTTTGTTGGCGGTTGTTCTGGTTAGTTTTCATTGACTGTTTTCTAAAATAAGAATTAAAGGGCACAAAGACCACATAAGGTCCTGACACAGTATAGCAGGGGACTTTATTACCCACTCTCACACATAAGCTGGTCTCCTAAAAGAAAAATCAGCAAAAACTCTTCACACCTAAACTATACAATAAATCAACTGGACCTAATAGTTTTCTCCAGAGCATTAAAAGAGAGAGAAGACATAGCTTCCCAGCAGCACATGGAACCACTCCTAAAATTGATCACATTCCAGACAACAAGGGAAGCTTTAATAAACACAAAAACCCTGAGATGATTCCCTGCATCTTATCATATCACAATGAACTGAAACAAGAAATAGTAAGATTAAGCTCAGAAAATACATAAGTACTTGGAGACTAAACTATACCTTCTTAATGAAACAAATCTCATCTTAAAAAAAGCAGGGAGGAAGTTGTAAAACTCTCAGAATCAAATGAATGCCAAAGCACAACCCACCAGAATCCCCGGGATCCAGCCAGAGCAGTCCTATGAGGAAAAGTGTTCAGATGAAGAAAACCAGAAGGAGCTCCAGTAAACAACCTAATGTACCTCAAAGCTCTAGGAAGACAAGGTACATTTGATGAAGAACTTTCATGTTCCTGAACTAGCAGAATTAACATTGTAAAATAGCTATTACTACCAAAATTAATCCTTACAGTCACTGCAATTCTCAGCAAAATTCCAAAAGCATTATTCACAGAACTAGAAAAACAATCTAAAATTCATGAAGAAACACGAAGACCACAGATAACCAAAGCAATCTTAGGCAGAAAGCACACAGTCAAATATATCTCATTATTGCAGCTACACTACGAAGCCAAAGTGACGAATATAGCATGGAATTGGCACAAAAAGACATACAGATCCACAGAATACAATATAGAACCTGTAAATAAATTCACACAGCTATAGACATCTAGCTGCTGACACACACATGACACACATACACAAATTAAATCTTAAAAGAAACAAAAGCAAGCCAAGTATGATGGTACATGACTCCAACCCCAGTGGTAGTGGTGGTGGTGGCAGTAGTGTGAAGTGCTAGTTACACCTGTCTGGGAGGACTGCGAGCAACAGGTTTATTGAGACCCTGCCTCCAAAAATAAGATGGAGAGACTCATGAAGATATCACAACATCACACTCTGTCAATATGCAAGCACGGCTGAGCACAGTAGCATACACAAATGCATACATCATACTGATTTTAATCCTACATAATTTCTTGGAAAAAAAAGTATGCTTCCTTAAAAATCACTTAAAATTGTTATACTGTTTGGGAGGTTTATAAAGAAATTTCAAGTACATTAAGTAATGTATAGTTAAATGATAAACTGACATATGAATTGTATCATTTTTTTAAAATTACACTTATTTGTGGAGAAGGGATGTGCCTAGAAATCAGAGGACAACTTGTGGGAATTGGTTATTTTCTTCAAGCATATGAAATTTGGGATTGAACTCAGTCTACCAGATGTGGGAGCAAGAATCTTTACCTGTTGAGCTAGTTTACCAGTACTGAAGTCTAAAATTTAAAAAAAAAAAAAATGATTAGAGGGCTGAAGAGAGAGCTTGGTGGTTAAGAGCACTGGGCTACTCTTCCAGAGGACCCAGGTTCAATTCCCAGCACCCACATGGCAGCTCACAACCATCTGTAACTACAGTTATAGGGGATCCAATGCCCTCTCTTGGCCTGAGGATAACAGGCATATATGTGGTACATAGACATACATGTGGGTAAAATACCCATACACATAAAATAATAAAAATTTAAAAATATATCAAATACTATGATTAGGAATACATTAAAAGTTTGTAAAATTTTAAAGAAAGCAGAGGCCTTAATATAAGTATCTGCTTACAAATATTAAGAGTTTGAAAAACATACTATTATAAAAATAAATTATTTGTATGAGAAATTAGAAAATTAACATTTATAAATGTGACATAATCAACTCTGCATAATCCTAGCCACTATATTCCCAAGCCTGGTACCCAAATACCAATGGCAAAGACAAGCAAGGCAAGGATGACATCTAGGAACTGCCCCTTGCTACTGGGACAGTGCTCTAAGGTGACAACTATGCTTTTTCCTGCCTTCTCTTTCACTCAATATTACTTTCTCAAAATTTTTTACCATGTGACACACCAAATTTATTTGTGTCTTACTTTACTTTGCTGTGGGAACTGTTATTTTAGTTAATTTTGTGAGGCTATTTAAATTCTGCTTTCACTGAAGCAGAATTTATTCAATAGAAGGGAATTTATTCAATCTGGGCTCAATCTGCTTTCCACACTCTGCAGACCAATTTCTTGCATCCTCCTAAGCTTCAGAAAGTACTGTGGTTGAAGGGGGGGGGGATCACCTCTTCTCTAGGTCATGCCCTTAACCCCTTGGAGAGTAAAACATTCATAAGCTAATCCAGATTTGTTGCCTGGAAGATAAAAAATATTTTGCAAGTAACATACTAAAAATTAGAAAAATTTAATAGGACTTTATATTGCAGATCAATAAGATTAATGAGGTTTCTCTTAATATATAATGGCAAGAATGTGTGTTCTGAGTCTCCAATATTTGAAAGACTATTTCACAATTTGCACTAAAGTCTAAACAAACCAACCAACCATTATTTCGATATTATCATCAGATAGTGCAAATACATAATATAGAGCCATCCACTATCAAGAAGCATGAATGCTGCTTTACCATGTGAAGTTCATGATGCATTTTATATGAGACCATAGAAACCCATGAGAATCAAGTCACAAGAGTGGAAGAGGGGTTAAAAGCACAGTATCTCAGTCTTCCATCAGGGCACTGCAGCAGATACTGATTACAGGATGATGTAAGTGTCTGGCAACTTGCCAGGCTGAAGCTAATCTCAAGTGCAAGCTTATTTCCTAGACTGTATCCCTGCATGCCTCTTAGCTTCTGTTTAAGTTCTATGGAGACACTCAGAATGATTTGTGAAGTAGTTACATAATTCTTCATGCCATAAGTTACAAATTAGTAATGAAAATGTCTTTTCTAATTGAATAAACTTATGTTAGTGTGATTATTGTTAAAACATGTTTCCAGTTTGCATGGTAATTTATTACTCTTAACAAAAACACTCTTGAGTAAAGCATACACCTACGTCTCCAGAAATTTAACAGGCCTAATTTCAATTATGGTACTATAGGTAGAAGGTATGCTGTTCCATTATATCAGTTCAGCTCGTATTTCAGAACATAAATCCTATCAGCTGAAGCAATAAATTCAAGTGGATGGCGAGTTTATTCCAGGGACTGAGGACACCACTCATCTAGCACTGAAGAGTAGATGATTATGTCATTCATGTTTTACTATGAAGTCACTTTTGAAGTTCAGTTACCAAGCAAACTTCAGAGAATTCTTAAAAACTCAAGCAAGATTCAAAGTGGAAGTGCTGGCACACGCCTTCAATTCTAGCGTTTGGAAGGAAGAGGCAGATCAACATGAGTTTGAAGCCAGCCTAATCTACATAATAAACTCACAGTGACAAACAATAAAACTGGCATACTCAGCAGATTATTCCACCAATATGCAAAAAATGCTAGTAAAAAATTTAAAAATATCATTTATGTGAAGAATAAAAATTTCTTAAACTATAGCTGGGCTATAACTTAAGCTGTAGCTCACACCTTTATTTCCAGCACTCGGGAGGCAGAGGCAGGCAGATCTCTGTGAGTTCGAGGCCAGCCTGGGCTATAGAGCTAGTTCTAGAACAGGCTCCAAAGCTACACAGAGAAACTCTGTCTCAAAAAACAAAACAAAACAAAACAAAACAGAATTTCCTAAACTACAAAAAAAGACCATGATTTTTGAAAAAACCAATGACACATTTTCTTAGTTTGATAACAGTTCTCACATAGTGGACAATATGAATCCTATTAAAAATATTTAAACAATGTTTGTACCCTACTTTCCAAAAAATATTCTTCTTCTCAATTTGTCCAGGGTGGACAGCACTAAAAACACAGCTTTCTCCTCTGCCAGAGAATCATAATTTCTCATGCAATATGATGACTGAAGCGCATAAGGCTTCAATGGGAGTTACAAATTTCTGCTTCATTTCCCATAATTTTTAGTCCAAATTCAACTGCCAGGGATGACTTTTTCCACATAAGCATTATCATCTCAAGACAATGTTTTAAACACCTGTACTCAATGTCACCCTCCATTATTCCTCCGCCAGCTTCATAAAACTATCCATCCAATGAAATTTAATTCATTCACCTTTGAAACATTTTTCGCATCCATCTTTTTAGCTGCTGCTGCCCTAGCATCATGCAACCCCCAACCCACTTTTATTTAACACTTAACAATTACAGAAGTTTCTTGAGCTTTTCTATTTCCAGTCCAATATATTTTTGTCTTTCTCAACATGCTTTAAAGGGTGAAATTGCGAGCTGGGGAGATGGTGCTCAGCAAAGCTGCTGTGGTGAGCTTAGTTTAGATCCCAGCACTCACATAGAAAGGCCTGACACGGGGTGACATGGCAACTACCTGTCGCCCTCCAATGGGAGAAGGCAGGAGGGTGTACAATGATGTGGATTCCCAGTTTGCTGGCCAGTCAGTCTAGCTAACCAATAAACTCTGGGTTCAGTGAGAGATTCTGTTTTAAATAAGCGTGTGGAATAGTGACAGAGGAAGAAAATGGACGCCCATTATCTGGCCTCTGTACCATGTACATACCCACCCACCTACATGCACATACACACAAAACATACACACATATACACCCTGTTTCCACTCCATACAATTTTTTTTAAGTGAAGGTACTAGATATATCAGTTTTTTTCATTCTTGACATTATAATATAGGCCAATGCTTAAACAAACATCTGAGCTACAGTATAAGCTGATTTTATATTCTCAGCAGTGAAATGTATGTAGTAAATCATAAACACATAGACTGTCACCATGATAGAGCTTTATAAATTATAGTATGTACAACTGCCAGTTTAAGTTTGCAATAGTGACGGGTGGAAAAAAATCAAAACACAGGAAAAACAACCAGAAAACCAATCTGCTACAATAAAAACTTTATGACTTTAGGGACATCATCACTATCATGTCACATAAAGTTTAAAAAGTAAAAGAAAGGGGAAATACATTATTATTTTATCACCCTATTAGAATCAGTTTGGGGTTCCTTACATTTTCTCTATATGTTTATTTTCTATATACATTTAAATCACAACTAAAAAAACTCCCTTGAAATTTACCTACGTTTCACATTGCTGACTATGCTGACTTCAGTCTATTATTCATTACAACTAAGTTATCACAAACTTTTACATATTTTATTTTACTTCCTCTTTTAAAGATTCATTTATCTTTATATGAATAAGTGTTTTGCCTTCATGAATGTCTATGTACCATATGAGTGCCTGATAACTTGTAGAAGCCAAAAGAAGGCATCAGATCCTTTGGAAATGGAGTCAATGGAGTTATGGATGGGCATGAGCCTCCATGTTGATGCTGGGAACTGAGTCTAGGTCCTGCACAAGAGCAACCAATGCTCTTAACTGTTAAAACACCTCTCCAGCCACTAGCTTACATCCTTAGACAAAGCCTCAGGAAAGGGATTAGCAGTTTACAGGCACAGACATTTCATAACCACTGAAATCTTTCAAACCTTTATATCAAGACTAATTTACAAGGTATCAAAAACATATATGAAGACCATCAGCTTCACACCTTTTGGGAGTCCCAATGAAAGGCAGTATCAGATGGGAAACAGCAAATGAAAGTCATATGTATTCTTGGCACTTTAATTTGAATTTCAGGTTTACTACAGTTTGCTGTGTGCATCAGGCTGGTCTAGAATACAGGATTCTCTTGTCCCACATGACCTCTGGGGTACTACAGTTACAGGTACTACACTCACACCAAGGTATTAACTCTGACTAAAACATTGTGTGTGCAATATTTAATTCAAGGCTTCATACATGCTAAACAAACATTACTGAATACCTATATTCCCAAACTACTATGCACAACAGGTTCTAAACAATAGATCAATATCATTGAATTACTAAAAAAAAAAAATGTATGCTGCAAATAGTGTAGTTACGGACTGTTTATTTCTGGTTCACTTTACATAGATTCTAGCCTTCTGCAGTCTTAGCCCAATGTAATATGAGTATACAAGGCTCTCTCGAATCTTGGTGGACTTTAAACACACTGTCTTACTAGTGTCAGGAGGAGAAGTGTAAGTGTACATGAAAAGAGTACATTGGATTCAGACAATAAAACTGAGTGGTATTTAAATAAACCATACATATTTGAATACAAACATGCACTAAGTGCAGTAGTACTAATGAATAACTGATAGCAAGACCTTCATATATTTCCTACATTTGATCTCTTAAGTCCCCTAGTAGTTTTGTTTGTTTTTTTGAGACAAGGTTTCTCTGTAGCTTTGAAGCCTGTCATGGAACTAGTTCTTGTAGAGCAGGCTGGCCTTGAACTCACAGAGATCTGCCTGCCTCTGCCTCCCAAGCGCTGGGATTAAAAGCATGCATCACCACCGCCTGGCCCCAAAGCAGTTTTTTAAACCACTTAAATCCACTAAAATATCATTTAATGCAGTGCAGATACAATATCAAAATCATTATTATCTTTACCACATGCTAGGGCTGGAAAGACATACATCTTATAATTATTTATTTTAGGCATATAAGTGTTTTGCCTACATGTATGTATGTGACTATATGTATGCCTGGTTACCAGCATAGTCAAAAGGCATTGGATCCTGTGGAACTGGAGTTGTAAGCCTCCATATGGGTGCTAGGACCTGAACCAAGAAAGCAACAAGTGCTCTTAACTGTTGAGTCATCTCTCCAACCCCATTATGACATATCTTTAAACCATCAAGACTCAGAAGGCTGGAGCCTAAGTCAAGTGAACCAGAAATATGCAAAAAACATATTTGCATCATACCATTTTTTTGTTTTATTTCTTAACTAGATGGTGCTAATCTATTGTTTAGGACCAGCTGTGCATAGTATACTGGGAATATAGATACTCAACAGTGTTTTTATTAGCACGTGTGAGGCTTTGTATTTAATCATTCCACACACATTGGGAATAACCCCAAAGTGAAAGAGTCTATTTGGTTGTAACTATGACAAACCATGAATATTCTACGTATGATCACCAAAGCAGATCCCCAAGAGAATCACTTGGATCTCTAACTTGAATAGTATGCATACATTTCTTAGTACTCCAATTTCTGAAAACATTTAATGCTGTTTTAAAATAAAGTACTTTCCCAATGATTTAACTCTAGTGGTGACAGAAGTTACAGAAAGGTGGCTGTCAAACTGATTTCTAAATATGTGTTTGCACCCATAGATTAATGCTGCTTTCAGTCTTAGATGGAGAAGCTGTTTCTGCAGTGGGCAGCAGTCAATGAAGAGACTCATAACTAATGAAAGTGCTGAGAATAAGTGACTGCTAAGTACTCAATCCTAAATGGGATATTTATTATCACCCTCCCCACCAAGCCCCAGGAACATCATGCAAGAAGGGGTGGAAAGAATGTAAGAAAGAACCAGAGGATGGGGAGGAGTGCTGAGGAACGCTGTCTGCTGTCTTCCAGACGTGACATGGCCATCACACTCACCAACTCACTGAAGCTATGAATACCTGCACAAGATCAAGCCTTTCAACATTCTACCATGGATAAGGGAAGGACTCCTCCTCTAGCTGAGGAGGTATTTGCAGTTAATAGCTATGGGGGGGGGTCATTTTTTCTTTAGGGTTGTAGTTGCTGGCATGGTGTTTATGCTCTGGTGAATGGTCTCACACTCACTGGCAAGTAGATAGCACTAATGGAACTCAGTGGACTATTTTTAAAAAAAGAGAGAACAATAAGGTAGGAGGATATGTGGGCATAGAGCAGTGTCAGGAAACAAGGCGAATGTGGGCAAGACTATGACGTGTGTGTGCGTGTGTGCATGAAACAGGAAAGAGTAATGCCTGGTATAAAGGAAGTACTTAATACATAATGAATGAATGAATGAATGAGTGAGTGAATGAACGAACTTAGTCAATGTGTAAGTGATGAGGCAGGGCTGTTGTAGAAACTGTTAAGATTGATAGTTAACCTGTCCCTTAGAGATAGAAGGCCTTGTTTTAGGACAGTACTTAGTAGTAGCTGAGATCAAACAGACATCAGCAAAGTTAAACAGGAATTCACTCACCCACTGGACTATTTCCAGCTCCATTTGGTACTGCGAGGTCTGTAGTGCTCAACATCCCACCTAACAATGTTATGGAGAAAAGAAAGAATGAATAAAAATTGGCTTTCTTTATTTCACAGTCAAATGAGGTCATCCCACTATAACCCACATTCTATTCCTAAAAATCAAGTCAATACAAAACTAGCTCAGTTTAAAGTTTGCACTAATATATAATTCGATGTAATTCACACTTCACACACACACACACACACACACACACATATGTAACATGTTTAACTACACATCTGCTGTGGGGGGGTCTATGTATAGTGTACACGTAAATGAATTTACCTATTAAGCTTTTGATATACCCGCCATCCTGTGTATCAATATTAACTAGCAAATACTGACAAGAATGAAGAAAGTTCCCATAGAGCACTATTAAACCTAGGACTCGGGAAGGCGGTACTCAACTACACAGACTAAAGTGGCAAATGCACTGTGAACTGCTGATGAATTATTGAACTAACTCAGTAGGGATAGATGCAGAGAATACGCTCACTCCTTATTTCTAATATGAGGTTCACATTCAACTTTAAATCTTTGCTTGCAACATTTAAGTTAAATTCTCTGCCTGTCGCATTATGGCTTTCCCATGATAATGAAAAAGTATAAACAGCACATTATCCACACTATTTTACTTTGCCCAACAACGTTTTTCCCACGGATGTTAAAAAAATACTTAAAATGAACTTATGCAACAGTGACTCTTGTTTATCCAGACAAAAAGTGGGTTTTTTGTTTGAATGTTTTTGTTTTTTAAGATAGGGTCTCTCCAGTGTGCCTGATCTAGTGGGAGCTCACCAAAACCAGCTGGACTAGGACTGAACGAGCATGTGATCAAACTGGACTCACTGAATGTGGCTGACAATGGGGGCTGACTGAGAAGCCATTGATAATGGCACTGGGACTTGTTTCTACTGCATGTACTGGCTTTTTTGGGACCTTAATCTATTTGGATGCTCACCTTCCTAGGCCTGGATGGAGGGGAGAGGGCCTTGGACTTCCCACAGGGCAGGGTACCCTACCCTCTCTTAAGACTGGAGGGGGAGGGAGGAGAGTGAGTAGGGGAACAGGAGGGGAATGGGAGGAGGGGAGGAAGTGGAAATTTTTGAATGGAAAAAAAAAAGATAGGGTCTCTCTACATAGCCCTGGCTGTCCTGGAACTCACTATGTAGACCTGGCTGTTATCAAACTTACAGCTGCCTCTGCAAAATGCTGGGATTAAAGGCGTGCGCCACCACACTGCCTGACAATAAAGTTAAGACTAAGGAGAATAAACTTTCTCTGTCAACAATTCACTTCTTCTCCTCTTTTTCAAAGAATGAACAGAATACTTCACAACATACTTGCACTGCCAGTACTTGGTGGTCTCTGCGGAGCTCCAGGGGATACATTTCTATGTAACGTAGCTGGGGGTGGAGACAGCATACTTGAATCTGCTAATGCTGAGCTGGCTGCCAAAGACGGTGACACAAGTGAACTCCCTGGGTTAGTGTAGGACAGAGCATTAGGGCTGCTCACAGGGACTGTGACAGACATTGAGAAGTTCTGAGGTGGCAAACCAGGCTGTAAAGAACAAGAGAAAACTATTGGTTTCATTTTCATCAACATTAGACGACTTTAACTAACTCTCATTATTAAAAGCAGAGTATGGGAACAGCTTCTCCATTTGCAGTGTTAAGCTATATTCTCTAGAATTATACTTGAGCATGAATATACCTCACATGAACTTTTTTATTTTCAATTTTACATTGATACATATATGATAATGTAACTATACAGTATGTTTCAAATATCCAAAGAGATTAAATTAAAAGTTAAAACCTGAAATTAAAATAATATTGTTGAGTTTAGACATTACAAAATTTATCAGGTATCAAGCAAGCATTAATTAGAACTCCAGTGCAAACCAATTTAACATTACATTGCTATTGGGGGAACCCAAACATAACCAAAGGGGAAAGTGTATATATATTATTAACTTAATACATCAATTTTAGGATATTATGAATAAGTTCATTATGATTTGACTGACAGACATTTTTTTAAACTAGAAAAGTCAAGTAATTATACACAGAACACAATGTAATTTCTATGTAATAAAATATAAAAAGGAAATCACCTACACAATAAGATTAACTACTGCCAAGCTAGAATAGAGTCTTGGTATCTTTAAAATTGTATAAAGATTAAATTATAAACATTATAAAAGCTATCTTCTTTTCAAAATATTTCATGCTTTCTCTGAAAGGGCATTTCCTAGTTTCCTCTGGCATTTCCTCCCGAGACCAATTTTAATACATTTGTTGACCATAATAGACAGCAGGCTTCTCCTTAATTAAAAGTTGTGGGTGGAAAGTCAAGAAACAAATAAATGATGAAACAATTTTATTATATTCTTAAAGCTTAAAGTTTAACTCTGGGAACAACATCCCTGTGAGATCAGAGAAATTTTATTTGCTACTGTTCTACTTTTAAAAATAATGGTATTAGCTTAAAAATTTGTTTAAAGCTATTTTCATGTGATTCTTCCTACAGAACTGCTCTAAAGAAATGACATATAATGCATATTATTCTTCAGGGCATAATTCAAGAGATTCAACTATGACAATGAAAAGAGAGAAAAAAAACAAAAGACAGAACCAACATGCCAGCACTGGAATCTGCTGGTTCCACATCAGCTATATCTACATATACAAAATTAGAGAGCAGATCTACAGCAATGGACCTAGGTGGTTCTCACTGGACACAAGCCCGGTAAGCTCAAAATGGACTGTTTCTCAGGGTTAGGTAAGTGTGCACAGAAAGTTACAGTACTGTTTGTTATGTGATTAGTTTAAGGGTAAGAGTATCTTTAAAGAAAACCTAGTCCTCTTCTTTAGTGCTGAAGAGTATAAGAAAAAAGCAATAATATAGTCAATGTTCTTGCTGGTCAGTGCTTTGGGTCATAGTATAAAGAGCTCAACAGTCAGCTCAGTTCTTCTAAAATAGAGATAATTATATAAAATAGGTAAAGATGATTTAGAGGCATGAAAACTTGCAACAAGCTAAACTAACACTTAGCATTCTTAGGATCAACTATATGTGTATATATATATATGTATATATGAATATAGGAAAGACAGGAATGCCTTCTATAAATGCCTTATATATACTTTATACTAAAATCAAGGAAAATTTAAAACTAGAACAACCTTAAAATTATGTGAGCCATCTCATTACTTCACAGATCAAACAACTATAATTCAGGATATATGGATAGCTTATGTAAAGATATAAAGGACAATTAGTGGCAGAACCTGAATTAGGACATTTTCTCTTCATTTTTATATTTAAGATACTCAACATTTATTACTACAAGATTTTGGCATTCCAAATTCTGTAAAACCAAAAAGAGTTAAAAAACACCTTCTTTCCTCTTATACTTATTGACACCAATCCTCTGTTAAAAATGAGGTAGGATGTGTGGTCAATTTCTTCATGCACATGATAAAAGCACAAACCATACTTTAGTACTCACTGCGATTTTATGATTCCGCATCATATTATCAAATTCCTCATTAATTTTTTTATATTTTTCTTCTGTATGTGGAGTTAGCACATAGGAAGTATCGGGGTCTGGGCTGTCGCAGCCTCTGTGTTCCTTCTTGTTCAGAGCCTAAATATGAAGTTAACAAAAAGGATCAACAAATAAAAAGCAACGGTAAAGTGAAAGTACTTACAGGGCCTCGTTTGAAAATAAAATCACTATCTTCATTTAGTTTGCTGAATCTGTCCTCCGAGAGTGGACTGTGCTCAAAGTAATCGTCAGCATCAGGGCTCTCACAACCATTAAGGCCTTTCTTTCTTAAAGTCTGAAATACAATTGGAAAATTCACAAAAAAGAATACTAACTTTCCATGAGTTTTTGTGTAAATGTGTTAAGAGAGCACAGGTCGAATAAACGGCATTATTTAAGAGCCACTGACTGATTATCAAATGGCTACAAATATATACTACATTCTCCAGGTGACATAAGCCCAAGACAGGATCAAACAGCTCTCCCACTGCACAGTAAGAAAGTGGGGTATTTTCTTGTTTGGACTCTTCCTTTTCCAAGTGCTTAGAGGATACTAAAATCACTTTATTTTCTGGGACACAGCTAGAATATGGTTAGTAAAATAGTAAGAATGTAACAAGTATCTATCAAAATGATGTGTTGAGAAATTACATATCTCTATGCACAGGTCATTTCTGTCATTTTATCTACTGGCATTCCTTTCTATCGATACATCATGATTTATTCTATTCATTAGGAGTTAGCACAGAACCCCAATAATTTACTAATTTGTTCTCTTCTATATTATCATTTCCCCACATATTCTTAAAATATAAAAACCTCAAACCAATGTTAATTTATCAACAATCTATCTTTGCTATGTATGATGAATGTCAACATTCTCAGGGACTTTATATACATTAAAATCTGTAGTGAAAAGTTGCTCAGAATACATCCCTTTTCTCCTTTGCTAGCCTTTTCTCTAGAGTTCCTTCAGTCTGCTTTAATCTAAAGTTGATTTATTAGATAACTTTCTTGAGTGTCTATGAAGTATTCTCCTGGACCACATTTTTTTTTTCTTACTCTGAAGTAAAAATATAATGGATGGTTAATTTTCTGACTTCTCTTTTAAGAAAAAGTCATCATGAAATAAGATCTAATTATCTGATTTTTAAAAGAATAAAAACTCTAAGGGCTTAAAGATAATAGAATATCAATTTACCTTTACAATGTTTAATTCCATTTTAAAATTCTGATGTATCTCACTCAGTTTAAGGCATAACTATTGACCACTCAAGACAGTTTTGAACTCTAGAGCAAAAATAGCACTACAGTAAAATGTCCTGAGTATACCTGCCACTATTGGAACAGAAAAGAGCTAGGCCAGACATGTCACCAGCAAGTGATTAACTTAGATGTAATATAAATGATCTCAGTTTCCTGCAAAACTTGACTTGCAATGATTATTTATTTTAATCTTGTTTTTTTTCCTGAAAATATAATGTATCCACAGAACATTATGATTTGAGAACTTATTCTTAAATTTCTTCAAATGATTTTGAAATTTTACCTCACACAGTATGGCTTATCTTTACATACTAAAATTTATAAGCCAGACATGCTAGCCTCTCCAAATGCTTCTCATGTTAGGAATTCTACATACAACTCTTGAAACTCATTACAATCATTAAACATAAAGCATGTTATGAACACTACATTTATTCCCCCAGTGACCTTAAGCTCTATAGAGTCACAGTCTAACTATATTAAAAGTACTTTTATCTGTATTTAAGTGAAAAAAATGTCCTATTGTCTGTCCATTTATTCTCACTATCCATGGTACCAAGTTCTACCTGCCAAATTTCTAAAGTAGTAGCTATCAGTAGTGAAACTATTAACACCAAGAATGGAACACATTGAACCCTTAAAATCTACACAGCTCTAATAAAAAGAATACATAAATCTCATCATGAAATTGATCATTTAACTTTAAATCTCTGGGTACTTTCCCCCAGTTTTCATGCATTTTAAAGAGTTCATAATTCCAGGCTGGGGAAATGGCTCAGTTGGTAAAGTGCTTACTACACAAGTTGAGGATGTACTCAATCTCCATTACTCCCTTGAAAATGTTGGGTGTAGTGGTTCATGCCTCCAACATCAGACCTGAGGCAGCAGAGACAGGAAGACGCCCAGGGTTTACAAGGCTCAATAAGAGACTCTGTCTCAAAAAGTCAGCCAGAGAAGCAACCCAGAAAGATACCAACTTTAACCACCAGTCTTCCGAGCACATACACACGAACATAAACGCGCGCGCGCACACACACACACCAATTAGCCTTGCTCTTCTTTGTAGACTGAATTGTTTACCATTGTTTTCTATAAATAGCAACCTCAAAGTATGTACCTCATAGTATTTTTAAATATACAGAGAAAACAACACAACTCTGCCTTTAAATTATGTGCATTTTTTAATTTTATGAAAAGAGGTCTAACTCTCTTGTTCTTATGAGGAAGTAAAGTGCTGTTGCATCTCCAGCTCTGCAAGCCTTCATTTCAGATGGGTTCCTGGCACAAGGAGGGAATTTAAGAGGCAGTATCAGCTTTGTAGATAATAAGCTAATACAGCTCTGACAGCCAACTCTGCTCCTTATCATCAAGCATGAAGAGTGGTTTTGAGAACCCAACTACCATAAAAAGACTTTTTCTCTCTTTATCATTACCAAATAGCATAGCAGTGAAAGTTTCTCCCCTGACTCTGGTACTAACAAGTGGAATGCTGCAATCTATTAACAAGGCCAGTCAAGGCACAAAGAGGTCGGCCAACTTCAGTGTTCTCACCAGTGTCCATAGCTCTAGCTCACCATGGTGCTAGTGGATAGCAGAACCAGGGCTAGCATCTACTTTTTCCGATGTTCAGTCTACTTTTCACTCGGCTGTATTCCTTAAGCAGTTCAACAACTGCATTACTCGACAAATAAAAGTGAGAACAGACAGAGGCTTGTGATCTGTTGTCATTTAACCACTGAAGGGACATTTATTGTCTATGTAATTTTGGCATGTCTTCACATTTCTTCCCCAGTTCTTCGATGATTCTATACATATCTACCTCAGTGAGAAGTAGGTGGTGCTCAGGCTTTGTCTTCTTTGAATTTTAAGGTCTTAGTGTTATGATGATAGGTTTCACTGCAAGAATTGTAAAAACAATAGTAGCACTTCTTCCCTACCATATCCCTCTATAAAAACCATTTTGGGGGTCTTGTATTCCAGGATTGGTACACTAAGTAATCAGGCACAGCTTGTTTTCAGAGAAAACATAATTTTACAGCTTTCTTTTAATAAAGTTTATTTTGAGTACATAAAAATTTAGGAAAAAATGAGTATCTTCAAAAGTCGTATCAAGGTAGCTCATACATTTATTCAAGGCCAGTCTTGGACAGATACTAAATTTCAAGTCAGCTATGACTACATACCGAGGCTCAGTTCAAAACGGCAAACAAGCTGGGCAGTGGTGGTGCACACCTTTAATCTCGGCACTCGGGAGGCAGAGGCAGGCGGATCTGAGTTCAGTGCCAGCATGGTCTACAAGAGCTAGTTCCAGGACAGGCTCCAAAACTACGGAGATGCCCTGTCTCACAAAAACAAAACAAAACAAACAAAAACAAAAACAAAAGGCAAACGAACAAACATTAAGTTCTAACTCTTGATCTGTCTGTTCTGTTTTACCTCTCACTTAAAAAACAAGCAAGCAAACAAACCCTAGAAACTTTGCCTTTTTACTTTTTACAAAACAAAATTTACTAAGAACACCTCCTTAGGCTTCTTACTGCTGGAAAAAATGTTCATTGTTCACATGAAGCCTGCAGTGGTCACCCAATGGCTACTACTTTTTTATGGGGGCAGCCCTATTTGGTCTTGGTAACTTCTGCCAAAGCATACAGGGTTTCGTTGCAAAGATGGCTTACAGATTTATTAACCTTCTTTCCTGACATTATTTTCTCCAAATAGAGGAGTTAAAAGTATAGGAGATGAAGGTGTTACTTTAATGACTCCAGATTTAATTTGCTGTTTAATGACAATCAGCACTATTTTGAAGATAATCAGTCTTATTGACGTCTTATTATTATTTTTTAACTATTTAAGTTTTGACTTTGTATGTCTGCAGATAACAAACCTTCACTAACCATGGAAAATTCAGCCATTATCACTTCAAATAATTCCTCCACCTCATATTCATTCTCATCCTCCATCATCTTCTTCTGGAATGCCAATTTCAAGTGGGTTGTTAGGTCTTGTTAAACAATCCTAGATCTTGTAAAACAATCTACCTCTTAATATTTTCTTTCTCTTTAATTCTTCAAACTGAATTACAGAAAATTTCTTCATTCAGTTCAGAACTTCTCTCTGCAGCAATGAGAAATCCACTCCCACCAGGTATACTGAGTTCTTTATTTTGGTTTTTGCATTTCTTAATGTCTAGAAGAATTTAATGCTTTCCAATTTCTCTTTGTCATTATTTTATAAAAAAATGAAACATTTTTCTCATGAAATCCAAATCCAGTTTTTTGTTGATATTTTTACTATGTTTTCTTTCAATTAGACATAAGCCAGAATTTTGTAGCTTTAAAAAAATTAAATGCAGAGCTTACCATATAAGCCAGGAAATTCTGCTCCTAGTTAGACATCAAGAGAAATGAAAACACATGCCCATACAAAGAAGTTTGTACAAACTTCAAAGCAGCAGATGCAATATTATTCAGCCAGAGAAGTCCTGATACATGTTACAATGTAAGTGAAAGAAGTTCCAAAAGATGGTACATTGTATGACTTCATTTAAATGAAATGCCCAAACAGGCAAGTTAGTTGGCAGAGAAAACAGATTAGTGGATTAATCTTAAGTATGCCTAAATACTTTGATAAATAATTTAAAAATATACCCAATTTTATTAACAGTGAAGGATATCTCTAGACAATAGTTTATAGATACCAGGTAGTATGGGAGTACTTCATATAAGTTACTAAAAGCTTTAGAAAAGTTGAATATGATTGTGAATAATTATCACACTGGAATTTATACCTACTGAGTACTATAACTAAAGACACGAAGATGACCAGTAAACAGAAGCATATATGAAGACAACATTCTTTATATCTCAAAGAAACTAAGGAAAACAATTTCCATAGTCTATATAGCTCCAGAATAGCAACCTTTTACTCAGATGAATTTATTTTAAAGCTATAACTTTCTCTGAAAATGCTGGTTATCATTCCAGGTTAATATTCTACAACAATGGTGTGACACGTCCTTGGTGCCCGGAGAGTACAGGGCAAATGCCATCATTGCCTTTTGAGCTATTACCCACTGAATTCTCTAGCCACATACTGCAACAGAATTCTGTACCACATATGTGGGAATGTCCATTCTGAGAACTCTAATCTGTTCTACTGAGATACATGTCTAGTACTACATCATACTGTCTAGATTCCAGTGAAACCACCTCCCAAAGGTGGAATATCCCATCCTTTCTCTACTACCACGACTAGTAAACCTGAAAGTGGAATGTGGGGGAAGGCACGTGTTCAAAATCAGTACAACTAAGTCATTTAAAAAAAAATTGCAGAGAAATATTTGTCCTGATTTATTTTTGATACTTTAGATTGGTGCTTAGTCACTGACCAATGTGACCTAAACTGAAACTGAGCAATATTAAAAATTTATTAGCTCAGCTGTACTAGCATACTTCTGAAATACAACAATTACTTGTGGCTAATGGCTAGCAGACTGGCCAGCCCAGATGGAGAGTGTTTCGATCAGGTCTGTTAGACAGTCCTATGACAATATTATGTGGATCAAGGCCTGAAGCTGTCTTTGCCATCATGAAGAGCTAAGCAGAAAGACAAAGCTGATGAAAGAGCAAGGCAGAGCCTAGTCTGCTTAGCAAAGCCTAAAGTCTAGCATTCTGCTGAAGTTTCTGTTATGTGATATAAAAATATTCCTACTATTCAATGAACAATTTTAGTTGTGTCTTCAGTTTTTAACAAGAGGTAGCCTAAGAAAGAGTAGTTTTCAAAAAGGTTTTAAATGCATTACTTCAGTCAACAGTTAAAGCCCATAAAATTTATAACTTTAATACTTTTCTCCCTTGTCTATTAAACACTGAGTTTAGTAAGTGTTAAAACTCAATAAGTGATGAGAATATCAAAATATTAGTCATAACGCTAAATACAAAAAATTACTTTTAATTAGTAGCAAATGATAAGATAAAAAGTTGATGTAGGATTCCCCTCTGTATGCTGTGAATGTTTTATTACCATTGGTTAATTAATGAAGCTGTTTTGGCCTATAACAGGGCATAATAAAGTGAGGCAGAAATTCCAAGCAGATAAAGGAGGAAAGAAGGTGAAGTCAGGAAGACATCATGTAGCTGTCAAAGGAGACAGATGCACCCCAGAACTTTGCTGGTAAACCAAGAGCCTCATGGTAATACACAGACTCATAGAGATGGGTTAATTTAAGATGTAAGAGCTAAATAGAAATAAGCTTATGCTACTGATCAAATAGTATTGTAATCTATAGTTTCTGTGTGATTATTTTGGATCTGGGCGGCCAGAATGAACAAGCAGTCTCTGCCTACAAAAAGTCTAAACTGAAACATCTAAACATCTAAGTGCCTACTCATGGAAAGCATTATTTTCTACTATCTTACATTGGTAACATATGTTTAAATATGTCACCTATAGAAATACCAATATGACTTTTAATTATCTGTTATACAGTAATTCTATATGAATACTAATGGAATTTTAAAAATCAATCTGATTTTCCAAATTCCTATACAAATAATAGCTGTTGTTGTTCCTATGTTCCTTTTGTAAAAAATGTACACATTGTAAAGATTTCAAGGTAGATTCTGGAAATAACAATTTAAATCTAGAAAATGTGAAAATAAAGATTCTGTAAAAAAAAAAAAGCAATGCAGGAAAATATTTTCCACTGAATTTTAAAAGGTAAATTCTAACATGGATAATCAACCTGCTATATTCAAGAAGACTTACACACACAGTGTATTTACTTATTTGCTAAGTTTTATAAACTGCTATCCTTTAAGAATAACATAAAAAGTTCACCATCAGATGTTTTATTGTACAAAAATTAAAATGAGAACTACAAGAAACAATTTTTGGCTGAGTTAACACATTTCCTCATCCATTTCTTAGCCACTGAGTCAGATTCGTCACAGAATGCCCTTAGGATACATGTTAAAGAAAGTGAGTTAGTCAAATAAAACGAAACCCAAACGTTATGTTATTCATTTATATTTTAATATATCCAAATGTTATACTATCATTTGACATGTTTTACAGATACAGAGCTAGTGTATAAAATCAAAAGCCAAAGCTAATCTACACAAGAGAAGATACTTTCCTGCCTATATAGTCAAGGCACTAATAAACTTTCAGACCTGAGTCACAGTATAATTTAAAATATGAAAATTGTATCTTTATCACTTTTATTTTAAGTTATATATTTGAAGAGTCCCGTTTCTAAAGCTTATGTCTGCATTAGTCAATTATGTAAAAGAACTGAAATACTATCTAACTACATTTAAACCATTTAAACTATATTTTATAGGCACACAGGCATGTCCACCTGTGGTCCTGCTGCACAGTCAAGGACATTTTTTAATGTAGCCCAACACAGAAACTTAAGCTTACTTTAAAAATGAGCTTTTCCCTATAATTTGTGAAAGGTGGGTTGCCTAATGTCAAATGATTCTCAAGAGTCAATTCTGTAAATGTCATTTCTGTGGTGTGGGAGAATTGTCTGTATTCTGTCAATCATATTTTAATAAAACACTGATTGGCCAGGCAGGAAGCATAGGTGGGTCAACCAGACAGGAAGTAGAGGCGGGGCAATGAGAATAGGAGAAGGCTAGGGAGGAGGAAACTTCCTCAGCCATTCCTGCGCAGACCACCGAAGAGGCAGCATGTAACTTGCCCAGCTGAGAAAGGTACGGAGCCATGTGGCTAATGTAGATAAGGATAATGGGGTAACATAAGTTATAAGAGCTAATAAGTAGCCTGACCTAATGGGCCAATCAGCTTTATAACTTATAGAGATCTCTGTATGATTGATTTTCTCTGGGACTTGCCGGCTGTGGGGTGTCGGGCGGGACAGAAACCCCAACAAGCCGGCCCCTCATGTTACATTTTTGCAACATCAAAAGGTTAGGTCAGTGAGCTAAAATAATCATCTAGTTCTAGAAGTAATATAATATACATATTGTGATAAATAATATTTGGTGGAAAACATCAGTCTATAGAGTCTTTGAAACTTCAATGAAGAGTACACAATAAAAATAATTCAGTTTTAAGATAATAAAATAGCCAACAGTATCTTGTTAGGATAACAACAGCAATGTGGCTATTTAACATTATAATCACAGTATCTTAACATATGTGACATACAGTATGATGAATACCAGTGTAATAAGTTAAAAATACAGAAATAATACTACATTTAATATGTTTTACCCTTTTCTATCTTTTTCTGCACCCCCCTTTTAAAGTAATCTTATAATTCCAACACAACTTATCACCAAGGAAGTCCAAGCTATGAAACCTAGGCAGCTATTCTATTGCACTACTTCAGTGGCTAGCCAAATTTCCAGATAAAGAGAGCCTTACACAAGTCATGAGGATCTGGCTTGCTTCTCGAGTCTTAGTTATCTCCCTGTTAACACCACACTTCAGCTATACTTAGCTCATACCAACTTACAATAACATGCCAACTACATTTTCCTAATTTCCACCTAAACTACCTTCTTGACATGCTTTTACCTCCCCCTCTTTTTTAAAAAAATTCATTTCCTTCTCCAAGCATACTTTGTAATGGACTGGTAACATTCTCTGACCGTTTTTCCAGTCCTTACTACCTCCTCTTCTAACCTTGACAAAGATTCCACTCACATATTGTAGATCTTCCAGAGAAGAAATAAAGAACATTTTTACATGACTAAAACTTAAAATGTTCAATCTCTGACACATGTGAACATAAAAAGAACACACTGAAATTAATCAGCAATCACAAAAACATGCTTTATGGAAATATGCGTTCCATTACAAAGTGACGTTTCACACGTTTCCTCTCCTGCATCAACATTAATCTCTCATGGAATAAATACAACCTCAAGAAAAATATATTTAAAGATGTATAGTTCCTTATAAAGAGTACACAACTAAATGTCAATAACAGGCCAGGTGGTGGTGGTACAGGCCTTAAATCTCACCACTCAGGAGGCAGAGGCAGGAGGACCTCTCTGAGTGCAAGGCTAGCCTGGACCACAAAACTAGTTCCAGGACAGTAAGAGCTGTTACACAGAGAAACTCTGTCTTAAAAAAACTAAATAAATAAATGCCAACAACTGTATCATAAACAATATAACATCAAATAATAATAATAATACCAAACAGATACCACAATAAGAACTGTAAATTGAAATTGCAAGAACTAGGTGCCTGCTGTGTGAGGCGATGGCACAGGAAGATGTGAAAGAACAGGGCTGCAAAGACTGTGCCTCACCCTGTGAGTCATAATCCTGCTGCTTCAGGCTCTGTAAGGAATAAAAGAGCCCCAGGGAGGGGGTGGAGGTGGAGAGAAGCTTTGTCTTGTCTTCAGATGTCTCTTTATGTTTCCCTTTCCCTGCTGCTCAAACTGCAGCCCTGTAAAACATTAGGCACTCCATTTAAATACTCTTCTGTCTGTTCCATTTCTCATCTATATTGTGGGGAGGTGGAGGTGGAGGTGGGTGAGGGGTAGTGGCTCTCAGAGCCTCTTTGAGGATAATGGTAGACTTACAGAAAACCCAAATGGAACCATATCTTCCTTCCACTGCTATATGGTTCATACCAGATGATCCCTGAAGACAGAGTCACTGAACTATTTTCTCCTTTGCTCATCTAAGGCCTTTGAAAGATGTGATCACAAACCCAAATGGAGTAAATAGATGTGGAATTTGTAAGAATAAGAATAAAAAAAAATAAATGGCAACAATAAAAAGTTTATGAACATGCAAGGACCAAAAATTAATTTAATATTAAACATGTAAACTGGGCATAGTGATGCACGCCTGTAATTCCAGCACTTGGAAGGTGGAGACTGGAAGATCAGAAGTCAAGAGCAGCCTCTGCTACAAAGAGAATTCAAAGCTAACCTGGGCTACAGAAAACTGCCTCAACAAACACTCAAAATCAAACCAAAACATAAAGTGCTTCTGTGCAAATATGGGGATAGTAGTTGAGATCAGGGTGCAGTCTGAACTTTCTTTGCAATGAGCATGCCATCACATCATAGAACATCAGCCAAAGCTGCTTGAAACATTCCTGCTATTTAAGGCTGCTGTTCACTTTGAAGTACAGTAGTTTTTATTAAATATGCCAAGTTTTCTGCACTTTTAGAAACATAATAATTCATGGAGAAACAATTATTTTCTACTGTCATCAGTTACTATTTGTCAAATTAGTGTGGCTGTGAAGAACTGTTGCTTGAGTTGCTAACTTACACACAGACACACACATGCACACACACGTGCAAATTGTATCATGAAGCTGACTTGGGATGAGGACGGAATTCTAATTGCTAAAACAGCTCTTATCATAGTCCTTCTGTTTTGTATTTCATATTTATGTGAAGTGGCATTTTTCAGCACTGTTGTTTATAAAGTCAAAGTATCAGTCAACTGAAAATTCTCTAGATCCTACAGTATTACAAATTCAGTTTTAATTCTTTATATAATGGCAACTTACACCACTATTTGTATACTATTTTAAACTTTGAAAAGATTTCTTAAAATTATGACTCATGCTTGCTCACTGTCTGAAATTAATTCAGGGTGTATTTTGGGGATAAAATGTTTGGGAAAAGCTTGATAATCAGTGTCAAAAAAGTGTGTTCACCTCAAGCTGATGATTTACAATTCTACTTAGAACAAGTAAACCAAGAATTCTTGGACCTCATCTTCAAGAATTTTCTTTTAGGTCTGGTTGGGGTACAAAATACTGCATTTCTGAAAAAGTTCTCTGATGATTTAATACTCATAATCAGGTTATCACATTTTGGGAACTACCGGCTTTAAATAAAATATTCCTGGCCCAATCACTTTTATCACCATCTGATAAGATTTCTTTCATTATTTATTCATGTGTCAAAGC
The DNA here is from genome assembly GCF_982192425.1 of Myodes glareolus. Taxonomy (NCBI): domain Eukaryota; kingdom Metazoa; phylum Chordata; class Mammalia; order Rodentia; family Cricetidae; genus Myodes; species Myodes glareolus. The sequence continues at coordinate 28,913,827 of NC_142049.1, read as the reverse complement.
CCCTAGAACTAGAGTTACAGACAGTTGTGAGGCACCATGCTGGTGCTGGGAATCTAACCAGATCTACAAAAGCAGTCTTAACTGCTAAGCTGCCTCTCCAAGATCATTTTTATTCTCTAATTGATAGATGCATTTTATAATGATTTTCTACTTTTTCTTTAATATATTAGTTCCAGTTTGCTTTGTAATTTGAATGTAGGAAAAATCAAGACTAAAATGGGGGCATTTTCACGACTAGGGAGATAGCTCTGGGCAAACTGCTTGCTGTGCAAATATAGAAACAGGAGTTCAGATCTCCAGCAATCACATTAAAAGACGGGCAGTTACAATCCCAGCCTGGAATCTCTGTGCTGGGGAGGGAGAGACACGGAATCTACACAGCAAGTTGATCAGCTAGACAGTGAGAAACTTTGGTTGAGGATGAAATTTTGCCTCAACAATCAAGGAAGACCCCCAATGTCAACTTCAGATATTCTCATGTGCACCCATAAACATGAACACACACATATATGCCCACATACATGTAAACACAAATACACATTTTAAAAATACAAATTATCATCCTCTTATTCCATTTATCACTAGTGCCTTAGTATCCTCAGTTGTACATTAGAGCAGTAATATGCACTCTAAGATAATACAAATAAAACAGTGAGTCTATCAGACTAGGGGGATCAAGTGATGGCTCAATGGGTAAAAGGTCTGCCATTCAAGCATGAAGAACTGAGTTTGCATTTCCATCACCAATGCAAGTAACTCCAGAGAAGGGGGTGGTGGGAATATGGGAGAGAGGTAGATTCCAGCTACTCCGGTCCAATCATTGAGTTCAACCTTAAGTGAAGAGATCCTCTTCAAAAAACAGGTTGACAATAACAGAGGTAGACATCCATAACAACCTCAGGCTCCACACACATGCATACATGTACCTGCAACCATGCACACACACACACACACACACACACACACACACACACATATATATATACTACACACACAAAATAAGTGTATCAGACTAAATTTAATAAATCTTGCTTATTATTCTTACTGCAATGATTTTAATTGTCTGTTAACCAGTAAAGAAAGCAAGCATAGTTACTAATGCTGTATGTTATTGATATGCATAAAAAGAATCTATGGTGAAGTGTTTCAGAGCTTCATTGGATTCAGTAAACTAGAATTAAAGAACCAGTGCTAATCTTTCATTATGTTACTCTCTCACTATGTAACTGTGAACAAGTCATTCCACCTGAATCCCAATCTCTCCTTCTAAAATACTGTATACTGGGGGTGATGAGCAAACACAAGTGAGCTCCTTCCTTTCTTTAACTGCTGTGGCACTCCTGGGGGACGACGATGACAACCACCACTACCACCCTCTCTTTGGGAACGGTGTGTAATGCGCACAATGATCTTTGTGACCACATTTGCTATGTACCAAACATTCTCAAATGACCCTAAATTAGTATTTTAAAAATATTACAAGCAAGATGTTTAATACAGGGATTTCTGCAAAAGGAATGGGGAAATGGATAAAAAAAAAAAGCAATCCTAGGTGTTAAGTAGCAGCTAACATCCTCACTTCATGTCTGTAAGTATAATCATTCTGATACACAACTCTAAAGCTTATACTGTTTCTAAACCTGCATTCATCAAATTTATACAAACATGAATGTTTATGAATGGTGACTGTGTACTGCTCATTTTAACTTCTAGATTTATATATTCTAAGAGTTAATATGCTTATAGTTACATATAGTTGACTTTTTTTTCTTAAATTTACCGAAAAGAAGCTTCATATACTTTACTTTTTGTATGACCAGACAAGTCTGCTATGTAGGGTTTGGGTTATAGTTCAGTGGCAAAATGACTACCAAGAATGTACAAGGCCCTGAATTTGATCTCCTCTTACCACACATGGGGGCAGAGTTCTAGGTGTATATTCATGTTTTATAATATGAACACACAATGTATGTCTTTGTTAATATTCTTCATAGATTCTCACTAATGAAATACAAGAATCAGAGCTCTCAGGTTGTGAATGTATCCATATGAGGTGAGCCTGGTGCCACTAAACTTCAAAAGGAAAGAAGTTCCTTTCAGATCTTGCTCTATGTATCATTCCATCTGACAGTTCATTTGTATTACAATGTATTTTATAACAAACTGAAAAAAAAAGTGTTTCCCTGAATTCTGTGAGCTAGTCTAACACATCTATCAAAACCAAAATGGAGTTCTAAGAATCCTGGTCTGTAGTCACTATATTGGTGGTAAAAACAGATCACAACCTACTATGTGCCCGAATCATCATTCAGTGAGGGCTGACGCTAACTCCAGTAGACAATGTCAGAACTGAATGAAGAGGGTAGTCAGTGAGTGTATAATGAAGAACTGTTTGGTGTGTGGGAAAATGCCAATATATCTGATTACAGAAAGTGTTTTGTACATTAAGCAGAAGGGCAAAGAGAAACAAAGATACCGTGCCCCCAATCCATGCAATTACAATATTATAAAAGGGACTATATTTATTTATTAGTGCATGTATCTAGTTATCCTACTGGCATACTATAAAAGACTAGATAAGCAATAAAGATATTACTTACAAACACACATGTCAAAATTTCTTGTCTTAATTTCAGTAAAATCTCTGTGTTATAATCAAGGCTTTCACATAATAAATGTGCTATAACAGTGAGCTAAAGAATTAAAAAGTTAGATGCAACAATATAGTCAATACAGTTAAAATTTAAAATAATTTTCAGGTTATTTCCTAAAGTTTAAATGACCTTTCAAAACACAAAATGTTAGGTTTTAAGAATAAGAACGTAAGCTCATAAGTAAGCTGACATTTTATTATTTTTATAAAGAAGAAGCTGTTTGTAACTCAAGCATTCAATGCATATGTAGCTGCCAGTGTAATGTGTGTGTCATGCTTGTTATGCTTAGATACATATGTATCCAGATTTAAGAATAGTATGAATTATTCAGAAAAGGAAAATGTTCCTTAGTTACCATATGCAACCTTGGTCACTTGGGAATGATACATCATAACATAATTTAACAAAATAATCTGACTTTCCTCGTCTCTATACCTACTACTGCTCAAAACTCTCCTTGTAATCTCAGGGTCCCTCACTGGTGTCCACAGCAACACAACACATTCATTTACTTCACATTTACTTTAGTCATCATCATCATTTCTCACTTCAACAATAGGACAAGAAATATGAAGACACATTTCCCTGGCTCCTGAGTAGTGTTGGTTACAGCAATAAATAAAAGTGTAGAATACGCTGCACATTATAGATTATTACCATTGAAATACAAAAGTAACACTTTAGGGTGTGATTGCTTCCACATAAGACTATGTTTATGTAATAGCTTTTCTACAAGTTCTCAGTGGAAACCCAAGCCTTTGTGTGATCTATTTAACTTGAATACACACCGGGTCTAGACATTTTGCTTCTAACAAATAGAACATGTACCACCTCCCATCCCTTTAAAAAACAAAAAGAAAAACAGGACATGGCTTGGTGTGGGAGAATTGTCTGTATTCTGTCAATCATGTTTTAAATAAATGCTGATTGGCCAGACAGGAGGTGTAGGCGGGAAAAACAGACAGGAAGTGGAAATGATGCAAGGAGAGCAGGAGAATTCTGGGGAGGAGGAAGTTGATTCCTCCCACTCCTGCCCAGACCACTGAAGCAGCAGGATGTGAGCTGCCCCACTGAAAAAGGGACTGAGCCACATGGCTAAAATAGATCAGAAAAATGGGTTAATCAAGATGTGAGATTTAGCCAATAAGAGGCTAGAGATAATGGGCCAATCAGCTTTATAACTTACAGAGATCTGTGTGTGATTTTTCTCTGGGACTAAACAGCTGGGGGTCCGGGCAGGACAGAAAAACCCCCAACAAGCCAGCCCCCTTCATGTTACAATGGCTCCTAAGACAAGATGCGTTTATCTGGTACTCTCTATTGTTGACTTTGTTGAAGTAAGTTGTCATGTGAAGGACAGGCTCCTACGACAAGAATTAAGAGTGACCACTGGGTGGGTAGTGACAATACAAGCTGAGAATGTCAGGAACAAAATCTTGCCAAAATTCAACTGTGTGAAGTAGGTTGTTCCCCAGCTGAGCTTCATATGAGATTAAAAGCAGTATGATTACTGCAGACCTGTGGCAGTCCCTTAGAAAAGGCTCAAGCTATGCTACTCCCAGATTTCTGACCAATAGAAACTGTGACATTCTAATATATATTGATTTGAATTGTAGTTTTGTGACAATTTCTTACATAATAATTGATAATACACTATGCTACAACTGAGTATCACATCCCAGTAACAGAGATACCCACAAAGTCTTTCAAAAAAATTTAATGTTTCAATATGTGGCACTTTCTAAACTGTGTGGCTTTAGGACATATCCTCTTCTGTCTAGATAAGAAAGTAGTACTAAAATTTGTGCATCACCTTTCGATTTTTGCTTACATGATCCTTAAGTATATTTTGGAAAACTATGAGTCTTTTCTTATATATTTTTTGGCATCTACATTTTTCCCTTTGAAAATGAACTGGCAGAGTGTAAGAATGTCCACAATTGACATTCTGAAACAAAACTGTTTACAGTACTTTTTAAAATGCATCTATAGTGGAATTTAAATCTTACTTATGTGATACTAAAATATTCTTGATGTTGATATGAATAAATATCAGTAGTTTTAAAAATTGAAAAGGAAGACAAAACAAAAATATAAATATTTTTGGAAAGCAGTATATATACATTTTAAATAAGATGGGTTTTTAGATATAGTACTGGCTCATCATTTCAAAGAAACTGAGTCATGAAATCGCTTACAAAGCAACTTTAATGACAATCCCTTAATTAACAAATGTATACATTTCCATTGTATTGGTTACTAATATTTCCCTATTGCTTTGACATAAAATTCTTAACCGTATAGTAATAGTAAAGTGTGTGTGTGTGTGTGTGTGTGTGTGTGTGTGTATTAAGTAGAAAAAAATGCACTTTGAATTGTCACCTTTTCTGGGGTCAGTGATTCACAGTACAGTATTCTGGCAGGAGCAAAGCTACAGCTCACTGGCAATCTGGCATCATCAGATAAAAAATCTAGACTCTGCAGTACATTGTGTTGTTGAGCTATAACATTGGGTAAGTTAGGTGGATTTCAATTTACAATATTTTCAATCTCTGGGTTACTAGGATATGTCATGTTGCAAGTTAAGGGGCATCTGCATTCAACTTTCTTGGGATAGGATATGTACGTATGTATGCATGCATGTATGTATGTATGTATGTATAACTACTACCCATTGTAGGCCTTATTTTATCCCTAAATGAATTTAATTGAATATGTCAATTAAAAACCTATAGAAAAATAAATTTTTATTTATTAACTCAAAAAATTTTAATTTTAAATTAAAATACTAGGACTAGTTATAAAACACAGACATAAGAAATAAGGAAGATTAATATTCTATGTATGAGTTTCTAATATTTTTAGTTAAATAAAACTAAATATTCAAATACAAACTACCCTTATCCAAAATACTTGGTGTCAGATACTTCAGATTTAAGAGCATTTCAGATTTTCATTCTAGCTGGTGCTTACCCTGTACAATATGAATTTTGTAGTATTCTCAGAAAAGATATTTGCTCTCATCCCACTAACTTAATACACATAATGTTAAGTAGCAATGTGCAGGTGTGCCCATTCTTCTTTCCATGGTTATCTCAAAAGGGCTTGTATGTTAAGGATGCAACAGAACAGAACATATCTACAGTAGATTACTTATAAACATTTACAACTGTTTGTTTATTTACCCACATGAGATAGTCAAGAAATCTGAAACCTCATTGTCAACTTGTTAGAAGTTTATTTATATAAAACCTTTAGTTATATGATGTAACTCTGGCTTATAAAAACACAGTATTCTTGTGGTTCAAATCAGAAATTTCTAAACAGCTCCCATCAGAGCCCTCAGCACAGAAGACCCTCAAATACCTTGGACAGAGAAGTAAATGAACACCAAAGTGCCTGCCTACAACTACAAGTGCTTGAATGGAAATGGTATGAAAAAAGAAATATATGACAACAACAACAACAAAAAACTTCGCAAGTTTATCCTACTACAACAAATCAATAATGTTTATAATATAGCTACTCCTATACAATTATAATTTACAGAGGACTATTAGATTCATATTGGCTTACATCTAAAAAGAAAACATCAAAATCCCAAAACGCTGAAGACATAATTTAGAGGTTAAGAGCACTTATTGCTCTTGCAAAGGCCCCAGGTTTGGTGCTCAGCAGCTACATGGTAGCTTACAACCATCTGTAACTCCAATTCCAGGACTGCACACATGTGGTGCATATAAATTCATGCAAGCACACATATATGCACACACCACTTAAAAATACTAAGTGCAATTGAACTGCCAAAGTTCTCACTCTTATTGAATATATTGAAGCAGACTGTGACATAGGAGACTGCTAAAAATTTTGGGGATTTACTCTCTTACACTTTGACTGCTGACCACAATAGAGATGAAGAATGAGGTAGTCTGAAAATTCTGAGAAGTTTAAACCAGATTATATTCTTCACATTCTCTAAAGACGTTAGCTTTAGGTTGTGCGAAGTACCCTCAATTTCCAGAGGCCAAGAACAACACTGCTGCAATAAAAGAGTAGAGTAGTTAGGATTATGAGGGAGATTGTTTTCTTCAATGAAAGTAGCCAGCATACCTACTTGCTCATAATTTTATTCCTTTGTTCAGTGAAAGGTTGTGAAGCTTTTGATAAAACTTACAGATGTTTAAAATGAAAAGCCATTTGAAACATATTGGGAACATTTACACTTCAAGTAAATTTAAAGTCCCTGGCAAACTTACTAAGATGATCTAGTTTACCAAATTATAATACAAAATGCTTAAAGAGTCTAATAGAGAAAACTGTATAAGATTTGCAAATAAGTTCTAAGATAAACATATATGCTAAATAACAGTAATTGTCAAATGACATAAACATAACTGCATTAAAGAGTATTCCTAAAGACATGTCAAAGAGATTAACAAAAGTAAAATAAAAAACTAGGCAAGGCAGTGGTGGCACATGCCTTTAATCCCAGCACTCAGGAGGCAGAGGTACATGGATCTAGGCCAGAGCTCATCAATAGAGTGAGCTCCCGGACAGCCAAGGCTACACAGAGAAACCCTGTAATCCCATCTCCGAAAAAAAACTCAAAACCCAAAAATTTCAAACACGTTTCACAGGAGGTTCAAAGCAGTGACTCCTTAAATAAATCTCAGTAACTTGATCATAGCTGTAATTATACTATGCTTTTACTTATAATTGGAAACAATTCATTAATAACCATAACATAATATGTTACTTTTTAAAATAAGGAGATTTTTTTTCCCCATCAATAAATTGAAATCACTATCCAAAAAAGAACCCACATTACGGGAAGATTCAGGGAGAAAATTAAAAGCATTTTCCTAACTGTATTGTTATGTGTGAAGGTGAATAAATTTGATTCCGACACAAGATGATAGTTATAATTATCTTCAACTGTCGGATGTAAAATCCAAACTCAGACTGCATTCGTTCTCTTACATTGAGTTCTGTGTCATCCTTACATGGTTTCAGTACTTTCTCCAAGAAAATGCCTACTTTAAGTGATTTCTTTCTAATATTACAAAACTAAGCCAATGAACGCATTTTTTTTCCTTCTTTTTTCTTTTCTTTTTTTTGGGGGGGAGGGGGGGTTCGAGACAAGGTTTCTCTGTGTAGCTTTAGAGCCTGTCCCGGAACCAGCTCTTGTAAACCAGGCTGGCCTCTAACTCACAGAGATCTACCTGCCTCTGCCTTCCAACTGCTGGGATTAAAGGTGTGCGCCACCACTATCCGGCTCAATGAAAGTACTTTTAAAGCAATGAAAATATTCCCTTCAAAAATTAAAATGGAACAAAGCCTCTAAATATAAAGAATAAACATAAAAATACCCAAAGGTAATTGTGACATTAACTTAAAATGTCAGAAGACATTCAAGAAAACTGGGTGTGGTGGCTTACACCTGTAATCAAAGTATTAATGAAGGTGAGGTAGATGGTGGCAATTTCAAGGCCAGCCTAAGTTATATAGCAAATCTCTGCCTTAAAAACAAAATCAAACAGAAACCCTCTTTCTTTGTTTTAAATAGGATGACAAAACTATGAGAGACACTAGATGAAATATGGACAAATTAAGACAAGGACTCCTTTACACAAAGGTACGGTTAAAAATTACTTTCCTTGCATTATGTTTAATGTGAGTAATCACTAATATATAGTATAATAAAATAATTAAGATGTACCAAAATTATGGCTATTGCTTTTTAAGCAAAATAAGTACTCACTGGTTAAAAAACACATTCTTAAATGTTAAATTTTATGGTATAAAACTTAATTGTTTTGTTTGAATACATAGGAAGTTTTATAGTCCATCTGAGACATCAAATATCAAATGTAGGTCCTTCTAAGAAATAGTTTAATATTTTAGAAATACAAAGAAACATGACAATTAGTGTCATTTTTAAAATATTATTTGCAATTCACACATTACTAAATATGTGTTACCTCAACAATATCCGAGTTCGTTCTGCTTTCATGCGGTTCATTATACTCTGTGTACTTGAGAAGAACTTTGTCCATGTCAGTGCTGGCGTACTGAAACAGCTTGTTAGAGCTGTTGAAAATGATGAGTGCTATTTCACAGTCACACAGCACACTGAGTTCATAGGCTTTCTTCATCAGTCCGAACTTTCTCTTTGTAAAAGTGACCTAGAAAAAAAAAAACAGAGGTTTATTTATTTTTTTATTAAATGCTTAGCTGTACTTGAAAAACAGTCTCCTTGATGATGAGTCTTTCTTCACACTGAGTCAGTGCTCCACATAATCCTCCCCTTGACAGTGCACAGCATTGCAGTCCTGTATTTACTGAGTGTGCCCAAGGGCTCTGAAAGAGAGGCTCTCTCATCCTTGGCTATATGACTGCTACCAAAGGCAAGGTTACATTTCAACTTAAATTGTACCATCAGAAACCAACTCTTCTACATTTCAGCTCCTAAATGATTAAGTAACATCACTAAACCAACTTATGCTTCTCTTCCCTGCCAAGCCTTTTTACTGTCTCCACTAAAATTTAATCTAAAACCAGCAAAATTATCTGATGCCATCAATTTCTTTTACTATTTCCCTAATTAAAACCTGCTAACTGACACAGTTCTGAGATCAAAACTTTTTTATGGTTTTAAAAACAATATATCTTATTCTAAAAGTTCCTGAAAGAGAAGTCCTTTATTGTTCCCTATTTTCTCTTCTTTCCCTTCAAAAGTCTCAGTTATGGAGAACTGTCAAGCTCTTTACATGAAATCATACCATACAATAACCGTCCTGGTGGTAAGCATGAAGTGACACATAATCCTGTCACTTTCCTCAAGCAGTACCACCTGACTGCTTTTCCCAGTCCTGCTCTTCATCACCCAGTGTCACATCCTCATTGCTACCACCACCAATAATCATTATCACCTAAAATCCTCAATGTCACAGAGTTCACTCTGATGGCTTCTTGTTCAACTCTTATTTTTGTACCCTCTTTGCAGACATTCTTTTACCTTATCAAGTCCTCAGATTCATTTATCTTACCAATTTGCTAATGCAGGTCAAATAATATACATCCAAAATGCTCAGAACCAAAATGTGTTTCAGATTTATGGGTTTTGTGTATTTATGGGATGTCTGCATGTTCATGGTGAATTAGCCTAAAGACAGGACCTTGGACTAGACATACAATGAACTGACCTTTCATATATACCACATGCATACAAACTGAAGATAATTTCACACATTATTTTTATTTTTTATTGTTTTTATTGAGCTACATATTTTTCTTCATTTCCCTCATTTCCTCCCAAGTGCTAGGAAGAAAGGCAAGCACCATCATGTCAAATTCAATTTTTAGTTTTTATTACAATGAATATAGGTTTTCTGAATCCTGGCATTACATTACACCTTTATTAAATATACTTTCTCAAAAATAATAAAAAGTAATGTGTATGGCAATGAAATAGTTAAAATTAAACCACTTATGATTTGATGTACATAGATGTATTAGCTGCAAAGGAATTTTGAGCTCCACACATATTTTCAAAATCAGTATGATAGTGTTAAAGATGAGACAATGAATGTGTCTTCAAATTATGCTCTAGAGAAGCTTAAAGAAAATCTTCCTTTAAATGCTCATAATCAGTAGAAAGAATAATATTTCTGCTGTCCTTTTCTATTGCTGTGTATGATGTGTGTGCACGCACATATGTTTATGTCGTACCTGTGGAGGACAGGGATCAATGTCAGGTATCTGTATATTTCGATATTACTTTTTTCGAGACAGGGTTTCTCTGTGGCTTTGGAGTCTGTCCTTGAACCAGGCTGGCCTCCAACTCACAGAGGTCCTCCTGCCTCTGCCTCTGCCTCTGTCTCCCGAGTGCTGGGATTAAAGGCATGTGCCACCACTGCCCAAATCAATATTACTTTTTAAATAATTTATATTTAATTGCATGCATGTACGCATGTCTGTATGGGGATATGAATGCAGTGTTGGACTCCAGATGTGGGTGTCAGATACCTTGGATCTGGAGTTACAGGTTATTTATTGTGAATGGAGCACCAAGAACCAAACTCAGACCCTCTGCAAAAAGAAGTACATGCTCGTAATCACTTAGCCACATTTTCTCTTGCCATCCCCACTACTTTTGTGTGAGTGTATGCCACATGTATGCCAAAGTGCCCACAGAGGCCAGAAGAGGGCATCAGATCCTCTGGAGTCAGTAGGGCATTGACCACCCAAATCTTACAACCTGAGTTCAATATCTGCAACCCACCAGAGACAGGTAGAAAAAGACAACTCTGCAAAATTGTGTCATGGCCTCCACAACTATGCTGCAGCTCACGTGCCTCTCCACAAACAAATCATGCATTCACTAAAAGTAATAATAAATAATAAAATAATAAATTTAGGAGACCTAATATTTTGTTTTATTTTACTTTTTCACATACTAAACCCAGTTCCCCCTCCCTTCTCTCCCACTCCCCACACCTTCCCATCACCCCACCTCCCTCCATCTGCTCCTCGGGGAGGGTAAGACTTCCCATGAGGAGTCAGCAAATTCTGTCACATCACCACACTGAGGCAGGACCAAGGCCCTCCCTCTCATGTCTAGGCTAAGTAAGGTTTCTCTTCAAAGGAAATGGGCTCCAAAATGCCAGATCATTCATTAGGGATTGTTCCTGGTCCCACTGCCAGTGGCCTTACAAACTGCCCAAGCCACCCATTGCCACCTGCTTTCAGGGGGGCTAGATCAGCTTTATGCAGGTTTCCTGGTTGTTTCTCCAGAGTCAGTGAGCTCCTACTAGTTCGGGTGAGCTTTTTCTATAGGTAATTCACATCCTGGTCTTGACTCCTTTGTTCATATCACTCATCCCTCTCTTTGATAGGACTTGGGCACTCTGTCTAGCACTTAGTTCCACAACTAACCACTCTGCATCTGTATCTCAGCATCTGCTTCCATCAGTTATTAGATGAAGGTTATAGAAGATCATGTTTATTTTCCCTTCCTAGACAAATCCATGTATGTCCTCTTAGGGTTCTCTTTGTTACCTAGTTTCTCTGGGGTTGTAGACTGTAGGCTGAACATCCTTTGTTTTATGCATAATGTTCACTTATGAGTATCTACATACTATATTTCTCCTTCTGGGTCTCGGCTACCTCACTCAGGATAGTTTTTTCCACTCCCTTCCATTTGTCTTCAAATTTTAAGATGTTATTTTTTTTAAAAAAAAAATCACTGAGTAGGACTCCATTGGATAAATGTATCACATTTTCTTTATCCATTCTTCAGTCGAGGGGCATCTAGGTTGTTTCCAGGTTCTGGCTATGACAAGTAATGCTGCTATGAACAAAGCTGAGCAAATGTCCCTAAAGTATGAGTGTGCCTCCTTTGGGTATATGGCTAAAAGTGGTATTGCTGGGTCTTGAAGCAGACTGATTCCCAATTTTCTGACAACTCGCCATACTAATTTCCAAAGCAGTTGTTTGCACTCCCACCAGCAATGTAGGAGTGTTCTCCTTTCTCCATATCCTCTACAGCATAAGCTGTCATTAGTGACTTTGATTTTAGCCACTCTGACAGGTGTAAAATGACCTGGTATCTCATTAATGTTTGATTTGCATTTCTCTGATGGCTAAGGATGTTGAGCAATTCCTTAAATGTCTTTCAGCCATTTGAGTTCCTTCTGTTGAGCATTCTGTTTAGATCAGTAACTCATTTTTTAACTGGATTATCTGGTATTTTGGTGTTTAGTTCGTTGAGTTCTTTGTATATTTTGGAGATCAGCACTATTTCAGATGTGGGGTTGGTGAAGATTTTTTTTTCCCCATTCTGAGGGCTGTCATTTTGTCTTGTTGACTGTGTCCTTTGCCTTACAGAAGTGTCTTAGTTTCAGGAGGTCTCATTTATTATTCTGCTGCTCTCAATGTCTTGTTATTATATTTAGGAAGTGGTTCCCTGTGTTTATTTGTCAAAAATTAGGTGTTCACAGGTCAGGGTCTTCAATTCGATTCCATTGCTCCAACTGTCTATTTTTAATGCCAATACCAAGCTATTTCCATTAATGTAACTCTAAAAAAGAGTTCCAAGACAGGGATAGTGAGGCCTCCAGAAGTTCATTTATTGTACATGATTATTTTGGCTATTCTGGGTATTTGTTTTTTCATATGAAGTTGATACTGTTCTTTTGAGGTCTCTGAAGAATTGTGAACTGTATTGAATCTGTAGGTTGCTCTTGGTAAAACTGACATTTTTACTATGTTAATTATACCTATTCAAGAGCATGTGAGATCTTTTAATTTTCTGGTGTCTTCTTCAATTTCTTTCCTCAAAGGCTTAAAGTTCTTGTCATACAGGTCTTTCACTTGTTTGGTTAGAGTTATCCCAAGATATTTTATGTTGTTTGTGTCAATTGTAAAGGGTAATGTCTTTTTTTATTTCTTTTTCAGCTCACTTATCATCTGTATAAAGGAGGGCTACTGATTTCCTTGAATGAATCTTGTATCCTGCCACATTACTAAGGGTGTTTATCAGCTGTAGGAGTTCCCTGGTATAATTTTTGGGGTCACGTATGTATACTATCATATCATCCAAAACAGTGAAAAGTTTGACTTCTTCCTTCCAATATGTATCCCCTTTAACTCCTTTTGTTGTCTTATTGCCGTAGCTAGGACTTCAAGTATTATATTTAATAGATAGAGAGAGTGGACAGTATTGTCTTTGTTTCTGATTTCAGTGGAATCACTTTGAGTTTCTCTCCATTTTAGTTTGATGTTGGCTTTTGGCTGCTGTATATTACCCTTATGATGTTTAGGTATGCTTCTTGTATCCCTGATCTCTCCAAGATGTTTATTATGAAGGGGTGTTGGATTTTGTAGAAGACTTTTTCAGCAACTAATGAGATGATGATATGTTTTATTTTTCTTTCAGTTTGTCTATGTGGTGGATTGAATTGATGGATTTTTTGTATGTTGAACCATCCTTGCATCTCTGGGATGAAGCCGACTTGACCATGGCAGATGTTTGTGTGTGTGTGTGTTCTTCGATTCAGTTTGCCAGCATTTTTGCATCAATGTTCATGAGGGAGATTGGTCTGTAATTCTCTTTCTTGTGTCTTTGTGTGGTTTGGGTATGTAACTGTAGTCTTATAAAAAGAGTTTGGTAATAAATCTTCAGTTTCTATTGTGTGGAACAATTTGAGAAGTATTGGTATTAGTTCTTTGAAATTTTGATAAAACTGAAATTTTCTATGCTGAAAATTTGATGCACTGAAATTTTGATGCACTGAAACCATCTGGTCCTGGGATTTTTTTGGGGGGGGGACTTTTGATGATTGTCTATATTTCCTTAGGGGTTGTAAGTCTATTTAAACATTTATCTGGTCTTGATTTAATTTTGGTATGTGGTACTTTATCTAGGAAACTGTCCATTTACTTTAATTTTCCAATTTTGTGGAATACAGGTTTTTGTTTTGTTTTGTTTTGTTTTTTTTTGAGTATAACCTGATGATTCTCTGGATTTCCTCAGTGTCTGTTGTTATATACCCCTTCCATTTCTGATTGGGTTAATTGGATATTCTTTCTCTATCTTTTGGTTAGTATGGATAAAGTTCTGTTTATCCTGTTGATTTTTTTTCAAAGAACCAACTCTTTGTCTATTTGATTCATTGTATTGTTTTCTTTGTTTCTATTCTGTTGATTTCAGCCCTCAATTTGATTATTTCCAGCTATCTCTCCTCTTGGGTGAGTTTGCTTTTTTTTTTTTCATTCTAGTGTTTTTAGTTGTTCTGTTAATTTGCTAGCGAGTGTAAGAGTTCTCCAACTTCTTTATGTAGTTACTCAGTACTATGAACTTTCCATTTAGCACTGCCTTCATCGGGCCCAATAAGGTTGGGTATATTGTACCGTCATTTTCATTGAATTTTAGGAAGTCTTTAATTTCTTTATTTCTTCCTTGACCCAGTGGTGGTTCAGTTGAGCATTGTTCAATTTCTGTAAGTTTGCGGGTTTTCTGCAATTAGTGTTGTTGTTGAATTCTAATTTTAAGCCATAGAGATTTGATAAAATACAGGGGTTATTCCAAATTTTTTTATTTTGTTTTCAAAGTCAAATATCTAGAAATATGTCAAAAAATGTCTAAGATCTATGTGCTCAAAAGCTTCAAACCCTATGCCTAATAAAAACCAAAAGAAAAATAGATTATGTTCAAGGGTGCTAAGACCTAGTATTATGAAATTTTCTGTGTCCCTAAATGGATGCACATATTTAGTAGGGAATACCTAAATCCAGGAAGATTCTTGGTTGACTGCCTTTGTGTAAACACTGATTTGAAAGTTTCATTTGGAAATTTAAAGTAAAGAATAGCCGGTCTGTTCTGCAGAAATACAATGGTAGCCAACTATGTTATCAGATAGCAAATTATAGTAATTGCAATAGTGTAGAATTGAGCAAGGATATACAAATAATCAAATGAAACAAAATACAGGGTCCATAAATAGACCCACAAATACACTGTTATTTGACTCAAACTCAGGCAGGAGAGAAATGCAATGAATTATACTGGGTCACTGAATATCCAATTGGGAAAATAATAATCTGATTCTGACACTTCAACTCAAACATAAATCCCAATAGATAATAGATCCAAAACATGGAAAGTAAAACAAAACACTTTGAGAAGAAACCTTAGAATAATTATCTCAGCCCTTATATGGAGGTCCAAGCAGGGAGTGTAGCTACTGATAAATGTTTGAGCAAAGAACAGTCCTCCTTTCCTGGGAACATGCCCTTCTTTGCCAGGCACATGAGTGGCAAGGTGGGAGGAGACACTGTCTAGACAGCCAATTCAGCTGAATCAACTCTGGTGATTAAATGGAGTAACATGTAACATCCAGATTGCCCTTTATTGCTAAAGAATTTTCTTCACTGCCTTGTGGAAAATGAAAGTTCTTAAATAAAACGTAAAGGCCATCATCAATAAGGGAAAGAAAAAAAGTAAACCTAGCTGCGGTGGTTCCCTACACTTACTTACAGTCTTAGCTACTGAGGAGACTAAGGTGGGAGGGTCATTTGAACACTCAAATCTGGGACCATCTTGGGAAGTTTAGTAAGACACCCTTTCAACCTAAAAAAATAAAAAAATTAACATGTGTGTAAAGGTATAATGGCTATTATTGATTGTCAACATGACTACACTTGGAATTAACCAAAACCCAAGCTGTTGGGTATACATGTGATAGATTTTTTTCTTAATTGGATCAATATATGCACTTCTATCAGTTCTGTTTCTCTAGAGAAACTGGACTAATACAGGATGCATGCAATATTGACTTGACTGAACATGACATGGCTGCCAGACTCTCGAACTCCCAGCAGTTCAGATTATCTACACAAAACCTGCACAAGATTAAGCCTGTCAACATCTTGTCATGGAAGTGAGAGGGGTTCCCTGATTCCTGATAATTTATAAATAGTTAGTACAGTTAATGGCTGATGAGGGAGTAAGAGATATTTTCTTATGTAATGAAGCCATTCTTCTCCTGTTTAAAAAACAAGACGAAAAACCTCTCACCCATGCTCAAGTAAACAACCCTAATGAAACTCATTTGATAATATAAAAACACAAAAAGGCAAACAACTTCATCAGATATCACTGAAACTTCAGATTAAAACTAGTTACTATTGCTTGTCTACTAGTATATTAGAATGGATCAAACGGAAAGGGTAATTCCTAGTACAGATTTGAAGCAGCTAGCATTATAATACTAGTTAAATATAAATTAAGCAGAAACATTTCAGTAAATTCTCATCAAATACAGATAAGCACAGAGATTAGGTACTTATGTAAGGGACCAGTGTAAAGGAGGGTACCTCCCCAGAAAGGAGAAGTAGAATATAGTGTTAAGAACAGATAAAGGGGATACTAGAAGAGAAGGATTAAGTGGGGCATAGAATGGAAAAGCAAGGTAAAGGAAGAAATATGGGAAGGGACAACTAACACTAATGGCCCTTTGAATAACCATATGGAACCTAATACTGTAGAAGTTACAATATATACACAAGTGAAAGAAATTTAAATGGAGTCACCATATAATGGAAGAAACTAGTGTTACAACTAGTCATTCTATGCCACTAAGTAAAATCTCCAATGTCAGGAATGAGCTACATCTTGTTGAATTATTGGCCAAATGGATCTCCTGGACCTTTACTTCAAACACTACAGGTTACTGCCAAAGCTACTGTTAACTCTCTGCAACCTGATGGGAAGACCCTATTCCTGAGGACATTTATTTACTCATGCCATTGAACATGGAGAAGTTGAAAACTGGCTCTTAACTAGAAGGTTCAGCTCTACCAATTAGCATTCACAGTGCTGGAAGGTACTACACAAGAAGCACAGGTGAAAAAAGTAATCATCATTCATATCATCGAGCGACAAACCCTGCAATCTACAGCATACATAAGATATACTGGTACAACAGTGGACAAATGTTATGGGAGTATCCAACCACTTTTTTTAAAAATTGGCTTTAAGGCTCATTCCACAAGATAGAACCCATACCTGACATTGCTAAAGTAGCCAAGAACCTGGGACTAGATAGGTGATGAGCCTAAAGGGAATAATCTACTATCATTCTGCTAAAGAACACAGCAGTGATATGATTCCCAATGACATTATGCTATACCCATGGATCAGTACCTCTCTTAACCCCCATCAGGGAAGTTTCTTGGTAGTAGACAGGAATTAACACAGTGACCCACAGCTGGACTGTGCAGAAAATGAGAGATTTTAGATCATTCTATCCTAAATGGAATGTCTTCATCAAACCCCTCCCCTCAAGATTTGGGAAGGAGATACAAAAATTTTAAGAACTAAAGGAAATGGCTGACTCCAAGAAAGCAGTGTCTTCCAGATACAACAGAACTGATACATATACAAACTCGCAGAGACTACGGCAGCACATATAAGACCTAAACAAGATAGGGTCCCAGTGCCAAAAAGTTGGAAAGAAGATGCAAAGTCCAACTCATAACCCACAAGCTATCTGCAACTGATGGTTGGAAAAAG
Source organism: Myodes glareolus (assembly GCF_982192425.1). Taxonomy (NCBI): domain Eukaryota; kingdom Metazoa; phylum Chordata; class Mammalia; order Rodentia; family Cricetidae; genus Myodes; species Myodes glareolus. The sequence continues at coordinate 28,896,097 of NC_142049.1, read as the reverse complement.
AAAAAAATCAGTTTTATCCAATGGGGCATCAATGGGTATTCTCAACCACAATCTTAGGCAAACTCCCATACCCCAAAACAACTGGTCAATATAAAATGAATAAAATGAACTCCATGTTGGTGTGTTGGAGGTTGAGGTGTTTTGTTATTTTTGTCTGATTGGTTTATTTTTTTGCGTTTGTTTTGATATTCATTTTTTGTGGTTTTTGTTTTTGTTTGTTTAAAAGAAATGAGGGAGGGAGGGAGGGAGGGAGGGAGGGAGGGAGGGAGGGAGGGAGGGAGAAGGGGAAGGAGGGAGGAAGGGAGGGAGGGAGGCAGGCAAGCTTTTGTCGACTATTACAAAAGCTGATCAGACGAACCACTCTAACTAGGTTACTATACTAGACACATACATAACCAAGTGTTCATGTGCACAAAATAAGAATTAAAAAAGAACTCTTTAAAACAGTATCAAAGTAGAAAAAACACAAATGTCTATTTCTAACAAATAAACATAAATACATAAATTATGTTATTTATATTCAGTTATACACTGATAAAAATATAAAAATACAATGATACACATTTATATACAAGGGTAAACATTCCTGAAATTCACAAGTACAGAACTGCTCAAAAGAACACATACCATACAAATAAATTAGAACAACAGGCATATTTAATCTATGATGGCAAGGATTAGTTAAATGCTGAGATAGGATTTGAGAGGTTTTGACAGCCATTATCTACTTTATAGCTTCACAAAACCACCAACATAGCAACTAAGTCCAAGGTAGGAACAGGCTAATTCTAGTTACTAAGCTTCAATTATAGTCCATTCTACTATTATCTTTCTAATATTTCATATTAGCGATGGTGCGCGCCCTAATCCCCATATTCAGGAGGCAGAGGCAGGTAGATCTCTTGAGTTTGAGGCCAGCCTGGTCTAGAAAGTGAGTTCTAGGACAGCCAGAGCTACACAGAGAAATCCTGTCTTACAAAACCAGAGGGAGAGGCAGAGAAGGAGAGGAAAAGAGGGAGAGGGTAAAGTTCTGCACTGACCGACTTGAGAAAGCACATTTTCAGTGCTATGCTGGTCCTGCTGAGCTTTGTAGAAGCTGGTCTTCAAACCCCTGACAAATTTCCCAGAGATAACATCTTTCCCTACTGAATGTGCATTGAATATAAGGAATAAGCGGCTTACTATAATATTTTCTGAGATTTTTTTTCTTCTTTTCTAAATCAAGGAGCCAGTCAACTTATCTAAGAACAACCAACATCAAAGATTTGGGGCCTAATGGCCATAGAGTTTTATACTAAATACTCAATAGTTAATAGTTATAAAGTATACAAATGAATAGGTATAGTGGTGCTAATAATTCTTGGAAAAACAGGCAGCTAGTTTTGGGAACAGATTGTCAATCAGTTTTAAATATAACAATTGCACTCCACATATCAGAATCATACTGATATTATCCTGAATTTGAAAGAATTCACTGATATTAGTACTGCAAACTTATGAATTAAAGATGACATACGATACATACATATTTCAGAAGTATGTGAGATAATAAGGCTTCAAATCCATGTTCATTATTTCTTGGCTAAGCACAAAATGTAAGTGACTAGAAAGCATTCCCTGGTAACTGCAAACTTATAAAATCATACATTCCTGAGTACAAGAGAAGACATTCTAGCAACAACCACAAAGACCAGCAAAGACTAAGCATGGCATGAAGACCATATGGGTAAAAATGGAAGGATTTCCTTTTCTACTGCACACAGGAGAAAACATACTTGAAGATTTCTTTAAACCACATGATGGACACAATTCTATATCTAATATTTTTCATTTATTCTGGAACTTTAAACACTTAAGAGAGTTGAAATCAAATTTAAGAAAGATTTGACCATTCTATATTATGTTTTAAAAATCTGATAACCAATTAAATAAATTAAAATTTCATTTACCTGCCGGTTCCTCTCATCCATTATGCGTGTGATTTGTATTTTCTTCCGCCCCATTTTCAGATACCTTTTCTTCCTTATATTCCAAGTAATTAATTCAGAAGCTAATTTCCTTCAATATCCTAATGCATCGTACACAGTTTCTATTATGTAACCTTCGAGTCCAAGCTACCGCAGAAATTTCTTGAGAATCTAAAAGAAACACAAATAAAAAAATGTCAATTTTGTACAACCTGTAAATCATTAAATGCTACAGAAATTTCAAATTTGCTTTTATACTGACACAGTAAGCAGTCTTAGGTTGGAATTTCGAGTTACAGACATAAAGTGAGCAGGTGAAATCTTTGACTACCCCTAAAAGTTCACCTGGATCTCTTTGTACCTTTATCTCTAAGCAAATGCAGTTATAGTATTCCAGGTTTTCACAATGTACATAATAACAAGAGAAACAACAATAGCCAATGTTGCTTAAAATAGTCAATGTTACTTAAAAAAATGCCTGGCATATAGAAAAATTAAAGTATGGAAAAATCTCCATTCTATTCATTCTTACATAGAATCTCTTTACTTAGACTTTATTATTTCTATTTTGTAAATATGGATAGGAGACTATGGATGCAGAGACACAGAAAAAAAATTTAAGTAACAAGGCAAAAGGCCACCCAATAAGGAGGCAAACATTGGGATAACACTTCTCAAAATCAGAATCCTAAACCTTCTATAATCAGCAACACACAATCTCTTTATTGCTCCTGATGACCATCATGCAAAAGATAACTAATATTTGCCCTTATAAGTTCTTCTAAATCAATTTATCCTATGGCCAAATTTTAATACTATTCATCAGTCTACAAAGATACTACTGTATAAACTTTATACTATTATGCATTTAAGTGAAATACTATTTCCTCTGGACATTAAATGAATACCTCATCTACTAAGATTCAATTTGACTATCAAATTGAAATCCAGACTAACATTTCAACTTTATCATGCAAATTCAGGGTCTGGTTAAATGCAATGGGCTCATTTCCTAGCACCAGTGCTTCCCTGCTTACTTATCTTCCATGTTCATTTATTGTTTTATATAACTGTAACACCCGCTACAATGATAACTTACTAACTCACCCACAATAAATGTACTCCCAAACATCAAATCGAGCATAACGATAAAATGCTCAATAGAGCTAGGGCAATAAGAAACAACACTTGTCTAGCATTCTGGAGACCCTAGGTTCAGTCCCAAGTATAGCAGAAAAGGGAAAAAGAAAACAAGAGTGAGGAGGAAGGGTGAGACAAAACAGAACAAGAGAGGCAAAGAGAGAGAGACAGAAAAAAAGTAGAGGGGGGTATGCCAAAAATACATCGTTCTTCACCTCACAAAGGACAGAGTCCACAAGGGGGAAAGACATCAATCCATCACATGAATAAAGCTGTACCATTCGAAACTGAAAATGTCATTTATCTATGTCCAACCTGGACTGGCATGTCAGGAAATGTTCACCTGAATATGAAGATACACATAGAAAAAAATAAACCTAAAAGAATGAAGGTCAAAACCGGGACATTTTTAGGTGAGTAAGAAACAGCACCTTCCAGATTATACCAAAAGGGACCTCTTCAAATAGAAGAAAAAATGGATACCAGATATAATTTGAATAGGTACAAAAAATTTAGTGAAAGAAAAAGAATACATAAACAATTCTACATAAATACTAACTAAAATGTTAACAGTAATACTTATGGATTTAAAATATTATTAGACACAAACAATATTATTTCAGGAGGGTAGTAAATGGAGTTAAAGAGCTTGAATTTTATTGATGAGTTAACAGGGAACTCTTTGTAGTTTATTAAGTCAAGGGTACATGTCACAATCTCTAAACCACTGCAAGAACAAAAAAAAGTACAGGTAGTTAAAAAGGCTGCAAGATGGAGAAATGGATTAATGATTCAAAAAAAGCAAAGAAGAGGCTATAAACAAAAAGCAAACAGGAAGGTGACACATTTAATCCAAGTATATGGCTATTCACATTAAATATAACTAAATTAAACCTCTAATTGAAAAGGATAGCACAACCCCATTTTAAAAAACCTTGTTTTATGAAGTTTACAGAGGTACTATCTTAACATGAAGATACAAGCAGAGAATGACACACTGTGTAAAACACAAATCAACAGAAAGTTTTATGCCATAGTTTATCATGGCAAACTTCAAGGCAGGACAGACACATATGAAGGGATGAAAACATTGGATAATTTACAAAAAAAAAAAAAAAAGTCTTATTCGGGCCAGTGGAATGGCTCAGCAGGAAAAGGTGCTTGCATATAAGTTTGCCCACCTGAGTTTGATCTGTAGACCCATGACCTCCAAATGTGCACCATAGCACTGTACATACACAGACACATATACACCACTACCCCATCATTAAACAGTTTTGATTTTATATATATGTGATGGAGGAAGGTCAGTGTGAATGTCTGTATATCACCTGTGAGCCTGATGCCCACAGAGGCCAGAAGAAGGCACTGGGTTCCCAAGAGTGGGAGTTACAAACAGTTGTCATCCACCACGTGGATACTGAGACTTAATCCTCTTCAAGAGCAGTTCCTGAACTTAATTGCCAAGCCATCTCTTCAGTTCCATGCAATTTTTTTGAGGTTCATTTTAACAGTAAGATATAATACCTAATATCACATATAATCAGAAATCCTTCTTAAAAATCAGATATTCTGGAAGGAAGTGGTGTCACACACCTTTAATCCCAGCACTCAGGAGGCAGAGGCAGGTGAATCTCTGAGTTTGAGGTACACTTAGTTACTCAAGATCCAGGGCAGCCAGGGCCACAAAGAGAAACCCTTTCTCAGAAAACAAACAAATAAACAAACAAAAAAACAGATATTCTATTTAAAACTATAACCAAGAGCGTACTTGCTATTTTTAAGTGAGGAAATTATGTTGTAATTAAGTCATGCTCTCCAATCATTACTCTTTCTTTTAAATTTAACTGAAATATTAAAGAATGCTCATTCACAGAAGTAAATAGTTCAGAGCAGGATATAAAATGCTTACTACACAATTTATTGAGCAGTAACTTTCTCCCTGGCATTTTCCCCACTGGCAACCAAGCACTTTTTAACGTTTTTATACATTACATGAGTTTAAGAAAAATTGAGGGCTAAAGAGAAAAGGAAACAGACACATGCTCAAGACAAATGCACACAGCAGGCAACGGTTCGTAAGCTTTTAATATGTCTTACTGCCAGCAACAGAGACACATTCTCTTCTACTACCCAGTACAGGGACTTTAAATGTCGACATGAGAGTCCAATAGTCTACCAACTGCATTGAGGATGTATTTTCTCATACAGCTTTACAACTGTACTGAATTTTACTTCTATACAAATGGACTTTTCCAAATAACTAGGTTAAGAAACAGAAGTCTGACTGTAAAGAAAGTCAACCCCCAAAGACCTGTCTGAAATCAATTGTAATAAGTAGATTTTAGCAGAGTATTCTTAGCAACTCATGGAACAAGCAGTTCAAAATGAGTGAGATACAACCAGGCCAACAACCTCAGTGACACAGAGAACACTTTATCTGTGACTGCAGAAAATACCCTCTTTATAATCACATATAAAAGTTGCCAAGTGATTACATGCCAGATCAAAAGACAGACATGTACAACAAAAATTTAGCCTCAAAACCTTTGTGTGTGTATGTGTGTGTATGTGTGTGCACAAGGATCAAACTTCTAAAAGATCCATATTTTAAAGAATGAGAGCTATAAAGCTGTTTCCATGAAATAGATCAGGATATAGTACCAACATACCAAAATCTGTTGCAGTTCTACACACTTAATGTGAAACAAAGTATATTAATCAAGGAAATAAAAGACTAATATACTAAAAATTTTAAAACACTAGTCACAAATATTACTCATGAACTATAAAACTTTACATATTTAGTATGTAATTACGTATTTACAATACTACACAAAGCAATCTACAAATACACTGTAATTATACCAAAATTCCCATATTTTTGTAGCATTTGAAAAAGTCACTCTGCACTTATACTGAATCTCAAAGCAATCCATATGGTGAAAATCGTATTGAAAAAGACTAAGACTGGAGGACTCACTTTTTATTCTTTCAAAATTTGCTAAAGTCACAAAATGAAAAGATGTTGCATAAGCACAGACTAATGCAACAGGATAAAGGGCCCCAAAATAAAAATAAATTATTTTAAATAAAAATACCAAGATCATTCAACAGCAAAGGGTATTTCGAACAAATAAAGAAACTAGATGCCCAAAAGGAAGAATACAGCTGCATACTTATCTAATGCCACATACAACATCAACTCAAAATTAATCTGAAACTGAAATCTAAACCCAAGTGCTCAAACTGTAAAACTCTTAGAAGACAACAGAAAAGGCTTCAAGAAACTCAATCTGACAGTGACTTCTTAATCACAACACCAAAACCACAACATATTAAAGAACAACAAACAAGACTTCACTGAAATTAAAAACATGGAGGCTAAAAAAACTGCTTGATGAGTAGAACACTTGCGATACAGCCACAAAAACCAGAATTTGCATCCTCAAAACCTATGCAAAGCCAGGTGGATGGGACAGCTGCCTAGTCAATGCACAGGAGGAAGCTCTCTACTCAGCAACGGATTCTGCCTCAATTAGTACAAAGAGGACACTACATGTCAAGCAACCTAAGACTTCCATATGCACTACACAGGCATACACAGGTGCACCCACACAAAAATGACACAAAACATGCATGCATATCATACATATATAGACTAAATAAATAAATAAATACATTTCAATAGATATTACTAACCGGAGAATAAAAGTGCAATCCCCCAAAAAGGGAAGAAAACAACTACATATAGGACAAGGGATTAATATACAAAATATACAAAGAATTCCTAAAATCTAAAAGCAAAAAAGATCCAACTTTAAAAATGGGCAAAAGATAAGATAGGCAAGATCTTAGTAGATACAGATATCTGCAACCAGCCTGATGGCCTGAATTCAATTGCTAGAACTCACACAGTAAAAGGAGTGAACCAATTATGAGCAAAGACAAGACAAGAGTGGTAGCTCATTCATGAAATCTCTGCAGCTCTTGGGAAACTAAAACAGAAAGAACAATGCAAGTTGACAATTTCAGATACATAATGAGTTCCGGGTCAGTTCTGACTCCAGAATAAGATCTTGTCTCAAAAAAGAGGGCAAGGAGAAACATAGGCATGTATTTCTCAAAAGAATGAACATATGAAAAAAGGCTCAACATCACTAATTACTAGGCAATGCAAATTAAAACCACAACGAAAAGCCTCCCTACACCCATCCAGATGACTATTTACATTTTATTATTGTGGGGGGCACATGTGTCACAGATTGAGTGTTTTGATCCACCATGTGGGCTCCAGGGTGGAACTCAAGCCATTAGACTTGGTAGAAAGTACTTTTACTCATCCAACCATCTTGCCAACCCAAAATCACTATTACTTTTTAAAGTATAAAAATAAAATGTTAACATGCCCATATAACTGAGACCCCTGTACAATTTACAGGAACACAAACTACAACAGCTGCTGTAACAAAAAGGTATGACAGATGCTTTTTAAAAATAATATCATTTGATCCAACAATTTCACTTCTAGATACATAAATTAAAGAATTTAAAGTATAGATTAAGATATGCACACCAATGTTCATGGGAATATTATTTATAAGAATCTAAAGAAAAAGAGGGCAAGCTAGAGGGACCAGTGAGTAAAGTTGCTTGCCATCAAGGCCAAGGACCTGTGTTGGATCCTGGTACACAAATGGTAGAAGGTGAGAAATGACTGCTATTGCCTTCAGACTTCCATGCACTCAGTGTGGCATGTGCAAACTCACTGTCTGTCTGTTTCTCTCTCTTCTCTCTTCCCTCCCTCCCTCCTTCTCTTTCTCTCTCATTAAAAGGACTGAACAATGAGCAGCAAATGCTCACAATACATTTTTGTTAGTAGAAAATAAAATTTTACTTTTCCTTCTAAATTCTGTGGACAGAAGATAAAAATAATAAATGACATAAGTGAAGAAACTGAAATTTAGTAACTTCTGGGATTTTTTTTTCAGTGGTGAGAAAAAATTACTACAAACAAAAACTACAGCTGCTTTTAAAATTTAAAAAGGAAAAAATTCTGATCACAAAAAAAAGCATTTAAGAATGAACTTTAAACAAGGTGCTTCTACTCCAGCACCTTGTGCAATTTCCGGGCTCTACTCTTCCTAACACGTTTACAGTTTCAGGCATTATCGGACTGAGACAGTGTGTACCACACCTTGAATGAGAAAACCCAGATCTCACTAGACTCAAACATATAATAACATTAAACGAGCTAGAGATCTTGGCAATTTCTACATGAAAATAACTTTTTTAATAAGAAAGTTGAAAGTAAATGCATTATAAGCACCACACAGGCTAAAAAAAATTCTCAGATATTTGGGGTGATGTAACCCAAATATATGGTATTACTACTAAAAACTATAAATGTATTTATTGTATAACATGTTATTAAGTATTTATGATCCCAAACCAAAATGAGTATTAATATTTCTTTGCCAATACAATGGAAATAATAAAGCATGAAATGGAAAACATTTCATAATTTTCAATAATTGGAAGAAAATTTGTGTATGTAAAAAGTTATAAACCTCATACAAAAACTAAAAATACTATATTAAAACATATAATTTTTTGTTTTAAGTATAAACAGCTACTTTCGTTTAAGACCCCATTTACTGTAACTTATCAAATCAGAAGAAAAGAAAGAGTGCTACCTAAGTCAATATTGTTTGAGGACTTCCTTTAATCTGAGTCTACCCTTTACAAACATCAATAAAGCTACCTTTAAAAATACCTTTTTATTTTCAAACAATCTTAGAAATCATCACATCTCCTTCATCAAAGAAAATGAAATCTGCAGACATTGGCAAGTCCAAATTTTCAGCTAAAATGTCAAGAACTTAGTGATTAAAATATTCAGTAACTTAGCAGTTATTCCCAAACTTCTAATCATTAGTATACTACCTATCCAAATGATGTACTACTCTGCATTACTATCCACTCTACTGTTTTCTTTATATCAATCTCCTCTTTTATTTTTAGTAAATATATTACTTTTATAAAATAAAACTACTATAATTTGCCATAGTAGGAAATAGCCTGAAACATAATAAAAATGTAACTAAATTTTTAAAAATGCAAGAAATTTACTAGTTATGTGTATCTATGTGTATATCATGATATACTTACCACAATTACACAGTAAAAATGTGTAACATATATTTACATAATTAAAGCTAACAGCAATAGCAATTTCAAACACTTGATTTATAAGAAAATGTACACGTGAGAATGGGAAATGTTTGGGCAATTTTTTTTGGTAAGATTAGAATACTGAAAATTAATTCCAAATCAAGAAAATAGCTTTCACTTAGAACTTCTGCCTCAGATGATTTCCAGAGCCTTTCCCTAAATCTGAAAACACAGTTTATAATTACCCTACAGGGATGGAAACAGGTATTACCTCCATCTATCTCTGTCAGACATTTTGGTTAAAAGACTCTTTAAAGTTTTTGAAATAACAGCCTTGTTGAGTCCTACTGGCCTCAAACTAACAATAGTTTTGTCTGAGTTTCCTGAATGCTGGAATTTTAAGTATATGATACAACACCTGACTTTGTAAAAGACCAGGCATGGTAAATGACTTTTTAAAAAGTTTTTTTTATCAGGCCTTTCTAGCATGTTTTCATAGTATGTTCATATAAAAACATTTGTATTCTCATAACCTCTATATAAAATTGACATAGGAAACTGTAGCACAGGCAGTGCTACCTCAAAGTCACAGACATCACATTCTAGCAGAAGTTCAGAAACTAAAAGCCTGGGAATTGAGAGATGGTTCTGTGGTTGAGTGCTTGCTGTTCTTCAACAGACTTAAGTTCCCAGCATCTACCTCAAGTGGCTCATAACCATATGCTCCAGAGGTTCTAATGGCCTCTTCTGGCCTCCACCTCCACAAGCACCTGCACACGTCAGACACACACACCTTTTCTTTCAAAGGAACTCAAGCCTTTTATTAGTTAGAAAAGCTAGTCTCAAGCAGCATGCACCAGCTTTGTCCTTGGGTCCAGGACTAACAAAACAATAGTCTGCAACCCCAGTCTTATGGCAGAAATCATTCAGCTGGCTACTAGCTTACGGCAGGAAAAGAAGTCAAGAATACCAACTCCAGAGAATTAAATAACCTCAGTGTCATGGCCTGATACTTCCCTTCCCTCCATTTTCCACTCTCAATTGCCATGCCAAGGACAGAACAATCCTCGAACATGCAGTTGTTAATTCCTATTTGTCCACACTTTGGGATAAAGATCTTAATCTAGCTTATCTATCCTTTTCATTTTGGTATTTAATTTTTTATTACTTACAGCAGTTTTAAGTCTGCAATTAAATCAATAGAAATATACAAAACTTTCTGCAACATAGTGTACACAATGTGTTTAGCCCTTCACATTATCAATACTACCCACCAAGTTAGGCTTCTTATTATAACTGATGGTCCTATATGGAGATACTATTTCAACCACAGCGCCTCACTGACATTAGGATTCACTCTTGGTGTTGTGTGTTTTACGGATTTGTATGAACAAATAATAGAATGTATTTACTGTTTACAGTGTATCACACAAAACAGTTTTTACTATAAAAAAATCTGTACTAGTCTACATATCTCTCCCTCTCCATTTCCATTCCTGGAAACCACTCATCACTTTTATTAACCCCAGAATTTTATCTTTCCCAGAATGTCGTATCATTTAAGCCACACAGAATACATCCTTTTCAGACTGGCTTTTTCCACTCAGTAATATAATCATTGCTCTGTCTTCTCACTGCCTGAAAACTCACTTTTAAAATTGAATTAAAACACGGGGGGGGGGGGGTTACAGAGATGGCTCAGCAACTGGTTTGGTCCAGCACCCACACGGCTGCTTTCAGCTGTGACTCCAGCACTGGAAATTCAGTGCCAGGGGATGGGATGCTCTTCTGACCTCCCTGGGCACCAGGCACACAAATAGTAGACATGGTACATACAATTAAGTGCACACACGTATACATAAACAAATGATAAGTAAAAAATTTTAAGTTCAATTAAAACATAAGTACAAGCCAAGAGCTGTTACACAGAGAAACCCTGGCTCAGAGGGAAAAAAATTAGAGCCAGAATACAAACATTGGTCTCTAGGATCTAGCAGGACGATCTAGTTTGCCTAGTCCTCCCCATATTTACCCCACCAAACTCCAGGCTTGGATCTGATGCACATTCTGCACATCAGCTCGGTCCCGTGTTGTTTACTGGGCTACATTTCACCTAAGCCATATATTCATCCTATAAGTTCAATACAACCTATACAATCTCTCTTCTGCACCAACCTACTTTGTCCATTTCAGACACAGAATTAACAAAAGATGTCCACATGCCCAGCTCTCAATACAAACATGCAAACAATATGAAAGCACAAAGCAGGATCACACCCCTAAACCCACCAGTCCCACAGAAATGCCTGCCACTGAGAATTACCTAGATGAACCCCACGACACAGAATTTAAAAGCACAATCATAAAATTCATCAAATAATTGAAGGAGTTTAAAGACAAAAAGCAGCAGCTTAATGAACTTAAAGAGAAATAGCTCAAAGAGAATAAATGCCTGAATGATGCCAAAGCAAAATAAAACCACAAAATGATGGAAATGACGAAGGCAATCCAGAATTTGAAAATGTAATTCAATAAAGAGATAGAAATACTGAAGATGACTGAAAGTGAAGAGGGAACTTAAAACCCAACAGCCCAACTAGACAACCTAAAGGAAAGCCTCAATGTAGAATGAATTACGCAGCAAAAAGAATATCAGGAATTGAAGACAAAGTAGAGAATCTAGATAAAATATGTGTGTGTGTGTGTGTGTGTGTGTGTGTGTATGTGTGTGTGTGTGTGTGTGTAAAAGGAAAGGAACATACAGGAAATGTGGGACACCATAAAAAGAAAACCAAAGCCTCAAATCATAGGAATAGATGAGAAGACTCCCAGGTTAATGGCATATGCCAGATTTTCAACAAGATCACAAAAGAAAACTTCCCCTAAACTTAGGAAGACATACCCATACAGATACAGAAAGTACACAGAAGAACACCAACAGACAAGATCAGAAAAGGCATTTCATAGCTAAAAACACTAAGTATACAGAACAAAGAAAATTTGTTGAAAGATACAAGAAAAAACACACAAGTCACAAATAAAGAAAAACTCATCAGAATAATATATGATTTCTCAATTGAAAGAGTCTGCAGCAATTCATCCAAGTTTTAACAGACTATGACAACCAACCTACACTAATACTCCCAGTAAAACTGTCATAGTTGGAGAAAGAAAAACTGCCCACAATATAAACTACCTTAAAACAATTACAACCAACATACTAAACCTAAACCTAACAAGAGACTGCAGAAAGAAATACTAGAGTATAATTACTAAAATATGAAGTACCACTGCAAACACAAACAACAGCACTAAAATCAACAACAAATTGTCTGCAATCAACACACATCTTTTAATAATAACAACTTTAAATATGAGACTCCGTTCTCCAATCAAAAGACACAGGATAACTAAATAGATCAAGAAATAAAATCCATCTATCTGTTGTCTACACGAAACACATTTTAGTTTTAAAAATAGGCACTGCATTAAAATAAAAGGATGAACAAACATACTCCAGTTAAATAGAACCAGGAAGCAAGCAGGTATTACTATCCTAATATCTAACAAAATAAACTTCAAACTAAAATTAATCAGAAGTGATAAATAACAGCATTCAATCTAATCAAGGTAATGGTTAGCCAAGAAGACATTACTATTCTAAATATATACACACCAAACTCAGGGGTGTCCAATTTCATTTAAAATGCACTATTGGAATTAAACACACAATTTAACATCAATCCATTAATAAAAAGTACAAGAATTAAACACCCCACTTTCTCCAATAGATAGATCTTCTAGGAAAAAAAAAACATCAGAACTTACATCATACATCAAATAGTTAAAAGTTATCTATAAAATATTTCACTCAAACACCAAAGAATATAAATTCTACACAACAGCACATGGAAGCTTCTCTTATAACAGACCTCATCCTGGGACACAAAACAAATTTTTCTTTACAAGTTCAAAAAGATCCAATAACCGTATCTGACCATAATACAATAAAACTTAAAATTCACAGCAAATAAATCTCTAGTAAAAACACAAACTCATGGAGATTAAACAACTCATTACAGAATAACAAATGATTCAAATTAGAAATAAAAATTTTCTAGAACTAAATGAAAACACAACACAACAAAACCTTTAGGACACAGTGAAAGCAGTCCTTTGTAATATACAGCTCTAAGTACCAAGACTAAAATTCTGGGAAGAGTACAAATAACTTAATGATGCACATCTCAAAAATTTGGAAAAACAAGAACACATCAAATCCAAATGCAGTACACTGCAAGAACTACTAAGAATAACAGCAGAAACTAATGAAATAGAAACCAAACAACAAAAATACACATGTATACACACAGACACACACAAATCAACGAATCTAAAAACTGGTTCTTTAAGGAGATAAATAAGGTCCTTGGCCCAGCTAACAAAAAGAAAGAGGATCCAAATTAACGAAATCAGAAATAAACAGAATATTTTAAGGGGATAATTTAAAAACCTGTAGTCCAATAAGCTGAAATACCTAGAAGAAATGGATGAGTTTCTAGAGTCAGCAAAACCATCAAAATTAAACAAAGAAGATATCATCAACAACAACATAAGAGAGTCAGAGCAAGTGACAAGACTGAAGTAGTAATAAAAAGCCTGATACCTAAGAAGTTCAGAACCAGATGAATTTGCCTCAAAATTCTACCAGACTTTAAAAGAAATGTCTACAACCAATCCATCTTAAACTAGTCAAAAAATAAAAACAGGAGTAGTGATAGACTCCTTCAATGAAGCTGGTATCATTTTAATACAAAAATCAGGTAAAATGACAACAATTTTACAGGCCAATATCCCTAATGAACATAAATTTAAAAATGCTCAATAGTACAGACATACAGTAAAACAATTATCTGTCATGACCTAGCTGATTTTAAACCAGAGTTACAGGGATAATTCAAAACACACAGGTCAATAAATGTAATAAACCACATAAATGGACTTAAAGATAAAAATCACCTGAGCTATCTATAGAATCAGGGGGGAAAAACTTGGTTAAATCCAACAAGCCTTCATGGTAAAAGTCTGAAAGAGAACAGGACTAGAGGGAATATAGACCTCAAAATAATAAATGTTGTATGTGAGAAACCCAAGCCCACATCATCCTAAATGGAAGAAAAACTTGAAGTGAACCCACTGAAATCAGGAACAAGAGAAACAGGGAAATAAGAGAAATAAGAAAGTCAAACTATCCTTTGTAGTGGTATTTCAATTGTATTTTAATAAATAAAGACTGCCTGAAGATCTGAGAGCAAAACAGTTCCACTGGTAAGTCTTAGAGACCAGGTAATGGTAACACACAGTAGCTACACTAGTTGCCATAGAAACCACATGGTGCATACCTTTAATCCCAGGCCTAGAGAGGATTATAAAAGGGGAGGAAACAGCTCTCAACACACAGTCTCATTTTGAGATTTCTGGAAACATGATAGCCATTTCAGAATACAGTAAAAGCCAGTGGCTGGTCTGCTTTTTGGGTCTTTAGGTTGAACCTCCAATTTCTCTCTCTTGAGCTTTTATTAACAGTGCTTCAATTCCTATTTGCAGATGACATGATACTATACAATGGAGTTTCCCAAAATTCTGTAAGAGAACTTCTTCTAAAACCAAATTCTGCAATGTGGCGGGATAAACAATCAACTTCACAAATCAACAGTTTTTTCTATATTATCACCAACATACAGAAAAAGAGATCATAGGCACACTGCAATGAACAATAGCCTCAATGAAAATAAAATATCTAAGAATAAACCTAACCAAGGAAGTGAAACACCTTCTACAATGACAACTTTAAACCTCTGAAGGAAGAGATAGAGAAAGACACTGTATGGTCATGGGTTGTAAAGTTAATACTGTGAAAATGTCCATTCTATCAAAAGTTATTAACAAATTCAATGCTCACAATTAAACTTCCCATCTCATTCTTCATGTCTAGAAAAGTCATAATGAATCATGCTATTGACTATTTACCTAAAAACACTTATAAAACATGTAAGTCAGATCATAAATACTCACACATAGTTTAAATGAAATTTCCCCATCTGGACTGACAACACTTCCCCCCAGGAGCCACAGATTATCTAAAAAAAAAATCCCAACACCAGACATGAAAAGCCCTCTGTTGAGTCATTAGTCAGGGTTGTCCATGAGACTCACAAAAGGTTATAGGCTATTGCTGTTGCTCTTGGTACCCCACCTCCCTGCCAAGAAACCACAAGGTGGAAGGTTAGTCCCTGATGCTGAAGATATCATACTCTTTGTACACATAACCCAGAGGACCAAAGCTGGATCTGACCTAAAAAGACAATTCAAGTTTCCCAAAAAGGGAAGAAATCAATAGTCCTACCGAGATATGATGCCCATGAACTACAACAACCAATATGGTATGATAACCCAAGGGTGCAGTAGTGGCACACGGACCTTGGTAGTAAACAACAGCTCTCTAATTGGACTTAAGACCCAGTTAACAAGAGGAATATCTTGTCTGGTTCTGGAAACCTAGCCAACTATCCATGGCTGATGAAGTCATGCATCTTGAAGGGGACCTATAATCACCACTTTATTAAACCACCATAATCCCTAGCTACATTCTAAATATGTATCCTTATACTCACAGGTAAGTATACCTCAACCCTCATTAAGAAAGCTTTTCAGCACAACTCCTGCTGAGTGAAAGAGGAGGCAGAAAGATTGTAAGAGCCGGAGAAACAGGAAGTTTGCTATAAGATTGCATCTCCTGGAAAGGTCAAGAAGCTACACCCATGAAGTCTCACCACCATGGCTACCTTAACATAAGCTGAACAAGGACAACAACAACAGACATGATAACATGGAAGAAGAGAGTTCAAGAAGCCTTAGCGCTAAACAAAGAACAACAGGTGACTAAGGAACACTGCACGTGAGAAACAGTCTTCCAAGGAAAGAGTACACCATTTAATTCTTCAATATCAAATGGTCAGCCCTGAAAACATACAAGCAACATTGTAGAGACTGAACAGGTTGGATTTAAATATTTAAGAATAGACATACACGTGCACACAAACATATTCATACACACACGCATGCATGCAAGCACAATTAAAGGAGATCATGAATTTGAGTAAGAGCAAGAGGGAGAAAAGGAAGTGGAAATGATATAATTACATTATAACTTTTAAAAAACTTTATAAATACAATTACCTCATTTCTCTTTTCCCTGCCTTCCTTCAACCATTATCATGCCCTCCAAATTCCTTTCAAACTCATGGCCTCTTATTCATTAATTATTATTGCTGCATACATATGTGCAAAAAAACAATCAATGTAACCTGATGAGTCTATTTAAGATTGCTTGTATGAGTTATTTTTAGGGCTAACTACTTGGGATTGGAAACCATGTAAGAGATTCACCTCTGGGGAAGAAGAATTCTCACTGGGCAGTTTTTAATTTCCTGTAGCTCTTCATACAGGGGTAGGGTCCCATACAATTTCCCCTGTTTACATTGGTATATCAACTGTTCAGCTCTTGTTTAAGCAACCATATTATTAAGATTTCATGAGTGTAGCTTTCCTGTCCTATCTAGAAAACACACTCTTTCAGCAAACATTCTGGTTCTCTGGCTAATAATCATTTCACTCCTATGCTCTTCTCCTTCTATGCTTTTAACCATGGAGTCATCTCTCTAGCCCTTTGAAATAATTTATTTCATTTTTCAATATAACTTTTAGCTATCTGTTTAAATATGATTTCAAATATATACAAAAGTCTCAAGAACTGTATAGAAAACTCATTTCTTTGAGCCTTATGTCAAGGAATAGAGATGTATTAATTGGGGCTGGGTACCCCACAATCAGTTGTTCTCTGCAATTTGATTAGTTGTGGCTTTCTGTATGGTCTCTATCAGCTGTGAAGATACTTGAGGATGGGTAAGAGCTACATTTATCTGTGGGTACAGAATACAGTTAGAAATTATCCTGATTTATGAAGAAATGGCAATAGTAGGTTCTCCTCTGAGATCTATAACCTCACTAGCCATGGGTAGTTTGCTAAGTGGAAAATATCAGGCATCGTTTCCCTCCTATTGAGCAGGCCTTAAGTCCAATTAGACATCACCAAGATATAAGTGCTACTACTGCACCTTTAAGGATAGCTTGCAATCCTGATCCTTGTTGTGGTTCACAGGCATCACAGCTAAGAAAGAATCTATTCTCTAATAACTATAACAATTAAAATTTATGCATACTTCAAAAGAACATGTGTAGCATGCCCTCAGCAAGTATGCTTTTGTTAACTATCTTAATAATATTCTTTAGGGCATTTCGAACCTCTTTTATAACATACAAACACAAGGTGTGGCATCTGTAGTGCAAATGGAAGCAGGGCTCAGATGTCATGAGACGGGGGTTTTATTTTAAATGCAATAAAAACCAGCATTCATTTCATCATGGCTCTGTTAGTCTGTGACTTTGGAACTGTCCTTTGACTTCTGTAAGTCTGCGTATAGGAATAACAGTGCCCTCTGTATCATATTGATACACATTGGTATGCAGCTCCAAGTGCCAGGTGATTACAAAGTGCTCTGCATTTTTAGTATGCAAAATGTTAGCATGTATAAGGTACTTTCTAAATAAAATAGTAATTTGAAAATTATAACATCTCCTAAACGTTACTACATTTCACAACTCATAAGCATCATATTTATTAATAAGATTCTTTATATAGTTTCAACAACTTCTGGTTATGGAGAAATAGTCACTATGCCTTTTAAAATATTAATTTCATTCAATGCATATATAATTGTAAAATAAACTGCTGGAAATTTATAATTCCTATTTCTATGGTTGCAACTACATAAATAGAAGAAACAATTTAAAATACGATCTTTAGAAGAAATACCAAGTAAAGAAGTTGATGATTAATTATTGGTTGTTCGCCTTCCTCCCCCTTGGGCATAAGCGAGTTCTAGGACAACCAAACACTGCTTTGGATTATGCTGGTACTAAACAAATTAAGAACAAAACAGTAAAACATATCTGTTAAAAAAAACTGACAAAGTTGAAAAAACCCTGAGCCACTTTAACAATTCTTCTCATTATAAGAAAATTATTTTTTTAAAAGACTTCATTTATTTATTTATTTGTATGTTTGTTTATTCATTATGGAGTAGCCTCTCTATTACACTTGCAGGGGAAGGAAACCTGACACATACAAGCAAATGTAACAGCTGATTATAATTTGTTTCCAAAGGAGGACATAACAGATACTTCAAAAAAAAATGTTTGCTAGGCCTTTTTCATAACAAATCATACTCTTTTCTTGGTCTGCCACTTTATCCAGTGATTTTTAACCATAAAAATGTTGTACTAATAATATATTAAGCACTGATAAAACTTTTAAGTCAAAATTTCAAAAGGTAAATAAGGCAGGAGATACTCCTTGTAAATAAATATAGATTATATAAAGAACACATAAATAAGTCATTAAAATAAGAGCTCCCAACTTCTCTTTGCAACAAACACCATTACAGAAAACCACAACCAATCAAAATGCAGAGTTGTGGTACCTAGTACCAAGGACACATCTACATTACAATTACAGCACTTAAGGCTCAGGAATCATTTGATAAGAGTAGGCAGAAGGATTATAAGAGCCAGAGGAATAAAAGGTTAGCTGTAAGATTGTGTCTCCCAGGGATATCCAAAACTACATCATGAAGTCTCACCAATATGACTGCCTAAACAAGAGCTGAACAAGAAAAACAATAGACAACGCTAATGTGGGTGGGAGCCTAGGAAGCCTCAACCCTACAGGCAAGTAAGCAAAGAGGAGAGCAGGAAAAGCAACCTTCAGGGTAAGAGCACATCAACTGATTATCTAATACCAAATGGCCAGCCCTGAAAATATACATACAAGAAACATACACGTGGAAGAAGTTGTACTTAAATATTTAAGAATGGGTGTTTGAAAACTGGAAAACTTAAAGGAAATAGACAATTTTCTGGATAAATATCACTTACCAAAATTATAAATAAAGAATGCGTAAGCAAATTAAATAGATCTACAACCACAAAGGAAATAGAAACAGTCATCAAAAGTCTCCCAATCAAAAATGCCCTGAACCAGATAGTAACAGCACAGAATTCTACAAGAGTTTCAAAGAAGAATATCAGTACTCCTCAAACTGTTCCACACAACAGACACAGAAGGAACACTAACAAATGTTTTACAAGGCTACTGTTACCCTGATACCCAAACCACACAAAGACGTTACTAAGAATGGAATTACAGACCAATCTCACTCATGAACATTGATGTAAATTACTCAATCAAATAATGGCAAACCAAATCCAAGAACAACACATCAAAAAAAAAAAAAAATCATCCACAGCAACAGAGAAGCAAGTAAGACAATAGGTGATTTTTAAAAATTCTACATAAGAGCAAGTATCTCTGCAAAAAAAAAATTTACTAGAGGTATTATTCCAAAACCAGATCCTAAATAAGCTAGATGGGCAAAGTAAGCTTAATCAACTGCAACTGGCATTTAGCAGGCAATAGTAAGCCCTGCTAAGCTATAAATCTTGAACCCTGACACTAACAGCGTTCAGATGCATAATGCCCTCTTGGCTTTCATTTGTAGTCTTAAAATGAAGGAAGAAATGTTTCAAGACCTGAGAACTCAGTAAGATTAAGATGTAATATTATTTAAATGCTACCAATTTACTCCTGACTATACTTCCATTTTATCAGCTGTTTACTCTTTATAATTTTAAATATTACATTTTAAAGAACAAGACTATTTTTATTTTCATCGCATTTATTTGGTTTTTTAAACCTCTTTCAGTGATATACTACAATAGTGCTTTTGGTTTTCAGCATAAAGGTCTTCCACTCTTGTTTTGAGCAGTGCAAGTTCTCAATATAATCAAGTCTGATTTAAAACTCATGATCCTCCTTCCTGAGCCTCACTGATGAGATTATGGGCATGGACCACCACTCCTAGCTAATGTCCCATTTCTTTCTTTTATTAATCTATTCCAAAGCAATTTGTTTGCATTAGAAAAATCTACTACAATTAAGCACTGTTGGGTCCTCTAAATGCAAACATTCTCAACGTACAAAGGGATAAATCTTGATATGCCCATTATTAACTAAAATTAGTTTGAGCAAAACATGTAGGCAATATATCTAACCTGCTAAAGACCAGAGCACAGCCTAGTCTAAACTATCCTCAAATACCCCCAAAATATTTACATTAGCCTACAACTGGGAAAAACCTCACCTAACACAAAGGCTATTTTATAATAAAGTATTAGGTACCTTATGTAATTTACTTAATATTATAAAGAAAGTGAAAAAAAGTAATTGTATATGTTTTTGTACCACCCGTAAAATTTAAAACAAAAAAGAGTAACACATTAAAGACCATCTGCACTACATACTAAAAAGGGAGAAATGGTCTACTTTGATAATCAGAATCAAATACCAAATTATTTTAATTCTAACTTCTATACAATAGAATACAACTATATACCACAAAAAGATGTCCTATAGTCTCTTACAAAAAAATATACAAAACATAGTCAGACACATTTATCCTATTGTAATATATAACACAACCAATGTTTCTTTGCTCTTAAAGAATTATTTTCCCAATTTCACTTAATAAAAGAATGTTTTTACTACTATTTACCATCAAATTCAAACAGAAATTCATATTCTAAACTAAGATGATTGTAAAATCTTGTTTGAAAAATGAATGAAAAATAAGTAAATACTCCTTTCTATTGTAAAGTATGTTAGGTGACAAAGACTACACACTGAAAATAAAGTTTGCTGTATGAATACAATGATACTATCAACCAGTACTCCAAGACACATGAAAAACACAAAATTATACTTTGAATACAACTCCTATATGCTTGAAAAATAATGATTATGTAATTTTCACTAAAAAGGAATGGAGGAAAAAACAGAAGGGCACACACACAAAATTTACATAAATTTAATTTTGCAAGTTAAGTTTTAATTAAAACACTATAGATTCAAGAAATAAGATTGATAAAAAAATATAGAAAACAAAGGGGGATGGTATTTTCATTAGTGGTGATTGTAGGGGTTCTTAAAGCAAATACTCTGGTCTGAAAACAAATCATAACTCAAGGTCACTATAAAACAATGCTAGACACATCGTGCACATGAAAGTGAGACAAAAGGAGACCAAATTCTAATTTATCTTCTACTCTAATCCTTGAATCCCCAAAAGGGCACTATCCATTTGTAACCAGAAGAATCTGTGCAGTATGTGACCTAGCTATGATATCGCCAAACTAGCTATTTGTTAGAAAAGCTAAAACAAGAAAAGTATTCAGTCGTTGTCCTGCCTAAAATCAAAATGTCAAAATAATCAGTTTTTATAAGGTATTTCTTAAGTTTTACATTAAAAATTTATTGTATCTAAATAAAAAAAAAGGTTGGTTAGGTGAGAAATTAAAAATATTTAACTGGTTAAAATACAGCATCATTACATTTAAATTTGTAAATCTCTAATAATAGGTTATATACTGTCATATGTTTCAATTCTACGTTTTATGGTTAAAGATATTTAAAGATGAATGTTGAAGAGTTACAGATGCTTAAAGGTGAAAAATTAAGTAATGGACTCTACCTCTGTTAAAGAAATAAAACATCATTTTATATCTGTTTCCTTAAAACACACAAAATTTTATTTAAAACCCATAAACTATTAATCATTAATTAAAAAGGTGTAACTTTAAGCTTTTTATCAGAATAATTAGTCTACAAAACAACCATTTTTAGAAACACCAAAGAAGTGTCAATGATTACTAGTGACTCACTTCATTTCTTTTACTATCTTCATTTCTACAAAGTGGCACAATAATATGCTCAAAACTCTACAGGAAAGTACAAGAACCGAGGATAACCATAGGCAAAATGTTATTCACATTATTAGAAAGCAGACATATAAGCTGCCTTTAATGGCCCTAAAGGTCATCAACACAGTTTTTCATTCCCAAATTATGCCTAATAAAGAACAATGTATTGCCTTCTTGTGGGACATACAGGAGAACAGAATATACATGCGGCAAGGTCCAAAAGGGAAAATTCTCATCCTCACCACTTGTTCTTAAAAGTAATATTCACTCATTTGTTAATGCAGATACTTATACCCAACCCAAATACTTTCCAGAACAGCAAAATAATTTCTAGAAAAAAAGCATATTATAAAAGGTGTATTACAAATCACTTTAGTTTGAGTCATTCTATTGGCATTATCACAGAACCTCTTTGTGGAATTTCCTAGATTTGTAACAGACTAAGCATCTCTTTGCATGCTTCATATATATTTAGATTCCTTTATGAGGTACTTTTCCAAGTCTCTTTTCCTTTTTACACTGGTTGTCCATGACTGGCAAAAGTACTCTGAATCTTCAGACTTGTCCCTTTTGTCTATTAAATGTATTAAAATTATCTTCTACACTTTAGTTCAACTATCTATTCTTAGTAATATAAAAGAAGATTTTATTTTCTCAAATTGCCTCACAAATTATTGTAGATTAATGCACCCACAGCGCTGAGAATAAATGACTACAAATCTTCAGTCATAAATATAACTGTATTACCCAATCTCCAAGTCTCAAAAAACATCATAAAGAGGGAGGGGAAGGAACATTAAAGTTGGAGGATGTGATGGGAGTGCTGTGGAACACTATCTTCTAGACATGACATAATCATTATACTCTTGAATGCACAGCAGCTATGACTACCTGCATAAACCTATCATGTAGGGGAGGATTCAGGAGGCTCCATCCCTCCCTCAGGATTAATAAGCAGTAGACAATAATGAGGGGGAAGGGGCTCATGTGGCTCTAGCCTTCCCTGAGGAACTACTGACAGCTAATGGTTGCTGGGGAGGTAAGGTCTCCATGCTCCTGTAAACTAACTTCTTACCATTGGTCCTATAAGCAGACCTTCTCAAACTCACTGAGTCACCAAAAGCAGAAATCAACATGAGTGAGAAGGGACAAGACAGAGTAATGGGGAAGAATATTATCAAAACATGTTATTACATGTACGATTTCATTTTATCATAATGAAATCTATTAGGTATAATTAATATATAGTAATCAAAACATCAAAAGTTTGCTAATTTTTTATGTTAACAGCTTTAATTTCCTTTGAAGAAATCGTTGTCTACAGCTGGGTCTAGTAGTACAGGGCTACTAGCTACTCTGGAGGTTGAAGCACAAAGACAAGAAGTTCATCATCTGCTTGAAATACTGAGTTAGTTTAAGAGCAGCACGGACAATTTAGTAAAACACTACCTGAAAATAAGAAAAGTAAAAAGGAGCATGATGTTAGTTCAGTGTTAAAGTACTTGGCCTATCATTTACAAGACCCTAGATCTACCATCTACGGGGGGATGGAGGATTTATTGAAGTTTTATATATCCAAAAATGATCTCCTTATTCTCCTATAGGAGCTTGTAACTTTTTATAGTTTTGTCTTCTGTGTCAAAATGCATAACCAGTCTTTGTTTTCTGAATTATAGAACATAAGGTACTTCTTTTCCTAACAGATCATCAATTATTTCATTATTAGTTACTGAGTAATTCTTTACCCTGTCATTATTTATGTCCTAAAGATAATGTTTATACATACATGAGTCCTTTTCCAGGGTTTTGATTTCCTTTTGCTTAACCCAGTTTTGTTATTTCACTGACTCAATCATTGCAATTGCAAAGTGCAATTCAGCTGATATCATAATCCTTCATCCAAAAACGTAAAACCGTTAAGATCCAGCATCCAAACAAAATATAGAAAATAAAAAGCAACAAGACAATATAAGAACAGTCAATATAGAGACCCAGAAATTATAAGCTTAGAAAGATAAAGACACCGCAACAACAATAAAGGAAGCAAGGAGGTAACTTTGTGGGTAAAGTGCTTTGTTGCGCAAGGACGAGGACTGGAGTTCAGGTCCATAACACTCATGTAAAAGCTGGGCACAGCAACACACATCTGAACCTCAGTACTAAGGAAGCTATAGCAAAATGAGTCCAGGCCTTGCTAGATGGCTGTTCTAGTCAGAATGGCAAGCTCCAGGTTCAAAACTATCTTTAAAAATAAGGTAGAGAGTAACAGAAGAGGACTACTGATGTCAACCTTTAGCCTCTATGCATGTACATACAAGGACAAACATACCCACAAATACAATCACACACATACAAGCCCCAGCTCCCTACAATTTTTTTTTAAAAAAAAGATGATCATAAAAAAAATCAGTGTGCTCAAAAAGGCATGGACTCAGGAGTTGGTAAAGTGCTTATTTTGTAAACATGAGGATCTGAACTTGATTCCCAGCACCCAAATAAAAGACCATGCACGGTGGCTCATTTTGGTAATTCCAGTACTGAGGAGGCAGAAAAAAAGGGATCCCTGTGGCTTGATTGACAGTCAGCATGGTGTAGTAGGTGAGTCCCAAGTCCCAGTGAAAAATAAAGTGAGTGTATGGTCCATAAGAAATGACAGCCAAGATTGACTGATGGCATCTAATATATATGTACACGTGCACACACATGCAGAAGCATACAGATAAGAAAAGGCTTTTAAAAAGAGGAGCATAGGATTAACAAAAGTAAAAAACTTCCAAGAAAAAAATAACTATATTAGTAACTTTTAAAAAACCATCTTGGATGGCAGTTAGATTGTATACTATTAAGGGAAGACAGTGATCTTAGAATCACATATTTGCTATTCAAATAAATCCAGAAAGAAAAAACACTGAGAAGAGGAGTGGTGATATCAGTGGCAATGAAGACAATTCAAACACAAACCATTTGAAATTACAGGGGAAAGACTAGGATAAATAGAGTATTTAAGAAATATTAGCTGAAACATTTCTACATTTCATTTTTAAAAATCTAAGCAAAATCATCTCAAAGAAAATCATCCAAGATAAACTATAATCAAATAACTAAAGCAAAAGAAAAGTCCCCCAACCCTTTGAGACAGGGTCTCACTGTATAGTTCAGGTATGTTTGCAACTCAGTGTGTACTTCAAGCTGACATCAAACTCATGGCAATCTTACTGTCTCAGCCCCAATTTCTGGGATTATAGGTGTATGTCACCACAACTCTTTTTAAGTCTTACAAGAGACTGGAGCAATGACTGGCTTAGTGGTTAAGAACACTACATACTCCTGCAGAGAGCCTGGGTTGGGTTTGGTTCCCAACACCCACATGGCAGCTTATAACCATCCACAACTCAGTTCCTGAAGATATGGTGCCCTTTTCTGGTCTCCCTCAACATCTGGCATACATGCAGTGTACTTACATACCCTTAGATAAAACACTCATGCATATAAAATAAATAAATAAATAAATAAATCTTGTAAAACGAAAGTTTTACAAAAAGCCAAAAAAAAAAAAAAAGCTTGGAAAAGTTGCATATAAAAGTAATAGCCAGGCAGTGGCGGTGCATGCCTTATCACAGCACTCGGGAGGCAGAGACAGAAGGATCTCTGGTCTACAGAGTAAGTTCTAGGTCAGCAGGTCAGCCAGGGCTACACAGAAAGATCCTGTCTCAAAAACTAACCAAATGAATGAATGAATGAATGAATGACAGGCTTTTTTTGTCAGGAACTACACAAATTATTTCTGTAACTATTTATGATCTCTTACAGAGATAAAGAAGGACATTTTATGGCAAAAGATCCAATTCCTCATTAAAGACAAAAAAACATTAAATAGTCATATGCATCCAATAACTGTGCTTCAAAACATATGAAGCAAGAAGTAAAAGGGAATCATATCCATTTGTTATAATCAATTACTACATCAATCAGAATGGCAGGATGTATGCTTGAAGTGTTAAAGAACACAAATAATTTGACCTAATTAACACTTTTAAAAATCTGTACTCAAACACATTCTTCTTAGAACACATTAAAATATTCACCAACACTGTCCATTTTCTATGTCTTCTCATAAATGTCAAAAAGTTTAAATGAATTATGTCATACAATGCATATTCTTGGAACAAAACAACTTAAGAGCCCTGTAAAAAAAATATATCTGGAAATTTAAGTAAGTATTTGGAAATTAAATAGATCACAGAAACTCACAATAAAAACTTTATATCTTATAATTCAATGTAAATAACTATGTGACACAAGGAAGAATATAAAAACGAAGAGGAAGAATAAATGTGTGTTCATACACAAGCATGTTCTGTTCTTCTCAAAGCCTATTCCTAAGTCTATATTAAAACCTTTTCATAGGCTGGAGAGGTAAATGGGTGGTAGAACAGCTGCTTAACAAGAGCAAGAGGCTAGGTTTAATCCCTAGCACTATAATTAATAATTTTTCTCTCCAAATTTCCTTTAATGGAAAAAAAACAGAATCTGAATTCTTCACAAATATTTCCAGAAAGAAAATAAAACCTGTATTAAGGTAATAATAAAATAAAGAATAGGAGCTAGAGCGATGGTTCAGTGATAAGTACTTGCTCTGAAATCATGAGGACTGGTATTTGAAACCTAGCAGCCATCACAAAGTAACAAGTAGGATTGCTGAAACTTGCTGCCTTCTCAAGCTAGCCACAGGTTCAGGGAAGAGATTCTACCTCAAATGAATAACTATAAACTGACAAAGGAGGCCAACTGATGATCTCTACTGGCCTCTGCTTAGGCACATAAGTGTGCACAACCACACACACATGCATGTGTACACACAGAGAGACAAACACACACATAAAACTTCTTTTAAAAATTATTTTTAAAAATCTCTACAAACCAAGGTCTTTTGTAAACACAAAAGAAAGAGTTAACAAAACTTTAAAAATTGAACCCAGTAATAAACAAAGATAATCAAACAGGTTTTACCTCAAAAGCTCATGATAGTTCTTTCAATGTGCTAAAATTAATGCACCTGACAATCACATTGAGAAATTTTTTAAAGACAAACAAAAATATCATCACAATAAACTAAAACACAGTTAACAAAACTCTACCACCCATTCACAATAAGGAAAGAGGGATCAACAAGATGTGGTACAATGGCTAAAGGTGTTCTACCTATAATCAGGAATAAGAGAAGGATGTCAGTTCTCACCATCTCTGTTCAACACTGTGCTGAGATAATTAGTCAAAAAAAAAAAGAAAGCAAAAGAAACAAATATATAAAATAAAAAGGAAGATGATCTACACAAACTATCTGAAGGAATCTAAAGCAACTACTATCACAAAGTTTACAGAAGACAAATTAGAAAACCTTACACAGGTACCAAGTGTACTTCAATGTCATTAGCAACAAACTGTTAGAAAATAACACGTACTAGCATAAAAATGATGAGAGATTAATGAAATAAAAAGGTGTAAGACCTTTACATTAAGAAAGACTTTGAAAGGAAACTTAAATGGAAAAAGATAGCATTTGGAAGACTCAATATCGTTAGGAAGTCAGCTCCCTAAATTGATCCACAGGTAAAAAGCACTTACAAACAAAATTCCATTAGCCATTTTGTAGCAACTGACAAGATAATAATAAACCAGAGAAGAGAACTGGAAAGGACCAGAGTAGACAGAATGATTTTGAAATCAAATAGCAAAGCTGGGAAATAATATTACTTTTTTGTTGTTTGCTTTTGAGACAGGTTCTCACTATATAGCTACATTTATCCTGAAACTCACTCTGTAGACCAGACTAGCCTTGAACTCACAGAGATACACCTGACTTTTACTTCTCAGTACTGAGATTAAAGGCATGTGCCATTACACACATTTAATATTCCTTGTTTTGTTTTAATAGTCATTATAAAGCTACAATAATCAAAATAGTACAGCATTAATTATCATAAGAATAACAGAGCAAAATAACAGAATAGAGAAAAAATAGAATAACAGAATAGAGCAAAATCCAGAGCAGGCCCACACATAATAATGAGCTAAATTTTATCAAAGACACCAAAATAATTCAAAAGGAAAAAAGTCTTTCTTTCAAAAGTTGCTAGAAAAATCTGATAACCCACCTTTACCTCACACTATACACAAAAAGAACCAAAAAATTATTGCAAATCTAAATATGACACTCCAAAAATATTCTAATGTATGAGGGGAAAATAAACCATTTTTAAAACTTCTGTCAATCCCCAGGATAAATTTAAAATTTCTACTCAAAATTAAAGCAGAATTAAAGGGAAAATTTCTGAGGCTCTCAAGTCAGCATATGTATCTTTAAAGCACTTCCCATTTAATAAATATTTTAGTAATTCCTAAGCAAGTCTTAATTCAAATATAGCCCACTGAGCCACAGAAATCTGCCATGACTAAGACACACTACCCTGCAAGGAAGCAGCATAGCACTGAATGTAACTTGAATAAGACTTAAATGGTAATGGCTGAAGTCACACTGCCATCACCAAGTTGAATGGACACAAGAATGACTACATTCCTACAGGAGGTTCATATCACTCTGTTCTAAGCAGTCAATAAACAAAATACATGAGAGAATCTACATTCAAAGATTTACAACTACTCAGAGTTTATACTCAAATGAAAATTGGACTTTATTATTATAACACCACTATATGTAAGAAACTTTTAGACTGAAGGGTATTTTGCTTCAGTTGGAATAATAAGCATTTCCTTTCTAGTTTCTTAGGTCACTAGCTATCACTGAATGAGCTGTTCTGCAGTTAGGATATAAGGCTGTATATATTAATACATAGCCATAAGAAACTGATATGCCTGTAACATAAAAACCAATTCTTTCTGCCATTTAAGTATTCAAAAAAAAACCAAAACCTTTTGTTAAATATCAAAGTATTCTCATTAAGACAGGGTCTCATTATGTAGACAATACTGGCAAGGATCTTATGATTCTCTTGCCTCAGTTTCCCTAGTGGTAGAATTAAGGTGTGCTACTATGCCTAGCAGCAAAAGTGCCCTCGAAATGACAAAGAAAAAAAACAGTAACAAAAAAAAGCCCCACTTTAACAAACCTTCCCCCCAAACTAATGTGACTACCCTGATCCACATTAGTTCAATCCCTGATTAAATGTTTCAAAATTACTTATTAAATAATCTAGTATTAACATAATTTATGTTTCTCCTACCTTAAATAAAAATAAAATTCAAATGAGGTTTTACTCATGAGATCATCTGAGGACCACACATCTTACTATCTTATTCTAAGCACTAGCCTAGACCAATGCAATCAAAATAGCTTAATCAATAACTTTGTAAATATGGGCTCATGAAGGCAACAACTTCAAAGCCACACAAAATACTCAATCCTCGAAACATCCCCTAAAATGTGTTCTATTTTTCTGTCTGACCTTCACTTCTTCTGAGGCATGGAAGGGCTTCCTTTTTTTTTTCACTTGAAAAATTTTCTTAGATTATTTATTTCATGTACTCTAACCTTATTTTTTCCCTTTTCCTATTTATTACCACAGAACTGAAGACTAGTATTTTCAAATGAAAATTAATATATTAATTAAATTTTACATGAAGTACAAGAGATAAAAAGTTTAAGGTTATCTTAGGAAGGCCAGATAAAATTTAAGAAAACTTGACAATAATATGTTCAATATTACACATTCCAATGAGATCTTACAAATTTCCATAATAGATCTAAGATAATCCCGTAAGATAAACTCTAAAATTACTGCCATCCAAGGTTACAAAAATAGCTTGATATTTAGTAAACATTTCACTATGGTTACATTTCATAATATGGTACAAGGAAAAATATCTTATTAGACATAAAGAGTTCTTACATTTGTTCCTTGCAGAAAATTCTTCTTTGTTCCTTTTCCACAAGATGCAATTCCTTAAGGGGAAAAAAAAAAAGGAAAAAGAAACTGGATTATTATTCTTGACTCTTAGAAAATCAAACATGCTTTATTATTATAAAATAGTCAATACCAGTCTTGGTAGTTAACTCCCAAAATACTTACAGAATGATGCAAAGCTCAACTGGCAAAAGGCATTTGTTTTACTTAAATAAAATGCCAGCCAATAAAATCTGTCTAATGTCACACCCATTATTTTTCAGAAAATATCACCTAAATGCTCATTAATAATTGCAGTATGTGATTCAAAACTTAACTCCTAGATCCTATCTTCCTATTCTCTATATCATATGATATCCCAATATTAACTGCACTGTGTATACAGCCTACTGAACCCATTAACTGCAATAAAAAATAATAAACTGGTTTAAAAGAATTCAAATGCTTTATTTTGTTTTTAAAAAGATAATGCATAAGAGGCAATGATTTGTACCATACTAAGATGTATCTGTGCTCCAATGTATGATGTATACCTATACTTTCACTGGCTAGCTTCTGAAGTAATTTTAAAAAATGAGATAATGAATACACACGGACAAAAATGAATAGAAAATATCACTTTCAACAATTTAGCTCAATTAAGAAAACCACACAATGTATCACATACATAACTAACACTGTGGTCCTGACCTTCTTGCCTAGAGACAGTAACAAGTCATTTGGGTAAAAGGAAAAAAAAAAAAACAGTTAAATCATATAGTGGCGTTAACACAATGATATAAAAAGTGTATGCTTAGGTAATTCAAATGATTCCCAAGTCTATCTATTTTAACTAATGAAATACATCATGTTTCTGCAGAAATCAAATTTTAAGAATCTAACCCAGGAGTTTTAATTGTTGTGAGGTCATAATTTTTGTTTCTATTCTAAAAGGGACACATCCTTTAAAGGAATCACACAAACTGTCAAATAATCTTTCTATATAGCAAATTAAATATTAAACACTCAGGCATTAAAAGACACACAAAGAAGTCTACTTTTTCTAGGCAAAGGTAGTAAGAAGCTTGCTTTAAAATGATAGTTTGGGTTTTTAACCTAACTTTATTAAATACAGAAAATAAATAATTAGTATCTGTTTTGTGTGTCATAGCGGAGATAAGGGTTTACCAATGTCTTTCAAGGTAGGTAACTGATTAAATGGAAAATATACTTCATATGTCCATAAACCTTTGCTCCTCAAATTTATAAATTGTTCTTCATCATGTTTTGATTACCTTCTCAAATAATTTCAGAAAACAACATTAAGAACCAAGTTTTCAAATATTTTATAATGATCTATAATGAAACGCATTAAAATATCTAACCGACCCCCAAACTCACTGCCTCATCTAGCTGAGAATAAGATAGCCTGCACTTTCTGTAATTGCTAGCCCTATTTCCCTCTAGTATCTATTTACCTAATAAATGTTCAGATCAATGATGCCATCAGCCAGGCCATCTCCAGGAAATAAAACAGTCACAATTATCATCACTTTAAATGAGTAAAAATATCATAGTTTTGCAAGCATAAACTTATTATACTGTTATAGTGATATGCTTTTTGTTTTTTTGGTTTGATTTGGTTTTGGTTTTTCAAGACAAGGATTCTCTGTGTAACAATCTTCTGGCTGTCCTGGAACTCTGGTTGTAGACCAGACTGGCCTCAAACTCACAGAGATCCACCTGTCTCTGCCTTCTGAATGCTGGGATTAAAGGCATCCACCACCACCACCTGACTAGTGACAGGCATTTTAAAAGATCTATGTACATCACCCATTTTTATGTCTTCAGCAGCTAGTCAATATCTGGCACATAATTCAAAACATTCAGAATTTATTTACTGGGATTATAATATATTCCACACATTTTTTAAATCTAAGGATATATTCCCACCTTTCTCACCTTAAATCCTAGAGAGAAAGAACTTAACACAGATAAGGAATAAATGTGGCAGGTTAACAGAAAGCCACTAATAAGAAAATGATAGCAGGAAGGGAACTGAAATTACAGAGAAGATGTTCAGGGAAGGCCTAATACAACACTACAAATGCCGTAAGTGTTACGATGAAACAGTTATATATTAACTGATAAAAGTCCAAAAATTCATCACTGTCCTATTTTTTATCCCCAAGAGGAAATGAAATAATGAAGCAACTTCTAGCTGGGAAGTGGTGGCACACGGCTTTAATCCCAGCACTTGGGAGGCAGAGGCAGGCAGATCTCTGTGAGCTCAAGGCCAGCCTGGTCTACAAGAGCTAGTTTCAGGACAGGCTTCAAAGCTACATAGAAACCCTGTCTCGAAAAACCAAAAAAAAAAGAAAAAAAGAAAAGCAAATTCTAAAGTCATACTGATGTGGGAGTTCCCTCTGTGTGTTGTGATTACCAAAAATGAATAAAGAAACTACCTTGGCCTGGATAGGGTAGAATTTATTGGGGGGGGGGGGATGGACTGAATGCTGGGAGAAGGAAGGCAGAGAGTGAGACACCATGGAGCCGCCAGAGTCAGACATGCCGAATCTTTGCTGGTAAGCCACTGCCACGTGGTAATATACAGATTAATAGAAAAAGGTCATATTAATATATGAATTAGCCAATAAGAAGCTAGAGCTAATGGGCCAAGCAGTGATTTAATGAATACAGTTTCTGTGTGATTATTTTGGGGCTAAGCAGCTGGGAATGACCAGGAGGCCCCCTGCAACAGTCATATAACTAGTAAAGTGGTGAAGCCAGGTGAACATACAGCAACAATTCCGACTGCCATGTAAAACCACTGATGTGGGATGTCCTGTATATGTGTTGCTTTTATTGGTTGATGAATAAAGCTGTTTGAGCCAATGGCTTAGCAGAGTAAAGCCTGGCAGGAATTCCAAACAGAGATACATAGAGAGAGTAGGAGAAGTCAGGGAGAAGACAGCCAGCCAGCCAGCCGCTGAGGAAACAAGACATGTAGAAAATGATGTAAGGCCACAGCCATGTGGCAATATACAGACTAATAGAAATGGGTTAATTTAAGATGTAAGAGCTAGTTAGAAATACGCCTGAACCATCGGCCAAACAGTGTTGTAATTAATAGCTTCTGTGTGATTACTCAGGTCTGGGCACCAAGGAAATGAAAATGTAGTCTCCATCTACTAACCACATCGTAGTTAATGGCTTAGCTGAATAAACAAGTGAGAACTTTAAAGCAATACAAGACAACATGGGCTAACAGCATGAAAAGGAATGACACCATGATATACTAAGAAATAAATATGATCTCTGCTCTTTGTTCCCAATGTTTAGCCCAAAGTTTCACTTCTTAGACTCTCTAGAGCAGTGGTTCTCAACTTGTGGGTTGCAACCCCTTGTGGGAGGGGGATGTCGAATGACCCTTTCACAGGGATCACATATCAGATACCCTGCATATCAGATGTTGACATTGCGATTCACAACAGCAGCAAAATTAGTTATAAAGTAGCAACAAAATAATTTTATGGTTGGGGGTCACAACATGAGGAACTGAATTAAAGGGCCACAGCACTAGGAAGGTTGAGAATCACTAAGCTAGAGTGATAATAATCTTTTTATGATAATGAGATGGCTGGTCACTGGGGAAGGGGGAAGTCCTAAGATAGCTTCCAGATGTGATTGGTTCCCCAGATAAGTCCAAATCATGATTAAAATAATCATAAAATATACTCCAACTTGATTTTCTCCCATCTTATCAACGACTGAATAGAAAAAGGCTAAAAGATGAGTTGGTCACCATTAGTTAAAAATGCAATAAATCATACCCAAGTGTAGTAGTATTCCATCTGTATTTTAATAAATAAAGCTTGCCTAAAGATCAGAAAAGTAAAACAACCACATTAGCCAGCCTTATAGACAAGGCAACCATGACACGCACTTTTAATCCCAGTAGCCACAGTAGCTTGCCATAGAAACCAGGCAGTAGTGGTACATGGCCTTAATTCCAGAACTAGAGATGATAAAATGGGAGGAGACAGCTCTCAGGCTCAGTCTCATTCTGAGATTCTAGGAGGCAGGATCACCATTTCAAACTGAGGTAGAGGCAAGAACCAGTGGCTGGCTGCTTTGCTTTTCTGATCTTCAGGTTGAACCCCAATATCTGTCTCTGAGTTTTTATTAATCGTGCTTCCCTCGAAAAACCCAAAGGGCAGCCTGATGGATATAGTTACTCTAGGGGTCTGGACTATAGCAGGACCAGAGAGTTCCCTATACCTATCCACATACCGTGCCCTCTGCATCTTCTCTCTCTTTGGCAGTTTATCTGTATTCTCTGCAGTATTCTTCATAATACCCATCATAGACTAGCACTCAATTCAAATATTTAAAACCACAAGTATTTTGAGCACTGACATGACTCCAGAAGCAAAAATTCCATATCTAGTCTTCACATAACAAGCTAAAGTAGTAACACTGGTATACTCAAAATATTGCACAAAATTACCCTCCAGCTATGTAAGGTATGTATCAAACGTCACTGACTTCAATGTTCAAACCGTATCTCCTTCCCTAAGATATTGACTTACATTCATACAAATATTATGAAAGTTTTAAAAGTCTAAAATCAGAAATACTTGAGCAAAAACTTTTCATATAAAAAATATTCACATGTACAACAGGTCAACAACAACAACAAAAGTACCCCAGAGTTCTGTGGGCTGCTCCAGCAAATAAATCAAACCTGTGATGACGCTTTGATAACCCATGCTTTTAGGGAGTTGTTCATAAATAAAAACATAATCTAAAACTCGGAGCAAGCATCTAAACTGAGGCTTAAATAGGACTGAACCTGCAGTGTGTGAAATAGATTATCAGAAAAGAATTTAATTGGGTCATCCATGTGGTTTCCACTGGAGAAGAAGATTTCAGGAGATGTACTGCTACCAGGAATAAAAGGACATTGTATATTACCTTATATTACTTAGTATCAGCTTTTTTTGTTTTGTTTTTGTTTTTTTTTTTTTTGAAACAGGGTTTCTCTGTAGCTTTGGAGCCTATCCTGGATAATTATAAATGATTATGGAGTCAATATGAGTTTCAACATACATGAAGCAAACATTACAGAATCCAACAAGACGTAGATATATCAATTATACTTCAAGATTCAAAATTCTTAACAACAGCACATTAGTAGTTAGAAAACTCAGTAAAGATATCTAGCCCATGAATAATGTTATCATCCAACTTAGATTAATTGAACACTACAATCAACCAGGTTTAAAAAAGAAAGTATTCAAGTACACATGTTTCCTGGTACATTCAACACAAACATACACAGAACTGTAAATTTGGAAGGACTGAACTCCTACAGAAAATGCTTTCTGAACACAAAAAATTAAAATGAAATTAATAAAAAAGTCACTTGGAATTTTCTAAATATTTATAAGTATACAAGTCAAAGAATCCTAAAGAAAAAAATTAAGAGATAACTAAACTATCAGATTACAAAGTAAAGCTAAAGACACTTGGAAATTTATAACTCCTGAGTGCTAATGTTAGAAAAAAGGTTTGCCACTAGTATTCAGAGTTCACACCATATGCTAAGAAAAACAAGGTATTAAACCAGAAATAAAGGAATGGTAAGTTGAAACCACTGACTACACGAAGACAAATACACATCAGAGTAAAAAGGTGACTGGTTCTTTGAAAACTCCTATCTAGACTAATTAGTAAGAAAAAAAAGAGACAAACTACTATTAGAATTGTTTTGAAAAGCATATTGCTACAAATTCTTCAAACATGAAAAGTATATTAGGAACAATTATTGGTATCAATAAATTTGACAATTTAAAAGAAGTAGAGAAAATTTCTTGAAACATATAGATTATCACAGCAGACATCAAACAAACTATATTAATAACCTCAGGTCTAATAAAAATTGAAATCAAAATCAAAAGGCTTTTACCTCAGAGAAAATTCCAGGTTCAAACAGGCCCAGTAAATTTATTCGTGAAATCTTTAAACATCTATCCATTTAATGCTAGTCTTATAAAATCTCTTAGGAAAGAAATAGGAAATAGATCCTTAATATGATGAATATCAGCATAAATATCCTCATAGAAAAATGAAGCAGAGAGACAGAAGGAAAAGAAGCTACATAGTAATAATTGATGTGTGTGTGTAAAGGTTATTAAAAAATTCTTTTTTCCTATTTTTTAATTGATTTTATTGAGCTTGACATTTTTCTCTGTTCCCCTCCCTACCTCTTCCTTCCCCTTCAACCCTCTGTCATGGTCCCCATACTTCCAATTTACTCAGGAGAGCTTGTCTTTTTCTACTTCCCACATAGATTAGATCCATGTATCTTAGGGTCCTCATTGTTGTCTAGGTTCTCTGGGACTGTGATTTGTAGACTGGTTTTATTTGCTTTATATTTAAAAACCACTTATGCTCCAAAGGCTACAGAGAGACACCTTGTCTCCAAACACCAAAAAAATAAAATAATATAAAATAAAATAAAAAATAAAAACCCTTTATTCTAAACAAAATAAAAATTAATAAAAAAATAAAAACCATTTATGAGTGAGTACATATAATAATTGTCTTTCTTGGTCTTGGTTACCTCACACAAAATGATGTTTTCTAGCTCCATCTATTTGCCTACAAATTTCAAGATGTCGTTATTTTTTATGGCTGTGTACTGCATTTTCCTTATCCTTTCTTTGGTTGAGATGCAATTAGGTTGTTTCCAAGTTCTGGCTATGACAAACAATGCTGCTATGAACATAGTTGAGCACATGTCCTTGTGGTATGATTAAGCATCCCTTGGACATATACCCAAAAGTGGTATTGTTGGGTCTTGAGGAAGGTTGTTTCCTAATTTTCTAGAAATTGCCACACTGATATCCAACACGGCTGTACCAGTTTGCACTCCCATCAGCATAAATAAACTGTCATCAGTGTTTTTGATCTTGGCCATTCTTACAGGTGTAAGAATCTCAAAATTGTTTTGATTTGCATTTCTCTGATGACTAAGAATGTTGAGCATTTCCTTAAGTTCTTTTCAGCCATTCTAGATCCCTCTGTTGAGAGTTCTCTGTTTAGGTCTGTACTCCATTTTTTTTATTGGATTATTTGTTCTTTTGATGACCAATTTCTTGAGTTCTTTGTATATTTTGGAGCTTAGACCTCTGTCTGATGTGGGGTTAGTGAAGATCTTTTCCCATTCTGTAGGCTGCAATTTTGTCTATTGACCATGTCCTTTGCTTTACAGAAACTTCTCTATTTCAGGAGGTCCCATTTATTAATTGATTCTCTCAGTGTCTGTGCTACTGGAGTTATATTTAGGAAGCGATCTCCTGTGCCAATGTGTTCAAGTGTTCTTCCTACTTTCTCTTCTGTGAGGTCAGTGTAGTTGGTTTTATGTTAAGGTCTTTGATCCATCTGGACTTCAGTTTTGTGCCTGGTGATAGATATGGGTCTATTGTCATTCTTCTACATGTTGATATTCAGTTTTGCCAGCACCATTTGTTAAATATGTTTTCTTTTTTCCATTTTATATTTTTTGCATCTTTGTCAAAATCAGGTGTTCATAGGAGTGTATATTGATATTTGGGTCTTTGATTCAGTTTCACTGATCCTCCTGCCTGTTTTTATGCCAATACCCAGTTGTTTTCAGTACTGTAGCTCTGTAATAGAGTTTGAAGTCAGGGATTGTGATGCCTCCAGAAGTTCCTTTACTGTACAGCATTGTTTTGGCTATACTGGGTTTTTTGTTTTTCCATATGAAGTTGAATACTGTTCTTTCAAGGATGGTGAAGAATTTTGCTGGGCATGGCACTGAATCTGTAGATTGCTTTTGGTGAAATTGCCATTTTTACTATGTTAATTCTACCAATTCAACAACATGGGAGATTTTTCCATTTTCTGGTGTCTTCTTCAATTTCTTTCTTCAAATATTTAAAGTTCTTGTCATACAGGTCTTCCACTTGTTTGGTTAGAGTTACTCTTAGATATTGTATGCTATTTGTGGTTATTGTGAAGTAAGCCTGAGTCAGGACCTCTGCAGGTAGCAGTGCTGAGTCTGGGACCTCTGAGGGAGTAGGCCGGAACCAGAGACCTATGCAGGTCCGAGTGCAAAGGTTCTTTTAAAATAACTGGCAGGTCAAATCCATCAATATATAAAATGGAACGTAACACAAGTGAGGTTTGTCTCAAGGACAAACAAGGTTGGTTCAGTAGTCAAAAAATAATGTAATTCACTACATTAACATCTAGGGGGAAAAATCCATTCACCTAATTTCAATGAGTGTATTAAAAGCTATCTATTCACAATAAAACACCCACACTCATAAAGAAAAGAGTAGAAATTTAGCAAATTAGGGATGAAGGGGTAACTTCTTCAATCCAGAGAGAGCACTTACAGAACACCTATAACTACACCATCATTGATGGTAGAAACAGACACCTCTGTCTTTAAGAGTAGCAACAAAACAGGGATGCCCAGTCTCATCATTTCTAGTCACCATTTGGGAGGAGGTCCTAACCACTGCAATAGTGCACACCTAACATGACAACATACACAGAAAATGCTAAAAGATAACAACGTGACTAAAACTAAAGTGAGTCTTGGAAGAGCAAGACGCAAACTCAAAACTAATTGCTTATATACCAATAATGCCAAATACAAAATTCGAAATTTAAGATTTTTACTATTTTTATAACATGTATGTTTCTGTCTATAGGTATGTATATACGTGCATATAAGAAAAGGTGTCAGAGGAGGTCAGAGGCTACTGGAGCTGGAATTATAAGTGCCTGTGAGCCATTGAGTATGGGGGCTAGGAACTCAACTTAGATGGTCTGCTCTTTATCTCTGAGCCATCTTTCCAGGCCCAAAATTTTAAATTTTAAAATGTCACTTTATTTTGGCCTCAAAAACATAATACATGTAAAGACAAATTAATAACACATGTGCAAGACTAACATGGTGAACACTGAGAAATGCTAAAAGAAACTAAGGAAATCTAAAATAAACAGAGATGCTATGCTCATTTATCTGAATACTCAGTACTGTGATGACATAGAGTCTGCTCAAATTACCTACAGATTCAATATATTTGCAATCAAAATTCCAGCAAATATTTTTATAAAAACTAACATGGGCAGGGAGATGGTGATACACACCTTTAATCTCAGGAGGCAGAGGCAAGTGGAACTCCATGAGTCCAATGCCAGCCTGATCTACAGCGTTAGTTCCAAAACAGCCAGGGCTACACAAAGAAGCCCAGTGTGTATGTATGTGTCGGGAGGGAAGAACCATCCACTGACATGATGCCAAGCATACACCTTTAATCACAATATTTCTGTGAGTTCAAGATCAACAAAGGTGACAAAGGGAGAACTTGGCTCAGAAACAAAAAATGAAAACCACCACTGACAAGGCAATTCAAAACTGACAAAACAAAAGCTATGGTTTGAAAACAGAATGTTCCTCACAGGCACATGTTTTTTAACTATTGGCCCCCAGTTGGTGGTGCTGTTTTAGAAGATTCTGGAACATTTAAAAAGCAAGGTCTAACTGGAGGAAGTGGATATCTAGGGGTTGGGTTTTGAGGCTTATAGCCCCAGTTCCTGCCCCATCTCCTTCCTTATCTCTCCAGAAGTGAGCAAGTAGCCCCATACTCTTAGTCCCACAGCTAACGGTCATTCTGGCCACTACATCTTCCACACCACTGGACCACAAGCCATGAGCCAAAACAAATCTTTCCTCCCTGTCGCTTTTGCCAGATACTGGATCAGAGTTAAAAATAACACAACCACTAAAACAATTTTATGAATAATCAAAAATAAGAGGGCTAATTCTATCTGATTTTAAGACAATGTAATACAATGTGCTCTTGTAATTAAACACCCACCCACACAAACAAATCAGTTGAAACACATACACCTAATCTTCAACAGAGGTACCAGGGAAAGAAAAGTCTTAGCACAAATGATACTTGGACAAGCAGAGAGACAATAACATTAATTGCCATTTACAAACATTGACTCAAAATAAATTATAGTAAACACAGGGCAAAAATTCTAACTAGGGGCCAGTGAGATGGCTCATCAGGTAAAGGCTCTTTGCCATCAAGCCTGACAACACAAGTCCAGTAATGGGAATCAACAAGGTAGAAGGAAAAAACCAACTTTTGCAGGTTGTACAGTGTGTGTGTGTGTGTGTGTGTGTGTGTGTGTGTAATGAGAAATAAAAATTAAAAGGGTATATATTTCACAAACCTTAATTTTTCCCTAATTCTGCTAAAAGACATAGGTTTGTATACTAAAACAAGGTACCTTAAATGGACACTTGGCAAAGACGAAGTTAACCAAAATTGAAAACTGCTCTTTGAAAGAAATTACTAAAAATAAAATAAAAATTATCCATAATACAATGAAGACAATTCAAAAAGGCTTTTTATCTGAAACTGTTCAAGTTTCTTGTTTGAATTTGTTGCTTATTATGAAACAGGGTCTCACTATGTATCCCAAACTGGCCTTCAATTGGCAATCCATCTACCTCAGCATCCAGAGCATAGGATTACAGGTATGTGCCAAGCATAAACTATCATGAAAATACAAATATTTCTTAGATAAAAATACAAAGAAACCAATTTAAAATAGGTACAAGATTCATTTCACCAATAACGTGGATAATCAGTAAGTAAATAATAAATGTTAAATATTATTAGTCATTAAGGATATGCAAGGAGCAGTATAGCTTGATTTTTAAGGATTTAACATCAGAAGTTACCTTTTCAGAAAATGCCACAGACTAGTTTGCTATAAGAGTAAAAGTACCACAGGGAACCCTTGGCTGAATATAGTAGGCCCTATAACTCACATATTTGTAAAAGCAAGGCATTTTCAATTTATACTATGGACATAAGCCTTTAAGTTAACAACCTTGCTTTTTCCTGAAAAAAAAAAGCATTATGATTCTAACAATAATCTAACCTATAATAATAATCTACCAATAATCCAGATCTAGTATGCACATGCTGTGAGAATAAGGCATGAATATTCAATTTTAATTTATTTATTTCTCCTCCAAAACATTCTGGAGTCTCTCGCTGACTCATCAGTAGAAGGTGAATGCCAAAGTCTCTTCCTAACTAAAAAGTTTATAGCAATTGACAGTATAACTCAATGAATTCCCTACCTGAAATAAGAGATTTCAGAGTGCAATAGTGATAGTATCACTTACTCTAAAATATTCCATTTAGTTTTTTTTTTTAATGGAAAGGAAAACCATACACCATAACTTGGTATAGAATGTTGTTACTGAAGGATAGCTGTGAATGAAGGCGGTATAATCAAAACCCTGCACTTGATCTCTGGAGCTATCACACACTGGACTAACACAAGGCTTTGTAGGAAAGAGACTAGCAAAGGGGTCTGAGAGCCATTCTAAATGAACATCAAAAACACAAAAGCCATTCTAAATCTGAAAATACTAGAATAGTGTCCGGTAAGAAAAGAACACAAAAGGAAGAAATTCTAAAACCCTGGAGTTGTGAAGAAACAGGAGTCACTTAAGAGTCTAGGTGCCATGTAAAAGGATACTCTCAAGTACACAACTCCCAGAGGAACAAGGCCAAAAATGAAGATAGAAAAAAAGTATCATAGGAAATTGTATAATAAAGAAAAAGAGAAAATGGGAAAAATCACAGCTGTACAAGACAAGAGAGAATCATAAAATTGTAAGGATTCTTACAACCCTTTTCCAGCTATTAAAACAGACAAAAATAAAAAATAATTGCTGAAAGCAGCAAAATAGTTCCATACTATCAGCAAAGGAAATTATCACCTTATGAACACAGTACAGTCCCTCAAAACATGAAAAATTTAAAAATAAAATCCAGAAAAATCAGGAAATATATATCAAATAGGAAATACTTTTTCAACCCAAAACAATCACCTCAGAGAAGGTAAAAGTGATTGGACCAATACTCTAAACAGAACTGAGATAGTGCAAACAAGCATTAGAGGATATGAAAGTCACCATGAATTAGAAATCTAAAATTAGAAACAAAATATATAAAATACAGGGAGAAATCAAGGAGATAGTTGAATTCATAGCTGAAAGTTAGGAAGAAATACAAATCAGTTAAGAAATGCAGCACAAATAGCAAGATATAAAAGGGAGAATTGACTCAATAGAGTAAAAAGAGTTCACCACACATCTTATTAGACGCATGCATCCATATCTAGTGTCATTTCACTTGATTTCTGTAATTCTCCTACCGCTTCATAATAACTCACAAGCCAGAATACTTGAGACATTCATTCACATGAGCAAACGGTTTTCATTGTAAAGTGCCACATTTTACATACTTATGTATTACTTAACTGAACATGGCTGAAATTACATTATTTACCCTTTCTTTTCCTGTATCACTGGCAAAGTTTCTGAGTTTGTTTCCCTAACCTCACTCATCTATGAACCTATATGATTCTCTAATAGGAACACATATGCTGTGTTACAAAACTGTGTGTGAACATGTGAGTCAGTATAACACATAGTTTTAGCACCATCTACTGAAGAAAGAAGGGAGAGA
Source organism: Myodes glareolus (assembly GCF_982192425.1). Classification (NCBI taxonomy): domain Eukaryota; kingdom Metazoa; phylum Chordata; class Mammalia; order Rodentia; family Cricetidae; genus Myodes; species Myodes glareolus. Next base: position 28,853,368 of record NC_142049.1, on the reverse strand, counting down.
AGAAGGAAGGGAGAAAGGGACAAAGAAAATAAGTAAATCTCACTGTAGCAATGAACACAACAGTGTCCAGTTGTGAGTTTCTAAATACCATTCTCCAAAACAGAAAGCCAAGGATTAAAAAGGATTCTAGGGTTGAGATGGAGAGCTAGACAACCTGGAGTTTCTTGTTAGAGAGTGTTCGGAAAGAATACACATTATGTCAGAAGGACACAGGAGAAAGGGAGGAGCTTTTCAGTGGTCAGACTAGAAACAATCTGAGCAACATGATCTACAACACCAGATTAACACCTATAAAATAACATGGGTATCTTTGAGTCTGCACTGATAATAATGAATCAAATGTAAGTGAATGAAAAGGAACACTCTTCATCACAGTTATCAACGAATAAATAAAAAGAAACTACAAAATCACCAATAGGTAAATATTTTCAGCGATAGATGATAAAATGAATGGATGAGAGTGTGAAGAGACACTGGAAATTAGCAGAGCCTCAATATATCTTCCTGAAGATATGTATCAATTATAAAGAGAAAACATGACCTCACAGAGAAGACAGCAGACCCCATCCTAATTAAGTGAACAGATAACATCAGTAATAGGACACTGACATTATATACTCCGGACTCAAAGCATACCCCCTAATGGAATACTGTTACTTCAGTGACTACAGCAAAAAGTGCCAAATCCCAAACACGAGGGAAGCATCAGTGAAATCTATACAGCAGGGCAATAGACAAAATAATGACAGAACTCCTTAAGAGCATCTTTAAGGACAAGGAAAGACTGAAGATAAGAGAATTAAGGAGACTAAAGAGACACAAGGATCCTAGAACAGAAAAGAGTTCTTAATAGGCAAATTGATAAAATTTAATAGTTTAATGGTACCATAACATGATTGTGTTCCTGGTTTCAATAGTTACACTATAAACTATGGTTTTAGAAGATGTCCAACATTAAAGGAAGCTTCATAACTTCTTTCACAGAAACATTCTACACTATTTTTTCAAGCTTTTATCCCCCCAACATAATTCCACAGTCAAATCGAAGTTGTCTATTACTGCGAAGAACTTTTAAAAAAATACATACATTAGTCCAATTTATACAAAGACTAAGTAAATTAAAATAATTCCTATGATAATTCAAAATGATCTATCAATGGCTCAGTACCCCTTTGTTCCAATTAACATCCAATATGTTACACTAGAAAGAATAAAATATATACACACAGAATGACTTTTGTGGGACAAAAATGAGTATTGCAAAGTACAATGCCATATACTACCTGGTAATATATATGTCATTTTAAAAGTCCAAGTTAAAAATACAGACTATAAATAATGACTAGGACAATGCTAAGATGTCTTACATTATTCACCTCATTTTAAATTTTTAATTAAAATATAATTACATCATTTCCCCCACTTCTCTTTTCTCCCTTCAACATCTCTCTCATTTCCCCTCTCTTTAACCCTTTCCAAGTATGTCCCTCTCCTCTCAAAGTCATGGTCTCTTTTTTAATTATTGTGCATAAATTATATACTTGTAAATATATAAAACATTTATCCCAATCATTTGTAAATTTGATATTTCACAATTTTTAGCCACTACTTAACATCAGTTTTAATAGCTGGAGCAATTTAGTTACTATGGGTAGTCATTTTTAATGCCTGGATCATTAAATAATCTCCTGCTTTGTTGGGGGGGGATGTCTTTATTGGAAAGGGTATTTTGTTTTCACTTTAGAAGGCAAAGCTGAAAATACAGCATCTGAAATTTTTCACTTTTATTTTCCAAAGCCAAACACTGAATATCTTGAAATTATTAAGTCAGGGTCTCCCACCTTAGGGCAGACACATCCTCAGAATTTTTTTTTCCCTAATAGGTAAGTCCTTTCACTTCCCTAACCACTTAGTTTCTTTGTTTCCATTCCTCTTTCAACACCCATTATAGGACAGAATTCCTAAGCCCGGTCATTACCAAGATCTGTTGCACCTCTACTAGTAAAGTTACACATTATGCTCTCTGACTACATCTGCTAGGGCATATCTGAAATCTCTTCCCTCTGTACTTCCTCTACCAGTTAACAGTCCATTCCTTCCACAATTGCCCAACATACAAACTTTATTATATACCCCATCACTGATTCCTTTACTCCTATTTCTATATTTCAAATTTGTTTCTTCAATCCTTTCCCTACTACTGTTATCCAAGTTACTGTGCCTTTTCCCAGTTTAAACCTCCCAATCATTCTCTCTGACCATCAAACTCAACCATTCCAAATGTTGAAACAAGTCTCCACAGTGTCACTCCCACACCCCATGCTGGGAATCAAACCCAGGGCTTTACACGTACTCTACTCGGATAGAGCTCTAGCTAGACCCATCCCATAAGTATTGTTCCTTTGACTGATTTCTTCCTTGGCTTAAGATGTTTCAAATTCATTGGATAAAGTACAAATACCTTAACAAAGCTGAAAAGATTTTTCATAATCTGGTCCCTATTTAGCCTTATCTTCCACTACGACTAGGTGCATGCGCACTTTTCCACTTCCTACAACTTCAGTTGTTGGAAGAAGGGAGCTTGTTGGTTCCCGGCTGTCTGGCTAGCTTAGACCAAAATAACCACACAGAAACTGTATTAATGAAATCACCACTTGGCCCATTAGCTTCTTATTGGCTAGCTCGAACATATTAATTTAACCCACTTCTATTAGTCTGTTTATCACCACGAGGCCGTGGCCTACCAGCAAAGTTTCAGCACGTCTATCTCCAGCAGCGGCTCCATGGCATCTCTCTGACTCTGCCCTTCTTTCTCCCAGTATATAGCCTAGCTTTCCCCACCTAGTCCTGTTCTTCCCTGCCATAGACTCAAAACAGTTCTCTATTCATTAATCAATAAAAGCAACACAAAAACAAAAGGACCTCCCACATCATTTTCCCTTTCTGTTCAAACAAAAAGGAACTTTTTTTTAACTTTAACTTTAACATAGTAAGATTACATATAACAAAACAGTTATCAAGCAAGAATTACAGTTACAACACTTATATCTACTTTATCTTTTATCATATCTAAGCAAAACTATCTATTCTTCAACTCCATCAAAGACTCCAGAAGGATATAATATTAGCTAAGTAAACAATAAGTCCATTGTTAAGCAACTTACAAAACTCTAGAATTGACTGAGACATCTCGCTACCCAAGGTTCTTCTGTACCACTGGGACATCCAATCTTCAGCCCACAGGCCCATAGTCCATGGAGCAGGAAATTTCAAAGACAGTTCCACCTATATTAGCAATTTGTCAGTCACTTTCTTCTGTGTTCTGCAGAATGTCTAGCAGACTCTTCCATAAAGCAGGAACCCCAAAGGATAGTCTGACTTTTAGGCAAGTTAAGAAGTCTTTTCTGCGGGTGCCACATATCCAGTTCATCAAGCAGTCCAGGCAAGAGCAGTCTCCTGCCCAAATGACTAACCAACTCCATAAGGAGCCTCTTCAATGCCCATCATCCTCTTGAAGTAGCTTGGTGCTGCCAGGAGCACTGCTCAGTCATATGGTGCTCTCAAGTTTCTTTAAAGCAATCTGAACTGTTATCCTTCACACACACGTAGTCAACTCTATTCTCCCTCTTTACGAGTCTAAGTCCCATTCACATTTTTTGTTTTGTTTTTCTTGAAGGATGGTATATCTTTATTTAAAAGATTCATAATGGGTTGAGGCCCTATGAAATTTCTCCCTTCCATATTAAGTATGTCTATTGGTTTTGTACTTCTTTGGATCTTGTTTAGGTAGCCATGTTGTTAAGGTATCATGGGTATAGCTTCCCTGTCGTGTCTTGGAGACACGCAGCAGACTTCCTGGTTCTCTGGCTCTTACAAACTTTCTGCCCACTCTTCCTAGATGTTCCCTGAGCCTTGGGTGCAGGGGCTGTGTTGAAGAGCTATCAATTAGGCTTGAATTCAGATACCAATTCGTTGGAGCTAAATACTCCTGGCTTTTGAAACTGGCTTAATTGTTCCTTCTATGTGTTTCCAAAATATTTCACACTGTATGCCTTCAACACATCAAAACCAAGCAACCAGCCAAAGCAGAATACAAACACATGTTATCTCCAACATTCTCAGCTAACTATAAAAGCCAAGCCTTGCTCACATACATTCCCTAGCACTTCAATGAAACAAATAAATAAGGCACAGAAAACTAAAGTAAAACTACCAAAGTAACAGAATGATTAGCAAAATAATTCTAACTCTGATTCCTAACTCAAGAGCAAATATTCTTTGCACCATACATTGTGGCACTTAATTTTACTTCCATAAAAAATTTATGTTAATTAGGTATACAGTATGTGACAAAATTAATAAAGATTTAGATGTAATCTCATTTTATAATTTGGTAAGAAAATTATAAAGCAACAATATCAAGATTACACATTGATATTCATTAATTACATATTTTAATCACAAGAATCAGATTGTTTAAAAGCAAAAAATTTAGGCTATCATTTATTCTGATATGGCAAAGTTATAAAACTAAACACGAGTTAGTAATTCACTTAAAAGAACAGATTCTACAAAATTAAAACATAACAAACATGAGTACTAATTTTCATATGAAACAACATTGAATCATTTTGATTACATATTAAAAGCATATGGCTAACTACCATGTTCAAATTATTATAAAACACACTTATTGAGCATATAGAGACATACGAAATAGGATCCTCCTCCCAGGAAGCTCAAATACAATTTGGAAAACAAGGACAAACCCCTGAAGAATTAAGTAGAAGAATCAGGAGCAAAGAGTCATGCATTACTTGAAACTCTTAACATTTCATCAAAGGGCTGGAGAGTAAGCTTTAGTGATAGCAATAGCCTGGGTATAGACAGGCCTCTGGATTTGATGGTGGAGAGGGGAACTTTTTCTCCCAAGTTCTGGGAATAGAAAGACAAACTACAATCTACCACCTGAGGAACCAATGTAAGTTAGACATTTCTTAGTTTGACAAGTTGAAAGGATCCTAGAACAATGTAACTTCGATGACATTATCTACTGTCCAGTTCTCCATTTCTTTATACTCATATTTACTTAAAGGGATGGAAGGGAGGTGGAGCTGAGGAGAGGGCTCAGCACTGGCTGTTCTTCCAGAGGCCATAGTTCAATCTGCAGTACTCAGAACACAGTGGCTCATAACTGTCTGTAATTCCAGTTCTAGGGGTTCCAAAGTCCTCTTCTGGCCTCTGTGAGCATCACTCAAAGTTATACAAAGATATTCATGCAGGCAAAACATTTGTACATACAAAATACTTTTTTAATAAAAAAATAAACACAAAATCATGTTATAACAAACTCTAGAATAGCAGCAAGAAAAATCCTAAGATCAGTCCAGACTATCTTATTGTTCTATAAAATAAGAAATGATCCAAAAATTATGAGAACATGTCAAAACAAGCAATGAGTGAAACCAAATAGTTACCATTAACCAAAATTTATAGAGAATAACCTATGTGATTTAAAAAGGAACCTATGAATTCATATTGATACCAATGAAACAGGTGAGAAAGAAAATCCTTTCACAACAGAATGGAGTACCCACTAAACAGCGTAAAACAAGTCAGAGAAAAACCCTGTCTGTCATCACTGTGTGTGTACCTGACTCAAGCAAAAATCACCAAGGAACGCCAAAACCATTACCTGAACATTTTTGGGTACACTGAAACAGATGCTTCAACAACAACAAAGGACACCCTTCATAACAGAAAACCCTGGCAGGCAAAACTTTCACTGAGCAATCACAGTAAACAGCACAATCATCATCAGGCTGACATTCAATTACCTTCAGATGTGATGAAGCACATGTCATCACTTAACACGAAACTGTGCCAGAAGGACATTACCTGAATGTAATTACGAAGAAGCAAACGAAGAAATTTTAAATGATCAACAACCCTACCAAAATAAAAGCCCTACATTCTTTAAAACTATTAATGTTTAGAAAGACCAAAAATGGTGGAAGAACTTTCAGATTTAAACAATGCAAAAGCAATAACAACTAAATGCAACACATAACATCAGAATAAAAAATGCTATTAAAATTTTTACTGGCACAGCTGGAGACTATTTGAATATGATCTGTGTCAAATAATAATATCAACATTCAATTTCTTACACCTACCAGAGAATGATTATGGAAGAATATGTTTCAGTTACTAAGAGGTACTAGATGAAGTACTTAGGAGAAAAGAATCACAATGTGCGTAACTTAATCTCAAACAATTCAATCATATAAATAATGGAAAAGGGAGCAAATGGGAGGAAGGGGGGAGGGAGGGAGGGAGAGAAAAAGGAGAGCTATACAGCAGGTTTATGGCATCACAGTACAGTGTATGTTAACAGAACATATATTTCTTAAGTGCTTTCCTGGTTAGCAATGTACACACACATTCATGCAGCATTTCCAGCCATTATTATACAGGCACCTGTATGTTTGGTCTTAGCTGTGTTTCTGATCTTAATCAAATAAACATGCATCCTGTGGCATTCTCCAGAAGATGTAATCAGGGAGCTTCAAACTGTAAATAAAGCAATAATGTTTCTAGGATCTGTGGTCGCTCTGTAAACACAGAGAGTGACAAAAAAAGGAAGTGATAAAGCAAACGTGGCAGATGTTGACACCTGGCCAGTCTAGATGATAGATCACTTTATTACTCCTGTACTTTTTCAAAGCTGGAATTTTTTCCAAAATTATTTTTTAAGTCTCTGTCAAAACTAAAATTTTACATTTTAGAAAATTAAGTCATATCTGAAAAGAAAATAACTACTAGTTTCTTTGCTCCCTTTCATAATTCATGTGATCAAATTAAATCTACCATCATTAACAAAAAGGTCTTCAGTATCAAAACAAACTATATACTAAAGTAGTACCCAATTTGCAAAAGCCCACCTCTAAATCAACTCTTTATCATATGGAATAATTTTCACTATTACAAATGATGGGTAGGTTCCTAGTGTTAGCCACAAGTTTCAAATTTTTCCTTAGCAATACAGTAAACTTGTAGTGTGTTTCTTGAATACTGTGTTAAACTGGAACCTTTCTGAAATAATAGGTAAAATTAGCTGGATAAACTGAAAGGAGAGAATGGAAGCAGGGATAATTTGGTTGAGCAAGGAACAATAAGATTATTCATTTCAAAACAGAAATACATACACCCTTTAGTAAGCAGGGCTACCACGCTGACTATGAGAAGGCAAACCAACTCTCAGGAAATGCCACTGGTCCTCAAGAGCTCTCAGATTCCTCCCTTTATAATGATGATGAAACTATGCTAATACTTACAGAAAATGCATGTTAGGGTTTATGATCTAGAAAGTAAAATTTTAAAAATATGAATTGAGAAAATGGGGTGTCAGTTATTTCAGTTGATTAGAGGAACCAACTTCAACATTTCCTCAGAATTCACTCCTTATCAACAGGACGGTAGATACAGACCATAGGTGAGCTGGTCTCTGATCTAGCAGGAGAATGGGATCAGTCACAATACCCTAAAATGAGATTTATTTTACAAACAATATATGTACCTTAGAGCTTTGGAAGGCATACAAGAACAGAGAGAAAAACTCATCAAGAGAGAGTAAAGCTGGAACCTTGGACAAGATAACATTTGAACTAGGACTTAAAGGGTAAGTAGTTCAGTAAGTCTATGAGCAAGGGAACGTTTCAATCACGGGAGAAAACATGAACAAAAATACAAAATCACTCATTCCAATACTCCATATCTTCAAGTGCAGACAGTGTACTGTGAATGACTGACAAGATCTCGTTGCCTTTGTGGAATTCATATTCAGATAATGGGGAAAAGACCACAAATATAGCAAAAACTGAACAAATCAGGCTACACAGAAGTGTCTTAAAGGAAATAATCCATGTGTGAGTGTCCTGGTTAATTGGGGTGGGGGGGTCAATATGACACTAGCTTGTTATCTATAAAGAACCTCAACTGAGAAAATGTCTCCATCAGATTGTCCTATGGGCAAATCTGTAAAGTATTTGCTTGATTAATGGTTAACATAAGAGGGCCCAGCCCACTGTTCACTGACACCCCTAAACAGGTGGTCCAATACTGTGTAAGAAAGCAGGTTGCACAAGCCACGAACAGCAAGTCAGTAAGCAGCACTCCTCCACGGCTTCTGCTTCAGTTCCTGCCTCCAGGTTCCTGTCATGAGTTCCAAGCACTTGAGGGTTGGAAGCTGGAGGATCAGGAATTCAAGATCATCCTGAGCTACATAGCAAGTTCTTGACCACCCTAGGCTTGTCTCAAAAAAGAGAGAGTAGGTGTGAAGGTGGGAGAACTCACAGGAGGTTACTGAAGTAAATTACATAAAAGACAATGATAACTAAGAACAAAGAAGCAATAGAGACTAAAAGATGTGCTGAAGATGAATTGTTCAGAACAGGACTTGTGGATGAATTAGATTTGAGAATGAAGCAAGAATATTTTATTTCTGGCTTGAATGAAGTCATGTACTAAGGTGAGAACAGCCAGTAGAAACACAAGATTGTAGAAGGAAGAAAGAAAAGAATAGTGGAGAGGAAAAATCTAGCTCCATTCTTGCCATACTATGTTTGAGATTCCAAATGGAAATTTAAGTAGACAGCAAGCTCATAATTCTTATCTAGAAAGTTAAAAAAGTAGGAGTCATCACCTTGAAAACACAGGGCTATTTCAATAAAGAGCACACAGCTGGTCTAAGCTAAGGCAGAGAAACCAAAGGTTAATGGCTGACAGTCTGGAAAGATCAAAATGGAACAATCTTATGAGGTGAAGCCATTGCTAACTGCAGACACAGTAGCAAATATCAACACTACAGGAAAAATGACAGCATGCTATGCAACCAGTCATTCTACTATGACATACACGCACATTTTACTAAATATCTCCACAACTCTATGGAATCAATGTTATAACCAGTATTTTAAACAATGAGCCAGCCTCACACAGACAGAGGACTTCTCAAAGAACACAGGCACAGTTGTTGTTTTCACGGAACAGTCGGACTTTAGAGGGCTCTCTCTTAATCCTGTCTTACAGCCCTCTACGTATCTTTCATGTGCCTTCAAAGTTTTTGTTTCTGTTTTTTGGTTTTAAATGAACTGGTATGTAGGGTTGAAAATGGTTCAGTTGTTAAACGCACTTACAGCTCTTGCAAAGGATCTGTTCTTGTTTCCAATATCTACATAGTGGCCCACAACCATCCTTAACACCAATTCCAGACGATCTGACAACCTCTGAGGATACAAGGTACATGTGGTATACATATATATGCAGGCAAAATACACATAAAAGAAATTAAAAAAAAGAACTGAAATATTGGTCTGAATTTTAGAAATACAATTCTAACCTTAAATAATAGATAAACTTCTAAGAGTAAAGACCAAAGGTGAGAAAGGCAGATTCAGCGTTATACAATGACAGAGCATCTTGTGTTTTTTATCATCAGTTTAACAGTTATCTTACCAGGTCAAATAGAAAGTAGCTCTTTGCTCCAAGAGTCAGAAGTTGGATCTCAAACAAATCCAAGCCATACTGCATATGCATGCTGCCAGTGACAAGAACAACAAGGAGAAAAAGGACCAGCTCACAGAACAAAAACTCATCATCCATTACTGAAAACATTTCTCAAAGCATAAAACTTTTGTGAATTTTTTTTTATTTCTGCATAGAAAATAAAACTAACATTAATCCAAAACAGTCATTAAAAGATGTGCCTTGAAGGGCTGGTCATGAATGATACACTGGGTTTGAGCTTCAGTCATATAAGAAAAAATAAGCCTTGATATTTGTTAGAAATGTGATTAATGTCTGATTTTTACCTATGTTAGAAAATGTACTCTGGTTTCTGCACCACCAAGTTCTAACCAATGTAAGTAAATTATCTAATACTCTACAATACTGTATAAATATGATATGCCATCTCACACACAGTCTAGTGATTTAAACTTAGATGTGATTTCACCTTCAGTCATTATTAAGACACTCAATATTAAAATTAAATGTGATATTTATCAACTAGATCCAGTTAAAACAAATATTGCTAAAAGTTTGTAAATTAATATAAAAGTATTTATTAAAGCAGCACAGATCCTATGCTATAAGACTTTCAAATTAACCGATGAGCTTATACTATTTAATCATAATAAACTGGACAGAGGGTGTGCTTATCTTATGGTACACGGATAAAGTAAACGCAGATGAAGTCATTTGGCTTCACAGACAAGGCAAAATGAAGTATGAAAAACCCTGAGATTACTTACTAATAAAAAGCTATTTCAAGCATATTTATTCCAGGTAGGTGAACAATTTTTTCTTCTAAATTCAAATATTAAAGACCATGTCTTGTACTCTCATAACTAATATAAGACATAATTCACTGAAGATATTCAAATCTAATTCTAAAACAACTGAAGTAGAGACTAGAATCAAGTCACAATCACTAAAAACTCTAAAGTAAAACAGCCAATGAAAACATTTTATATATGATCTGAGAGTAAACTGGCACTGAACTATTTTTCCAAAATGCACACATGAGCACTCTCCTACACCAAGTCCTTGTGTCACAAACACTAAGCATTCTCACACTGACATATATGAACAATCTTCCTAGGAAAAGACACATGAAAGGAAGGAAAGAGGAAAACAAGGTAACATGCTTTTGTGTATCAAGACTCAAGCAGTGAGCTATGAACTCATCTCATTTAAAGTCTAACGCCATAGGACAGGTGGTACAATTCCACTTTATTGATGCTAGTTCATTAGTTTTGTCAGTAGTAAAGTTGGCATGAAAATCAAGATCTGACTAAAAAAATCAAAGAGCCTTCCTTCAAGGCTTGCAAATCAGAATCTTTGCACGAGTTTATCTATCTTAAAAATTCATTCAATTTCCCTATTTACTCTTCTTTAACTACTTAAACTGGAGAAGCCATCCACTTCTCAATTTACGAATAACACATTTATGAATATTTTTAATCTTGTAAAAAAGCAACAGTGGTCATTTTCAATACACAAAGCAGTATTCTCATTGCTCCTTCACTGACAAAAAGTTTACACTATACTTTGTAACATTCCTATGAACCATGAGTTTATCTTTAAAGGGGGAGTAAGATATGATAAGACAGAATGTTAGAAATTTAAATACCTCAGAAAATCCATGATTTTCATCACTGTATGTTACAATGAATTTGTCTTCTTACCAGACTAAAAGATGCAAGAGGAAAACTGATGGTTTTCCAAGTAGATTGACAAGCATGCTACTTCCCAAAAACAAATTTGATTGTGGACCCCTCCTAAATCAGAACACTATGTACTAAGATTTAACTTAACAAACATCACCTTCAAATACAAAGTTACAGTGAAAAAAATACAGAAAAATTGCATTTCCAATTACATTTACAAAAAAAATATCTTTGTCACATATACCTGCTGCAGAAACATAAAAACTACATAGAGAATTAAATTACTCTGAAGGCATAATTCCCCATGCTAACGTTACAATCATTTTTAAGCCTCAGCTCTTCCCTCCTTTGATCTCCCTCCAATTTTTCAATTTAATATCTTACTAGAAGAATAAAGAGCAAGTTTACCTTCATGAAAGACTATGACTTTATGGCTAACAACAGTACGGATGGAAGGCGACAGGTAGGTACGGTTGTCTTTGAAGAGGTCACTGTTCTTCACAAGCACTGACAGTTTTAGTACACACATATTTTTCACAACACTCTTACAACAAGAATTATTAATCTAGAGTCTGCAAGCACAAAAACAGCCAGTTTCCACCATTTTAACATTATTTAACTCTCAACCTTTGCAACAATGCGTACTGAGAATTAAAAGTAATTCAAGTTCAATAAATTCACAACACAAAATAATTGTACTATCTTATACGACATACAGATATGTTTCAGTAAACACTCCATTTGTATAGCATTACATTTACTACCATTTAAATCATCTTTGGGGAAACTTGTCTTCCTAAAAGCTGCCATTTACAAGCAAAGTAATAAAGTCAGAGCTCTGACAATACAAAAATAAAACAAAAACAAGACAAAAGTGGATATACAAGTGTCACAAATAGCCTAATAGTTGCTTCATCCTCATTTTCTAAATCTACATTTAAAAAAAATGTCATTTTTGTATGTTTGGGAAAAAAAACTACTTTGTTTACCTTTTCCACAGACTGTTCAAGCACTGCCAAGGTAACACAGATTTTAAAACTGACAACTAGACTACTTAGCAGTTGCCAAAACAACGCAGCTGGATTCTTAAAGGGAAAGTACTCTTGTGTAATATACACCTAATTACTGCTTTAGAGAACCTCACTGTCACACAGTAATGGATGATACAAGACATAAAGGGGACACAGCGCGTTACAAAGTTGAAAACTGTTATACAATATTAGTTTTAAAATACGTATACCGTTGTCAACACGTCGCAGCGGGTCTTCTAATTGCAGTTGCTGGAATCCCAATTTCCATAGTAAACTAGCGTTAACGCAATGTTGTATTCTATCTACACACGGTTCCCTACTGGATCATGACAGGAGGCTAGGAACCTATTTAAGGTCTGAGCAAGAATTTGATAGTTACACTTTCTCGGGGAGAGGGAGGAAATGCTAATTCAGAAATGCTCACCTTCCCCAAACTTGTCTGCGTTATCACCTATCTCTAATCCTCAACTGTCCAAAAACAGATGATATCGAACCCAAAGGCAAAGTTTCCATCTCACCACGCGCCCCCTGCGCGGCAGATCTACTCGACCGCAGCGAGCAGGGAGCGGGTCCCTTCTGCAGCCCCTACTTCCCGAGACCTTGCCCCGCACCCGCAGGTGCTGGGAGCCCGGCCGCCGCCCGGGCCAGCCCGACACACACCCTGCCACGGACATCCCACGGCGGAGTTCAGCCCCCTACCTTCCGCCCCAGCGAACCAACCTTTCCCCGAAGCAGAAGTGGGGGAACTTCAAGTGCGAGCACAGGGCCGGACACCCCCCACCCCACCCCGCACCGGAGGTCTAGCGCGCCGGAGGACCCCGCGGTTCGCGAAGCTACAGAAATGGACCGAGCGGCTCCGCGGCCCCCTGGGAACTCCGTCAACTTTCAGGGAGGAGCGGTGCGACGCGGCGGGGGCCCCCCGAGGTGGCGCGCTCGGGGAGGCGGCCCACGACGGTCTCACCCCCCCTTCACGGCCCCCAGCCGCCGCCGCGCCCGCAGCCCCCGGGCCCGCCCCGGGGCACCCCGCCCCCACTGCGCGCCGCCGCGCCCCTCTGTTTTCCCGAGGGCCCCGCCGCCCCGCGCCCAGCCTCGCCCCGGTGCCCGGAGCCCCGCGGGCGCCCCTCCTCGGCCGCGCCGTCCCCCCCTCACCCAGCGCACCCCCACCTCAGCGCGGTCCGACCCCCTTCCCAGCCGCCGCCACATCCCCGCAGCCCGCGGCCCCTCACCGGGTCTCCGCTACAGCCGGCGGGCACGCACAAGCCGCAGCCCCGGCCCGGCCCGCCACAGCACTCCGCGCCGCCCGGAGCCGCCTCCTTCAGCCCGGGACTCGCCGGGACATCCGCGCACGGATCCCCACACCGGGGCTATTTTTAGGAGTCAGGCCTCGGCCAGACCGGAACTCGTTCTTCGCGGCGCGCGTGCGCACTGCGAGGACGCCTTGGTGTCCCTCCGCCGGCCTTGCCTCTCCCTTCCTCTCGGCTTCCTCTCTTTCTTCTCTCTCTCGAGGTCCCCTTTTAGGGCCGATTTCTCCTCTCGGTGGGTCCTGAAGGGTTTGACATGGGCGAGACAAGGGGACAGGTCAAGAGAGTCACGCCGTGCGAACAGCTATCGCTGTTTCACAAGGGCATGAGGGGCGGACTATGTTTTTCCGGGTGGGTGTGGAGACAGATCACCCGGCACAGGAAGGAGATGACGGCGGCTTGGCGCCGGGGCTGCAGACTGGAGCGCTCTTCCCTCTGAAGGACCGTGTTCTCCTGGAAGGGATACCGGTCACTTGATGAGGGCCTGGGCGTGGCTCGGCCGGCGGCGTCGCGCCCCCACTGCCTCCTGGTCTAGCCCGGGCTCCGGTGTCGCGGTGCGTGACTGGTCCCCGCGCTTGGTCCACGGCCACAGCCGAGTCCGGTCACCGCGGGACGACCCAGACGCTCCGAGCCGAGGCCAGGTCCTTGCCCTCGTGCGTGCTGGGCCTGCCCAGACGTCGGCTCTCCACGCCCTCACTGTGGTCAGGGCCACATCTGTGTCCGAGCCTGGACAGCGGCCGGGTCACCCCCGCTGGGCCCCGTCCCTGGCCACTCCTTTCCAGCAGGGGCTTGGAAAGCAAAAGACACCTGGAGAATGAAGCAACCTGCCTATCTGGGCTGTTGTTAATAGTATAGCTTCAGCGCTAAGCTGTATCTCACTTAATCCTCACATCCCCTTAAAGTGCGAGAACCACTCTGAGCAAGCAGGGCCACACAGCGTCAGAGAAGGGCAATGAAGACTTGAACTCCTAACCACTGGGCGAACGGATTTTTCTAAGGGAAAAAGATGTCATTGAGACAGTGGTTGCGTTTTGTTAGGTCACTGATTTTGTCCAGAGAGGTCTTCTAGAAGTGAATCTCTGCTGGTCCTCATCGCAAAAGTCTCTACCCCTGTAGAGACTCCTAGCGTTGGATTGCTTGTGTCCAAACCCAGAGGTGCCCATGCGATGCCCGCAGACCCAACCATATATTTTCATTCGAAGATGAGCGATTCAATACTGTATTCGGTATTTTAAAACAAGTCACTGGGGTGGGTGAACAGACGTACAGAGGAACTGGGAAGTTACAAAGGAAACTGGAGGCTCGCTGGCTTCCTCCCTCAAGGACAACAAGGCAATGTGCTGGGGCGAGTCTAACACAAAGGCACTACAGAGATACCAGATACCAGACACTGGAAAATAAGCGCAGAGCCTCTCTTCAGTGATCAAGGGAGTTTGGTGGAGGGGGTGGTGGTGGCAGGGAACCGTTATCTTCCCCTCTGGCCTGGCAGACCCTTTGAAGGAAAAAGGCCTGAGCCCAGACTGCAGGGAGTATTTTAAAACACCCTGAATCTGGTGGAAACCAGCAAGGTATGTGGAAACGCGTGTGTTTTAACCTGCCAGAAGCCGCTGCCGCAGCTGTGTTAACACCTCTCCTTCAGGAAAGCAGGACTGTTTGACGACTTCCTTCAAAACCAAGGGTGAAGGTCGGTGAGGAACGACTCCTCCTCAGCAGCTTTTCACCCAGGGAGAGAAGGAAGGGCAATGAGGACAAGTGTTTTCAAAACGTTCTTGACTCTCAAAGCTCCCCCCAGCTCTGCCCTCCGTGTCCAATGCTCCTGGGACACACAAGACTCAACCCAGACTGCCCACCCACCACCTAATGTCCCCGCTTTTGGTCACCCTAGAAGCCAGGCGGAGAACTTGGCTAGAAGTGCAGCCAAGACCAAAATGTTTGCATGGTTCTAGAGAGAGCCCTTCTTCTCAGCGACTCCTGCCTCACAATGCCATTGCCTAAGAATTGGGAGCGTTAAGAGGATAAAGGGTGATAGAGAAAAGAATGCAGCTATTGTAAAATATGCTAGCAGAGCACACTCAACTGTTCAAGCAGGTATATGAAGGAAGGCGGGGAAGCCTCTACAGATCTCAGAAACCTGTGCCTGAAGTCCAGTAGCCAGCAACGGCCAGCAGGCCAGCACTTAGCTTGGCGTGGACCATATGCCCAGCACTTCTGTGTACTGCTTACTCAAAGGGAACTCCTGAGGAGCAGCACTTGGTCCCCTTACTCTGTCTGGCCTTCTTAAAGCCGCAGTGACCAGGCTGCAGGGGCCCAGCATTGCACTGGGCAATGGGCTTGAAGAGGAGGACAGCCCTTCTTCCTTCGAAGAGGCTGCCAGGCTAGAGCAATGATCCAGCTTAAGACACAATCCAACTTCTCAGTCACCTTGAGAGGGACTTCCTCCTGCAACAGAGCAAAGAGTATCTACAGAAGAAAGATCACTGAGGAAGGCTTCTTACAGGGGACCATACCCATAGAGAATCTAGATAAATAAAAGGGTCCTCTAGCTAGCTCTTAATATGAAGGCAAAACAAACAAACAAACAAAAAACCAGGATCCCTGGTCACCTGGTCAGAGTCTTTCTGTCTGTCACCTAACTGTCACCACTCAGGAAACCTAATGGCTGCTTTGTGCACACCAGCCTGTTTTCCCATCAGAAGAGTAAACCACTTTGTATCTGGTAAGTCCCTGTACGATGGCCCTCTTCTAAGATAGCGCATCAGTGAAAGTGCAGGCTGTTCTTTATGCTGTCTGTCTCCTCCCATCTAGAGGGTGCACCCTATAAAGAGAAAAAAAAAAGCTGATTTACTTCATATACCCACAGTGCTTGGCATGGAGTACAACTAAATAAATCCTTGCACTATGTTTAGGAGCCTTTCAGCTGACAGAGTGTTCTCCTGGGACGGGGAGAGGGGGAGCTTGAACATGCCACAAGACAGGATCCATGGCTCACTTGGCACACCCTCCAGATGGAGGGCCACCAAGTAGTGGCACATGAGGCCGGAACTGTGGTTGGTAGTGAGGTAATGCAGAACCTGAACATACCGTCTATTTGCCTCTTACAATGATGCCAGTGGGGAGCTACCAACAGACATTAAGCGGGTAGAGAGCTTGGTCTGTTTGGTATATTGGGGAGCAAGAGAGAGAAGCTGCCCCAACTGATCAGAGGAGACCAAAGAGAACTGGCCATGAAATGCAAAAGGGTACTGGACCCTAGACTCGATTCTTGTACTAAAAAAGAGATCTAGGTGGAAAAGTGGTGAAATTTAACTAAGGTCTGTGTCAGTATTAACCTCCTAGTTTTTATCATCATATCTTTATTTTAAATAAAGTGGCATTCAAAGAAGAATTTATTAAATTTGCTATACCCGTTTTGAAAGGTTTTGTCAGTCTAAAATTATTTTAACACAACATAATTTTGGAATAACAAGATAATATTTTAGTATTTTATAGGTTACCAGTTCCCCAGTTATAACCTTTGGAGTTAATAGAACTGACATGCGGGTTATATGAAGTATTTTTATGATAAAATATAGTTGTAAATCTACTTCAGTTTGAGCAATATTAAAACCACTGGTAAATGTTTATAAGTATTTTGGGAAAAATATAGGAAATTGTTTTAAAATGCTTCTGATTACAACACCAATCAGTGGAGTTTCATGTCTGCCATGTACTTGTTCCTAAACTTCAGAACCTGACACGTCCACACGCAGAATTTCTAGCATTGCCTGATGCATCCTTTTGAAGCATTAGAAGTGCTGTTTTTACTTTTCTTCATTTAATATCGCATGGGCTTTTATTCTTCTATGACTGATGATGAAAAGGATGAATGCAGGCTCTCAGAAAAGGGGATAAAAGATCGTTCCTTGGCTCAGTTAATATTCTTCCACGTGAAAGTTGGCATAAAGATCCAATAAACTTGAAAAAGCACAAAAACTGGAATCTCTGACAGCTGGGTGTTTTACACTATCGAACTTCAAATGAGTCTTTCAATTCCTATTATATGTTGTCATCTTGCTATAGTGTAGTTTTTTCCTTCTGTGCAGAGTTTATTCACGTTCTGCAGTGCTCTCCAACATCCAGCAATAGATTCATGTGTCAATTACAGTCATCTCAAACTTTGAGTTTATTATCTTTTCACATTCTGCATCCTTCCAGAGAGGGCCTGCATTTCACATAGACACCTACACATCCCACCCACATCAGCGGCTTGCGTCTGAAACTCGCATGACTGCGCTCTGCCATGGCACTCCTGCCACAGACGTTTCCCCCGAAGGCTGGCACTGTCCTTTGGTCCCACCTCAGTAATTTCCTTCACCGCGCATTCCAGCATAACGAACCTTGGCTGTGTCTACTAGGATGTCCACTTAGACCCATTCTGGGTCTAGATGGCCTCCTAAGATCTCATCCAGAGAAAATGGTAGATTCTCTCTAGGGCCCATTTGCAAATTATCCGCAAACTTCAATTCACAGTCTAGCAGGAATTTATGCTTGTAAGAGTTTTAAGGTGTTGAGATCCGAAACAAATTTGGGAGTCACCAAAAATGGAAAGCAAAAAATTTGGGATCAAATAGTCCTTTGCTTACTGCCAACTTTTTCTAGGTGTGTTACATTGGATAAACTGCTCAGCTTCTCAACCTAAATTTCCCCATGTAGAAGGCAATAGGAATCCTTACTTGAGGTCATTTTGAGGATTGAGTGGTCTGTGTAAATTGCTTAACGAAGCTTCACATTCATACCCCAACAGCAAGTCTCCATGTGGTTGCTCGCTGATAGATTTTGTGGTCTTCTCCAAAGACCCTGTTCTATGCACTGAAAGTACAGAGAAGGCCCATGTTCTCGTAGAACTTGTAGACACAAAGGTAGACCATAAAAGATACAATACATAAACACTGTCCTGTGTCAATAAGGGCTATGATAAAGACAACAAACTTCCCGATCACGATAGAGGAATTGTGCCAAGTCTTTAGCTTTGGGGATACGGAAGGTTTCTCTGAGGCAGCACTATTTAAGCCAAGTGTCCAAAATCCTGGCAAACTGAAGAGTTTGGAAAGACTGATTCAAGCAGAAGGGAGGATGAATTGTTTGGAGCAAAACAAGGTTAATCTGTTCAAAGCATGAAAGGTAAGTTGGGAATCAGGGCCATGTTTAAAGCCACCAGGGAAGACTAGTTCATACCTTTACTTATGCAGGAAAATGAAGAAAAGACGAGACCAAATTGCCAGCAGGCCAATACAAACTCCTTCCTTACTGTACAAAACGGGCTTAGCACCTGCCCATTGGACCATTAGTCAGTTATTTTTATTTATTTGTTTATTTTAGATGTAAGAAATTCAGGTCAGACCAACATAAGCCATAAATTAAAGAGAAAAATGTGTTATTTTGTTTACCTGAAGATTCAAGAGTCGCCCCTCTAGCCATAGATTTGCTCTTTGTGGCTTCAGTTATTGGCGGTCATTAAAAAAAATGAATGCAATAGAATTATTTTGAAATAGCAAGAGTCCACACATAATTTTTATTAAACTGTATTGTTATAGTTCTATTTTATGATTGGTTATTTTTAGTTTGAATTTTTATATTTATCATCTATGTATTTATTGTGTGCATGTGGGTGTGGGTGTTATGAGCACAGGATGGCCATGCATGTGGAGCTCTCACAACCTTTGAGAGCTGGTTCTCTTCTTCCACCATAACCCTCGGATAGAACGCCAGCCATCAGGCTAGATACCAGGTACCCCACCACACCCACATCTCACCAGCCCCTGTTTTTAACCTTTTGCTTTGACCTATTTATAAATTAAACTTTATCATGGATATCCATGTATATGAGGAGGAAACATAGCATATAGAGGGTTTGGCTGTATCTGCAGTTGAGGCTCCCAAGGACTGGGGGTCTGTAGATAAGGGGGGCACTATAACTCTAGTCCCACCATTTCTGGTGGGAAGCTGAACTGGCACCGCCATTTGTCTCCGTCTTCCCTCTCTTTTCTGTACCTCCTTATGTGGCTCTCACTCACACGTAGGGATGCTGTCCATATAATCCTGCAGTCGCTCTAGTCTTAGAATTTCCTACCTAGCAATTTCCCTCACAAAGAAGAGTTTTCATTTTTTTAATTAGCAAAGTTCCACTTGAGCCTGGTCCGGTTGCATGTCTCTGAACCAACCACGATGGCCAAGGTACTAGTTTGATCTGACTGGTCAAATCTGGGTCACTAACTAACCCTCTGGAGTCTTGAGAGGGTTCAAACTCACCCAGACCTCAGGGACAAGTAGACTGACACAGAGAGAAACTATTCTCACCAGATTAGGATGCTGTTACCAAAGGATGAGGTCCTGCTTGCCAGACAATCAAGAAGAGCGCAGGTCTCACAAAAGTCGATCAGCAAGTGTCGCTTGTATGCTCTTATTAGGCTGTAAGGGGCAGAAATGTGATCCATACCATTGACGTTAACCCTGGACTCCTGTTGGGAAAGGGCCAGGAAAATCTAAAGAACCCCAGCAGATGTTATAACATCTTTGACCTTCACAGAACCCTAAGGCTGACTACTGCTCTTATTCCCACCCAGTCCTCAACCTAATAGCTTTTACATTCTTTGCAACTGGCAATATTTTCAGACAAATCTATGTCTTCTTTTCTCTGGCAGGAACTGGGACTAGTGCACCCTATTGTTATACAACACTCGTCTCACGTAGGCCTTCCTGAGTCATGCTCTCGAGTGCTATCCCTGTGTAGCCCTACATGGCATGTGGTGTCCTTCTCTACCAGGGAGTATTTGTAACTAGCAGACTGCTGCTTGGCTCCTTTTTCCACTGCCTAGTGTCTTGTGTTTGGTTGTCTCATATTAATTAAGACAGGGGAATCTCTTCTTGGCCATAGGATGACTAGCAAGCAGTCAGATCATAGCCTTCTATTGCTGCTCCAGGAGTGGCCAGAGCCCTTTGTTCATGTGGGCCCTAACTAAATTATGCCAAACCCCAGAGCCTCAGGAGCTCCTGCAGGTGGACCTAGAGACTACCACACACACCTGACTCCAGACCCTTTCCTTGGATCTCCTTACCTTTAGCAGAGGTCCAACCAGCAGTCATGGGGCCTTTCTCGTTAATGCTTTCACTATAATTGGCACATAGTAGGCTTCAATAAATAAAAAAAAGTCTGTGTGTTCAAGCAGTCGGTGGAAGAATACCTTGGTCTTATTTAAAAACTCTGTTTAACTCAGAACCTAAAGGAGCCATCAGAAAACCCAGGAATGGAAAATCTGTTTCATGCTGGGCTGTAGAGAGGAAATAAAGCCTAGAGGTCAGAAAGTTATGGCTTTCAACGTTCATATCAAAATGGCCTCTAAAAAGAATGAGCTACATTTTGGGCTTAGATTTTCAATGAGGTTCCTGTTTTTGTCAGAAATCTCAACCTCTGCTGGGTAATTGCACAACCCCTGACTTCACTCAGCCAGTGCAGTCTTGGCACGACCGACGTTTCTCAGTACATGCTGTAGGCAAGATTTTTTTTTTATGAGCCTCGATTCTTGTCTTGGCTTCATTTGATCATGTATATCTGTAAGTCAGCACCCAGATGAAAGCAGACAGCACCTCTCAGCACCAAGAGGGGCAAGTGCCACCGAAAACGACAACATGTTTATCGTACACGCATCTACAGGAATGCGAAGGGCTTTCCAGCCGCCGTGCTCTGGCACGTTCTGCACAGTAAGCATATTGCTTGAAGGGGCTGGGTCCTCTCCTGGAGAATCATTTACAGTCGCCAGAAGCTTAAAGAAGTTCCTCTCCTCAGAAAGGAAAAGGGAAAGGGGCTAAGAGCCCTGTCTGAGTGCTTCATCAGAGTTCCCTGTCTTGACCTTTAGATCTCTAAGAGAGTGCATTTTGAGCAGCTTCTCTTCAGAAACCTGTTCAGTGGCAGAACGGAGGTTACTAGAAGTCTGGATAAAAAAGACGAAAAGGTTTTTGTTGTTGTTGGTTTTTTAACACGCTGAGTTGCCAAGGGTGTGTAGAAACAGGCATTCTTGTCCATTGTTAGGAAAGTAAAAATGAATGCAATCTCTTTAGAAGACATCCAGTTAATATCTGCTATCATATTAAATGCACAGCTCCTTGACCTACCAGGAATGTTCTCCATAGGACACATCTGTATTTATCACAGAATTATTTACAACAGCTAACTAATCAGAAAACAAATGTCTGTCCAAGTGAGAATGAGTAAACAATTTTTAGTATAAACACATACGAGAATACAATTTCTCTTATCTTATACGTTCAGGGGTCCCCGTCATCCAAAAGGTTCCATTCTAAGGCATCCATCGATGTCTGACACTGAGGCTCGTTTCTGAGTTCTAGGTATACCATGTTTTGTTTTTCCCACATATTACACAGCACTGCCGCACAGTTCCAGAGCTGGCTGCCCTTCCACGTGCTATGTCCTGGATCCTCCTTCACAACACTGCTCTTGCTATCTGAGGCCAGACTTATGTAAAATCAGGATAATTGGAACACAAGCACTGAAGTGTAGTGGCAGTGAGCCTGATAACCAAGAAAATTCCACAAGCAACTAACAGGAGGGTAGAATATACCATGTAGATACGCTAAACAAGGGGATGAGTCATATCCCGAGCTGCTCAAAATGAGATGGCAAGATTTTATGTTACTCATAATGGGACACAGTTTACAAATCATGGATTTGAGTATTTCTGAAAATTTCCACTTCTATTTCAGAGTATGGTTGACCACGGGTAACTAAAACCACAGAAAGTAAAACTTCAGATAAGGGGGAACTATGGTTTATGATGGAGGGGGAGTGTGTGATGTTCCTCAACAAGGTCATTTTTGGAGGTGCATTGGCTTCTGGTGGGGTGGTGTCCAAGATGCTATTGAACATTCTAGAATGCACAAAACAGCCTCTCCGCAGTAACAGAAAAGAGGTATCCCGCACATGTCATCAGTGCTAACAGAACTTTTCACAAGGTTCCCTAAAGAGAGGGGAAGTTGGCTATGACCCTTTTACCCTGGTGGAGTTTCATGTGTTCGTGTTCTCCACGTGTATTTTTAAAGTCAGTGTTAAGCAGTTTTCAAATGCGCATTTTCGAGCTTTCTCCTGCTGCGTGCATATCAGGGCGCAGCCGGCCCCATAAGCAAACATTTGTTTATCTTGCCTCAGATCCTCTCCTTCCTAAGAGTAAAGAGAAACAGGGAATGAGTTGGGATTGAGAAAAACTATCTGAAATTCACACATTTCTGGGCCATTTCTGTCACCTGGAGAGAGGACCATCATGAATTTGGTCATTCCGAAAGTAAATATAGAAAAACATGTAGATTCTACTGACTGGCTGCCTTTCCTCACAGTGACTTTAAAGCCTGGAGACCCAGTCAAAATGCTCTGTCCCTTTCCCCAGCATGTACACACCAGCAAGGTGGAAAAATAGGCCCAGGGTCTGAGTGTTTGATAGAATTGATGTGCAAATTTTGTAATTAAAATAGCAAGTTATCTCTTGAAATATCTTAAACACCAGTTAAGAATGTAACCACAGGCCCGGTGGTGGTGGCTCATGCTTTTAATCCCAGCACTTGGGAGGCAGAGAGGCAAGTGGATCTCTATGAGTTAGAGATCAGCCTGGTCTACAAGAGCTAGTTCCAGGACGGGCTCCAAAGCTACAGAGAAACCCTGTCTTCAAAAAACCAAAATAATTTTAAAAATGAATAATGTAACCACAAAAGTTTGCCAAATTAGTTCTAGGCAATGATGCTGGATTCAATATTATCTACAATGGCAAGAATCTGGAAATAATAATAAGAGGCCAGGGAAAATTTATGTAAATAGCAATATCACAATGCTCATATGGAATATTCTTCCACTGCTAGAAATGAACCAAAGTCCACCAGTTGAAGTGGAATTATCTTAGAGTTATCTCAGAGAACGTTCACATTAATGTGGAATTTCAAATCCCCTCGTCACACATAGACATTTTGCTTTTGGGAAAGAATATGAGAAGCTCATCATGTATTTTTTTTTCTTGAGAGAGCAACTGAGACAAAGATGTGAGGGGCTGTCTTGCGAAGCTTGGCATTTTCTACTACCGCCTATGTTGTTTACATGTTCTATCCATGCATATGTACATGCATTATCACTTGAAAGTCTTTCATGACACTAAGATGATAAAAACACATAGCCCATGTGAGTGATATTTTCTCCCGTGTTTTATTTATGAAAAATGCTCCCAATATATAAATTCAAGTTTCCCAACTCATGATGGTTTAATTTTTACTTTCTCTATATGCGAGGAAGTGATATACAGTCAGTAGTAAGGTGCTTAGATTTTGAAGTTTGGGGCCAGCAAGATGGCTCAACAAGCAAAGTCTTCGCCGCACAAGCCCTATGACTGCTGTTCAGCTCATGCAATGGTGGAAGAAGGGAACTGACTTGTTCTCTGATCTCCACATGTACTATGACATGCAGACACCCATTTGCATACAGTATACACTCATTTTTAAAAAATATTTTGAATTTTGTTGTTTCGGGACTAGTGACATAAAGCACAACCTTTTCTGCCAAGTAACAGTGAGTCACACATGGCCACAGTCACAAAGAGAAACAAACGCTGTACTATAGTGGGGTCTAGAGTTGATGGAAGGCTGTTTTCAGTGTGTGTGTGTCTGTGTGTCTGTCTGTCTGTCTGTCTGTCTATGTGAGGTCAGAGGACAACTTTCAGGAATAAGTTCTCTCATTCCACCAGGTGGGCCCCAGGGATCAAACTCAAGATTCTTAGGATCATCAGCCTTGGTAACAAGCCCCTTTTCCTACTGAGCCATATCAATGGCCAATGACAAGCCATTTCAAGATAAAATTCTTGTGGTGAAATTGTGCTTGAGTAGACACACAAGTCCTGTGTCTCTATGTCACATTTTCTGTTTCCTCCTGATAGTAAATATCTATCTTAATCAACTGGGCAGTGGGGAGCAAAGTGAGCTATTTCAAGTTAATCTTACTCAGTCTAGCAATCCCATTGCGGTGGTGTGAATGAGAATGGTCCCCAGAGGCTCATATGTGTGAATACTTGGTCTCCAGTTAGTGGAACGGTTTGGGAAGTATTAGGAGGTGTGGCCTTATTGAGGTGGGTGTGGCCTTATTGAGAAGGTATGTCACTGGGGGTGGGCTTTGAGGTTTCAAAAGCACATGCCAGGTTCAGTGTCTCTGCCTGCTGCCTATGGATCAGGATGTAAAGCTCCCAGTTGTTGCTCTAGTACCATGCCTGTCTGATTTCTGCCATGATGATCATGGACTAAGCCTGACACCATTTGCATTGCAAGACTCCTACAGTTCCTCCTGCTTCTTAAGCACTGTCACTCAGGTGTAGGTGTCTGCCCAGATTTTGATGTAGTGACCCCTCACCTAACTGCAGAACTCCTGGATCAGACTGTCTCTCATTTACAAATTACATGTTAAACTCCACTGGATCAAGATTCATGAGACAGATCCCCTCCATTTCATTCCTCGGTGTGGTTCTTAGCTTGACTCCCTTAGAATTACTGGAAGAGCTTCAAAAGGATGTCAGGACCTTCCCCGTCCCCAGCATCTTCTGATTCAATTGGTGTTAGCCACAGCCTTGGCATCATTTTAAGAGTCCTTAGGTGATTCCCATGTGCACCAAACCATGAGAACCACTGCTCTGGTTTCTTCATGGAACCCAGTTAGCTAGCTGAGATTTTAGTTAGAGATAGCTGCTCTTGATCAGTCAGGTGTTTTGATGCATTGGTCTCTACTCTTTCTCTACCTTCTTTACTCTCTGACATGAGCATCATTTCTGGATTAAGCAAGTATGGTTTTGTATATACTCAAATAGATGATGGCTCACACAATGCAGAAAGTTTCTAGTAATCAGAGGAAGACACACCTGAATGAGATCTCAGGGTATTCCAGAACTACCTTGGAAGGGGTCAGCACTTATGTTAGCGGAGACTGTGTCTTGTTTCCTGGCCACCCAAACCCAAATAATCACAAAGAAGCTATATTAATTGCAATGCTGTTGAGCCAATAACCTGAGCATATTCCTGGCTAACTCTTATATCTTTAATTAACCCATTTCTATTAATCTGTGTATCACCATGAGGCTGTGGCCTACCAGTAAAGGTTTTGGGTGTCTTTCTCCTTCGGCAGCTACATGGCATCTCTTTGACTCCGCCTACTCTCTCTCTATCTCTGTTCAGATTTCCTGCCTGTCTTTATTCTGCCCTGCCATGGGCTGAAGCAGCTTCTTTATTAACAAATGATAATAAAACATTTGCAGCGTACAGAGAGGAATCCCACATCACACCTAGACCAATCCAAGCACAGATTAAGTCTCTGAGCAGCTGGGAGCAGATCCCAGGCCAGAACTGCCCACTACATAGGAAGAGAGTACCTGAGAGGCCTTTGAGGTGACTCAAGGCCATTCAAGAGCTGCTGGAGCAGAACCCACTTAGCAGCACGGATGATGGGGGATGGGAGACTAGAGAACAAGACCATCAGGACACTTGCAGTGTTCCACTGAGAGTCTGCTAGAAGTAAGCCTTTCATCTGAATTGCGTCCGCACATCTCATGCCTGTGTGGTGGGAATAGCTGTTCTCACTTTGCTACAGAACAGTAGGGTGCATGGAGTTCCCACAGCAAGTACTGTGGGTGTGTGCACGGAGCTCCTAAGAAATGCTCCTTTGGGCAGTAAGCAGATCCCTTGCTATGCTAGGATATTCAGAGGCCACTGAGGATTGATTCTCTATGGGGACTGGAGGTAGAATCAGGATCCACTCCAGAAAGACAGAAATCCTTGCGGTGGAGAGGGCGACTCTTGATGCCTCATACCAGGTGTCACACAATAGTCCAGTCACGGGTCCAACAGGTGCTCAGACTTCCATCACCGTAGTTGCTACAAGCTCCTGGATATATCACAAAAGCATTTGAGGTCAGCCATTTGGTTTGCATAACCCCAGGAACTCCAACTGTGTGTCACAGCTGTCCTTAGCATCAGGCAGGCAGGCCAGCAGCCACTAGCAGGTGCCTGCCATAGCCACTGTGGCCCAGAAGCTGATCCTTGATCGTTCAGCTGTTGAGCATTATTTGAAGCATATGTCATGTGTTGTTTAGAGGATGGTGCCTATGCCACAAGTTGAGGTCAGTTTATAGATGGGCCGTGGTCTTGGTAGTTTATGTAGGAAATAGCTTCAGACACTATGCCACATGTGGGACAACACCCCTTGATTCCACCAAATCTCTCTGGAATGGATATTCCCTTGTTTTAAGAGGTATTTTATTCAAGACTCATTAAAGGCATTTTAAAGGCAATCAAGATTGCTGTAACTTTAGATTTGAATCAATGTCTTAAAAAAATAAATTGGCTCTTCACATTGTTGCATTTAAAGTAAGCACGGGGATGACATAAGCTCACTTCAGGAGGGGGAACCCTCTCAGAGACTGAGAAAAGGGGAGGAAGGAGAAGCTGAAAGAGGACTCAGCGATGCAGTTTATGCAGAGTCCACACAGGAAGGGGCCAGTAAGATGGCTTAGCAGGTAGTGGCGCTTGCTTCACAACTCTGGTGACCTGAGTTAAGACCCACAGCTCTTAAAAAGTCAGATGCAGCGGTGTACGTCTGTAGTCCCAGCTCTCCTACGGTGAGGTGGGACACAGAGCCAAGACCAGAGTACACATCACAGTGGTGGAGACAATAAGAAAGACCTTGCTTCACTCAACATCAAGGAAGGAGAGTTCTCTCTGTGAGGAGTGGTTTCCACCCCATGTCTTCTTGAGGAAGGCCCATTTAGCCTTCAGGACCCGTTCACTCTACTTCTATTTTTCTGTTCTACTCTACAAACATAAATCAAGGTCTTGACCTTGATTCTTGTAGAAGTGGGTATGCGTGTGTGTCAGATACTGGGTTAGCTGACTCTTAACAGTTGGCCAATCACAAGATGTTCAAGGACAAATCTACTTTAGTATATGGTTTAGTTCTACCCCTTTAACTTCCTTTTGACATTTTTACCAGGCCTCTACTCTTCATATTTTAGAAAGATCCAGGGGTCCTAGCTCAAGGCTATGTTTCTGTGTCTTTTATTCAACATAATTAAGATCTTACCAATGAGCCTGTGAATCATGATACCCCTCATCTTTAATCAATACCACCCTGCCACCTAGTTTCCATTTCTTCCTTTCAGAGGAAGAAAATACCTATGAGGTAGGAAGCCAGCTTTAGCTACCTAGAACAACATTCTCGAACAAAAGCCAGCAAACTAAGCCCATGTGCCAAGCCAGGTTGCTACCCATATTTTAAATAAAGGTTTATTTAAAAGTGTAAAAAAAAGAAGGGAGGAGAGAATGGATACCCAAAGGTTGTCCCCGATCCCCCACCCCCCACACTTTTGAAAAGCAATCAAACAAAGAAAACCGAAAAAGAGAGCAAGTATCTGTTATACCAGGGTGGTAGATGCTTCACAGATACATACTTGTATTTTTCTGTATCTTTACTTTGTTAAAATAGTATTGGAGATCAAACCCACAACCTTAAACATGATATGCAAGCTGAGTTAACTACCCAGCTCTCTTGTTTCTTTATCTTTTTTCCTTTGAGACAGGGTCTCACTAACTTACTCAGGTTGGCCTTGGACTTGCAATCCTCCTGCCTCAGCTAGGATTATAGTCCTACGTCTCCAGGCTCATCTCTTTAAAATTTTGTAAACAAAGCAAACATTTTTTTTTAAATGAGAGAGTGTAGAAAGAAAATTTGCTTGGTATAATTTAGGTGAATGCTTGTGTTTCTCAAAGGTCCAATCATATTATTCTTTTGCCTCAAAGATGAAAAAAGAATGAACAAATATTAAGTTTGGACATATAAGACATAACACACATGTTTACTTAGTTTTAAACACCGTACTCACTAATCCACTTAGGTACTGGGACAAGCCTGTACTTGGGGACATACTAAGCCAATGACAAAATGGTTTCAGATGTTGAGATTTCCCACACTCACAATTTTATGTGTCTTGTTGTTAGTGAGCCAGCAAGAGTTAAATCTCAACCTCTATGTAGTACTGTGTGTGGGATGGATCCATGATGGACAGCCTCAAGGCGAGAAGGTGTGAGACACCGACACCACAGAGAAACCATCTCACATCACCCCCTCACTCCTTCATTGTCACCATTCTCTTGATTGTTAACACCAAAGATTACCTTAGCTGGTCTATGAATTTTGTGTGTTTGTTTGTTTATTTATTGGGGTTTTTTTTGAGACAGGGTTTCTCTGTGTAGATCTGACTGTCTTGGAACTCGCTCTATAGACCAGGTTGGCCTCAAACTCAGAGATTTGCCTGTTTCTGGGATTAAAGGCTTATGCTAGAAAAAATTTATATAAACAGGATTATTTTGGGAGTTTTCTTACCAGTTGCATTATCTATTCTACTCAATGTAGTTATGAAATGACTATGTATGATCATATGTATTGCTAGGTAACTCATTTTCATAACTGAAGAATTTTCTGTTGCATGAATAGATTATAATTTATTAACCCATGGTAGTACTATTGAACATTTGGGAAGTTTCTAACTTAGGTTTCTAAGTTTCTAAGGCTTATGCTGTTGTGTGTATTTCTTTCGGTGCTGATACCTACCACTCTCTGTATAATGTATTCTTACAGACATCTTCATTTAGCTTGTGTAGATATTGCCAAAACGGTTTTCCAAGATGGTCGCCCTATCATACGTTCCCTCCAGCAATGAGAGGTCATGTTCTCCCTGTAGCATCAGTTGGTCTGTATGTACTTTTTGTTTTGTTTTGCCTTCACTTGATTCTGTTACTGTGATAATACACCATGACCAAAGTCAGCGTGGGGAGGAAAGGGTTTATCTCAGTTTTACAAGTGCTGATCACAGTCCTCCATGGGGAAGGCAGGACAGGAGTCTGGAGGCAGGAATTGACACCGAGGACATAGAGGAGTGCTGCTTACTGACTGCTCAGCTTGCTATCCTATAACCTAGGACCACCATCCACAGTGAGCCTGCTCCTCCCACATCACTCACTAAATGGGAAAATGTCCTATAGGTTTGCTTATAGGCCAACCTTGTGGAGGCATTTTCTCTGTTAAGGTTTCCTCTTCTCAAATAATTCTGGCTTGTGTCAACTTGACAAAAACAAAAACTATCAGCACCGTTGAGTTTTTTTTGTTGTTGTTTTGATTCAGAGTCTCACTCTATATCTCAGGCTGTCCTGGAATGTACTAGTTAGCCAAGACTGGACTCCAATACTCAGTAATCTTCCTCACTCAGTTTCCTAAGTGCTGGAATCACAGGCGTGAGTTACCACACTGGCCCGTGAATTTTAAAAATTAAATGTATTTTAATTACATTTTTGCATTTACGTACTTTTATTTTTTATTGGGGAACTGTATGTATCACAGCATGAGTGTAGATACTTGCAGGAGTTGATACTACCTATGCTGATTTGAATGAGAATTCAAATGAGAGCCCATAGACCTGTATGTTTGTGCTGTAGAATAATGCTTCTGCACACTGTGAAGATGTGTCTTTGCCAGGGCACCTCCTGATTGGTTTAATAAAAGAGCTGACTGGCCAATAGCCAGACAGGAAAAGACTGGGCAGGAGAGTCAGACTATAAAGACACTGGGCAGAAGAAGGACAGAGACTGGGGAGTTTTCAGGAGCAGAGAGAAGTAAGATAAACATGTCATGCTGAAAGAAGGTACTACCACATGACAGGGAATAGATGAAAAATAAGGGTTAAGTTATAAGAGCTAGTTAGTAACAAACCTATTGGCCAGGCATTCATAATTAATAATAAGTCTCTGTGTTGTTATTTGGGGAGCTGGCTGAATAGACAAAAAAGTCCACCTGCATGTTTGAATGCTTAGTCCCAGAGAGTGGAACTGTTGGAGAAGGATTAGAAGGTGTGGCCTTGTTGAAGTAGGTGTGGCTTTGTTAAAGGAAGAGTGGCCTAGGAGGGAAGAGTATTGCCAGACCCAGCATCTCTCTCTTTTCTGGTGGGACACGAGCCTTATCCCATTATTATCAAATTCCATAAAATGTAGTAATTGTTAGACGAAGATTACATACATTGAAAGCTTTAATTGAACTTCTAAGTTGTGGAGGACAATGGTTGTGCCAATACTGTATAATCCTGCCTACGCTGACAAAGAATAGCTATTTATCCTCACTTTCCTCAATCCTGGGTATTCACAAACTCTAACATCTCTACTTCTCCAAAGGACCTCTTCTTGAGTTAATTTTGTGCTTTCCTTGTTAATAAGGAAGCAAGCCAGATCTGGTGACTCAGGTCTATAATCCTATTTACTTGGGAGGCTTAGGCAGGGGGAAGGCAAGCCCAGTGCTTTACTACAGTGTGAAGAGAGTTCACAAACAGCCTGGGCAATATAGTTAGACTCTTTCTCAATATGAACAATTAAAAAGGCCTGCCTGGGGTTATAACTGGGTGATAAAGTACTAATCTAGGATGCATACAACCCTGGATTCAATCCCCAATAGCTAAATAAAATAAGCAACCAATCAATAAGCAGTTAATACAGTTTTTACAGATTTATTGCCCATTTGATTTCATTCTGTGATTAATATATTCACTTTCTTGTATAAAAGAATTTTAGTTCCCAAGATTACACATCCAGGCAGGTGAAAAGGTAGGATTTAAATCCCAGATTGCCTAACGATGAACCCACATTTATTTTACTCTATGACGTAATATACTCTATACTGAATGTCATACTGTAGTGTAGACCATGCATACCAGACACGGTGTTACACTATGTGTCACAATATAACGTATGTACATCATACAATATATATCACACTGTATATATCACACTGTACTGTGCATCACGGTCCACTCTACACAATGCTATATCACACACTACATGATACTCTACTGGGTACCCATACATTACACACACTGTAGACCGTACTCTCCCATACACCACGATACTGCACTATATTCCTTCCTACACATCACACTCACATATGACACGCCAGGACAAAGATACCATGCTGTACCATGCTAACCACACCATGCAGTCTCTTTATTTTCTGGAACGAGTTTGCATCTCCTGGAAAGATACATTCTAGAGAGCTTCACCTTTACTGAAGAACTAAGTACGTGCAGTCATTAATCGGCTAGTCATGCCCATTTGCTATTCCTAATTTCCACACGGTAATGAGAAACAACTTTTACATGGGAAAGAACTGGTTGTTGTTCTTCGCATTTCAAGCTTCCCCACAGGGGACAAACATTTCAAAGATGTTAAATAACTTCAGTGTGAAAGCTGAGGCCCACTTCCTGCTCAGCAAGCCTGGGAACTCCTCTCCGTTTCTCCAGGGTCAGGAGGCAGAGAGGCCAGGACCCTTCCTGCTCTTGTCTGAAGACGAACCCGCAGGGATGGAAAATGGGCTGGTCATGAGACAGGGCGATGCTGAGGCAACAGGCCAGGCTTCCATTTCTGACTCTGGCTCATGAGCTGGGAGCCATGGGCAATTACTTGCCCCTTGGGATTTTTGCCTTTTTTTTTTTTTTTAGAAAGTTTGTGTTGGACTAGCTGGTTTTATATAGTTTCCTCTTGGGCAAAAATGATATAATACTGTGTATTTTATAATGTAGACTGTGGGAGTTACACTGTTTTCATTAGAAAAAAAATCCCACAACTTACCAAAGTATTATATCCTCTACAATGCAAGGGCACCAGAAAGGAAACTGCAATACATTTTAAAAAATCTGGATCTCTGGGTGGTAAAATTTTGTTCTGTGTGTTTTTCTGCATTCTTTCAATTTCTGTACAATGAATATGTATTGCTTTGTAATCTAAAAAAAATGCATTTTGTTTTTCTTAACACATTGGAACTGTGAAAGACCCCAAAATAGAATAAAACAACCCAAATTTTAGCGTCACTAGAGGGAAGGCGTAATGTCCCACATATTATGGAACATTTTAAGATGTCAGGGGGTCAGGATCTCATCTGACAAATGAGCTCACCAGCAACCCGGCCCTCTCAGCAGCATCCGGGGACAGTGTTTCCACAGTGACTCACAGAGACGGTGCCAGCCAGGCCGGGATTGCAGCCTTTTCCATTTCCAGCCCCAGAGTTGTGATGACCTGACTGTGGTTCTCATGGAAGTCTGAAACAAGCCTGGCCTCATCATAATGATTGCCTATTCATGGCAGCAATGGGAAGGAGGGTATGACTAATGACATCTGGGGGAGGGGGGGAGTATGGGAACAAACCCAAAAATTACAGTGACTTTCTGGTTGGGACACACTGGATAGGAAAAGAACCGCGTATCCGCAAATTCAAGAGTGTATGGCCTGGCCAAGGAATCAGAGGCAAAAATAAACAGCAGACTTAGGCCGTTTCTCAGTTTTCAGTGATGTCTTGAGATCTAGACTAGGAATTAAGCAAGAAGGCACTTGATGGGTGGGCTCCTCAACATCAAGGGGAAACTACTTCAGCCTCAGGACCCTGGAAAGACCCATCTCGGTGTGACGGATATGCTCACTTATCCCGCAGATACTGTTTTCTGGTCTCTGTACCCATACTCTTCCCACCACACCTGATAATACCAGGCATTTGAGTTGTGTTTGCATCATCATGATCAAAATACCTGACAGAACAAGGAAGTGAAGGTATGTTTTGGGCCATAGCTCCAGATCTGCTTCAGTCTGCCATGGGGGAGTAGCTCTGTTCGTGGTGTCAGAAGCATGCAGCGGAGACTACTCACATCGCTGCAGACCAGGAAGCAGAGAGCAAGGTCAGACCCAAGGGCTGGTGATAACCCCGAAAGGCCTGCCCTTAATGACCCACTTCTCCCCACCCCTGCAAGTGACCGTCACCTAGAGTTTCTCAGCCCTCCCAAGAGAGCACTACCAGCTGGGGAACACGTGTTCAAAACAGGAGCCTAGGACACAGGGCACATTTCAGATTTAAGCCATATTGGATTAAAATCAAGTCCTTGCCAGCTTACAATTTAGTCGATGGTGTTAAATGTACAATAGTCAGGTGATCCAAATTCCACCAAAGTTCATCTACCGGATTCACATACCATTAAGGGATCCACAGATGGAATTAGAAGTCCCTGAACTCAGATGAGTTACTAATACCTTACTCAAATTTAGCCTTTCCTCCCATAAAGGATGCTGACAACAAGTCACACGTATAGGACAGACCCTCAACACTGTCACCAACAGACGGCACGGGCATGTTCAAATCCCAGTGCCATTGCTGCGTTCATCTCATAGAAATGCTTAGCCTCATTACTACTTGAAAAGTCACGGAATATATTAGACTAATTGCTAGAGCTTGTCATTTATTACAAACACTAAGAGATATGTTGATTAAAATAGTGGAATTTAACTTAGTAAAATTAGGATAACTATATCTACTAAATGTGCATTCCAAAACATTCCGAGGAAGTTTCATGTTAAATACTTAAGAATGGCATTAAACTGGACATGGTGGCATAAGCCATAATCCCAGCACTCAGGAGGTGACAGCTGGAAGACCACAAGTTTGAGCGCCATAGTCAAAGCAAGACTAAGTTATAAAATCTGGCCCTGCCTCAAAACAAACAAAATCCAAAGTCTTAAGTTCCTTAACTGAATTTTAGAACAACTATCCAGAAGTTCCCAATGTCCAAACTGTAAAATCTACACTTGTTGGCTTCCTAGGAAAAGCTCTCTCAAAGGAGCAGGAAAATATGACCCACAGTGATAAAAGCACGGTAAAAATAGACCCCAAATGGCATAATGGGCATAATTAGCAGCTACATGCATATCCTACCTAAGATTAAAAACACACTGTACAGGACAAAGAGTCCACAAGATGGAATGGGTCAGGTACCATCTCAGAAACGTTCAGTAAACTCCAAGATAGAACAATAGAAACTCCAACACAGGCCTGGGGCAGAGCCAGTGAGTTGAAGGACAATCTTCGGTGGCCTGTAGATGTGTGATTGGAACCTGATGGGGACAGGGGAGGGAAAGGAATTTGACAAAATCATAATCTAGATTGCTTTGGGTAAGGTGGATACTTCAAAGGTTTGCTTTAGATTTGTTTGTTTAGTGTGTGTGTGTGTGTGTGTGTGTGTGTGTGTGTGTGTGTGTGTGCGCGCGCGCGCGCGCGCGCGCACGCGGTGCCTTCAGAGGCCCAAATAGGGCATCAGATCCCCTGGTGCTGGAGCTACGGGCAGTTGGGAGACATCTGTGAGCGCTGGGAACCAAACCTTGGTCTTCCGCAAGAGCAAGACATTCTCTTAATCACTGAGTCATTTCCACAGCCCAGATAGTATGACAGTTTCAATCCTTTCCAGCTTGTGAATGCATGATATTTTCCCATTTGTGCGTTTGTAGTAGTTGTAATATATTTGTCTGGGTGTGTATACAACTGTACTATTTGTACTTTCTTCACTTTCTGTCACTGGTTTTAGATTTTTGCTATGTAGTTTGAGAAGTGTTGGCTTTAATTCTTCTTTGAGTGTTTGATCAAAGTCCTAAGTAAAGCCACCCAATCCTGAGCTGTTGTTTTTCTTATTTTGAGTTGTTGTTATTATTATTATTATTATTATTATTATTATTATTATTATTTGGTTATTGATGGAGTGTATCCACTCACACTGAGCTTTTCAGGTTCTCTATTTCTGCCTTACTGTCTTGGTAGGAATTTGTCCATTTTTTTTTCTGACTTACCCAATTTATTGACATAAGTCTTTTTTAAAGAACTACCTTTTATTATTTCAGTACTGTGTATCAGATACAAGGCCTCACTCACACTAAGCAAATTCTATATGCCCAGCTCAAAACAGATGCTTTACCCAGAAAAAAAAATCTTTCTCAAATGGAGACAAAATAAAGGCATTTAGAACATGCAAATGTTGTATGACTCCTCACTAGCAGACCTATCCCACAAAGCAATGTTAAGGGACAAAATAAGATAGGACTATAAAATCGATGAGAAAAAGAAAAAAAAAGTACTATGTGGTAAAATTTAAATCTAAACATATTAAAATTCACATTAAATGTAAGGGTACTAAATATAAACTAATGATGGTCAGAGTGGGTATAATTATATGACCTGGGTCCAGGCTGCCTATTAGAAACATATGCCAAATATGAGAAGCAGATAAGATAACAACAAAGGTGAAAAAAAAAAAAAGATACAAGATGCTGACAGTAATTAAAGGAGAACTGGATAAGTTCTATTACTTTCAGAGTGGATCTCAGAAATAAGGACTACACTGTGAAAAAGGAGCTCTGTTTCATGATCCGGTAATTTGTTTGTCAAGCATCAAGAAGACATAGCAATGAGGAATGTGCACTATCTAATAGCAGAACCCTTAAAGAGAGGCTGGCTAGAAATGAAAAGACACAATGAGAAGTTGTACTCAGAGGTTCAAAACTCCTTTCTCAATACCTGATGGAGCAAACAGAAAATCGAGCAATGTTATCCAACACTACAGTCATCGGCAAAGGCTGAGTGTCCCTGAAAACCACAGCTTAAGGCTTGGGTCCCAGGACGGCGCTATTGAGGGTGCTGTGAACCTCCAGAAGGAAGAGCCTTTGGGACATCCTTAGATCCTTGGGGAGATACCTCTGAAGGGAATAATGGGACCCTGGCCAATTCTTTTTTCTCCTTTGCTTCTTGATGTTGTGATGAGCAATTTGTTCCAGCAAACACTCCCTGCAGGTGCTACCAGCGTGCCTACCAAGGCCCAAGGCAACGAGTCCACCCAATCTTGGAATGGAGCCTCTAGAACTGAGGACCAGCGCGAAACAACAACAACAAAAAAATCAAAACCACCTTCCTCTCCCTATATACTGATTACCTCAGTTCTCTCATTGTAGTGACAGACAGCTGACTAACGTGACTTCCAAACATGGAGTTGATTAATGTTTGTAGAAGTAACTCCACCTGACGACAAAATATGCATTCTTTTCAAACACAACTATTTACCAAAACAGACACTATTCCAGCTGCGACAAGTCTCAGTAAGTTTAAAAGAATCCGAGTCATACAAAGCAGAATTTAGATCTATTTGGAGCTAAGTTAGAAATCAGTAATGAGAAGATACATGGATGTTGCTCTCAGTGTCTGGAAGCTAAGCAACATGTTTCTGTAGAACCCATTGACCAAAGAATCAATCTTTCTTTCTTAAAATTTTTCTCAACATATTTTTTATATATAATATATTCTGATCACAGTGTCGCCTACCCCATGCCCTCCCATATCCTCCCTACCTCCCAGCTGTCCACTCCCCCACACACACTTTCATTCTCTCTCTCTTTCTCTTTATAAAACAAATAGGCAAATAAAAAACCAATAAAACCAGAATAAAACAAAACAGAAAGAAAAACCATGAGAAACACACACACTCAGAGACATACATTTATACATACACACACACACACACACACACACACATGCACACAAACACACTAAAACCCTCATAATTAGAAACCATAATATATAAGCAAAAGAGCTGTAAAGGTTTAAAATTGCCCAAACAAACCATTATGAGATAAAACATCTCCCCAAATACCACTGTGTTTGTTTGGTGTTGGCCATCTACTGCTGGACTTGGGCTGCCCTTCAGTGTGATTCA
The DNA here is from genome assembly GCF_982192425.1 of Myodes glareolus. NCBI lineage: Eukaryota > Metazoa > Chordata > Mammalia > Rodentia > Cricetidae > Myodes > Myodes glareolus. The sequence goes on along the minus strand of NC_142049.1, from coordinate 28,816,136 downwards.
TCTACTCAGTGAGACTCCATTGGAGACAACCACTTTTTTCCTTTGGAAACTGTTGTCAATGAGAGATAGCTTCTGGGCTAGGAATGGGGGTTTGTGTCCAGTTCCCCTCTCAGCGCTGGTGCCCCATCTATCTTGGGCCTGGGCAGACCCTGTGCATGTCTCTGTATCAGTTCCCGCATATGGCATGGAACTCTCTGACTGTGGCTAAGCAAGACCCTGATCTAAAAGTATATCAGAATGTCATTCGATGTCATTTTATTGCTATGCTCCTTTAGTAGAACGATAGTATTTAGTTTTCCCCTAGATCCATGGCCTGCCTATCTAGCCTAAGATTCTTGGCCACCTAAGCAATGTTTGGGCGCAGGTTCCACGTCACATAGTGAACCTTAAATCTAATCAGATCGCGGTTGGTTACTCCCGTAACTGCAATCAGATCATCTTTGTAGATCAAAAGGTTTCAGCAGGTAGCGTGCAGAGCACCTTTCAGTACCGTGAGTACTAGTCAGCTGGGGTGAACAGACTTGAAAAGGAGGGGCAAATACAACCTAAGTCATGAAAAGAAAGGGAATATTGCCATCAGAACGGTGTCAATGACACATGGGCCATAAAGCAACTGATGGAACCCATGAGCTAGTTCTTAGAGACGATCAGTAAATTCATAACTCTTGATAAACCGGCAGGAAAAAAGTTTTTTCCAACAATATTTGCTATATTCCCATAGATGCACAAATCTTAAGAATGCTAAAATGTAAAAGGGTCATAAGAAAGCAAGGATCCATTTGTGACGCTGTTCTTCACAACTTAGAGGAAATGAAATGGACAGCTGCCTTAAGGTTACAAGTCACTCGTGGAAAAAATGCCAGTCTGAATAGGCCTTTGTTATCAGGGGGAGAACATATAGCTAAAAAATCTTCAGTATACACAATAACTCCGAGGGCTCAGATGACTTCACTGGTATGGCCTGGTAAACACTGAGGGAAGCTATACATCAGATTTTACAGACCGCTGCAGAAAAATGAAGAGGAAATACATCCTGACTCCTAAAGTCAGCATTACCCTCATTCCAGTACAGACCATTAACCAGGAAGAATCTAGAAACTCAAATCCCTCATGAACACATTTAGAAAATGTTTAATAAACTTGTAGTCAATAAAAGCAACTGCTTGAAGAGTGAGCTGGTTCGACGTTCTATATTAATAAGAGCGATGTTGTCATTTCCTGTTGTTTATTGAGCCTTTCAGTAATGACAGCCCAGAACGGACACTACTTCGTATCTCCTCTGAACCCCATGAAAACTCTTAGAGGTGAAGCTGTTCGTCCTGTTTCTAGGTGAGCAAAAGGAAAACTAGAGAAAGTAAGTCCTTAAGGTCACAATCCCACGGAGTGGGTTTGGCTCCAGTGTTTTTAATATCCCTTTCCTTGCCAAAGAACACGAGGCTTTTCCTTAAGGAATGCCCCCCACTCCACCGGCAGTGTGGAAAGCTGTCTCCTTAAAAGCTCCTGTCAAGGCATTAGACATTACCTTCTGAGAAAGTCACCTTCTGTAACATTACCAAGCCATCCCTCCAGCATCCCCTGCAGCAGAAGCCAGTGTACCTTAGCCACAGGGCTTTCAAGACTGCCAGGAGATGACTGGAGGACCTGTACTGAGCCCTATAGAGTTGCCCCTCAGTATCTGTGGGAGAAGGGTTCCACATCCCCTGTGTAATCCAGAAACTATGGCCATGGCTGCGCATCTCTGCACATCTTCCCATAAGCTTCAGATCATCTCTAATACTTGAGTATAAGGGAAATGATAATAACATTGAATGTAATAACCCTGAATATAAGGGAAATGCCTCACCTGTTGCTGTTATACTGTGTTCTTAGGGAGCAATGAGAAGAAGAAGCTGTGCACATGTTCAGGACAGACATGTTTTAAAATATTTGGAAACTGTAGATACAGAGATGCAACCTAGACATAGAAAGCCTGACTGTATATGCTGCGTTTTCCCCTAGACATACACATCTAAAATCAAGTTTAAATTAATACAGTAAGGGATTAACAATAACTAATGAAAAGTGGACAATTATAATAGGTTAAGCAAATGTGTTCTCTCTCTCTCTCTCTCTGAAGATATGTCACAATGCACTTGTGGAGGTCAGATGGAAACTTCCAGGAGCCTGTATTCTCCTTCCACCATGTGGGCCCTGGGAAATGAGTTCAGGTCATCAGGCTGAGCAGCAAAAGCCTTCGCCCACCGAACCATCTCACTGCCCCTGTCTGGAATATCTTCCTGTCCTGGACTCCCCTCTCGTTGTTGACCGCTGGTGATGGAGACTGTTGACAGCAAGCCCCTGGGTCAGGGGGACTTCTGTAGAAGGCCTTGGAGGCACTGTCTCCATCATCCTGCTAACACCGCCTATTGCCTTGCAAACCAACTGGGTGCCTGCCACCCTCTCTGTAGACTAAGAGAAGGCGTGAGCTTTGTAACTGACAAACGTCCTTGCTACCAACCAGAGGAGCTCACTCATCCACCTGCTCAGCCTGAATGTGTGGAATGGGCTAGGACAACATATAAAGACCAATGTCGAGCAAATAGCCAAGACTTCAGAAAGCCAAATCCTGCTTCCAAGCACGGAGACCTAGAGAGGAGTGTGGTTGTTAAGAGTGTCTCTGGAGCCGGGCGGTGGTGGCGTACACCTTTAATCCCAGCACTCGGGAGGCAGAGGCAGGCGGATCTCTGTGAGTTCGAGGCCAGCCTGGTCTACAAGAGCTAGTTCCAGGACAGGCACCAAAAACTACAGAGAAACCCTGTCTCAAAAAAAAATCAAAAAAATAAAATAAAATAAAAAAAAAAAAGAGTGTCTCTGGAATCAGAGACAGGTGGGAGAGCCAACCTTCATGACCTATGGATTTGTAAAGACTGCTTTACTCTAGAGGCGACTTCTTGGGACAAAGCCAAAAAGAGGAAAAGTGCTTCTCAGATAAAGTCTAATGCTCATATTTTGTTCGATTTATGTCAGCTTGCTTTTCCAAATACTTTCCATTCAATTTGGTTGAATGAGGAAGGCTTCATCTTCACACACACACACACACACACACACACACACACACACACACAGAGAGAGAGAGAGAGAGAGAGAGAGAGAAGGAGGAGGAGGGGGCAGGGAGGGAGGGGGGAGGGAAGGAAAGAAGGAAGGAAGGAAGGAAATAAATGGTCTCCACCTTGATGGTTCAGTTTGCAATCACTGACTTCATAGTGGTGTGGAAGGGCCATGTGCCTTGTGTACAGCAGTAGAAACCATAGTTTGGATTTTGAATTTTTCTTTTCCTTGGCCAATGATCTGGGCATGGGCATGCTCTAACAGCGGTGGGCAGGAGCAGAGGGCTGCGGCTCTCAAGCAGTGAGCACTCACAGCGGTGAACAGCAGTACTCCAGTGCACTTTATTGCCTGCACGCTTTTAGACAGATATTTAACACATGACCTGAGGTTGTCAATATTTTGTAATAAAACAGGCTTTGTGTTAGATGAGTTTGCCCATGTTTAGGCTAGTGTGAGTGCTCAGGGCTTGCTTAGCAAGCTGGCTCAGCTATGATACTCAGTACCCTAGATTTAGTGAGTGCATTTCAACTTATAATATTTTTGCCTTCCCTGGGTCTCTCATGACTCAACCCTGCTGTACATCGAGAAGTGTCTGTATGATATATGGGGCTTGCAACAGGCTTTGATCAATTATCACCATATTCTAGGGACAACATAAAATGCATGAAATCAAGGGCTGGAGAGATGGCTCAGTGGTTTAGAGCACTGACTGCTCTTCCATAGGACCCCGGGTTGATTCCCAGCACCCACATGGCAGCTCACAACCATTTATAACTCCAGTCCCTGGGATCCAACGTGGGTACCAGACACTCATATGGTGAACAGACATACAAGCAAACAAAACACCCATATATAAAATTAAATTAAAACAGTTTTAAATGCACAGAATTAAATATTTCTAATCCAGAATAATGATTCTTTAGGTTAATAAGGAAGAATAAGGAATGGGTATAATTATGGCATAATAATTTTTAGCTGGATGACAATCTGAGGAACCAAAAACTTTTTTTTTCAAGATAGGGTTTCTCTGTATCTTTGAAGCCTGTCCTTGAACTAGCTCTTGTAGACCAGGTTGGCCTTGTTTTTTACTCTTATTGGACACTTTGACTATCTCCACGTGCTTTCATATAGCAACATGCATATTGAAGACAGGAAAGTTGGATGCCCCGATTTTTTTATTCATGAAATAATACTTTATATGATTAATTATAGTAATTTACAAAATACATAGTTCTACTCCAGGTCATGACACTATGCAGGTACTGTATCCTTTGCACATAAACTACCAGAAAATCAGACGATAGATGAAATAGCAGTTTTAAGATCTAACCAATGGGCGATATGGACTTGTGAGTCTCAAGATAAGGAAATGAAAGGAGCACTTATGTTTGTCCTAGTCTGCAATCTGGCAGCCGGGTTCAGGCTGCAGTGTGAGGAAGGAGGGGATCCATAGAGAACCAAGTGGTGTCACTGAGTTAGAGGAAGAATCTCCAGAGCTGACATAGATAAAAGGCCCTGAATATGGAGGGGGTGCCCTTGACTTTTTGGCTAAGCTTTCCTCTGTGCATGTGTGAAAAGACACTACTCAAGACCAAAAGGAAAATTACTTGGTTAGAGGCTGAGTGTTTGCATCTTCCAAAATCCATGTTAAAGGCCTAATCAACCGCAGTGTAGCTAGCTGCACATGAATAAGAAAGAGATTAAGGTTAAATAAGATGTTAACGATGCAATTCTCATCCTCTAGAGTTAGTGTCCTGACAAGAAGAGAAATGAGGGAGCCCTCCTAACACACCCTGTCCATATAATACGGAAAGGCCATGTGGAGACATCATGCAAAGGTAGCTGTCTGCAAGCCAGGAAGTGAATTGGGACTTTTGGCCTTCAGAACTGGAAGAAACATTCTTCTACAATTTAAGTCCCCAAGCCTGTGGTATTTTGCTATGTCAGTGATAAACAGATTAGTATGGCAGGCACCAGACAGTTCCGGAGATCACATAGTACTGGGGCTGGTTTGCCATCTCACCACTCACCAGGTTGTTTAAGGCACGGAGTACTGGGTATTAGTGGGCTAACTTAAGCCTCTGCCGTCTTTGTAATGAGCCCTAAAACTTAGCTTGAAAGGGTCAGCTGTCCCAACCAGCTTACCTGCATATCTGAAAAAAAGATGAACATTATTTTGAAAATAAAACATACAATTCTCAGTGCTCAGGAAGTTAACAGTTATGAAAAAAACAGGAAAATATGTTCCATAATGTTAATAGAAACCTTAGATGTTAAGCGGCCATATTGTTGAGATGTCATGGAATCTTAATTATACGGCGATTTGAACAAGACCGGAACAATGACAATACCTGTTGACTTCCTAGAGTGGATTGGGGAACCTCATGAAGTCCTGCCCTTATGAAGAACTATAGATAACTAACAACTGCTTAGGGAGGAAAAGCTGATCTTCCCCAGGGATAAGCCCCTAAATGGTTATCCATTTCCAAATGGCCAGTCCTAAAACCATATGCTTATGAGCAACACTAAACAGACTCAGCAAGTAACAATTATTGTGGAATAATAATAAAGAACAGAGGTCGTTTTGAGAGAGGAAAGTGGTGAGAGATGGGAGGGGTTGGAAAGAAGTGGGAGGAATGATGTAATTATATGTTTTAATTAAATAACAAAACCTTAGATTTCATTAGAGATGAATAACTTATTTTAAGTGACATTAAAGTTTCTACTTTATATGTGTTCCATATGCTAATAGAGGAACATAGGCTGAAAAATTAAATGGAAGACTTAATATGACCCAAATGGAACTGATTTTAGATTAAAAATATATACCTGGAGTCAGAGAGAAGTCTGTGTAATGTAGTTAAGAAGCTACATACAATAAGAAAAGAGATCGGTCTACTTGGAGACATAGAAATAAAAAATTTACAGAATGAGTTTCTGAGGGGGAAAGATGGCTAGAAATGAACCCGTGAGATCAGACAGACAAGCAGGATGAACAGTGTGTGGTTGAGATTCTAGAAGGTGAGGCGCAGAGAGAAAATAGAAAAGAATGGCCAAGGCAAGTGACAAAGATTTGATTATAAACTCAGGAGAAAAGCACAGCAAAACTCAGGAAGAAGGGTTTAATTGGACTTACAGTTCTAAAGAGTTAGAGCTCCTGATGGTGGAGGCTTTTAGAGGCATGGCAACAGGAAATGCTGAGAGTTCACATCTCAAAGTCTCAAGCAGAAGACAGAAAACACACTGGAAATGGCCCAAGTCTTTTGAAACCTCAAAGCCCACCTGCAGTGACACACCTCCTCTAACAGGGACGCACCTCCTAATGCTTCCCAAACAGTTCCACCAACTAGGGACCAAGTATTCTCTATGAGCCTATGGGGCTCATTCCCGCACAGATACCATAATCTAACTGCTGAAAACCAGTGATCAAGATTTTTAAAAGTTCAGGAAGAAGAGGGGGAAACATGCTGCATACAGAGAATTTGGAGCAAGCATGACAAACAAATTTTAATCACAGACCAGGCAAAATGTTAAAAAATGAAACAAGTACTGAATACAAGTCTTGTCTGTACAGAATGCTATGCCTGGCAAAATGAGATTTCAATAAGGGCAGCAAAATGTCCAACAAGCGCCAAGAGGCTAGAGTCTTAGTAGCTAGGCAGCTAATAAAGAGGCAAGTTCTTCATGGAAAAGGAAACGGATCCAGATTGAACAGTGCACCTATGCCAAGCAAGAGAGTGCACAAGGCATAGTGAGCCTGTGGGCAAATAGGGAGTGCTTAAGACATCTTTATCCTGCAAACTGGCCACAAGTCAGTTTCTTTCATATCACAGTTTGGTCGGATATGTGGCTGCTTGTGGGAGACTGTGCAGGGCTCTACCAGGAGTCCTGGCCAGGAATCGGCTCGAGGACCTCAGAGCTTGTCTTAAACATTGAGCTGGCTGGAGTTGCTAACACACGTTTGAAGCTTCAAAATTATTCTTGCTGGGTAACTTGCTGTGTGTATCTAAGTATTTCAAGGACTTTGCCAGCTACACTTCTGAGGGGCACAGTGGGAGGGTTATCGCCATCATGCTTCTATGGGGGCAGCAGGAACAGGCTGTGGGCACAGGCGAAGGTGGTACTCAGGATGCCTGACTGATTCCTGCTTCCCTCACTGCTCCTTGCTGTGTGCCTCCTTCTATTTATTGTCACGTATCTTCACATAGTGTTCTCTCCACGTTACAGATGAGGGAACTCAACAGATAATAGCTCCCGAGCGAAGCAAGTACCGGATAGAGAGCACAGCTCACCACCTTTTATGTGATGAAGAAGGAAGATTGAAAATGTACATATGTCTTTGTTTAATTCCCGAAGAACAGTGCACAAGTTTCAGAAAGGGCCACATGGAGGCGTATTCAAGAGAAGTTTCTCCTCCTTTTTAGTAGCCCAGTGTTTTGATCTACATAAATATCTTCCATATTTAAAAGTAATACGTAAATTGAAGCAAAATGAGGGGGAACTAGGCAGAACATGAATTTACAAACATTACAGCCTGCTGATAACATGCTCATATGGGGAAAATGATCATTTCAAGTGACTTAAGCTCAACAGAAGTAAGTTAGTGGTTTGCAGGAACACTGAAGCTGGAAACGCAGAATTATGGTACGGTCTCAGCACAGTGAGAAAGGCCTGACCAGAGGTCCTGTGTCCTACCTGATTCTTTTATGGATGAAGATCCTCCTTCTCAACTCTCGCCTTCCCGCAAAAACCAAAGATTTATCAATACAATACAGGGTGTCGTTTTGGTGATCGTTTTCTAAATAATTTTTAATAGCATGGCTCCTATGCAAATATCGAAAAGGTATTTAATTATCTAAGGAGCTGACTGGCCCGGTGTGAAGGAGATCCCGGAAGCATTGCTGTGCTGACTCAGCTTAAGTGCACAGTCCTTAGTTAGTTTCTTGCACTCAAACTAGAGAAACTTTACAGGAATCAATAAAGGATGAAGGTCTAATTTTCAGTGTTGGTCATTTGAAGTTTATGGGTAACAATTTCTCGTAAGAAACTTTGGGGGACCTTAGTGGGTAAAAATGAGACAGTCTTTGGGGAAAAAAAAGCTTTCGAAGGAAAATAAATGCTTTTAAACTAGATACTTGCTGATGTCACTGCATAGATTTGGACACTAGAAACAAACATGACAGTGAGTCTTAACTAGTGTCTGCCCAGCACATACTGACTGCCATGGGCAATATTAATTTCAATAACAGAAGAGTTGCTGGCAGTTCAGTCAAAATGACTAAGAGTTTTATTTTTTTAATTTAAATTTAATTTTTTTTAAAAAAGAAAACAAACTATCTTTTTTCATTATACATACCAAAACAAGTTCCCACTCTTTCCCCTCCTCCCATTCCCTCCACATACCCTCCTACATACCCCCATCCAATCCTCTGACACATTGCTTTGGAGGAGGTCCAGAGTCCTCACTACTATGTCTAGGCTGAGCAATGTATCATTCAAAGAGAATAGGTTCCCAAAAAAATCAGTACATGCAGTAGGGATAAATCCTGGAGCCACTGCCAGTGGCCCCCTCAGTCTGCCCCAGCAATTCAACTGTCAACCACATACAGAGGGACTAGTTGGGTCCTATGCTTGTTCCTTTCCAGTCTGGCAGAAGTTGGTGAGCTCCTATTAGCTCATATAAACTGTTTCAGTGGGTGAACCCATCCATCATGGTCACTTCTGTCAGGTTCAGTGTGGTTGAATTTATTTTGAGGTCTTTAATCCATTTGGGCTTGAGTTTGGTGCATGGCGATAGATATGGATCTATTTTCATTTTTTCTACATGTTGACATCCAGTTATGCCAGCACCATTTGCTGAAGATACTTTCTTTTTTCCATTCTATAACTTTAATCTCTTTGTCAAAAATCCAGTGTTCATAGGTGTGTGGATTAATATCTAGGTCTTTGATTTGATTCCATTGGTCAACCTCTCTATTTTTATGCCAATATCAAGCTGTTTTCATTACTGTAGCTCTGGAATAGAGCTCGATGTCAGGGATGGTGATGCCTCTGGAAGTTCCTTTATTGCACAGGATTGTTTTGCCTTTCCTGGGTTTTTTGTTTTTACATATTAAGCTGATTATTGTTCTTTCAAGGTCTGTGAAGAATTGTGTTGGGACTTTGATGAGAATTGCATTGAATCTATAGATTACTTTTGATAGGATTGCCATTTTTAATATGTTGATCCTACCCATCCAAGAGCCTAGGAGATCTTTCCATTTTCTGGTATCTTCTCCAATGTCTCTCTTCAAAGACTTAAAGTTCTTGTCAAATAGGTCTTTCACTTCTTTGGTTAGTGCTACCCCAAGATATTTTATGTTATTTGTGGCTATTGTGAAAGGTGATGTTTCTCTGATTTCCCTCTCAGCTTCTTTATCATTTGTGTATAGTAGGGCTACTGATTTTTTTGGAGTTGATCTTGTATCCTGCCACATAACTGAAGGTATTTATCAGCTGTAGGAGTTTCCTGGTAGAGTTTTGGGGGTCACTTATATATACTATCATATCATCTGCAAATGACGAACATTTGACTTCTTGCTTTCCAATTTGAATCCCCTTGATCTCCTTCAGTTGTCTTATTGTTATTACTAAAGCTTCAAGAACTATGTTGAAGAGATATGGAGAGAATGGACAGCCTTGTCTTGTTCCTGACTTTTGTGGAATCACTTTGAGTTTCTCTCCATTTAATTTGATGTTGGCTGTTGGCTTGCTGTATATTGCTTTTATTATATTTAGATATGCCCCTTATATCCCTGATCTCTTCAAGTCCTTTATCATGAAGGGGTGTTAGGTTTTGTCAAGTTCTTTTTCAGCATCTAATGAAATGATCATATGCTTTTTTCAGTTTATTTATATGATGAATTACATTGATAGATTTTTTTTTGTATGTTGAACCAGCCCTGCATCTCTGGGATGAAGCCAACTTGATCATGATGGATGATTTTTTTTGATGTGTTCTTGGATTAGGTTTGCCAGTATGTTATTGATTATTTTTGCATCCATGTTCATGAGTGAGATTGGTCTGAAATTCCCTTTCTTGGTTGAGTCTTTGTGTGGTTTTGGCATCAGGTTAACTGTAGCCTCATAAAAAGAGTTCAAGGACAGCCTGGTCTATAGAGCAAATTCCAGGACAGTCAGGGCTACACAGAGAAACCATGTCTGAAAAAAAAAATCAGGCCAAGGAAGTCATGGAAAGCAAACCAATAAGCACATTCCTCCATGGCTTCTACTTCAGTTTCTGCTTCCAGGTTCCTGCTCTGACTTCTCTCAGCAGTGGACTACAAGCTGAAATTAAATAACCTCCTCCCTGGGTTGCTTTTTGGTGTTTTATCACAGCAGCAGACACTAAGACAGGATCAAAGGAATCGGGGGCCTTGCGATTCCAGATGTGCATGCAACTAAGAGCGCTTCAAATCTAATGGGGCAAAAAATGGAAGGAACTGAGAGGAAGAAGTAGATGATGACATTTTGTCGACTGAAATTTCAACATCAGTTTGTCTGTAATTGGAGATAAGGATATAGAAAAATGATCTGAATAGTAGAAATCAATAGGTCAATACTTGAGAAGTCATCAAACATTTAGGGATTAAATAAAATATTTTAAAATTCAAGAAGTAATCATATAAATTAGAAAATATTCAGAATTGAATGGAAAATATCATTTTGTAGATGGTAAATGTAAGGTGGCACAGGAGGAATTATCCTAATTCTAAGATATATATATATATATATATTATATAGGATATATATGTATATATTACACAGGAAGCTGAGGCAGGAGGATTACAAGTTTAAGGCCTACCAAGGCTATCGAGCTAGTTCAAATGCAGTTTTAATGGACTTGGTTCCTGGCTCAGTGGACTGTCTGCCAGTGTTCAAGGCTCTGAACTTAGTCACTATACAGCCAGCCCCTAAGTAAATAAATTCTTGCTAAGCCAGTGTTTGAAAGACAATGAATTACATTAACTTTTAATGTTATGAGAAGGGTAGCTATCAAACCATCAGCTAATGAATTACAAAGCACTGAATCCCAATCAAAAGAGACACCTGGCTCTTCCCATGTACATCCCATGGAGAAATCTGACCTGGGGAGGGTCCTGTGCTCTCCGGCTCCTTCACTCACTCACACCGTTTCCAACTTGAAAAATTACAATTTGCACTGCTCTTGTCAATCTTTTTAAAAGTTATAACAAAAAGTTCTTAGCCAGATGGTGTGGCAGAGCAAAAATCTGTCTGCAAGGAAAAGTAAACAGAAGAAAAATATTCCGAAGCTTCTTTCCGATCTAAAGTCCATGAATCCCTGGTCCCGGCAGTTAGATACAACTCAGAGCTGGGAAGCCCAGCATCTGCCCCTGGGAATGGGGACCTCTTCATGTGCTGCATCCTACAGCCCAACACCAACACATGACTTCTCCCCAATCCATGTCTTTACCTTAGACTAACACCCAGTCTACTTTTTAAATCAGATTTATTGATTTATTTTAGGGCTGGGGTGTGTGCCACAGCCCCGTGTGAAGTACTACAGGAGTGGGTTCCCTGTTTCCACCACACGGGAACCAGGATTGATCCCAGGTCACCAGGCTCTGTAGTGAGCACCTTTACACCCTGAGCCTTCGTGATGCTCCAGTAGATGACTCTCAGCCTGGAATCGTCTCCCTTTGGATCCTAGGGTGGTATTTAGAAATATTTGGGTCATTGCCTTCCTGTAGAAAACTGGAAAAGATTTCGTAGAATCACACGAACAGTAGACACAGAACTATCTGGAGTCATCATTACAGACTTTTAAGATATAAGGTCAAGGTGACGGTCCCAGAACCTCCCTTTCGCTTCTCTTCTCTTTTCTACCAGGAGTCTTCCTTTCCCCTTCATCTAGATGACTTCTTTCCATCCACCAGAATTCAGCCAAGCCAAATTCCGACGATCTCAGGACACTCTTTCTGGGCCTCCCGGACTGGATCTGGCCCACTTAGAGTTCTTAGATCCTGGTTCTTTCTAGTATTGCAGGAGGTGGCTATATATTTAGAACTTCACAGTGTCCGCCTACCACCCTCCTCCACCCTCCTCCACCCTCCTCCACCCTCCTCCACCCCCAGCCTATCTTCGGCAGATTCCTCATCTGGGCAGCCTACTTACTAATGCTTCCCATATCAGGAATTCAGGGTGTATTCGTCGAGCAGGAGATTCAGTTTTTCATAAAGTGACTACAGCCGCCGTCAGAAAGACTGAGCTGAGAGGCAGTGAGACGGCTCGATCAGTAAGGGCACTTGCCGTGACCCTGGTGACCCAAGTTCTACCTCAAGAACCCACACAGTGGAAACAGAATCGACTGCTGTAAGTTGTCCTCTGACCTCTACATGGAGCTGATGGTGCACGTGTTCTCCCTGAAATAAATAAATACAATTTTTAAAAAAGGATTGATTTGAACATGCTACAACAACATAACACAGGTAACACCGTTCTTCATTGTCTAAAAGCTAGAGGTTTTATGGAAAATTCTCACCCACAGAATTCGGGTGGGAACCTCGGGCAAAGGTTTAAATGGAGCAGAATATATACAGGAAGTACTAGAAACCTAAGTTTGGTTTATCCAGGCTGTGATGAGCTGCTTTAGGATTTCATCTTTAGAGATGCTGGATAGTATCTGTTTATGCTGAAAAATTATTTGACCCGTTTGGGAGCTGTAAAGGCTCACCTCTGAAAAGGAAATTAATACAAAGTCCCCAACATGTTACACAGCCTCTTGCTTATACTCCATCGCATCCAGCGGGAAAGCATTGCTGAAGGGCGGCTGTCTTGACTCCAGTCTTCAGAGATAGGGCCTGGGGTTCAGAGAACAAAACAGTAAAACTGAGGCAATGTGGGTACTAAGGAATGGAGCCAGAAACCCAGCTGGGGTCCGGCCAGCGCCCCAGCTCCAGAGCATGCTGCTGGCCCCCAGAGATGTAGAGTGCTGACCTGGACTTTAGGCCAGCTGAGGTCCGGCCAGCACCAGAGCACGCTGCTGGTCTGCCTTTGCGTCCCCACAGCTGCTCCAACCATGCCCCCATCGCTCTGTGGAAATTGAACAGGCTCTCGGACGCCCCTTTTACTTTGAGTCACGAATGCTTTGCGCAAGCATTTTTGGTAAATTTGTTATGCTCATTTCTTTGAGCATGAGAGCCTCTACCCAGGTGCTGCAGTGCGCATGCGGAGGACAAAGGGCAAGTTGGGGGCTTGGTGCTTTTCTTTTACCGTGTGGGTTCTGCTGCAGGTTAAACTCACGTGATCAGGCTTGGTGGTAAGTGCCCTTCTTGCTGGGTCAAATAGTTTGAAAATTATCTTTCGTGTGCGAAGCAGAACATTTTGGCAACAAGAATAAGAAAATTGGGTGTTGGAATAAAATTAAGGAAGATCATATTTCCTTTGCCATTCACCTCAGACAAGACTGTCAAGTCCTACTGTGACATTGGTTATTTCACTGCAATTTTATATTATTATTTATATTACCATGATGAGAAATATAGATCTAATGCAGCAATTTTAGTCCCTACTATGCCTTTCTTTATGTCTAATATTCTAGAATAAAATTTACCGGTAATCTGTAGATAGAATTTCGAAATAACTAATATAGTGTGCTGTCTTCGTTAGAGTTTTTATTGCTCTGAAGACACCACAGCCACAGCAATTCTTATAGAGAAAACATTTAATTGGGGTGGCTTGCTCGCTTACAATTTCAGAGGTTCTGTCCATTATCATTCTGGCAGCGTGCAGGCAGACATGGTGCTGGAGCTGAGAGTCCCACATCTTGACTCAGAGGCAGCAGGAAATCACACTGGGGGAAGCTTGAGCAAAAGAGACCTCAAAGCCCTCCCCCACAGAGACACACTTCCTCCAACAAGCCTATACCTCCTAATAGTGCCGCTCGCTTTGGGGGCCATAGTCTTTCAAAACACCACATGCTCTTAATATAATACAAAGAAATCAATTTCAATAAAATAACATTAAACTGATAAGAACAGATTCTACACTTGATCTTAGTCAAAAGGCCGAGAAGCAATAATAACATAATATCTCAATGCACACTTTCTTATGTATGTAACATGAGGGCCGGCTTGTTGGGGTTTCTGTCCCGCCTGGTACCCCCACAGCCAGCAAGCCCCAAAGAAAATCACACAGAGGTCTCCATAAGATATGAAACTGATTGGCCCATTAGCTTTGGCTTTGTATTAGCTCTTATAACTTATATTAACCCATTATTCATATCTATGTTAGCCACATGGCTCCGTACCTTTCTCAGCTGGGCAGGTCACATGTTGCCTCTTCAATGATCTTGGCAGGATTGCCGAGGGAGCTTCCTGCTTCCCAGAATACTCCTGTTCTCATCAACCCACCTCTACTTCCTGTCTGGTTGACCCACCTATACTTCCTGCCTGGCCAATCAGTGTTTATTTAAAACATGATTGACAGAATACAGACAATTCTCCCACACCATTATGTATATCTAGGCTAGCAGACACTATGATCCAATCTGTTTATGGCCCACACATAAGCATAGCCTGTACCACTTCTATTGTGCTGAGGATGCAAAGACCATGAGCAAAGCTGCTAATTCAGAATTTTTTTATCTGAAAAGTGAACAACTCTCAGTGACATTTTCAACAAGAGACAATTTTTTTAAAAAAACTGATAAAGTGTTGCATTCTTGGGAAGTTCAGCACATATTAAATCTCTTCGAATGCTACTGTCTGCTTACATGTACATAACAGTGTCGTGAAGGCAAATAATTACAGATTCTCCCCTCGATTGCTCATAGGACATTCTAACATTATGTGGAACTCAAGACAATTCTTTGCATTGCCAGTTGATCTTTGCTTGATTCTCTTAAATGCCAGTCTTGTTTCCCCAGTTTGAAATAACCACAACATATTCCCTCCCGACATGCTAAGTTCACAACCTCCCCACTAACTTGTCCCAAGTACAATGCAGCATTAACTCCAGATATTGTTTAACAGTTTACGGAGTTTTCCTATATACTAATAGCACACCCCTTTTGGGCATCTCATGGCCCACTGCCCTGGAAACAAGGCTATGAACAAGATCATCAGTGGTTTCTGACCCCAAAGACCAAATGATCTCATAAACAAGACAGGTGACAAACACAAACACATTAATAACCATGTCAAGGGTTGTGGAAGGAAGGACTGAAATGGAGTAACACTTGAATCTAGTTTACATAGCAGCCCTGGCAAAGGCTGTCTGAGCCAATCACCTGTGACTCAGACCTAAATAAAGGTTGTCAGGGTAGCAGCCAGATGAAATCACTCTACTTTCCCATGAGTTCTAACCAGCTGAACCTATCCAAGCTCAAGCCATTGTAGTTCCAAGGGCCATTAACTTCAGATTTAAAATAATGGATGAGAAATTTTCCCAAAGTTTATAAAGAAGCGAAATACATACAAAAGATACCCCCATGAAAATCAAAAACAGAACTACCTTGGGTACCAATTGACACAAGAACAGGTATAATAAAAATATGCAAAATAAGCATGAACAGTAAAATGGAGGAATTGGAACCTTGTGCATTGCTAATGAAACTTTAGAATGATTTTGCCATGGTGAAAAATCACAGAAAAATGTAAAAATTTCAATGTTAAGATTATTATAATGATCCAACAATAATAATATTCTAGGTATATGCTCAAAAAAACTGAAAACAGATACTCAAACCCTTTCACAGGAGTGTCCATAGTGGCAGTCTCCAAATAGTCAGAAGCTGCAAATACCCAAACGCCTGTCTGCTGGCAGATGGGTAAATAGATTGTGGTAGATGCAGACAATGGAGTATGATTCAGTTGTGAAAAGACACAGTTTTTTGTCTTTGTTTTCATGAAGCGGTATCTTGCTGTGTAGAGCAAACTGGCCTCAAATTTGCAATCCCCCTGCCTTAGCATCCAGAGTGCTTGGATTGTAGGAATACAATTTTAATATGTGTTGTGATGAATATGAGTCTTGAGATTATTATGCTATGTGAAAGAATTCAGACATAAAAAAATCAGAAACTGAATGACTCCATTTCTATGAAGGTCTGGAACAGATGAGTTCCTAGAGGGGAAAATCAGACTGGGATTATCCACGCTGAGAGCAAGAGGACATCGCGGGTGATTGCTTAACCAGTATTGGTATTGTATTTGGGGATGATGGAAATGCTTGGAACTTGGCAGAAGCTATGGTTGTTACAGTGTTGTGAACACATCAAATACCACTGAGGGCTGGTGAGATGGTTCCGTGAGTAAGGGCACTTGCCACCAAGACTGACAACCAACCTATCTTCAATACTTGAAACTCGTGGGATAGAAAGAGACAACGAATTCCCAACCGTTGTCCTCTGACTCCCACACGCACACCATGGCACGCATACATACATATATGTACACATACAAAAGACATGTATACATACACACAATGAGTTCACTTTAAAATGTTTAATGTTTTATTGATTATTTGGGACTCTCACATCATGCACCCTGATCTACCCCGCACTCCAACTGTGACCCGCCCCCAAAAGTCCATTTTGTGTTGTCCATATGCTCACTGGAACAGTTCAAACTCCTAGTGGCCGGCCCACCCAGTCCCAAGGAAAGATGTATCTTTTCCCACCTGCACACTGGACAGAAGCCATCTACTGTGGAGAGCCATGCAGAGGCTGATGAAGGACTGGGCTGGTTCTACCCTGTACCCATGCCGTGTCAGTCAGGGGTGGGACCAACTCCCTTGCACCCCATTCCACTGCCTGTGCCTCCATGAAGTGGCTGCTGGAGAGAGTCTGGGCCAGTCCTCCTGTGTCCATACCATAGCTGGCTCTACATGTAGTGGCTGAAGAGGGATGGGGCCAGCTCAGGACGGCCTACAGACATCAACGTGACTTTAGTTGGCAGCCCAGGCCACATGCATCTGCAAGGCCTTCTGTGGTAATATTGACCACAGACATCAGCATGGTCTTTGGCCATATCAGGACCATGGGTGACTCATGGCCCGCAGTGTCTGCACAGACGTGGGCCTCAACATGGCCTCTAGTAGCTACACATGCTCCAGCATACGGAATGTTTGATTTTATATTGTGAGTTTTATATCAATATTATTTTTGTTTGTTTTGTTGGTTTTTTGTTTGTTTATATTTTTTTTGAGATAGGGTCTCATTGTGTAGTTCTAGCTGTCCTGGAACTGACTATGTAGACCAGAATAACCTCAAATTCCCAGAGATTCACTTGTTTCTGCCTCCTGAGTGCTGGGATTAAAGGTGTGCATGACCATGCCTGCAATATATTTGTGTGTGTGTGTGTGTGTGTGTGTGTGTGTGTGTATTTAGAGATAGATAAACAGACAGACAGACAGAGGTAAATAAGTAAATAGAGATAGATAGATAGATAGATAGATAGATAGATAGATAGATAGATAGATAGATAGATAGAGCCTCTTGTTTTTCTTCTGTCTGTTTCCAGGGACCACTCAGATATATACTCATACATTTTACAAACAGCTTGAACTATTTGTATTTTCCTCCCAATATGAGGGGTGCACATTATTCGCCAGACACCTTCTCATGCAAATAGCAGTTAGAATGACAGGAAACTCCTGTCGAGCTCAGGGACTATCTGAACATCCCCAAGTGGGGTGTCTGGTGTTATGGAGTGTCATAAAGGATTGATTAACATCCTTTGAAGTCTAGGAGGTGTCATATGGAGAAGGTGGAGCATGGTGGGAAGAGCCACAAGGGCCACGGAGGAGAGGAGAGGCCTGAATGGGGTTTGGGGAAAGCTAACTGTGGTGTGTGCTGGGAAAGACCCCTAAGTTTAACTCTCGAGGAATGCTCAAAGCTCTTAGAAAGATTTCCAAAAGTGGACATATTTGCTTTCTTGTTTATGCAAGGAACTCGTCGAGACACAAGTGAAAGTTGGAAGTTGAAGGAGTTAATATTCCCATTTTCCCCACGAAGATGGAGGCTGTGATCTTTGTGGTTGCGGAGGGACACAGAGCCAAGGAAGGGCAATCATCTCAGCTCTTAAGGAAATAGCTCAGACCAGAAGCCAGTTTAGTCTCCATTTTCTAGGTCAGGGTAGAGACTGTAAACACCAGAAACCACACTATTGTGAACAGAAAGGGATTTAATACAAGGATGGGTGTTTTAAAAAAGCATTGGAAGGCTCCAAGAGCAGACCTCAGGACGGTGGAGAAGAGCTCCGAATACAGCTGTGGGGGCTGCTGCTCAAGGGTGGGGGGCACCCAGAAACTGTGCTAGACACACTACCTACAGGCAGCAGTCTATGAGTCAAGAACCAGTACAGAAACCTAAGCTAACAAGCCAAGGGGGAGTTTTAAAACAAATACTTTTATACTTGATTGACTGGTTGATTGACTGATGGATTTAGTGTATGCGCACGTAGAGAAGAGGCATCTTGAAAAAGTGGAGTCACTGTCACATGTGGCGAAGAGGACAGATTGCAGAAGTCCGTTTCTCCTTTCCTTCCACTATAGAGTTTCTGGGAACCAAACTCAGGTTGCCAGGCTTGAGAGCAAGCACTTTAACCACAAACCATTTTGCTGGCTCCTGAATGGTAGTTTTTGGCCCACAAGCAAAAGGACAAAAAAAGGGTTAAGGAGCTCCCTATGTCCTGACAGTGCAGGAAAAGACTGAAACTGGGCTGGCTAAGGCCGAATCCAACATATCCTCTGTATCGTTAGTCAGCAGTAGAAACAGGGGGTGGTCCACACCTTCTGTCTTCCAAACTAGGCAAGGCCATTAAATAGATTAAAGGGAGCGACATCCAAAAGTTGAGCTGCAAGGGATCCTGGAAGAGTTAACTTTAAAAATAAACCACTTAGGGAGAGAGAGACAGAGACAGAGACAGAGACAGACAGACAGAGAGACAGACAGAGACAGAGAGACAGAGGGAGAGAGAGAGAGAAATGGGTATGTTCATGTGCTACTACACCCATGTAGAAGACAACTTGCAGGCGTTGATGCTCTCTGACCACGTGGATCCCAGGGTTAAACTCAGGTCATCGGGCTTGGCAGCACAGGAGCCTCCCTGCCCCCCAGCCATCTTGACAGCCACAAAAGCTGACAACCTTTAGTCTTGTGTACACACATTGCGACTGAAAGACAAAATGGAGTCAGTGCTCAGTACCCACTCATCTTTCCCTCCGGCTTTTTGCTCTTGTCCTCTTCCCACCCACCTATTCTTTTTCTGCTTTCTTCTCTTCCACATTTTGCTATTGCTTTTGTTTTTGTTTGTTTGTTTGTTTGTTTTGAAGTATTGTCGTTGTTTGGTTTTTTTGGGGGGCCGGGAGGATGAGACAGAGTCTCACAATGCAGTTCAGGTTGACCTTGAATTCAAGATTCTCTTGCCCCTACCGCCCAAGTTCCAAGTTCTAAGTTCTGAGATGACAAGCATGTGTCACCACCAGCAGCTCCATGATCCCTTTTAAGAATGTTGAAAGTATCTTCAAACTGAGAGTAGATTCAAGTTGGTACCTAAACGTACCCTGTCTGACTCTTACCCCTAAAGACTGTACAAGTCCTGAAAGGGATTGCTCCCATTCAGGCCTAACACACTCTGAGGATTTTAGAACCAGGGAAGGCTCACTTTACCCTCATACAAAACCTAGGGAAAGAAAAGCTCAGAGGAGTACTGGGAGTTTAAATTCAGCATCGAGCACTCAGAACCAAATAATACACACACATGCACGAGCACACACATCCTTATAGAAACATTCACTATTCTGGGAGGAAGTGGCTAAAATCATATTTTCCTAGGCATTGAAAGCGTTTGCCCCCCCACAGAGGCAGCTGTGTAACTGAGCAGCCTTGTCATGCCTGGGGCAAGCTGCAAGTGCCCCTCCGATTTGCCCCCTAATTTGCCAAACCATGGAACAACAAACCTGCAATTGGAGCTGTATTTTTAAATCATCTGAGTTTTATGTGGCACCTTCCCCTCTGCATACAGCCTGGCCAAACGCTGTTATTTTCCCGGAGGAAATACAGAGAGTGGCCTGAAAATTGCTAGTCACATTTAAAGTCAGGAAGAGCGAGTGGGTTTTCTGGGGTCACCTCCAAACTGGACTCCGCTCAGTTGTCTCAACCTCATGATGCCACAAAGTCTAGCACCTGGGACAGCCATGGTTGACGCTGGAGTGGGGAGACAACTGCTTGTAGTTTTTCTGTGCAGATCTGTGTGTGACCTTAGCAGCCATTAGAGAGAGAGAAAAAAAAAAGGCATGCTTTTGGTTAGGAATAAGGAGGGAGTCTGGCCCTGAATTCCATGTCACTTAAATGTCAGCTATGTTCCTGTTGCCTCTGTGGTAAAATGTGCTTACTCCACCCCCCCCCCCCCAATGAAGCGCATGACATTTCATCTGTTCTAGAAGTGACAGAAGACAGGTCCCTCTGGGATTCACGCGCCTCTGCTGGGATTGTCACACCGTTCGCCATGCTAACATGAAGCAACAGCTGGGTTGGAGAGAGCTGATAAAAATAGCAATGTAACTCAGAAAGCAGGCTGTACGGGGAAGAAGGGGAGTCGAGCCGACAGCGTGGGGTGTCAGAGACTTCTTGGCTTTTCTGTCTCGAGACTGGCTCTTCTTAGAACCCCACTTTTTCAGACAGGGCAAAGCAAGTTGTTTTTCCATCTATACGTTAAGTAGGAGAATGAGGAGACAGCCAGGCTGTTTCAGTCCTCCGCAGTGCCCCCATTTGTAAGCGACTGGTTGACCCAATTGTTAGTCGACAGATCGGACACCTGGGCAGTGCCATCCCTGAATGAATGAGCCGAGTCAATGCTGGGAATTTGATTGTTTAAGGCCGCTGTGTGTCGATGCAGGCACTTCCCACCATTGCCCTGTCTTTCCATTCATTAAAGTGAAGCTTGCAACTGAACATTCTGACATAACATAGCTCAGATTTTTGGCTGCAGCATTAACCATATTCAAGAGTTTCCTCCGGTGATGTTAAATTTTCATATCCTTGGGAATGCTTGCCACCTTTCTTTAATAGCCTGAGCAAACACACCCCTCTCAGAACTTCGTTCCACCACCGCCCCCACTGCACATAGGCTCCTTTTAGAAGTATGTTGGCTGTGTGTATTTATAGAATCCGGATGTACATAGGTGGCTTAGTATTTCACATCTCATGAAAAGTTAGTCATCTGAATGGACCTTACAGAAGAGTTAGCAAAGTCGTGTGTGTGTGTGTGTGTGTGTGTGTTTTACATATTCTCTCTCCTCCTAAACTATTTGGTCATTTTACCACAAAATTATATATATATATATCCCTTGGGATTTGAAAATTGACTTACATGTTTAAGTCAATAATAAACAGAAGAGTTTAAATAGAAACGTGGCAAAACAGAGGTTTCCTTCTTTTCCTCCATAGTGAAAAGTGTAGTCTTACTATCTACCTTTATTCCAGTCAAATTCTA
This sequence comes from Myodes glareolus, assembly GCF_982192425.1. Taxonomy (NCBI): domain Eukaryota; kingdom Metazoa; phylum Chordata; class Mammalia; order Rodentia; family Cricetidae; genus Myodes; species Myodes glareolus. Next base: position 28,794,555 of record NC_142049.1, on the reverse strand, counting down.
ACATGAAAAATTAGTTGGTTTACCTTTCTGGCTAGTGAGACAACTGGAAATGCTCTAAAACTCATTTCCATTAATATGCAAAGCAATACTGTACAAACTTCAGTCGATAGCCAGAAGGAATTCCTGCTTCTCAGGCACCCACACAATGGGAAGCTTGTACGTGTCTCGGATGGCCAGTGGTTCAGAAAGTTCTTCATTTTAAATGTGGTGGTTGTAGCCTGAGTGACAGTGACAGGCACTACTTGCTATTCATTCCCTCAAGCTTTAACAAACATTATCTAACATAACACAATATGGTTAACTGGGATTTTAACCCTGTCTGTGACATTTCTGAACCCAGCAAGCCCCACTCAAACTTGGCAATGGAGCTGTGGGTACAATTCAGTGCCTCTGACCAATTACTCGCTGCAAACACACAAAGGCAGCTACCTGCAGACCGGAGTAGCAAAGCATCCCTGACCAAATGCAGTGCAGATTTACACTCCACTGCCTCTGTGTTCTGCATAGGGAAAGAGATGCTAAAAGAATTTAAAACTCAGTCGAGCTGATGCAGCTAAATGGGACTCAATTCTTCTTCACTGGCTCCTTGGTTGACACAATAGCCAAATGCATGAGCTTGCATTTGTCACCTGAATCTTTGGGACTCTTCATGTCTCATGTCTCTGTGCAAATTAAAATTAAATGTGGTGATTTTTCACTGACTTCTTCTCCTAAACACGTGCGGCACGAGAGAGAGAGAGAGAGAGAGAGAGAGAGAGAGAGAGAGAGGAAAAAATCTCCCAGATGGGATTTTGGAATCTGATTTCTTCAGCCAATGATTTTTATAAATGTATCAGGCCCGACTTGCTTGGATAGCCAGATGCTAAAACTGTATTGCAGCAGTTTGGGCAGCTTCTGAGGAAGTGGGGCCGCTTCCTGTGTGCATATGTCAAGTTGTCTGTGGCTTTAGTCCCTTCCACCCACCAAGGAACATCTGGCCAGAGTGGGTGCCTCAAGCAGTTGGGCCAAGTCCAGCCAGGTCAGCAGACAGAGATCACAGAGCCCAGAGAGTGGGGGTGGGGGAAGCACTTGTGGGCACCTTGGTTTCCTAAATGAAAAAGTACCATGAGAATTGTCCACCAGCAGCCAAGACACACAGGACTCAGGATGCTGACGGACAAAAGGGTGTGTTTAAAAAGAACTTAAGTGTGAGGATGGAAAGACCAAGAGAGAAAAGGCAGAGGAAGGAAACCATAGCTGTACAGGAATGATCAAGGTCAATTACCCAGCACCAAGGGACACCACCCAGCACCTCTGCATCCTTATTTTAGCCAGGTTGTTCCTGTTGACGGCTGAGGGCATGAAGGGAAGTTTAACTAAACAGTTGCTGTGAAAAATAGGAGAAATCATTGCTCCATGTGGATAAGCCATGAGGAAGCCAGGCTGGGTCAATGGAGACCACTCCTCCCTGTTCCACTCAGCAGCACTATAGATTCCAGACCAGAATAGAGCCCTCTTCTTCTCCTTAACCACCCCAGGCACCAACAATGCAAGAAGTTCAGGCAGGATGAGAGCATGTGATGAACCTCCTGAACCAACCCTGGTAGCCAGGGACAGATGAAAGGTTCTGTGAGCGGTCCAGATGTGTTACGTGCCCCCCTCCCAGTCTATCACTTTGTCCAAGGGGCAGGTAAGGTTATGGTGAGTCCACCTTTGGCCATTCCCTTATCCATGGAGGGAGGAGATAGAAACTCTTTCACAGGGTGCTGGGAGTCTGGAGTACCGAGTCCCTGACAGAAGTGGAGGTCTGTCTTGCTGTCCATATGCTGCCTTCATGGCCTCACAGTGGCTTCGTCTAGTAGGACTCAGCTGGGAGCAACAGGCTGTCTTTACCATAAGGTCATATCAGAATCTCAAGAGGTGGGGACAGTTTTACAAAATATATTAAATTTACAGAATTCATTTCTTTGGCTTTGAATCATAGTATTTAATTCCTCTAGAAATTTCTAATAATATTGAGGAAGGACCCAGAATGTTTCCTTTTAAAAAGGTGGATGAATTAAAAAATGTTGAGACACAGCGTTTCAGGGAAAGTTTCTTCAACTCCCTCACCAGTGGGAGAATCCATTCCAATCTGGATAGAGTTTGACTTGATCCCCTCAGGTATCTGTGGGATGAATGGAAGAAATGGTTCAGAATGTCCCTGGAACATTCGGGGTGGGGGAGAAGGACAGGGAGCATGGGGGGGGGGGGAGAGAGGGAGGTAAGAACCTCTGTACCAAGGCTCTGTCGTGGGTCAGGCACATTGGATGCACGTTCTTTAAATGACCTTGTTTCATCTTTCGTGGTAGCTCAGAGAGGGACAGCCACATGGGCTATGTGTCACAAGTGCACCGGACCTAAGATGGATGTTTTGGCAACTTGCTTAGTCTCCCAGTTTGCCACGTGGCTAACAGTGCATCTCAGTCTGCATCAGGGTTCAGGGGGGATTGACAGGACGGTGCCCACAAGCTGAGGACGATGAAGGCACTACCTCCCGTTCTGAAACCTTACTAGGATACAGGAGAGCTCTTTCAGCCCTGCATCTGCTAGCTGTCCGGCCTGCCACAGCCTTGAAAACAACCAGCCTGTTTCCGCTTCCTGCCTAGGGGCTGCAGAAAACGGTGGGGTTGAGTGGAGGGCTGAGTGACCACAGGCAAATCACGATGACCCGAGCCACTTTACCCTCCCTGTGAAATGGAGGTGACAACTCGAACCTGCCTGGGGTTGTGCTGAGGGACAGGGGAAGGTCTGTGCCAGGCTTCGGAGACAGTGCCTGAGCGGTACAGGCGATGCGCAGGATCCGGGCAAGCTCGTGTTACAGAGGGAGCCGAAACAGCTGCCAACTTATTTTTATTTTATTTATTTATTTATTTTTACTCTGAGCATGGAGGCCGTGCTTTGCTCAGCTTACTGGATGGCAGCCAAGCTAAATTAACACTCTTATCTTCTGGCCCCTGCAGCTGGCAGCCCTCCCTGCAGGTCCTTCCAGCATTCTCCTTAGGCTCAGCCGTGAGCTGCTGGGAAGCCATCCTGGGCCATCAAAGCCTGCTTCCGCCCAACACTCCTTCGTCCTCTCATAGGTGAGGCGTCTTGGGTTCAGCTCTAGGGCCAGATGAGCTCATGCTTTTACACAGGAAAGGGAAGGTCACTGAGGTGACCGAGCTCCTGACACAGTGGAAACCGGGCACAGACAATCAAAACGTTACCAGGTTTTGCCAGAGTGAACTCAGCTAGGTGCTTTGGGCCTGTTAAGCAATCCAAACTGTGCCAGGGGATTCTGCCCCAGGGTTTTCTTAAACACTTTTCTGAAATTCTAAAGAGCCTGCCAAGCTCCTAGGAACGTGATTAAAATGCCAATTCCACCTGAGGAAGTCTGGAATGAGGCAGAGATCCAAAAGTCCCACAAAGGTTGCAGGGGACGCTCCTGACCTGGCTGGTAACACATTTCCGAGGAGCTGGGCTCTAGACACCGTCTCTCATACCTTAGCCTTGGCTTCTTGTCACATGTCATCTTTATGCTAATTTTTTTTCTGTTTTGTTTTGATGAGACAGACCCTCATGGAACTCAAGCGGGCCTTGAACTCTCTATGTGAACCAGGCTGGTTTCTAACTCACCATCTTTGTACCCTCAGCTTTTCAAATGCTGAGATGACCATACCTGACTTTGATTAGCTGCGTACGTGTGTGCATGTGTGCGGGCATGCGTGTGTGTGTGTGTGTGTGTGTGTGTGTGTGTAGGCCACAGGTTGATGTTCCTATCCTCCTGTATTGCTCTTCTCTTTGCTTCCTGAGACAGGGTCTCTTGATGAACCTGGTGATCTCGGACGGACTGGATAGGCTGGCCAGGAAGCTCTGGAAATCTGTCTCCAGCCTCCGTCTCTCCCGTGCTCAGTTCACACAGCTACACCTGAGTTTTGACACGAGGACTGAAGATCCAGACTTAGGTCCCCTGGCCCGTGTGGCAGGCAACTCTGTGGATGAGGTGGCTAGCTTCTTGAACTTTCATTTACCTTAAATTTTCTTTCTCAAAACCTTTTACAGTATTCTTCACAATGAGCCACCTTTGACTTAGTTGTGTGTACACTGCTATGAAATCACAGCGGTGACGAGTGCTTTCTGGTGTCTTACACCCTAAGGTGAACGCTTAAGGTGAGGCGTTTGAACTGAAAATCTTGGATGTGATCATTTTTGTCTAGCACGGGTGTGGCATCGCCATGTGCTGAGATACATCACTCACAAGGGTTTGGGGGAAACCATAAAATCCAAACCTTGTGTTTGAACTCTTCTGCTCCAGTGGCTGCTTTAGCTGCATGAGATCTGTGATTGCGCAAAGGCATCGGGTTATTTGGGGACAAGGGGCTAAAAGTAAAGAGCACCTTCCCTCACCCCAGGCCGCTCGGGAACCGAGTATCCAATCCCTGGCCAGAACACCAAAAGATTCTCCTCTGAAGCTCTATCCAAATGACATTTTTGGAGGGTGGCTACTATTTTGTGAAAACCCTGCAGAGACTAGCAACTCAAAAAAAAAAAAAATCTGAATTCCCTGCAGACTCCAAGGTGCTTGTTTACCAAGTAAAACATCCCCGGTGAATTGGTTCATTTATAATTAAATGTAATAATAAGCCATTGTGGCTAAATTAATTTTGAGCTAATTACATGGGAACTCCATGTCCTGTATAGCTTCTGAAATAAAGAGTCAATGTCAGGTACTGTGAAGATTTCCAAGGCCAAAGCCTCCAGGGACGATTCCAGAAGGCCCATGAAGAAATACTATGTTAAAAGTCTGATATTCAGCACCCCTGCAGGCCAAAGACACTTGCATAACAGTTTTGGGGTGTTCTGGAAGCTGAGTAGGGATGGCTTTCTGTATATACACCTCTGGATAGTCTGGGCCCGAGCAAGGTTTACCTATGGAACCAGGCTGGCTCTGATGATACCCAGGAGAAACCAGCATTCTAGTCTCATGGGTTTTGGAATGGACCCTTCAGTACGATGAACATCTGATGTGCCTGGGCATCTTTACACATAGGATCCCATTTCATCCCCTAGCAGAAATCCTCACGGACAAGGCAAGTGTAAGAAAGCTCAGCTCAGTTTGCACTTATACTCAGTGAGGGGCCATGCTATCCTTCCCCAGAAATGATGGCCATGGAGAACCGCTGCCCCATCCAGACAGTCCTATAAGCATCCCTGGTCCCTCTGAGTGTCTTCTTTTGAGTTTAAGACTTTGCTGGTTCATACTGACCCTTCACACGTGGGTGAATGCGCGTGAATCTGGAGATTACTTGAACCCTCTGCTCTGCAATGGTGTGAATGAGGGGGGCAAGGGAACCATTAATGTGGAAACCTCCAGAAAGGGAATCTAAGAGCACCAACTAACCCCTCTGGGATGACTTTATCCTTGGAAGAGAAGGCTACCTTTCTCTACTGTCCTCTTATTAGCTAAGTGTGTCCTTTGGGTGCTGCATTCCTGCTTTTGATATCTTCAAGTAGTGAAACACTCTCCTTGTTCATCTGCAAATTCCTCTTATGTTGTGTTTACAGTCTATTCAATCTTATATAGTGTGTGAGTGAACATTAGAACACTCAGGGTTATCATGCCATGAAAGGACAAACGGAACCCCTCCATTATTGGGAACTGAGGCGGTGTGGGAAGGCCTTCTGTATATGTGTTGCTTTTTTTGGTTAATAAAGAAGCTGCTTTTGGCCAATGGCTTAACAGAATATAACTAGACTGAAGTATATACATATATATGTATATATCTCTCTATCTCTATATCTATATCTATCTATCTAAGTAGAGAGAGAGAGAGAGAGAGAGAGAGAGAGAGAGAGAGAGTAGGCAGAGTCATAGCCTCCGCTAGAGCTCACAGAAACTTTGCCCGTAGGCCACAACCTTGTGGTGATGCACAGATTAATGGAGATGGGTTAGTTTAGGATATAAGAGCTAGTTAGCAATACACTTAAGCTATTGGCCAAACAATATTGGCAATATACTTTCTGTAATTAGTTTCTGTAATATAGTTTCTGTGTGATTATTTCTTGTCTAAGCGGCCGGGAACAAACAAGTGGCCTCTGCCAAAACTAAGGCACTAAAACTGTGTGCCTTACCCCAAGCAACCAGCACCTGCCTGGGGGTGTTTGTAACCATCCCAGGCTAAAATACTTTCTTGGTTACGGGGCTGGTTTGGATTATTAAGGTGACCTTTGAAAGAATTCACAGAGCAGGTTCTTCTCAAGGTTTCAGAAATGATGCATTTTAATCTGAGTTGTTCTTCAGGAGAAAGAGATTAGGTCGTTGATACAGCCCCTGTGTTTCCCATTGACTTGTGACACTCAGGTCTCCTGAATAGTTTGCCCTTTCCAAGTGCCATGGGTTGTGTCTGAGGCCATAACTGGCCACTGAGTGTGGGGAATTTGGAGTTTCAGGGAGTGAATGCTGTGGGGTGATTTGCCTGTGTCAGGGCCTGGGGCACATGACATTTGTGTTCCAGGGCAGGATGTCGTTTCCAGCTGAATATCCTGGACATTTACCCGGCCTTCGTTTTGACCCTGTTTGTGTGTTAAATGCAATGGACATCTCTTTGAATGGCTCCTAACAATCACCCAAATTGTGGCCGTTTGTTTCTAATCCAAGGAAGTCTGAGGCATCCATGAGCAGGGTAACAGAAGACACAGAAGGGTTGAAGATTCAGGAAAGGGCAGGAAGAGCCACCCAGCCAGGCTGACCAGAGCAACCCCAATAACAGGAAATCATAAGCACAGCGTGTGGAAATACTTGCTTCTCTTCCTGTCTGTGTCTACTTTGACATCTGCTGGCTGGCACCCCCACCCCCAACACACACACACAGTACTAATTGCTTCCCTGGGGGACATGACTTTTAGGTGCAAAAGAGGCTAAAAGGTCTCGATGGGAGCTAACAGGGCGCTGGCTGCCTTCATGGTCCACCTGGGGCTCTTCCCTTCGCCAGCCCTTGCTCTCCCTACCTGTCTTTCCTGGTGCAACGGATGGCAGCTTGTCTGGCACTGACAGTCACATCTGAGAGTTGAGCTCCTTCTTGCTGCCTCTGGGTGCGAACTGAGTGTGGCAGAATCTAGTCTGTGTCACTTTGCATCTGGGGAAATGGGAGACAGGGTGGGAAGAGCAGCTGTCACTCCGCAGCTCCGTTGTTAGGCAGGCAGTCACAGTGCTGGAGGCAGGACTCCTCAGGCTTACCCCAGCCGCCTCAGTAGGCTCTTTCCTCGTGCTGCCTTTGACCCTGGTCATGCCTATGTTCTTCCTCCTTGTTGCCGAATCGCTGTGACTGTCACTTGTCAGTCCCACTTGTCACTTGGTTTGGATCTTTGAGTGGAGCATCTTGCAGACTCCCAGAGAACCTCCTTGGCAACCTCATCCTGAGTATCTTATGGGGAAAGAGAACCCTTGCAATTACTTCATTTCTCAACATTTGAACCCTGTTCTTTGCTTGGGGAATCACCACTGCTGCCGCCACCACTATCGGTGGTGCTGGTGCTGATCCTGGTACTGGTACTGGTACTCACGCTGGTGCCGATGCTGGTGCCGATGCTGGTGCCGGTGCTGGTGCCGGTGCTGGTGCAAGTGTCTATGTGTGGCAGTCTTAGTGTAGAGTCAAAGCAACCCTCCAAGAGGTAGTATGTCCACCAACAAATCCTTCTCCCAGAATGCCTTGCATCCGGGCTCAAACTTCAGCAACTGACTCGGAAGGAAATCGATGGTAGGATGGACCGTAGTGGTCGCACGGACAGTGTAGCCACTGGGCCCAGCTCTGGAGACGGAAGAAGCAAGAATGTTGAGTGGAGGTGCTGAAGTACGAGTTAGGCCAGGTCTGTGCTATAGTTGGAGTCCTTGCTTGTGCTGTTGACCGCCATCTGGTTCTCTCAGCTGCCTAGTGTCCTCTTGAAAGATTCCCGTTGCCATAATTAAGCCCAAATTGGGGTCTCTTGCTTACTTTTCAGAACCGTTACAAACAACACCTGTCTCCGTCTGCCTCAAAGCCCATCACAGTCCCTTCTCTTCATCTCCGAGCTTCCTCTATACAAGGATAGGGAGAGAGATCCATCTGAATGCCTGAGGGAGCTATAAAAACTATATAGCAATTGGAATAGTCATTGATAACCCAAGGTTTTGGCTTAATAAATAAGCGAAGCTAAAGGGTGTAAAGCTGACCACAAGGGTGCAAGCCTCTTGGAGAAGCCCACGCATACCCTAGAGCCATAGTGGAAGTAGCAGATGGTCCTGGGTGATCTCCTGAAATCCCTATCAACTCAGGGTGGCACGGCCAAGGTTTGCATAGCACCAAGGGAACACAGATGTGCTGGGAAGCCTTGACAATAGAGATTGATAATGGACATAGTGGCCCCTGCTTTGACCTGGCTACCAGGCAGACCACAGACAACGGTGCAGGGCTATGGGCACCAATATCTGAGAGCCAACGAGCACTGAAGATCTCTGTCATGATTCCACCGTTCCTCTCAGCCCAGAATGCATCCTACCTCAATGTGACATCTGGAAAGAAGGGGAGGAAAGAATAATGAAAAATATCAGGCAGTGATTCCACTTTTATCCAGTATATTAGAGAAGAGTTAGTAGTGATGTAATGTGGATGAGGGGTTGGAGCTTAGTTCAGTTCAATGGGGAATTTTTTTTTTTCAGTGAGTTACTCCCTTGAATGAATCAGCAAAATGTATGCCCTCTTTACCTCTCGGGATGGCCCTAGATTTGATATGTGCCAGGTTGGGAGGGGTGAAGAGAAGAGGTTAGAAACCATCTACCATTCAACTCAGCATCCCAGGGGTGGGGCTGGGGTAGTTAATGGGAGAGCACTTGTTTAGCATGCTCTCTCTAGGCCCAGCCCTCACCCCAACACCCACTGGCCCCCCAGATACAATTTCAGCTGTCTGGACAGATGTGTCAAGAGCACATCTGTGTGCTCTTGCTGTTATGCAAACATTGACTGTGCCACCCTGGGTTGATGGGGGCTCTAGGAGACCACCCAGGGCCGTCTGTGGTTAAATCTCTGAACTTACCGTCAAGAAAAGACTCCACAAACTGGCCTTGAAAAGTGATGTGTGCCCATTGGTCATATAGAAAAATCAAGATTCTTATTCTGGGAAATTCGCTTATTTCCTGGGAGGAAAAAAAATGCTGCATTTAATTAAAACAAGGTGAGAAGAACAAAACAAAACAAAACGGATGAATCAATACATTTCCACCTGCCTTTGCTACCTCAGACTCTGTCTTTGGAAGTTCAGGATTAAAGGTTGTTGAGTGCCTACTGAGAGTGTCCCCCAAAAGATTAGCATTCTGGGGCTACCAGGCTGGACCTGAAATCCACCCCCACCCCCTTGCCCATTCCACGCCTCCTGTCCATCCTTTTCCTGGGCCCTTTGGCTCTGTGTTATTTCGGAAGCTTCTCTTTCGGACAAGTATGAACAAATGGCCCCGTTTAACCTCTTGTTTTCACGACAGCTTTGGATTCCACAATAGCCAGGACCACATCTGCCCCTGTATGCATTTGTTGCTTTCTGTACTGTGACTCGGAACACAGACACTCCTTTTCCTGTCACAAGCCAGAGGCAGGGAATTTGAAATATTCCCTGAGCAGTCCGTCTCACAGACAGGAAGTCCCACGTTCGCCATTACTTTAGGTATGTCCTTGTGTGGTTCCAGCTCCCAGTGGGCAGCTCACCCCACCCAGACAGTTCCATGCCACTATTTTTTCATTCTATTATCTCCTCAGTCAGAGGGCTTATTAGCTTCCATCAAGATTTCAAAGGGAAGGGGCTGGAGAGATAGCTCAGTGGGCAAGAGCCTTAGTGTTCTTCCTGAGGACTGGATTTCGGTTTCCAGCATCCATGTGGAGATCCCCATGGAGATCTTGAACTTTCTGATGCACATACAAACATGCAGGCAAAAAACTCATATATAGATGAAATAAATATCTAAGACAAGCAAAAAAAAACATGCATATAAAAATTTTAAGATTTCTAAGGAAAGAAGAATATAATTTTCCGGAGGGGAGTAAGTTCTTACCTGGGAATTAACACCTTGAGTTGTATTAATGTGCCTCCTCCTTTTCATTGCCCCCCCCTTACTTGTCCTTTTGTCCCATTCACCCCCAGTTGCCATTGTCTGTGAGGAATGGCTAAAATGAAGGAGGTGCTGAAGCCATAAGAATATTCTGTTGCTGACAGAACAAGCCCGTGGAGAGCAGAACTGAAAGCAAGCCTTTAAGTACGAGGTATTGGTCCTAAACTGATTCTGGCCTTAAAGTAGATTTCCCTCAAATATGAAAATCTTGGTGGGTGGGCATGGAGCTGTTGCTTCACACCACCGTCTAGAAAGGGGTGCACAACCCAGCATAGTAAACTCCGTAGGAGAGGAACAGCCTTCCTTGTGCTGACATGGGGATGGGCCAGAGAGAAGAGACAAAGACACTCTACAATGTGGGCAGAGAGAGTGTGTGAACATTCTAGGTGTGGACATTTCAGATGCCAAGGAAGGACCTGAAAGTGTCTTCAGTTCCCATTTAGAAGTCCACACAGAGTCCCCACCTTGCTGGGGCATCCACCTGCAGGTCGAGTGATTTCAAGAAATAGTGGTATGGCACATTTAGCTAGAGAGTAAATCTGAGATACGGGGGCCCATTCCCCTGGGTGGGGTGGGTGTGGGGCTCGGGTGAGATTTACAGTTTCCTGTGTGGGCAGGTGGTAGAGAGCTGGTGGGGGGCTGGTCCTGAGATGCCTGAGGGAGAAGACTGAGGGGGGCTGGTAGGAGACAAAGTTACCCTGGGATTTCATGGGACCCCACAGGGTGATCTCTGGATACCGCCCACTCGTGCTTAGTGGAAACTCCAGGACACTAGGGAAGCATAGAGTAGGGGTTTGCTCCGCATGAAGTGGAATCCACTTCCTGGCCATGCAGTGGGGAGAGAAAACTCTACCACCTTGATCAACTAAATTAAACAGCAATGACACCAAGGAGTTGAGAGTTTTTAAATGAGAGAGAATTTACTTAGACGTCATAAAATTCATTTCTTTTATTTGTTCATTTGTTTAGTTTTTTATTTTAATTTTAGTAGAACTAGAACTTCTTGAGTTTGATTAAGTATAATTTAGTTTCAACCATTTGGGGCACCACGCAGCTTAAACCTAGTACACCACCCAAACGGATATGATATGAAGTGACCGTGAGTCAGCTTAAGGGACAGTGGTAGAAAGATCAGTGACTGTCATTTTACTTTCAGAAGCCTTGGGAGGGGGCATTTTCTTCAGCTTGTAGTCAGGGTGTGTGTCCTTGAGCTTGTAAATAAGCCCTTACCGGTGCTTCTGCGATAACCCCAGTTAAATCACTTCACCTCCTGCCCTCACCAAAAGAAATCAAGAAAGTCGAAGGAAATTAGTTGGGAGCTGGTAGGGGATCAATGGGAGGGACACAAGAGTAGGGAATGAAGTATCAATATGAACAAAATATACTATATAGATGCAAGAACATGTCCTAGTGAAACTCACCATTAGATATAATTAAAACTCTAAATCAATAAGTGAGAATCTCCCTACAGTATATAAAAACTGTTATAGCCTTTTTTTTTTTTTTGAAGGACGAAGGAACTCCATTGGCATTTCACAAAGATGACGCACAAACTGGCCAAAAAGCACATGAAAATTGTGCACGGTATCTATAGTCGTTAGAGAATTGGAATCTAAGGGGTAATAAAACGCAGCTCACACATACCACAGTGAATGCTGGCCAGTGTGTAGGAATGGCTGAGAAGTCAAAGAGGATATGATTTGCGGGTTCATTGTAAAGAGCCGATGGACACTGACTCCTTTCAGGGGTCAGCTCATAGCGACCACATCACACCACCCTCCCACTCTCAGTGACCAGCCTTAAGGAGCAGAAGTTTGTGTCTCCACAGAGGTGTGTGTGTGTGTTGTGTGTGTGTGTGTGTGTGTGTGTGTGTGTGTATACAAGAGAGTCATAACATTAAAATGAAGAATTAATTTTTTAAAAATGTAAGGGCTGTAGGAATAGATCAGTGAGAGAAAGCACTTGCCACGCAAACCCGGTGATAAGGATTCTGTCCCTGAATCCCATGCTGGAAGGTGAGAGCTGACTCTCAGAAGTTGTCTTCTGCCTGTCAAATGCGGACCATGGCGTCCCCAGGTGTGCACATTTGCATGTGGGGGTACAAGCACCCATGCTAATAATAGATAAAATTTAAAAATAAGAAAAAAAGAGTGCTTATAGCATCATACTCAGACACTGGGAACAGTCTGGCCTGCTTAGTTTTGGTGTTTTTTTTTTTTCCTTCGTCAACTTGATACCAGCCAGTCATTTGAGAAGAGGAACCTCAAGTGAGAAAATGCCCCCTCCAGACTGGCCTGTGGGCAAGCCTGTGGGGCCTTCTCCTGATTGATGATTGGTGGAGGAGGGCCCAGCTCACTGTGGGTGGTACAAGCCGGTGGTCCAGAGTGCTATGAGAACCTAGGCTGAGCAAGTCATGGAAAAAACCAGTAAGCAGCCTTCCTCCATGGTCTCTGCATCTGTTCCTGCCTCCAGGGTCCTGCCTTGAAAGCTTCCTCTGACTTCCTTCAGTGCTGGAGTGCGACCTGACAACTGCACGCTGAGAGCAACCCCTCCTTCCCCATGCTGCTTTGGGCCATGGTTCTATTATCGCGGTAATAGAAACCCTGACGCACACCCAAAGGCTTGGCAACCAAACAAGAACTGAAAGTGGCTTGCCCGTCCCGTGGAATGTTGCTCAGCGTTCCCGAGACTTGTCATTCTACCCACCACATGGAGGGATCTCTAAAACAATGCTGAGTAAAGAGGCCAGATTCAAAAAAAAAAAAAAAAAAAAAAAAAAACAGACTATAGGATCCCACTTCTGTAAATCCAGAGCAAGCAAAAGGGAGCCATACTGAAAGAAGTTCAAAAGTAGTTGGTGTATGGGGGAATGTTCCAGAATAAATATATGCTGTACCTTGTTTCCAGTGATGGTTACACAAGCACATGCAATTGGCCCACCCCATCCAATGAAACGCTGCAGATCTGTGCATTTTATTGTAAATAAATTATGTTAATCTTTTTTTTAAAAAAAAAAAAAGTTAGAGGTTTGGCTCAGTTTTTTGTAGTAAGCATCTCCGTGGCAGCTTTCAGGAAGGCCTCAGCCCTCCGCGCCTTTCCTCTGCCCGCCCCTTGCAAGCCCTTGTCTTCCCTCCCATGAGCTCTAACTGCTCTAGAGTCATCTCCGCTTCTAAACCTCAGCATGCTCTAAATCATAGTGTGTGTGTGTGTTTTTCAGCAAAATACGGATGTTTTAAAAGAAACCACTTTCCCCTCTAAAGGCCTCCTCCTTCCTCGTTAGTTCCGTGCTTGGCCATTTCATAAATAATGCAGCTCCCTCTCTTGTCTCAGTTACAAATGCAGCTCTCTCTCTCTCTCTCTCTCTCTCTCTCTCTCTGTCTCCAGTCCATCTTCCTCTTTCCAGTGACCTCTCCATTTCTCACCTCTGTCTAGCAATCGCCCTTGCCTTCACTTGACTAAGAGCTCACCCGACCCCAGAAGGACACTCGCCTCGGGGCTTAGCACATTTTTTGAGGTATATCACTCTCTTCTAAGTTTCTTTGGCCAAAGCCAGGTGGCTGCTGGGCTCCCTGCTCCAGCCTGACAGTCTGTGTGGAAAGTCCCTTTGTGTAAGTGGTCTCCTGGGAGATACTCTTCCCACAGGGCCTATGCACACACCCTGTGGCCAGGACAATACATCCAACATCAGTTTCTAAATCACAATGGTTTTGAACCCTTGCTTACTGTATTGGAAGCATCCCAAAAGTCATACTCTCCAAATACTTCCTAACACCACACTGACCAGACAAGGAGTGGGCCGGGCCCAGTCAACAAAGCTGGAAGTCTATAAACCCAAGCCTCCAGTTCTGCAGATGGCCTCAGTGAGGTTGGGGCCTTCCTGTCCTTCCTCAGATTGCCCTTCTTAGCCTCCTTTGGGAAGCAGATAGCATCCTTGTCCCATCCATTCAGCTCTGTGCTCGGGTTGTCCCCTAAGGGTACCAAAGGCTGTCCAGGAGTCCAACGCAGGTCCTTGAAGATCACGTCTTCTCTGGGCTGCTTCCAGCTGTTAATGGCATCAGGGAGGCCCACTCCTGAGAGACGCCAGCTCTAAAAGGGCCAGTGAGTGAAGCCCTGACAACTGGGGTCAGAGGTCAGGCTGATGACAGGTAGATAGGGTCCCCAGAAGCAGTCCTATAAGTTGATACATTTTCTCAGATACACACAGTGTTCCTGGCCACACGGGCTAATGGTAAAAGAGTGAGCAGGGCAGAGGTTCATTAGGAAGAGATGCCACGGAGGGGGAGGGGCTCATGAGCCCCCACCTCTGGCTGAAGAGTTATTGACTATTGATGGGTATTGGAGGAGAGATCGTTTTCTTTAAGGATGCAGCCCTGGTAGATCAATCACATTCGAGGGGATGGCCCCATACTCACGCTTGTATAGGCAGCACAAATTGGGACCAACATATTATAAAAAAATTAATTAAATTGTATTTTAATAATGAGGACCAAAGTTGGAATGGGGGTGGACCTGGGAAGAATTAGTGGGGAGGACTGGAGGTGAATATGATAAAAATCATTTGTATACATGTAGAAAATTCTCAAAGGATTAAAAAGGCATCTTATTTTGAAAAGTGCTGCCAGGAGGTGCCATGGTGTCCTCACAGGGGCAGCAGCAACAGCTTTTGGTAGACAAAGGACCCCTGGGGGAAGAGGGAGGTTATTTTTTCATAGAAGAATATAGGCCACATATAGGATGAGGCATACTGGGAACGGAGGTGCTGTGTCCCAGGCCCAGCCATGAGTCCAGGGAAGTCTCATTGTTCCGGGGAAGCTAGTTCTTCACGGTCTATAGGCAGGGAGGCCGGTGGCGACTACATCTGTGGTCCAGCATAGTGAAAGGGATGCTCTGGTGGGGGATCATTCATAGGCTGACAGCATCCTAACCCATCCCTCCTCTGACCCCTCTGTCTGTTTAGTCCCAACCCCCAAACCTGTCTCTGGGGTTAAATCTTCAAATATGGCCTGACCCTGCCTTAGGTTCACTCATGTTGTAAAGGTTGTTTTGGCCAGCCTCTATCTCAAGAACTGCTGGCCTTGGGCTTCCCCTCCCTTCGGGACCAGTATCAGGTGTTCCAGGAGAACCATGCAGTGATACCAAAGGTAGGATGGAAACAAAGTGGGTTGATGAGAGAGGAGGCTGGGAAGGCAGGCAGAGAGACCCAGAAGGCAAGCCCTTCTTCCTTAAAGATGGTGAAGGGATGCCCATGGATGCTTATGGGAACTAAGAGCTGCGTTTCTGAACGATCACCAGGCCATGGCTATGGATGGGGTCAAGGACTAGAATTTCAAGACCTATCTCCCAGCCCTATGCCTTCTAGCTCTGCCCTTGTGGCAGCTGACAATGGGCAGTCATGGCGCCCTGCTTCACTCTCAGGCTCTTTGAGGCTCCACTCACTCTCATTTCTGCTCTCCTGTCGGGCTCCCTGACTCATGAACAGTCTCCAGCTAAAATCCCTGCAGATTCACTACAGTGGGACTATCCTCCTGTCTCCGTACTTCTCCTCTCGACGTTCTCACACAGTCAACCTCTTCCTTGGTGTTCTGGGTAGCTTAGGAGGCCTTCCATGAATTGCCTCTATCAGAGAGGCCCACTCCATAGCTTAAGTGTACTAATTCCAGACCTGAGTTCAGCATTAAACCTTCAGTTCTGGTATTATGAGAGGTATGGCCCACAGATAAAAGTCGGTGATTGTATCCGACACCTTAATTCATATGTTGAGATTCCAACGACCGTGGTGGAGGCATTTAATCTGAACTTTGGGAAGTGTCTCAGTTACTCTTTCTCATGCTGTGATAAACACCATGACCAAAATGACTTTGGGAGAAAAGGGGCTCTTTGGTTTGCACGTCCCAGTAACACTCCATCGCTGGGGGAAGTCAGGGCAGAACCACAGGCAGGAACCGGGAGGCAGGAACTGATGCCAAGGTCATGGTGGAATGCTACTTACTAGCTTGCTCCCCATACTTTGCTCAGTTATGTTTCTTAAACCACCCAAGGACCACACCCTTAGGGTTGGCATATATCCCCTTGTAGGCTGAGCCATTCCACACGAATAATTATCAAGAAAATGTCCCTATAACAGTCTGATGAAGGCATTTTTTTTTCCAATTCCTTTCCACATGACTCTGGCTTACATGAAGTTGGCAAAATCTTAAACAGAGCAGGAGGTGATTGAGCCGTGAGGGTTAAGCCCACATGCTAACACAGGTCCTGTGGGCTACCTTACCCCCTGTCTACCATGTGGTTACACCGTGAGACATTGGTGGTGTGTGGATTCTGGGGCCCACAGGGGGTTAAGATGAAAGAGTTAGAGTGTCTAGTCTATGTACTTCTATAACTAGGGGCAGGGGATAAGGCACCTAAGTAGGCTGGGAATCCAGAATGCAAGGTGCTTAACTTATACCCAACCATCCAAAGAAGGCCACTGCTCTATGTCTCTATGGAGAGACACCATTTCTTCAAAGACTCTGAGTTTGCCCATAGTGGTCAAACTTATAGCTACAGTGTGACCTGCCCTCCTAGTCTGGCAAGTCAAAGCAGGATTCTTTAGCAAATGAAGTTTAGTAGTAGAAATTAAGGAAGGTTACATTTTCGGCACATCCGAGTCTTAGGAGGTTTATACCCACTACTGATGCCTCGGCCCAAGAGATTTCGTCTTGTCTCATCTCCTGTGGGAGTCAATGCCAGCAAGATTTCCTTGGCTCCTGGAGCTGTTTGCTTCAGATCTGGGTGGGGCCCAGAAGGAGTAGTCACAACTCTGGAGGAAACTCCTTCGGATTTCTACCCTGGGCACGGTGCCACACGCACATGCAGTCACTGCCGACAGGCCCGCCCAGGGCCTTGGAGAGCCATTCACCTCCAGACTGCTTCCCCATGTCCGCTCCCTCTGCTCCATCTCCTTCACCCAACTTACCCACTTTTTCCTGCTCCAGGAAAAATATTTGGACATTACACACTCCTCCAGTCACCAGTAACAGGGGACAGAAGAGGAGGGCAGGTCTGTGGTTACCTAGGTGACCTCAGAGCAGTTCAGTCACGTAGTCAGCCCCTGGGGGACTTAGACTGGGTGTTTGCTGCCAATCTGAAGACACTAGCCCCTGCAGCACCTGGGTATGGTGCCAGGGATTTGAGAGCTCAGAGCATCTATGGGCTTTACATCCGTGTTCCCAACACTCCTCTGCCCTTGACCAGCTGGGGCTTTTAGAAGGCTGGACTGGGAAGGGCTAGTGTGAGTCCTCATGTCTTGTCCATTCTTGCTGTCCTTCCTTCTCGAGTGTCTCTCTACTTCCCTTCAGCCTTCAGCAATATTGTGGAGGCCAGAGGCTCACATGGCTCAGGCTGAGAGTACTGATTAAACACAATTCAACAGACAGAAATTAAGTCGGAGATGGATTCCTCTTCACTCACGCCCTTCTAGAAATCTCAGACACAAACATGCTCCTGAACCCTGTGACACGTCTGCTGGCCCCTCTTCTTTTCTCCCTCGAAGCAGAAAGTACAAAACGGTACCTGTCCTTCCCCAAGTCCTTCCCTCCCGGAGCCCATGCCCTCTTCCATGCCGATTCCACTTTTTTTTTTCTCCGCCATTGTCTTTGTTGTTGCCCCTCACTTCCTGGGTTCCCACCTTTCCGTATACTCATGGTACAGAGACAGGCCTTAGAGCTTTTTCTGAAAGGGAGCATTTGGGCAAAATCATCGAGGCACTGGTGTATCCAAGCCACACCCTTGTCCTTGCAAAGCTTGCTAAGAAATGGTGGGACATGCCGGAGGGGGGAATAAAGACCTGGTGACCCGAGTTTTGACAAGTGACACCTTTGATTCTACAAAGGAGAGAGGAACGATGCCCATGGTTCTGATGTAGGCAGGGAGGTTTGCTCCTTCCTCCCAACATGCCTTGCTTTCTATGACACTCATGTCCATCCAATGCCCTGCCCAGTGTTTCACCGTCTGCCACCAACCCCATGTCCCCGCCCTGTGTACAGCCCCACCAACAATCTCAGCTGTGATTTCAGGGTCAGTGTGGACACTCTGGGTCCCAGCAATGGATTTCCTAGGAGTGGTGGGAATCATATAGGGGGAGCTGATTATTCCTGGATGGGGATTGTGACCTCCAACAGGCTGCTTTAGGGGTCAAGAGGGCGTTCAACATGAACGTTGTTAGCCTATGTTACTAGGAAGGCAAGGAAGCTGCCGAATGGCCTGGGGAATGGGGAGGAAGTGGATGGTGTTTGTGATATTTAAAGTAGTTGGGGGCTTTTGCTTGTTTATTTTTATTTTTTTTCTGTTGTACTTTGAAGGTACAGTGTCTTCTAGAGTTTCATATGTTTGAACACTCCATCTCCAGGGGGCACATCTTAAGCACAGGCCTTGAGACAGGAGCTAGCTGAAGGAAATGGGTCCTTGGGATCAGGCCCACTCCTTGACCCCTCTCTATTTTCTGGTTGTAGATGTTATGTGACCAGCCACCTTACAAGCCTGTTGCAATGTCTCCCTTGGGGTGATTGATAGATTGTGTCCCTTCTTTTTTGTTTTGTTTTGTTTTTTGAGATAGGGTTTCTCTGTAGCTTTGGAGCCTGCCCTGGGACTAGCTCTTGTAGACCAGGCTGGCCTCAAACTCAGAGAGATCAACCTGCCTCTGCCTCCCGAGTGCTGGGATTAAAGGCATGTGCCACCACCGCCCAGCAAATGTGTCCTTTCTTAAACTGCCAGCAAAATGGAGCCTTCCTCTCAGGGTCTTCTTGTCAGTCATTTGACCACCACAGCAAGTAACTTATATATGTCTTTAAAAATTTACCCACTTTAAAGTATGGCATTGGAGGCATATGGTTTGCCTTGGCCTGTAGAGTGCTTTCTAGCAAGCATGGGGCACAGGGTTTGATCTTGAAGACTGTATATATCAATGTGCATCTGTGATCTTGGCACTTGGGAGGTGGACAAAAGGATCAGAAATCCAAGCGCATCCTTGGCTACACCCTGAATCTGAGGCCAGCCTAGAATGCCTGAGAATATGGGGGAGGGAGGAGAGAGAAAGATTGATCATTAGAGGGGCCTTGGCCCCTGCAACTGTAGCTTCAAGTATGCACGTCAGGCAAGCGTGCCTACTCTAATTAGCTCCATCTTTTAAATTCTTGAAACAGTTAAGTCCATACAAGAATTTTCTTTCCTTCCCTAGAGATCAAATCTGTGCCTTCATCAACATATACGAGGTTGGAGATGCTCATCTCTGGTCCACTTTGAAGTTTTGGATGAGGCATAGAGATTCTCACCCGGCAAGGACTATGCAGGGTCTGGGCCTGTCTGGATCCTTGGAGACACGGCCTACCCCTTCTGTGCCTCATTCTCTTACCTGTGAGGCGGCTTTTACAGCGTCATTCTAGAGAGCGTCTTGAATGTTTATGGGAACAACCATGGCTAGTTCGGCTGACTTGGATGATTCCTATGTGGGGAACTGTTCTAATGAATTTAATCTTTGCATCTGCTCAGGAAGTAAGTTCTATTCTATCCATGTGTACAGAGGAGCAAGCTCAAGGCCAAGGAAAGACACACAGGGCATTTTCAAAGCCACATGTCACATAGGTGGCAGAAGCGGGGTCCTAACTCAGGCAGACTTCAGGGAGCACCTGCTATGTTCACCTGGCTCAGGCAGAGCGGCAGATATGGGAACCAGCCTCCATTGCCTGTAAGGGCTGCATAGATCACAATCATGACCTCAGTACATCAGACACCCCAATATTTCGGGAGAAGTTGGCCGTCTGGATGTTTATTTAACATTCCTAATTTTAAAATGTCAAACCTTTTGTCAAACCTTCTGTGAGGAAAACACAAAACAACATGGCATTATCTCTAGGCCATCTCCAGCTCATGGGTGGTCTGTCCATGGCATTCTAGTGAAGGCCAAGGAAGGTTGGTTTCATCCCAACCAATGTTCCATGGGGCGTGGCTGCCTGGAGAACAAGGTTGAGAAGAATTCAGAGTCTGGCCTCTGAGAAAGACTGTGGCAATCCATTGGCAATGTCTGCTATGGGTACAGCCTGGGAGAATTATATCATCTATACCATGAGTTTGCTCCAACGGGTTAGATACTGTGCTGGTGAGCTCATGGTTAATCCCACCCTGATTGCACAGGCCTTCAGGTCTGAGATAGTCAGAGGAGGTAGTAGCCTTGGGAAGATGTCTCCACTCGGCTCAGCCTCCAGCTGGGTTCCAGCACCAACAGTACTCCAGCACATCCCGAAGCTGCAGATCTAGCGGTTCCTCGGGCACCCTGGGCCCTTCTCAGCAAGGCATGACAATAGGCGGTGTTCAGCTTCCAAATCTAAACCACCTGAAAGAGAGAAAAGACGAGAAAAGAGCAGGGCCCTTCACCTCAGTCCACCAAAGTGCGCGCTGGGAGGCTCACCAGGAATGTGATCAAGGCTCATACCATGGAAATGCTGTCTACTTACGGGAAGACAAAAATGATTGGTACGCCTGTAGAAAAGGTGCATCCTCATCTCTCCGAAGGCTGTGCATATGTGGAATTTGAGAACCCAGATGAAGTGGAGAAGTCACCCGAATCGCATGGATGGAGGGCAACTGATGGTCAAGGGAGCAGGCTACTGCTTTGTTGCTCCCCCTCCCCATCTCCCTCCCCCACCCCCCCCACCCCCGCCTCTACCACTCCCTTGGCGATTCAGCCCACCCAAAAGACCGCTTCTACTGCCTCCCACGTGGCACAGATAATAAGGAGGTCTCGTTCCCCAATGTGCCTGCACCCCAATGCGCCTGCACCCCAATGCGCCTGCACCCCCATGCATAAGAGATCTCCATCTCCCGATTTCCCCGCCGCGCCAGGAGCCTCTCCAGCTCCAGCTTCTCCCCACAAGCAGGGACATTGATGCCTACCTCTGTAACATATGTTCCCCGGGCTCAGTTTTGTCCTTTCTCTAGCCAAAATGAGGATCTGTAGGGAAGGATCCCTTCCCGGGGCAGGCTCTGAAGAGAGCAGTGGAGATACTTCCTCTGCAGAAGGAGTCTGGCTGCAGAGGTACTGTTGACTCAGGAATGTGCCCTGTAGTTTTCTGGCTAGAAAGTTCACCCCTTCCAGCTCTTGAGAGTCTGGCTGGTAGCAGAGCCAGCTGGGACAAGCAAGCCTCCATATGGCAGCGGGACCGTTTTCCACAGACGACCTAGGGACCAGTCAGTCAAGCTGGCCATGCCCTTGCGGTTGCTGTGCCACATCTGCGGGACAGCGGACCAAGCTGCTGTGCTGTTAGACCTGACCGTGCCCCCTACTGAGTCCCTCTCTAGCTTCTAGGGTTAAACCCTTTTGAAGGATTCCTCCACCAAAAAGGATTGTCTTTTCCTATCCCCACGTCTCTGTCTCTCTCTGAAATTGGTGAGAGAGTGCTACCGGGTCCTCGTGGAACCTACCCCGTCCCCATCATCTGCCATCCATGGTGATGTTGCAGGTTAACCTTGGCATTTAGTCTCTGCCTCTTGCTGCTTTTATTGTGCAGTCAGTACTATAAACTTTGATTTGCATTTTGTAACTCGGTAGCGTTTTAGATGAGGTGTGCGCCCGCACTTGTGTAAAGTGAAATGATTGTGCTGAATCAGCCTAGGATTAGAATGCAAAACAAAATCCCGTTTATCTAGACTCTGATTAAGTAAGGGCCCCTGCTCCAGCTCTCCTCCCACCCAGAGCGCCTTCGGATTCAACAGCTTTTCTGTGTGCTTGACAGGTTCCGGGTGCCAAGTACGCCACACGTTTGACCATTTCAGCTTCATTTTAGCAGGAATTAGAAGTTCTGTAATCTCCAGCGCTGCTGCAGGAAGCCCACTCTACCCGGGCCTTTTATGGCTCACCGAGGTTTCAATGGTGCCTGGCGAAGGGCCATTATACAGAGCACATTACTTGGCAAAAGTTCTTCCCCACGGTGCCTGCTGTCCTGCCCTGCTTTAGTTTCCACCTCTGACAAGGGCCTTGAATCTCCACCAGAGTCTGGCTTTTCTCCATTGGGAAATTCTCAATCCCCTTTCTGGGGCAACAATCTCGTGTGATTTGAGCACACCCTTCAGTCTCTCTCCTTGTCCTAATTTTCTTCAAAATGTATTTTCCCCTACGATGTCAGTCTTGCCTCGAGCCGTTCTCATATCAGCTACAGAAAACTGAGCTCGCAGGCGTGAGGGTCTCAGTGAAGTCACACAGAGGCCACTCTTGACACACCTCAGCTGGGTGACCCTCCGGGCGTCATGGTGGACGCACCCACCAGCTGATATCTTCCCATTCTGCAGCCCCGTTTGCTGAGTCCTGCGAGTGCTTCATCTGATCCCCAACTTTCCCTGGTTGTGAAACGGATTTTCTTAGCCTCACCATGAGTTCTCTGAGAACATGCCCACTTGTGCTTCTTCATTCCCTCATTTTCCAGATTGTTCCAGGGCCCAGGGATGTGGCCCAGGGTAGAACAGTATCTATGTTCTTGGTGCTTACCCCTCCTTTTGAATATGCAGTAGGGACTCTTCATAAACTCTCTGGTTCTGTGCTAGGCCTGGTCCACTCACGGAACTCACCCCAGCCGGCTCTGGCTCCACACAGTTGGAAGTTGCCTTTTCTAGCTGTGCTGACTTAATGCCCTAGGGAGAGGCCACAGTCACCAGGCCTAGGCATTGTCCTGGATGCTGAGCAAGGCCCTTTCTCCCTCTACATCAGGGTGTTGTGAGTAGGGAGTGAGGTGAGACACCTCAGCATGATCAAGTGTTTCCCAGTTTTATGTATTCTCAGGAAGAAATGTTGAAGATTCTCCATCTACCTCTTGCTAACTTTCCTTATTGCTCTGATTCTTCCAAAAGTCTCCTTTCCTTGCACATGAGATGTAAAATATAAACATAGACCGATGACTCCAACTTTTGACTTGGGATTTTCAAAATCGGTTTTTAAAACATAGAAGAGAAAAATAATCTTAGGAATCCTGGCTTTTTTCTGTGTAAAAAAAAAAGTTACTTTTTGAGAGAGAAAAAAAAGATTTACTGGATTTCAGAGAAAAACTAAGTAAGTCGGAGCATAAAGTTTATTTTCCAATTAAACAGGAAGAGGAACCAGGCAATGGTAGCACGCACCTTTAGTCCCAGTACTCGGGAGGCAGAAGCAGGTGAATCTCTGTGAGTATGAGGCCAGCTTTATCTACAGAGCAAGTTCCAGGACAGCGAGAGCTACAAAGAAAAACCCGTCTCAAAAAACCCAGAAACTAGAAAGGGCAGGGGGAGGACAGTGTACCATGCGGACAGGCCCAGCCTACCGAGGCTCAGGAGAAGAGATGGCTGGCAGAAGGCTGCTATTCTCTGTCCTGCCAAGACGGGTCAGGTTCTTAGGAAAAGAAAGAACCCTCTAGATGAATTTTGGGAAGCCTAAAGGTGGGGAAATTTTTCAACAGATGCCTGATAGGGAAGCAGTTGAAAAGAGACCTGGGTGCGAGTTACGTCGAACAATGAAGCCTTGTCAGTCTCCTAAAATCCTGTAGACACTGGGAGTAAAACCCACGCTGCCTGCTCAGAAGACACAGTCACCAGTGGCCAGGCGGGCTGTGCAAACAGGCAGCGACGTGAGGATATGCCCAGTCTCATAGACACTGACAGTAGCAAGTTCTGTGCTTTCAACAAATGTCGGTTGAAATGTATATTGCTAGCTAAAAACATCACATATCTCAATGGAGACCAGAACTGAATGATTATTATAGTCAGGATAGGACAGGCTCTGCTGCACTAACAAATAAACTCCAAATCTTCATGGCTCAGTATGTGAGAGTGTTTTCCTTTACATTGTGCCACAATCCATTGCTTGTCTGGGAGTTTTCTAGGTAGCCTCCTTTAAGCAATGACAGAAGAATCCCAGTCGCTCAGGGACTATAAGACACCTCGTTCTATGATTCCAAGTCATAGAAAGGTTTATGATGTTTTGTTAAGCAACCCTAGAAAACAAATAGAATTAGTATTTAATAAATTTGACTACCCAGAGGTCTCCATGCTGTGAGGAAACCCAGACCACATGGGGAAGTCATATAGATCTGTAGCTAAACCAGCCAAATACCTGGGGCCACCCACTAGATATATGAGCCAAGTTGTCTGCAAATAATTCCAACCCTTACTGTCAAATCTCTATCCATCCCATCGCAGATGCCCACGAATGAGGCCCAGGCACCATGATGCACGTAGCTCCTGCACAATCTGTGACCATGATAAACAGGAGTCTCACCCCGTTGAAGTGAGGCTTTCTGAAGCAAAAAGTATGTGCTCAAAGCTAATGATGTCAAAAACCAAGTTCTGAGCCCAGCTTCTCCATTTCCAGAACAGCCTTCTCTCCAGTCCCTAGTGCAGGCTCACACAATCCTTCTGTCTCAGAGGGCGCCAGGTAAGATCTTTGCCGAGTCTTGTTATTGGGGAAGCAGGGCTGGCACAGACAGGTTAGATTCTAGTTAATCTTGAGGACCACTTTGTGTCTGGGGAAACCATCTCCCTTGTAGACCTTCTTTGAGCCTGGAGTATGCGCCAGCATCCCAGAGGTAGCCGATCATTGAGTCTAGCACTGGCAAGGAGATCTGACCACTGCCTGCTTTTCTGATTCTGAGCTAATTCTCTTCTCGGTCCGAACACTTAGAGAGGGCTAGAAACTGGAGGCTTTGCTTGAATTAGTTCCCATGGTTATTTTGCTCTTGAGCTCAAATAACATTAGAGCTGCTGGGAGGCAGAATATAAGCTGGTGTCTGGTTGCCTAAGTTTAAATTCTAGCTGTAGACTTGCTGGTCATGTGACCTTAGAGAGTTGCATAACCTCCCATGACTGTTTATTCATCTGCAAAGTGAGAAAATAGGAACACCCAGAGGTCCTCGGGAGCCCAGTCAGGACATTATCAGATGAAACATCAAATAGGGGACAACCCAGCATATAGTCAATCCACAAGTAGGTGTCGTCTGCATCGAGAGGTGGCTGGTTTTCTTCATTGCGTTTCAGATGACTTGACTACCTGCAAGCTTCCTTGCGAGGGGAAGAAATCATTTAAAATAAACCTGAGAATGTTGTTCTGTTTCAAAGGTGCGTTCGGCTTTGTGTTGCTGTTTTGTTTTAAGGACTCCAGACAGACTTCAGATAGCATTTTTATTACTGGCTTTATTGTTCCAAACCGTCTCAAAAAGTAACTTTGAAGTTCCAAAGGTGATTTTAGGGTCTCTAGTGGAAGCTGTCACAGTAGCAAAGTCTTAGGGATGGACTGAGCTGCCCCACTTCAGATTTTGTGACCATTGTCTCCAAGTGTCGCCCATCAGGCCTAGGCAGGAATGGTAGAGATTACCAGGCCTGCCACCCTGAGGGTTTCCAGAAAGAGAAGGCAGATAGGGTGACTCAAAGGGAGCCCTCACCTCCCGACATGCTCCTCAGCCTGCAGGCGGCACTTGGCAAGCCCCTTCTACCTAATATTTCTTTCCTCGGCACTGGCCAGGAGATCCGACTACAGCTGGCTTTTCTGGATCTGAGTTCATTCCCTCCCAAGTGATGGCCAGCCCTGCAGCAGCACTTTGTCAGAAGCAATCTCCAGGCTGGTGGCTGGCAGGCTGCATGCTGGCTGCAGGGTCTTCAGCCTGCTCCCTAGCCCTGCAGGACAAGGCTTGTCCAAATATTTGGCTGGATCCTGCTCGCTGTTTCATTGTGTGCAGAAGGCTCTGTCATTCCATCTACTGGGTGACTCAGAAAAGAACGGAGCACAAACGCTGTTCACCTGAGGCCGAAGCCTGCAAGGAGGCCAGGGCTGCATCCAGTGCCCACTGTGCCCAGGCTGGCCTCCTGGGCTGGGTGAGAGGTGCAGGCGCTCTTCAGCCTGACTGGCCGGAGATTAAATCTCTTTAGTCTGAGATGATTAATGGAGCCCCAAACACGCCTCAGCATAGGGTGTAAAATGCACTTTGTTCCTTTTCCAAGTCTTCCCGCTAACCCCCCCCAACCTCTTTTAAATGCTAAATCCATTTGCATCTCATAAATTATATTGGCTCCAAAATGGAGTGCTCCTGACAGCCCCAGGCAGGGTGTGAGTTCCGTGGAAGCACTGCCCTTGTTGTCTCCTCACTAGGAGACCCTAGGAAAGATCCTGCTTATCTTCTAAGGGAGGAGGGAGGAGCAGCAGAGAGAGTGACCTAGATTCCAAATCTACAGACAGGTAGAGCCGGCTCACCCGCCCATCTTCAGTGGACTGCCAGGCATGATTTTGGAAGCATCTTGCAAAAGGAGGCGCCCTCATGGCCCATAGGGGACATAACCATCCTCTTCCCCAGCAAGTTAAGAACACATATTGGGCTAATGGAGTCCCTTGATCCTCCTGAGGCCTCTCGGTGATACTACCTGGGTGGGTGGGAAGTAAGGAATAATGGACAGCAGAGAGAAGTCATTTCTTGTGGTAGTAAGGGCAGAGAGGGTATCTGACCAGGGAATGGCACAGAGGTAGTGTTTCAGACACCAGGGTGGTGGAGAATCAGAAACAGTAGGTTCTCAGCCTTCCTGCCCAGCTGCGTGGCACCGGGCCATGTGACTTGATCTACCTGAAGTCCTTTGCTCATCCATGAGTTCTTTCAACACGTGTTTCCCTCTGTGTCAGGCCCCGACCCCACCCTCATCTTTGAATCCCAGAGAGTACACAGTGTACATAGCTGCATGGAGTCACAGTATGCCAGGTGGTGGTAAATCCTACGACAGAGCGGCACGCAGGCGAGAGAGCCCTAAGGCCATCGGTAAGCTAGGCAGAGCCTGGGAAGATGAAGGCTCCAGAGGAAGAGGTGGAGGTGCAGCCAGCAGGCGGAGGGACCTGCAGAGACACAGGGTGAGCTGCTGCTGTCTTTATCAGACCACTGGCAGTGGGGTGCGGGATGAGGACGCTAAAGAGAAGAAGAAAAGAACCGGAAGGAAGGTGGCTGGGAAGCCAGCGTGAGTGGTACAGTCACATTCAGCTGTCATCTTCCTGGCTCTCTGTGCACACCCCGCCCCCATCCCCCACCTCCAAGGCACAGGTGGCTCCACCATCCCGAAAGGTCAGCAGGCTGGGGTTTCACAAGCTAGCATTCCAGTCCTGCCCCCATCCTACCCCACACAGGGAGCACCCTGCCTGCTGCAGTCAAGCCTCCCGGTTCTCAACCAGGACCAGCTGCCTGGGGGACCGATCCAGGGGCATCAGCTGCTGCCCGAGAGGGGTGGGGCTGCAGAGGGAGGGGAGAGGCAAGCCTGCCTCTGGCAGCTGTCCTTGCCCGATGGACTTGAGCCAGGCACGGTGAGGGATGAGGGTGAGGGATGGAGGCATTCCAGAAAAGGGAGCACGCACACACACACACACACACACACACACACACACGCACACGCACGCACACGCACGCACGCACACACACACACACACACACCTCACTCACACATGTAGATGTTTCTGTAATCATCTGCATGAGTGACTTTTCATTTCTGTAGTTTGATAATTCCCCACACTGTAAGTAAGGAAGCATGGATGGACAGGAAGGCATGCTCAGATATGAAGCAGAGGTACAAAGGGCAGTCCCGTGTTTTCGAACTCTGTTCTTTGTACCTGGCCAGGGTACAAGAGGACACCACTGTGGGGTGGAATTTGTTCGAGTGCTTGGGATGGAACGCCAGACCTTGCACGTACTGGGCTAATGCCCAACCGCTGAGCTCTACCCAGCCCATCCACGGAAGCTGTTGAGGACAAATTTCTTTATGATTTATTGACAGAAACCAAAGGAAATCTTTCCTCTTTTATTTTACTTACCTATTTCACTTTATTTTACTGAGCCCCCCTCTCCAACCCATCCCATACTAAACAAGTGCTTTACAACCGAGTTCTACCCACACTCCTCTGTAGGTAGACTTTCACTCAGTTGCCCAAGCTCAATGTGCCATCCTCCAGCCTCAACCTCCCAAGTTGCCTACTGGTTGGTTCTTAAGGCTCCAAGAGTGATTGAAGTGGGTGGAGTTTAGCCAAGTCCTCCTCTGGCCCTCCCCTGCAGACAGGGTACGAAGGTCCACACTCAGCACTTTTCACCCCCTTCCTTCCCCTTTCACTTCCGAACATGATTTGGGAGCGTGCCTGCCTCTTCCAGGGGGCACAATGTGCCTTCCTCTTCTGGATGGATGCCCCACAGTGCCAGGAGCAGCGATCTCAAACGGGGGCTCCCTCTGGGTACCTCCCTTGGTTCCTGTAAGGGAGAAGAGAAAACACTGCAAGCGAGGCTGGGCCCAACTTGGCCAGCAGGTCACCAGTGTGCAGACTCAGCTGAGAAACACAATGCTGCCCAGGCTTTCTGCAGGCACAGGCAGTGTTTCTGAAGACTGTCAAGTGACGGCGAAGAAGCCACCCTCAGCCTCAGCTGCTGTGCCAGCCAGCCCGGCACTGAACAATCCCTGTAAGCAGAATTCAGCCCTCCCTGCTCAGCCACAAATGGGGCTGCCTTTCTGATGGGGCTGGAGGAGAGTGTTTCAGAAATAAAGGAAGTAACCTTTATATCTTGGGGAAGTTTAAAGATACCCAGAGAATGAAATCTCAGATTCTGCTATCCTGAAAGCCGGAGGCAGGCCAGGATTCTCTGCCTTTGTTCCCCTCCTCCTTTGTCTTGGTTGCATATGCCTGGCCATACTGTACCTGTGGTTTTATTGTCATGCCTTCTGGAAGCAGGCAGGGTATAAATCAGTCAGTGAAAATTTTACATGTAGCTCTTTGGTCTAGTGTCTAAGGAGACAAAGAAGAAAGGGGAGCTTAATGAAAGCCCCTGGAAGGTTGGGGCTTGTGGGGGGCTTCCAATAAAAGCTAAAGCCTGCTTTGAGGTCACTCACACCAAACCCAGGGTGTCCTCCGGGCTCTGGTCACAGTGATTCGCAACCTCAGTGCCTACAGCCACCAGGGGTCATCTGCCCATGGCCATTATGGACCTTGGCAGAAAAGGGCAAAAGCCATGGTTAGCAGCTGACAATGTCTATGTCTCTCCTCCAGAAAAGAGGAAGGTGGATCCAAACAGGCCCTCCAGATGCTCCTTCTGCCTTCCCCAGGGGCTTCCCACAGTGCTGCCTGTGGGTCTAACAACGTGGGGCAGGCCTCTGGGGGTCTCCTCTATGAAGCAGGATCTCTCCCCCCACCCCCCGCAACACACACACTTCTGGGCATGTGGTGTCAGAAGTGGTTGGTCCGTGGATGGGAGGCAGCTGCAGAGGAAGCTGAGTGGAGAGGCTGCCGGTGAAGCCTTATGGAGAGGCTCCAAGGCAGGATTGTAATATCCTGGCCAAAAGATAGAAAAGGAATGCTTTCTACACTTGAGTCAAGCTGTGGAGGGAAAAAAGCACTCTGCCAAGCCACCCACCTCCAACCCCTGCACTTCTGTGGGAGGGCAGTCACAGTGCAGACCTTCAAGTGAAGTCAAGGTCACTGGGCCGTCCTGAGTCATTAGCCACACATAGATTAGTGGGTTAATACAGAGCTGTCTCGACAGATGAATTACACCCAGAAGCTGAGTGGGCGTCCTTGGCTTGACATTGAGAGGTCCGTTATCATAGGGAGAGTGATGCCTGCTTAATTTTGATAGGGCTTAATTATTGTGATAAATGTCCTTGGAGTTTAACTCCTTCACTGCCCCTAGTAGTACGGGCTGTGCCCTTGTGTGACTCTCCCAGAGTCACAAGTGGTCACTGCCCCAAACGGATGGCATGGGAGGGCACCTTTGGTAGGTATCTAAGTTCTAAGGAGGAGATGAGGGTGGAGCCCATGATGGGATCGTGAGAGAAAGTTTAGAATTTTCTCTCTTCACCACACGAAGATGCAAGAGAAGGTAACTGTCTTCGAACCAGAAACCTGGTCCCTCCCAGACACAGGATCTGCTGTTGGCTTGATCTTGGGGATTTTTCTGCACTATGAGGAAGAAACGTCAGCTCTTTAAGGCGTCCAAGTCTGTAGTGTCTTGTTATAGTGTCCTGCACTGACGGAGACATGGTTAAAGTTCTCCAGTGAGGCAGAACCAGAAGAAACTCTATAAGAAGCCAGCAACTGGTGGCATGGCTCATCAGAATGGGTGCTTGTGCCAAACCCGACAACCTAAATTCAATCCCCAGGACCCACATGGTACATGGAGAGAACTCCCACAGGTTGTCTCTGATCTCCACACGTGCACCAAGACATGTGTATGTATGTGTGTATTCAAATACATACACACAACGCACAAAGAAATACATGTGATTTCAAAATATTTTTCAAAGAAGTCATAATATGGGAACCGGTTCGTGTGACTACGCAGGCTAACATGTACCACAGTCTGCCATCTGCCAGGTGGAAACACAGGAATTCTGGGACAGGATTTACTTTGAGTCTGAAGGCCTGAGAACCAGGCCAAGACTGAGCGCTGGAGGCGGGGGAAGGTGGAACAAGACAGGAAAAGGCTTTCACTGGAGGGTTACAGCTAAAGATGAAAGAAAATCCGCAATTCACCTCTCTCTGCTCTTTGCCTTTTGCTCAGAGGCTGCTGATACTGATGCTAATCTCTCCGGAGCACCCTCACAGTCACATCTAAAAGAATTTTATCAATTTTGTGGGCATCCTTTAGCCCAGACACATGGACAGACAAAATTAATATTGCAGACACAGTATGTCACAGACTGAGAACTACAACCTCGCCAGATATGAGAGGGCTGGTCCCTTTCCTCCCCACCACCACCCTGAGACCCTGCAACCCTGTGACCCCGGAAGACAGTTCACAAAGAGTATAAGCCTATCTCTATGTGTCTCAAAAGGACACATCTTCATCCTCTGGGCTTGTCTTGAAGCCCACTTCAAGTAAGACTCTGAAATTGAATGGAAGAAACTGGGTGTTGTTTTGGAGCAGACATATAGTTGAACAATAGCACTTCCAGAGAGGTGAGAGTCAGGCATATAAAGTGCCTGAAAATGAAGAAAGCTATTCCACCTTTAGAAAAAGCCATCGATGTTGGGGGGGGGGTGTTCACATGTGTGCATTTTCATGTGTGTAAATGCATATGTATGTGCAAATATGTATATGTTTGTTTGGAAACCTTAGGTGTTGTTTCTCAAGTGTTCTTCCACCTTGTTTTTTTGAGATGAGGTTTCTTATTGGCCTGGTACTTACCAACCAGGCTAGACTTGCTGGAAGGGGGCTCCAGGGATCCACCTGTCTCTACCTCTCTGTTGTTGGGAGAAAAAAGTACACACCAGCACGCCCCTCTTTTTATGTGGGTCCTGGGGCTAGACCTCAGGTCCTCGTGTTTGCAGGATAAGCATTTAACTGTTTATGCCGTATCCCCAAACCTTACTTAGGTTCTTGTCATCTATCACCGGCGGTTTTTGTCATCTTAACACAAATACAAATGTGTTTTATGTGCTGACTAATTTTATGTCAATTTGACACAGCCATTTTGGAAGAGGGGACCTCAATTGAAAAACAAATGCCCCCATCGGACTTGCATGTGGGCAAGTCTGTGACGCATTTTCTTTATTGATATTGGAGGGCCCCATTTGCTGTGGGCAGTGCCACCACTAGACTTGCGGTCCAGGGCACTATCAAAGCAGGCTGAATAAGCCATGAGGAGCAGGTCCTTAAGCAGCCCTCCTCCACAGCCTCTGTATCCTATCTTGAGCTCCTACCCTGATTACCTTTAATGATGGACCATGATGTGGAAATATCAGTAAAACAAGCCCTTTTCTCCCCACTTGCTCTTGATCATGATGTTCAACACAGCAATAGTAACCCTAACTAGGACAGAGCTTGGTACCAGGAGTGGGGTATTGCTGTGACAGACCTGACCCTGATTTTAGGAGGATTGTGGGATGACTTTGAAACTTTGGTGGAGAAAAGTCATTGAGTATTGAGAGCTTAATGGGCTGTTCTGTAGGAGCCTGGAGGATAGGAATGTTAAAAACAGTAAATATGGAGGTCTGGCTTGTGAAGTTCCAGAGGGAAGCAACGATTCTACTGGGCCATTGTATGAAGAACCTATGGTGTCAGGTCAGCTGATGCTGAAGAATCAACTGCTGAAGACCAGAACTGCTAAAGAAAACCCTTCGGTTTCCTGGG
The DNA here is from genome assembly GCF_982192425.1 of Myodes glareolus. Taxonomy (NCBI): domain Eukaryota; kingdom Metazoa; phylum Chordata; class Mammalia; order Rodentia; family Cricetidae; genus Myodes; species Myodes glareolus. The sequence continues at coordinate 28,762,296 of NC_142049.1, read as the reverse complement.
ATAGAGGATGCTGATCAGCTGGGGCTGAGGACCCAGCTGTGATTGAGAAGAGACCAGAATCTCCGAAGTGAAGTCTTCCGGAGGTGTTTCCTCAGAGACAGCTCATAAGCTGTGTTCCAGAGACTGGCAAGGCCGCATGCTTGCAGCCACACTTGGTAGTGTTAAGAGTCACCCAGGTGGTACCGGTTTTGAAGGCATGAAGGAGTCAAGGGTAGCAGCTGAAGCTTAGCACTGTGTGGCAGGACTAGAGTCCCCGAAGAGAGCCCAGGAGAAGCTATTGGTGAAAGTGCAGCCCAGTTGCATCAAAAGACCCCAGCATTTTGGAGATGCCACTCCCACAGGATGACTACCAAGAACAGCAGCACCGGTGGAGGGCAGCCAGCTAGAGCCTGGAAGACAAGCTGTGTGCTCCTGGGTGGAGCCAGGTAAGTGCCCCAAGCCCAGAAGATGGTGCGTGGATCCTAGATATTGGACATTGAGTTATTCACATTGCTGGAGTTTCATTTTTGCTTCCTTTGTTCAACTTGTGGCTGTGTCCCGGTTCTTCCCTCTCGAAGTAAGGAAGTATTTTTGATTTTACAGGAGCCCAAAGTTGACAGATTTTAATTTTTTAAAATAATAGAGTGGATTTGGAGTTTTACAGAGACTTTAGATTTGAAAAGACTGGGTTTTTTTAAAAGAGACAATTTTTAAAGTGTTTCAATTGCAAGGCTGTGAGATTTGTTTTAAGTTTGTAAAATGTTTTATATTGTCATGTCTTTATTAAAGTGTGACCTTAGGGATGGACAAGAAAGGAAGGGTTGTGACTTAACAGTGATGTGTTTGTGTGTCCAGCTGACAAGGACTCAGTTGTGTTGGCTTGTTTTATGTCAACCTGACACAAGCTAGAGTCATCTGAGAGAAGGAAACCTCAGCTGAGAAAATGCCTCCATAAGTCTGGCTGTAGGCAAGCCTATAGGGCATTTTCTTAATTAGTCATTGATGGGGGAGGGCCCAGCCTATAGAGGGGTGGTGGTCCTAGGTTCTATAAGAGGACAGGCTGAGCAAGCCAGGGGAAGCAAGCCAGTAAGCAGCACCCCTCCATGGCCTCTGCATCAGTTCCTGCCTCCAGGTCCCTGCCCTGCTTGCGTTCCTGTCCTGACTTCCTTTGATGACAAGACAGTAATAAGGAAGTATTAAGTCAATTAAACTCTTTCCTTCCCAAGTCACTTTTGGTCATGATGTTCCCAAGTAGGAAGTCAGTCCCAAGGGTCAGAGAGGAGAGCAAGGTTGCTGAGTGACCACAAATCAACAGGTTCCCATACCTAGTCCTCCTTGCTCTAACTGAAAACATTTCTCAGATGTACTTCAGATATAGTTTGCAAAATATTTCTCCAGTTCACACTTGCCTTTCCGTTCTCCCGGCTGCCGCAGGAGTGGCCAGCTCTGCAACCTGCTCCGCCTCTTCCCCTTTCTCTCATCCAGAAGCAGACATTTGTTTCTGACTCTCATGCACAACTCCTCCACAGTTCTCAATGACTCCCCGTGGAGCAGCAACAGGAACCCGGGGCTATGGCCTGGCTTCATGTGGCATGTGGGCCAGGCGAGCTGGCTGTAGGAGACCCTCTGCCTCTAGACCACTGTCCTTTCTCTTCAGAAGTCACCTCTTTCTGGGTCACCCTGCACTCCTATTTATCCTTTATCAAGTCACACATGGCCTCTTTCCCAAGGCTCCCCCGATTCCCAGCCAAGCCGAGGGCTCCCTGGGCTGTGATTTCAGGATCATATCACATCCTGGTGACTTGACTCTGGTGGGTCCTGCCTGGATGGTCAGACCCTGGGAAGCAGGTGCAGCACTGTGCACAGCCTCAGACAATAGCTAGATGCCCCTTCCAGTCTAGGTCTCCCGGCCCCACTGTAGACATCACCGGGATCCAGGGAAAACCCCAGCCAGGCCTGTTTCCGGCTCCCCACATCCGCACAGGTCTTCTTTGCCCTCGCTTCTTCCTCTCCAGAGAGTTCCTTATCTGCAGCCCCCACCCACCCCAACTGCAAGCTGGAAGAGGCCCCTGCCGGCCCATTTCCTGCCTCAGCCACTCTGGATCTGAGTCAGAGGGCCAGTGTTTGAAGCCAGGCTCTGAACCTCTTCCCAGCTCTGTGAATTTGGTCATTGTTTTCATCGCTGCCAAGCCTTCGCTTTGCCTCTAAACTGAAGTGGTTTTGTTGCTGTTGCGTGTGTGTTTAGTTAAAACTAAAAGTGTTCCTTCCAACTAGTCCGCTTCCCACGAAGAGTCTCCAGTAGTTCTCTCCAGTGGGCCTGGCTTGGCAAGATTTGTTTCGGTCTGAATTTGCAAACACATTTAAGGTTGACATGCTGTAGCAAGAATCCCACACTCATGCTCACCTATGTCTTGTGGATAGCTCAAGGACTCCTCTCCTTCTTCCTGTGGGGTGCTCCTAGCCATAGCTTGACTTGCAGGGTACAAAGGACCTGTAGATCAGTTAGCTGATCAACAATAGACATTCCAATTGTCCAGTGAGACGGCTCAGTGAGTAAGAACTTTTGTCATCAAGCCCGATGACCTGAATTCCAGTCTCGGAACTCTCAGGGTAGAAAGTGGGAACTGAGTCCTTTAAGTTGTCCTTTAACCTTTACATGAAAGCCTACACACACACACACACACACACACGCATGCTTCCACTAAATGTAATAGAAAATATATTGAGCCAAGGAGGTGATAAAAGTGCTTGCCGTGTAAATCTGACGACTGGAGTTTGATTCCCAGAACCCAAGTTAAAGTCCTGGGGTAGCAGTGCACACCTGTAATTCCAGTGCCCATGTGGCTGGATGGGAGGCAGAGACAGGAGCATTGGCCAGAAGCTCCAGAGCCACCTAACCTGGAGTATACAGTGCATGGGTAGAAACAAGAAAGACCTTGCCTCAAAACAAAATAGGAGAGAAAGCTGTCTCCTGACCTCCACATACACGCTACCATCTGCCTGTGTGTGCATGCCCGTACATGCACTTAGTCAAATAAATAAATAAATAAATAAAGCCAATTTGATGGAAGTTTTTACTTTGTGATCATTGTAGATCTGCCAACAGCTGAAAGTAAAAGCAGGAAAATACCTCATATACCCCTTCCCTAGTTACCCCAGTGGCAAAATCCTCCAAAACTATACATAGTTTTGCAACAAGGATATTCGCACGGAAACAGTCAAGAGGTACCCACAATATCGTGTTAGTTGTTTTTAGGATATAACTGGTTCCCAACCAGTCTCAACCCACTACTCTCTACACTCCATTCCTCACCCCAAGAAATAGGAAGATGCCTGCTATTTCTATAATTTTGTTACTTTATGAATGGGGTAGCACACGAGAACTCCCGATGCTATTCAAGAGTAACCTAGCTCCCACTGAGGACCCCATTGTCCTCTTGATTTCTATGAGGTTAACGTTTTACTTTCCACATATGAATGAGACCAAGAAGGCGGCTTTCTAAGCCTGGCTATTTCCCTTATTTAACAGTATCTCCAAACAAAATAAAACAAAACACAAAAACAAAAACAAATCAACAAAGAAACAAAAACACCCTTTAGCCAGGCAGTGGTGGCGCACACCTTTGATCCCAGCAGGAAGCAGAAGTAGGCGGGTCTTGGTGAGTTCAAGGCCAGCTCTGGTCGACAGAGCGAGTCCCAGGAAGTCCAGGATACACAGAGAAACCCTGTCTTGAAAAACTAAACAAATGGGGGCGGGGTTGGAAAAATGGCTCAGTGGTTAAGAGTATTGCCTGCTCTTCCAAAGGTCCTGAGTTCAATTCCCAGCAACCACATGGAGGCTCACAACCATCTATAATGAGGTCCGGTGCCTTCTTCTGGCCTACAGACATACACACAGACAGAATATTGTATACATAATAAATAAATAACTTTTTAAAAAAACTAAACAAATCAATATCTCCTGTTCCACCGTATTTTTTTTCCAAATGAAGTATGCCTAATTTTGTACCAAGCTGCTTCACAGCCTGGTTGGGCCATTTGCACCTCTGCCATCCAGCTCCTCTGCTGGCATTTAGCGCCTTCCCTATCTTTCCACATGCAGAGAATTGAGTCATAGGTCCCTGCCTTTAATTTAACCATACTGATAGATAATGTACTGGAATCTTATTGTGATTTCACTTTTCATGTCCCTAATACCCAATGTTGCCGTCCATCTCTTCATGCTATTTTTCTAACTGGCTTGTTTGCTTTTAGTTCTCCTGCCCCTACGTTTTGAGATGTTGCTACATATTCTAAATACAAGTTGACCATGAGATACATGTTTCACAAGGAATTTTTTTTTCCCCAGCCTTGGGTGTCTTTTCATCCCTAGTGAAATCTTTTAGAGAAAGTTTTAAACTTTAAAGAAGTCCCATTTATCAGGTTTTGCCTTTGATGGGGTATGCTGTTGGTATCTTGTCTAGGAACTCTTGGCTCAACCCTAAATTCCAAAAAGTTCTCCTATATTTTTCTTTCCGAAAAGTCTTACAGTGTTACATTGAAGTTCACAGTCCATTTTGGATCCTGTGTGGATTTGATGAGGAATGAGGTCAAAGGTTACTCTTCTGCCCACAGGCGTCCAATTGCTCTAGCACCATCTGGTGCAAAGTCTCATCTCCCCACTGAATTGCCTTACGCCTTTTCCAGCTATCAGTCGGGCATTTTTGTGTGGGTCTATTTCTGGGTTCTCTGTTCTATTCTATTGATCTATGTATGTAACCCTCTGCCGGCACCAGTCTGGACTGCTGTAGCTAGATAATAAGGCTTGAAACCGGGCAGGCTCTTCTTTCTATATATATTAAAAATAAAAAAAAAAGTTTAGATATTCGAATTCATTTGCTTTTCCATATAAATCCACAATGAATTTATCAATATCTATAAAAAGCCACTGGCAGCATTGTTATAGGAACTGTGCTAAGGTTGCCTGTCAGACGGAGGAAGACTGAAGTGCTTTGATCACACTTTGTTTCTTTAAGATCTTCATTTTCCTTCGCCAGAGCTTTGTAGTTCTCAGCCTATAGTTCTTATATGTTTCATGAAATCGGCATCGATTTCTCTTTTCAGTGTTTGGGAAGTGCAGCCCGTGTTTACTTGATCACTCTTATTCAAGAAGCAGGTGATTTTGTACAGTTATCCTGGATCTTGCAACCTTCCTGAACTTGCCGTTCGAGAAGGGTCTCAGCTTTGCTGTGGTTTGTAAATGTCTTGGGGTTTTCTGTGAATAAAAGCACATCATTTGCAGATAGGAAGACTTCCATCACCCCCTTCCTAAGCTGCAGGGTTTTCTCGTCTTACCGCGGGGGTCAGAACACTCAGGATTCTCTACTCAGTGATCACGGAGGACTCTGTTCCTCATCTTAGACGGAAAGCATTCTGACTTCATGACTGAACACAAAGTCCGCGCTGAGCTTCCTGTAGGCTCTCTCTACCAAGATGAGGAATTTCCCTCTCATTTCTAATCTGTTAAGTTTTCTTAGGCGTGAATGGGTGTTAGAGTTTGTCAAGGGTTAAGACTGTTTGTTTTGTGTCTAAGGTGTAGTCTGTCTTGACCCGCATTTCCCACTCCATGGGCTCCGGTAAGATAGATATCCAATTGCTACAGAATAAAGTGCTTTGTAAATATCGATGAGACACTGCTAGTACTGTTGGTGTCCTTCACGTTGTCGTTGCCTAGCTGTTGTATCAGCTGCTGAGCTCATTCCCATCTAGGCTGTAGGCATACTTCCTCTCACACTCTGTCCTGTCATTTTCTTTTCCTCTTTTCCATCTTTTGCGGTGCTGTTCTCTGGAGCATACACATTTGACGGTTCCATCTTGGTGGGTTGAGCCTCTTGTTTTGAAACGACCTGCCTTTGGTGATTTGGGGTGTTCTGTCTGACACACAAACAGGTTCTTCAGGTTGTGGGGCTCAGCAGCAATACTCCTACTCACCGAGCTCTCTTGTTGTCTTTTCGAAAACAAACTTTTCAATTTAGGACAGACATAGAACTATGGAAAAGTTGTGAAGAGGGGCCCCACATACCTCGTGCCCTGTTTTATTAGCTATTAACGTCTTGCATCAACATGGTGCATTTATCATGCATGCCCACAAGTATTGATACCTTATTATCAATGAAAGTTCACATTCAGATTTCCTAAGTCTTTAACTTGTATTTTTTTTTTTGTCTTATTTTGGTGCTGGGGATCAAACCGATGGCCTCACAAATGTCACACATGCCACAACTTCAGCCCCACTAGCGTCCTTCTTCTGTCCGTCACATTTTTAGTTTACTCTTTTACATTTGGTCATCATATCTCCAGGGAAATCGTAGAGGTAACACTTTCTCAGATTTTCCTTATTCCTGAGCAGCGGCAAGATGTCTTGCAGGTTTGCCTCCCTTCAGCTGCGGCTTGCCTGGTATTTTCCTCAGCCTAGGATTACAGGCTTTAGTGAAAAAGATGACATCTTGTTAGGCACCATTTCCATCACTCACACACACACACAGTGCACACAAACATGGTTTAGCACTATTTGTAGTAATGTTGATTCCCCTGACAGTGTTAACCAGGCTCTCTGTGGTGGTGCCTCTCTACACCACACCCCATCCCCACCTTCCTCCTTAACCCCTCTCACTTTCACACCGTAGTCTTTGAGAGGGTAATAAGGAGGGACAGAACACACTTAAGGGGTGAGGAGTTACAAGCTCCCTCCTAAAGGAAAAAGTATCTACTTGTTTTCCCCCACATGTAGGGTTTATCTATGTTCTCCATCTACCTGTATTTTCAATCACTCACTACTGGATCGTTCACAGTTCTCTGCCTCTAACCTAAGAAGTTCTTCCCCTGGCTACTGCATCCCTTGGTCAAACTCTCATCGTTAGGTTTGGTTTGGGCTCAGTTTTGACTTACTTCCTTACTTCTGGGCATTAGCATGATCCAGGATCACCTCGTATTTCCCCGCCTGCTGTAGAACGTGCTGCATCCACCAGGGAACCTGGTTACTTTTGCTAGAAAGTAGTATTGGAAATCAACATACAGGCACTGACTGTGACCCTGGGGTACCATTGCTTCTGAGCCTCTCGCATGAGAGAGTAAGGAAATCTGTGTGGGCACACTATCCTGCATGTCCCCACACATCTGTGAATGTATCCATGGTTACACATGAGTCCATACTGAGGTCTCCAGCCCTAGACCATCCTCAGGGACTCACTCGTTCCTTTGCTCGTCTTTTTCAACAGTGACTCTGGCGTCCGTGACCTCAATTGTTTGATTCCAGTATACATATATTCATTTCTGCATTGTTAGGCCCCCACCCTGTGGAAATCAACTTATCAACTAGAGTTCAGCATTATAGACAGTCTTTTCACCCCCAGACTTACAGTTTCTATTTCCATACTTGCTTAGGTCGGCATCTTATTCCCCTGTCTGTTCATAGACATCTGCACTTATAATACAGACCGATTATCTTTTCAAAGAGAATGTTTGTGGCACTCTGAAGGCAGTGCCATCCAAACTGGGGGGTCCCATGTAGTGCTGGGGAACTTCAAGGGGAAGTACAGTGAGATGCATGGGCACCCAAAGCAGGTACAGTTTAGGGTTCTCAACCCCGAGTCAGTTGGACACGCTCCCCTGACTAACGCATCCGCTGATGGCAGGATTCCACTTAACAAAATAGTTCTAAGACTGAAAAGGGAACAGAAAGTCTTTGGAGACCACAGTGAACACACCTGAATTTCCTTCCATCTGTGAGCTCTGTGGAGTCATGCATCAGAAACTGTCCCAGCCATGTTTCCATAGTGGTTAGGGTAGGAGCCATGACCTCAAGCATAGTGAGTGCTTTTGAAAACAAAGACTTTGCCCTCAAATTATCGTAAGCTTCAAACTCTCTTAAAACGATATTCAGTTTACAACAAAGCCAGTTAGCATAGTACACACATCTTTAGACATACATCGACTATGTGAAACAAAGGGTGCTTGTATTAAGAATCTTAACTTCCTCAGTTCTACTTGGATGGATCCTTCGAGAAAACAATGTGGATTTGGGAGGAAGAACTGGTCAGGAGATAGCCAAAATGTTTCCAATAAAGGTTCTTGGCTAACACACTGGCCCGCCCCCGGACATCTCTTCTATCTTCCACCTGGCATGCACATCGCCCTTCCAGAGACAGCTACTGCACATTCAGCTTGGTGATACTTTGGCTTTGATAATAAATGCATATCAGGACAGCGTTCTGCCCATGGGGACCAATTTCCTTTCCCATCACCTGTGGCCTCTCAACATAAAACTATAGGCAGGAGCAAGTAATTGCCGCTGGTGGCAGGTCCCAAGGCTCATCTGCCTCCGAGGGACCTAGCCTGTGTGCCTTGTTTCTTCTTTGTCTCTTCCACTTCTATTCGGGATGGAGAACAGGTGACGAGAGTGGGTCCACCCAGTTAGAGCACGGCTCCCTGATACCTTTGGGAAACTTCTGGGGGCTAGCTCCGTTACCAGGTTTCTCTAGGCCTTCGCAGCGCTCAGAGAAAGATGTTACCAGCCCTGTATCCTACTCGGGTCCATGAGTGGCCCCTGTGGGAACTTCCACCCTGGAGGGAAAGGGCGGAGGATGATGTTGTCTTCCCAGAGGAGAAGCCCTGCTGAGTGCTGGTTCCTCTGCCTGCTTAGGGGGAGAAGGCAAGGGAGACAGGGCTTGTCGGTTTATCACGGTGCCCATCTGGCTCTGGCTAGGGCCTAGTGCCATCTGACAGTGCCTAGTCACCCAGTCAGACTCAGGTGAGCCAAAACAAACAAGAAGGCAGCAAGTGGGGGTGGGGTGTGGGAGTTTTGGATGCGGACAGTGAGAGAACCCTTCCAGGCAAGCAAAGGACACAGTTAGGATTTATCTCCAGCTAGGAAAGGGTGGAGCTGATGAGGTGTTGGGAGGAGCCGCTTGCGGTGGATGTCAGGAGTGCTGGTGAGGAGAGATTTGCTTGGCTTCGTGAACCCTGATTTCAGCTGCAGCAAGCTGGAGCGTGGGAGGCACCAGTCGACTTACACATTCTTCTCCCTCAACTTCACACTTGGTAGAGATGGTCCCCAACCCCCAACTCCTTAGTGCCCTACCCACCTTCCCTCTTCCCGGGGGCCCGCTTGGGGAACCTCTGTCCCCACCAGTTGGGCTCCTGGGCTGCCGAGCTCTCTCTGTGGTGGGACCCCACTGATAAGAGCCCACTCACAGCTGCCCACCCACGCCAGCCAAGTGTCATGGAAGGAATGTGGTGGCAGCTGGGCTGGGGATCACAAGACAGAAACACCCAGGACACGTAGTCAGGTCAGGAAGCGCCTTCCGGAAAGGAGAAGCCCGGGAGGGAGGTGGCTCGCAAAGGAAACCAGCACAAAATGACTCAGCCTGCAGTTCTGTGGGATGCAGTGTGCACTGCCCGAGAAAACAAATTCCTCCAGCAGGTTTATCTCCCTGGGGAGGAGGTAGAATCAGAAGCATGCAGTGGCAGGGAGGGGGGCCCTAGGCCCCTCCCCAGCCAAGGGCCCTGTGCCGGGTCGGCTGGGTCAGCCAGGCTGAGCAGGATGAAGAATGAACTGGAATGGGTACCACCCATGCCACAGAAGCCGGATCAGGCCCACCTAGCCATCCCACCGTTGGGGGCCACAAGGAAGAGACAGCTCCCGCAGAAACACAAAGTGGCACCGATAACCACTTGAAGCAAACGCAAGCGCATATTTTCAAAGGCTCCATGTGAAAATCTCCATGGTGACCCGCTGAGCTTTCAGCAGGAAGCCTGTTAGGCTTGGCAATCCCAAGTGGGAGGAAGGAGGCAGAGTTCAAGCTCCTGCGATGGGTGGCTCCCCGACTGTGTGCAGTGTGCAACCTGCCCAGTCTTCCCCTGGGACTCTGAACACCAGGTCCTGATTCTCCACCTATATGGCCGCAATTATACTCAAAGAAAGAGTTCCTATGGGTAGCCCGAGGGGGCGGGGGAGACAGGGAGAACCCATCCCTCGGGAACTGCATGTAACGCTTAGGAAAATAGGGCCAGGTGGGGCCTGTTCAGGAAGCAGGCTCGCCTTAACTGTGGCTACCAGGATCTACTCACGGCTCTTCCTCTACCTTCTCTTTCTTTTGCTTCAGTAGCCTTACTGCTGCAGCACCAATACTGCCTAGAAGCTCCTTAGAAATGCAGATACTTGGGTCTTTCAAGACCCACCCCCCCAAAAAAGAAATGAAAACAGAAAACAGAACCTCAGAAAGATGGTCTGTGTTTCATACCGGTCTTAGGGGACCGAGATGCCTGTTGGCTTGAGAAGAATGAGGACAGATGGCTCTCGGTTCTGGAGTGACCTAGGGAACTTGAAAGAGTACTGATGCTTAAATGTTTGAGGAGATAGATGTGTAACTGATTTAAGCACGGAACAAGGTATCTGTGTATTGAAACATTACATGATGCCTCATTAATATGTGTAAGTTTTAGATTCGTATTTATCAATTTAATTTTTAAAATGTGGGTGACTTGGTCCTACCTTCAGAGACCTGTGGGTCACTGGTTGGGGTTCAGGGTGGGCATCAGGATTTTGAGCTGTCCCAGGGTGGAGTAAGTTTTCTGGAGGGTTTGACTCGGGGTTCCCATTTAGAACCTGAAGGTGACGCTGTCACATGACAGCTGCCTATGACACACCACAGTTTGACCCTTACTTGGCTAGGAAGAATTTCTTGGGCTTCGGTGTGCACTGGAACCAAGCTGGCTTTGGGGGGATATGTAGGTCGACACAGATTCCTGGAGCTTTCTTTGGGTAACCCAAATCAGCTGTGGGATAGGACCAGGGAATGCTTCTGTGGACATCCGATTCTAGTTCCATCCCCACAATACCGCCCAGCCAATCATCTGTCATTGCTTCACATAGACCTTGGAGAGAGCCCTGATCATCTCATCATCCTAAAGAGGACTCAGCATGCTCACCCAGAGAGAATGGAGCAGACATAAACTGCTGGGCTGTCTTCCCATCGGCCTACAGCCGAGCTTGTGCAGAAGAGGGCTTGGTGGATGTGGTTTGTGCTGTAGCTGAGAGATCAGGATGTGGGTGGGTGGTACCTCACAGCTCCTGGCATCTGGGGGCAAGGGGTATACATCAGAGCCTACTGTGGTGTTCTAACAGATAAAGAGCCGACCCCAACATCCAGGGTGCCAGACCCGAGCCTGAGAAGCCAAGATATTTAAGAGGCTCTCTTCTCACAGACTCCATGCCCCCTGCGTTTTTAGTTTCCACGGCTCCTGACCGCAGCCAGCTGCAGGCACTTAACCTGATAGACAATTCACTTCTTACATCTCAAGGCCAGGTGCCGAGGAGGTGGATGGAATTGTAGGAGAGAGCACTGGGGACCTGGGCAACCTGGAGCCCCCCCCATTCTGCTGTCCCTAGCACTCTGTCCTCAGTCACCAGATGCCTACCCCAGCCAGACTCAGCTTCTGCATTCAGGCAGGAAGTGGCGAGGAGACAGGGCGGTAACCATGTCTGGAACTCCACACTTCCCCAGGCGCCCCGGCACCCTGCCACGTGCAGCTCGTTGGTCAAATGGATTCTCTCCAAGTCCCAGCTTCCCGAGAGCCCAGCTGCTTGAAACACAACCCAGGTGGTGCGGCAGGAGCTGGGGCAGGAGGAGAGTGGGCTTTCTGCTGGCCGCGGTGAACTTAGATACCTCCAGGCTGGCTGTCCTCCAGCGCTCCATGTCAGGTCACACTGACCCTGCCCATTAGGCTGCTCGGGTGCAGAATAGGGCCTCCCACTCCAGAATGTTCTGGACTCAGAACATGGAAAATGTATCTAAAGAGACAATACCATTGAGAGGAGAGTCCCTGTCTGGGAAGACACTTTAGTCACCTTTGATGAGCCCTGTGGATGTGTCCCTGTGCTTGCAAGCCTCCATTTCTGGAATTTTTCTCTGACTTCCGATAGGAATCAAATTTGCACAGGACTGGGGGGTTAAAAGTCTAAAGTACCATGGTGGAAGCCTGCCTGTCTGGTTCCTCAGCTCCTATCTGCCTGGTTTCCTCACGTGGATCACATCTGTGTTTTCACCTCGACGCTTCTGTTGCTTCCAATGGGTGCCAGGGTCTCCCTCCAGCAGCTGCGGGCTCCAGAGACAGAATGGAACCCGGGCCCAGCTCTTGTGGTCCAAATGCTCCAAGGCTCTGAGTTTGGAAAACAGGCAGGGCCTCTGTCATGCCCTGGGCTGCAGTGTATCTGACCTTGGACAGCCTTATGACCTTTCTTGGTCAGCACTCCTTCACCTGTAATGAAGAGATAATGCTGCCGTCTCCACTCAGGCAGAGGCTAAGAAGGGGGGCGAACAAAGAGCCCAGCACTTGGCAGACCTAAGCGGCCCTGGAAATGCTTCATAATCAAAATGCTTTTCCCCTCTTTGGAAAACAGAAATGGAGGGAGAGTATAAAGAATGGAGAGGAGAATGGGGTCACACAGCCTTGTGGGGAGGAGGGACAGGGTAGCATTTCTGAGGGTACAGCCCTTCTTCGGGGGTACTTTCTTCGTACGTGGCCCAGGGAGCCCACCACTTGCTCGCTCAGCAGTGTGCAAGCACATGCTTTGTGCTGCTTCACGATTTGCAGGAAGCGAAAGTCAAAATGTCCCCTTCTCTGTGCAGAGAGACCCCCAGCTTCTCAGAGGCCTCTCTGACAGGAAGACAGGAGCCTGTGGGTATGATCCCGTGTCCTTCATTTAGACTTACAGAAATGAGGCCCTGTCCAGAACTTCTGAGCAGGGAATTTGGCTCACCCTGCTAAATCCGAACTCCTGAACCTCTTTCTGGGGTGACCCCAAAGCTCTTCCTGGGATCCTGACTTCAGTCTTTGAAGAGACACATTCCCCCACCAAAGCCCTTCTCTGTGCCCCCCCCTCGCCAGCTGTTTTGCTATCCATTTTATAAGTCAAATACGGGACCCCGAGCTCTCAGGAATCAGGCTCCAAGTTTGCAGCTTGCCCCAGGAACTCAGAGACTGGATTCAGAGCGATGGCATCTGTTTTGCCAGTCCTTGTCGTTCGGGAGAGGGGGCTGCAGAGTGGGCAAGCGGGGCCTGTGATGTGTGGTGTCACAGTGCTCACACATGGAGGAGTCCGGAACTTTGATCTCCTAGAAGCAGCTCAAGAGGCGGGGGTCTGTTCCTTGTCCTGTAGCCTCTAGAGCTTTGTTCTCACTGTGGCTTGTCCTTCCTGTAAGAGGGTGACCTCACTGGGGACAGAGGACAGCCAGAACAAAGCAGAGGGACTGGACTTCATACTGGGAGTGGCTTCCCCCTCAGTGACAAGGAGAAAACAACACGTGGCTGCAGAGGGGCATGGAGAAGTTGCACAAGCCAGCTTGGGGGCTGGACCAGGGAGTCATTTTGTATCTATCTACTTTCTCTTTTCTTTCTTTCTTTCTTTCTTTCTTTCTTTCTTTCTTTCTTTCTTTCTTTCTTTCTTTCTTTCTTCCTCTCCTTTTTTTTTGAGACAGGATTTCTCTGTGTAACCCTGGCTGTCCTAGAACTATCTCTATAAACCAGGCTGGCCTCAAACTTACAGAAATCCTCCTGCCTCGGCCTCCTGAGTGCTGGGACTAAAGGCGTGCACTGTCACCATCCAGCTAGTTTTATAATTAGTATTAAGAAGGAGCCGGCCATGGGTGCTTTGGAGATTGAAGCAGGGGGATTGCCTTTGAGTCCTAGGCCAATTTGGACTAGAGTTGGATCATATTATAAAGAAAGAAAAGAAGAAGTGAACAGGCACATAGCACAACTGTAATTCCAACCAGTGGGAAGTAGAGGCAGAAAGATCGACTATTCAGAGTCAATGTCTTCCTTAGCTACACAGAGAATTTGAGGACAGCTTGACATACATAAGACTCTATCTCATAAAACAAACAAAAAAAAATTTTTAAAAAAAATTGCAGAGCTTGGAACATAGCCCAGTGTCAGAGTGCTTGCCTAGCATGCACCGGGCTCGGGGCTCCATCCACAGTGCTACATTAAACAGGTGTGACGGCACACGTCTATGAACCCAGCACTCAGGAGGATCAGAAGTTCAAGGTCCTCTTCTGCTGTGCACTGAATTCAAGGTTGATTTACAGTCCAGAGTCCTGTCCCCACCTCCTGCCTGGACGCCACGACTTCTGTGTTTCTCACTCCATCCCCCTTGGATTCTGCTGTTGGGGCCGGGCATGGTTTCTTTAAGCATGAGACATTTGGGCTCCTCCTGGGGTTTAATGTTTTCAAGTGGGTACCAAGAACATGCTTGTGAGGATCCGTTCAAGGGGCAGGTACCTTGTGTTGACTCTGCTTGGTAGACCGGTGTTTGCCTTGGCATTTTGATTTAGCTGCTTTTGGACAATGGAGAGCTCTAACACGAGTTCTCTCCACCCAATCTCCCTTCCAGAAGATGAAACCACCTCTCTTTCATGTTTCTATTCTCACACGCGAAAGGAGACTCAGCATTCAAATCTGTATTTCCTCACCTATGAATGACCTTGAGTAACCTTTTGCATGCAAGTGACCCCTTGCTTTTATTCTGCGAACTATCTCTTCTCAGCCCTCGCTTCTACCAGCTGCCCTATTTTCCTGTAGGTTATCAGACTCTTCCTCATTGATCTTGGAATGCGTGTTATGTGTTAAAGACCGTGGTCTTATCTGGTACCTCACATGTTTTCAGCCTCCTCATAGTGGTGGCCATGAAGGGCTTTCTTTGCACCATGTTAAATATTCATGTTCTATGTCAGTGCTTCTGGATTTATGTTTTAGAAGACCTTCTCTATCTTACCGTTTTTAACCCCTCCTCCCCCGTCTTATTTCAAGTTTATGGTCAAGAGTATTAGCTTCAGGAATAGATAGATGGCCTGGGTTCAAATACCAAACCTCCAGCTTGGTTAATTCCACCCCTCGCTGTGTAAAATGGGAACTGGGGACCTGCTTCATAAAACCAGGTTGCATACTTGCTTCTCTCAGGGATTTCTGCTTGGATCCTTAATGTGAGGAAAGTTAAAAACAAAGGGTTGTGGACCAGACTGCCTCTCTCCTGCTCTGGGACACAGGGCTTTCTCTGGGCTGCACAGGCTTGCTTGCTTCCTCCACTGCTGACTCCAACCCAGAGGCAGGCACTTCCCAGAATGGGGTATAGGCTCTGTCTCAGAGTTTGGCAAGCCCTGAGGAACTGAGGATAGGAAATCCTATCGTGAGCTGCACTGTGTTCCTTTTCAAGCTTCACGTGCTGAGGTCCTCACTCCCAGAACCTCAGAATGTAACCATATTTGGACATAATTAAAGAGATAATTAAATTAAAATGAAGTCCCGAGAGGGTTGCTAAACCAATTTGACTGGTGTCCTTATAAGAGGAAATTTGGATGGACACAGTGTAAGGGGGAGACAGGGATACAGAGACAGCGAGAGGCAGAGACAGACAGACCACGCAAGGACACAGGAAGTAGCAGCTGTCTGAGAAGAGACACCTTAGAAGAAGCTGTTAACATCTTGAACTTGGACTCTGGCTGTCAGAACTGCTAGGAAGCACGCTTTTGTCACCCCAGCCTCTCCGTCTGGGTTGTTTTGAGGGCAGCTAGTGTAGACTCACAGAGAGGTTGTGCCTGTCCTGTGCTGAACCGTCAGGCGTAGGCCTCCTTGCCTCTGATTCTCGAGGCTCCAAAATTAGGGTAGGAGAGGCATGGATCCTTTTCCGTGTCTCTTTTACCCCCGCACCTCCCACACACATACACACCTGAGGCTGATGACCATGCCCCAGGTGTGGACAGCTGCGCCCAGCCATCTTTTCTCTATAGTCACAGGTTAAAGTGAAGGATACCGTGTGAGGCTTTGGGTTCAGACCAGCATCAAAGTCAAGGGACAGGTGCCCAGGCTCTTTCTTTGCTGGGTGTGGACAGAGACCCCCACAAAGACTTCCCCCAGAGCCCCAGCACAGTCTGGAGGCCCCGAGACAGCTGCAGCAAGGACAGGTGTGAGGCCTCGGGAAGCCGGAGGGGGCAGCACAGCGTGGTGGCTGGAGGCCAAGATGGTGAAAAGTAACTGGGAAAAAGACAGTGGGGCACCTGGTTCTGAGATGTTTAGAGCAACTGGTTGGCCCGGCTGTGGTGGGCGGTGCCTCTGGGGTGGTGGGCGGGGCTTTAGGTGGGGCACAAACATGGCCTCTCCTGAGTAGTTTGGGAACTTATCTCGACACTCCCAGTTTTTCCTTCCCGAATCCCCAAAAGCTGGCCATCTAGACCCCAGGCTGGTGGGAACAGAAGCAGTAAGGCACACAGGGAGAGATGGACAAGTGCAGGGGTGCTGGCTTCCCGTTTACAGGCTCACCAAATTTGGGAGACAGCCCGGCCTACCAGGTAATCTGTGCCTCCCTCCATTGTTCCCTGGCCTTGGGGAAAGCTCCGCTTGGAGGAACAAGCAGGGCAGGAGCCTCTGGGGCCATTTGGAAAAAATGAGAATCTTTACTCTAAGACAATGGCAACTCTGTGTAGTGTCCTCAAGACCTTGCTGTTTGGAGTTACGAGGTGGAGCTAACTCCTCCTCTGTCATCCGGACCTGAGATCAGACAGGCCTGGGAGCTGTCCTGGACCTATCTGTGCCCTCCAGGTAGGCCGCGTCTGCGAGTGAGTCAGAAGATGACGGACACCTGGCTGGCTGCCCTGGCCCTGCACAGTACGTGAGGCCTGGGGCAGAAAGGCCGTGGTGGTGATGGGGCCAGCAGAACCTACTTGTCCCCAAATGCAGTTGTCATGACATTAGCCATCAGGCAGAGGGTCTGGAGAAAGTTCCTTCAGGTGAAGAAACCTGAAGCCAGAGAATGCATGCAGCCCTCCGGGTGCACACAGGAGGGAATTCTGAGTCCAGTAGGAACAATGGAGGAGAGAAAAGCTCGGTCCAAGAGGCTCCACCACTGCTCCACCACTCTGGGGTTTGGAAGAGACTGTGGTACTCTCTTCCTCTGTGGAAAAGGGGTGTCCTTCCTACTGGGAAGAGTCTCTGCAGGCTGTCATGCTACTGTCTCCTTTGCTGGCCCTTGCCCACTAGGGTTGGAAGGAAAGAGATGCCCACAGCACACTGAGCTGCTAACAGCTCTAAATCTTGGTTCTGTTGTGATCAGTGTCCTAGGATTTGCTGAATTCTGCTCTCTTGGTCTACTTCCTCATGATGATGATGATGATGATTTTCTTTTTTCGAACTTGCTGAAAACTATGGACTTCATCCTCAAAAAATGCACCCAAAAATAAAATGTCAATCTGGAGAATTGACTCAGTGATCAAGTGCTTGCAAGCATGAGAACCTGAATTCAGATCCCTAGCACCCATGTAAAAAGCCTCCTATAATACCAGAAATGAGGCAGAGTTATGAGGATCCCTGAGGCTCGCTGACCAGTCTATTGGAATTGATGAGCTCCGGGTTCAGTGATAGACCCTGTCTCAAATCAATCAATCAATCAATCAATCAATCAATAAATAATAAAAAGGTATTGAGAAAGATGAAGATCACCAGGCTTCCTTCTCCAGCCTCCGTATGCTTGCACACAGACAAAAACATACACGTGCATGTCCATGCCTACACATGTGTACACTCAAATGCTAAATAAATAAACAAACAAAATGTGCACCCTCCCTGAGTCCCCGAATTGTCTAGTTCCAACCACTTGTGATTTCCAATCTTAAACATGCATCGCAATCACCATGCGTGCATCAAAAACATAGATGACCAGCCTTGACCAGCTCCTCTGGGCGTGGCCAGTGTCCCAGGTCATTCAGCCACAGAACTCAAAACCTCATTTCAGGAACCCCTACTCAAAGGATCTGTAAAAGTCAAGGGAAGGACCCCACTTTGAGACTATCTGCAGATTCCGAAGGAAGTTGCAGGCTTCCCAATGAGGGCCAGGAGAGAATGCCATACATCTTAAATCTCTGTAGCCAGTCCCCATGCCTAGAATGTCATCTATAACATGGAGTGCTTGTCAAAACTCTTTAGCATCGCCAAGGAGGAGTCTACACAATCAG
Organism: Myodes glareolus; assembly: GCF_982192425.1. Taxonomy (NCBI): domain Eukaryota; kingdom Metazoa; phylum Chordata; class Mammalia; order Rodentia; family Cricetidae; genus Myodes; species Myodes glareolus. The sequence continues at coordinate 28,744,273 of NC_142049.1, read as the reverse complement.
TGTGTCCAATCTGTTTCTCTTTCTATGGCCCCCAGAGACAAATGATGTTGGGTGCCTACTTCTGATAGGATGAGATTTCATCTCCTCTTCTTGGTTCCATCCTCAGAGGCCTTTAGAGGGGGCTGGGCAAAGGTAGACACAATCCCCAAAGCCAGCGGCATTCCTGAGGGGACCGTTAGAGCGTTACTCCTCTCTTAGCTGTTTGAATTTGGAATTCTAATCTGATTGACGAAGTAACTTCCACTCTAATCAGAACAGTAGGGTTTGTTCTTAATCTGCAACCATTTAATCTTCCGTCTCATTAATTGTACACAGGTCTTTATAAATATGCAGATTGGGAAGGGAATAAAAGATGATTTGACCTTGAAGAAACCACATAAAATAGGTGTACATTTCCCCCAGTCTCCTGTCTTCTTTTATTATGCAGATGCAAAAATTGGTGAGGCTCCAAGGCAGACTACTGTGGGTTATGGGCAATCCTGTAGCCAATTAGCACCCAGCATTCTGATGAGCCATACAAGTTTAATAATTAGTAGAGTATTTACATGTGAGCTGCTTGCTGTGAATTTGCATGTAAATAAAAATGTTGCTACCAAACCCAGTCAGAAGCGGTCTGCTGATGAGAGAAGGCAGAAAGAGTCGATGTGAAGACAGAAAACGCTTATGCAGGAAAAGGGGAGCTGTCTCCTCGCCTCAAGTTGGGGCCTTGATGAAGGACATGGGCTTCACAGTAAAGGGTTTTCTGGGCGCATATATTCCTGTGATATTGAGGGTTTAACCTTAAATACATAAGGAAAAACTTGGGACATGAAGTCAGATAAGTTGGTCTCCTAGTTAGGGTTTCTATTGCTGTGATAAACCACCATGACCAAAAGCAAGTTGGGGAGGAAAAGGTTTATTTGGCTTACATTTACAACTTCATAGTCCATCACTGAGGGAAGCCAGGACAGGAGCTTAAGCAGGAACTTGGAGGCAGTAGCTGATGCAGAGGCCATAGAGGAGTGTTGCTCCCCATGGTTTGCTCAGTCAGCTTTCTTATAGAACCCAGGACCACCTGCCCAGGGACAGCACCGCCCAGGTCCTCCCCCATCAATCACTGGTTAAGAGAATGCCCTAGAGTCAGGTCTTGTGAAGGTATTTTTCTTAACTGAGGCTGTCTCCTCTCTGATGACTCTAGCTTGTGTCAAGTTGACATGAAACTGACTGGCTCAGTTGGTTATCTGTTAGAATCATGATCCTGCCACCTCTGTGCCAGGGCTCTCTGCGTCTCCAATTCTTTGGAATTGGTAACTTCTCACGTTCCTCACAGGCCTGAGAGGCTTAAGTTAAATGAGATGATACGTGAAATTGCTGATATCCAAGACCGCCCAGACCATGCCCATGTTTATGGATGCATTTATTTCCATCTTCCTTCTGACAATATACATGGATGACCAGGAAGAAAGTGGCCTCTTATGACGGAGTGGGCCCAGAGAGAGGAACCTGTATTTACCTACAAGGAGCATGTCTGTGGGGAATAGAGCCTGCCTGTTTAACCAACCATAAGACTTCCTGGTACCAACAGGGGCATGTAAGTCAGAGCAGAGAGATGGAAGCCTGTGGTTTGCTGAGGGGACCTGGTGGGCTTGTTTCTAAACTTGAGCATCCCTTCCCTGACATATCTGGGACCAGAAGTGCCTTGGCGTCCTGAAATGCTTGCATATGTTGCTGGGGTGTCTTGGGGATGAGACCCGAACCTAAACATGGCACTCGTTCATGTTTTATGTGCTGTATACTTCACATGCAGAGCCTAAAGGTATTTTTGAGATCAATTTTGGTAGTGCATCTGTTTTTACTGCGACCAGGAAAAACAAGTGTGAGATCGGGAGTGAAATTTTCACCTCGGGGGCGGCATATATAGGATTTTGAAGCATTTGGGATTTCAGAGCTTTGAGCCAGAGATACAGAATGGACAGTCACTTTTCACTCTGACAGTGCCATTAGGAGCCATTAGAGCCCAGTCCCCGCTGTTGGAGCTCAGCTACCTGGCACTCTAATGGGGCCTTTGTAGGCTGAGAGGGTTAGATGTCAGCGTGGATGTGACTGGACCTGCGGGACAGCTGGCACCTCTTCTGAGAGATTGTGGGGCGTCTCTCTGTGCTAGATGCGTCTCTCAGTCTTCCAAAGCCTTCAGCACTTTATCCAGCAGGCTGTGAGGACTGTGGAGGAGAGGCTTCAAGAAGAAAGGAGAGAGGGAGGGAGGGAGGGAAGGGGGGAAGGAGGGAGGGAGGGAGGGAGGGAAAGAAAAAAGAAGGGAAGGAAGGAAGGGAGAGAGGGAGGGAGGGAGAGAGGGAGGGAAGGAGAGAGAAAGGGAGAGAGGGAGGGAGGGAAGAAGGGAGGGAGGGACAGAGGGAGAGAGGGAGGGAGAAAAGAATGGAGGGAGGGAGGGAAGGAGGGAGGGAAGGAGGGAGGGAGGGAAAGAAAACAGGAAAGAAGGAAGGGAGAGAGAGAGGGAGGGAAGGAGGGAGGGAGAAAGGGAAGGAGAGAGGGAGGGAGAAAGGAATGGAGGAGGGAGGAAGTAAGGAAGGAGAGGAGGAGAAAGGAGGGAAGAAGGGAGGGAGGGAGGAGGAAGGAAGGAAGGAAGGAAGGAAGGAGAAGAGGAGAAAGAAGGGAAGAAGGGAGGGAGGGAGGAAGGAAGGAAAGAAGGAAGGAAGGAAGGAAGGAAGGAGAAGAGGAGAAAGGAGGGAAGAAGGGAGGGAGGAAGAGAGGGAGGGAAGAAGGGAGGGAGGGAGGAAGGAAGGAAAGAAGGAAGGAAGGAAGGAAGGAAGGAGAAGAGGAGAAAGGAGGGAAGAAGGGAGGGAGGAAGAGAGGGAGGGAAGAAGGGAAGGAGGGAGGGAGGGAGAGAGGGAGGGAGGGAGGGAGGGAGGGAGGGAGGGAGGGAGGGAAGGAGCGAGGAAGACACTCAAATTCCAGCTATTCTTGGACTGGTGTCTAGCCCATATGCCCAGCAGTAGCTGTGATCAGAACTCTGCCTTCTTCTCGTAGTTCAGGATCCTTGGCTGATGCTCCCACTGTTGTCCAGCTCAGCTCTTCTCCGGGACCCAGGACTAATAGTGCTGACCCTCTCTGTTTTACCATAGGATGTGCTCTGGGCCTCAACCCCAGTCCTCCCACACTGTCTTCTGACCGGGCCAGTCCCTTCCAGCATCACTCTTTGCATGTTGTGACAGTGACTCTGGTTACCCACATCTGCACCAAGCTCAAGTTTCATCTTTAGGGCAAACTCCCAGAGAACCATCTGCGCTCTGTTCTTACTGGACCCAGTAAGACTCTCCGTGGATGTTGTGCCCAGAGGTGGTAGCCAGCAAGGCACCCAATGGTTTTGCTCAATGATTTTTTTTTCCTACCAGGAGCCTGGGGGATTGGAGCTGGCGGGAAGAGGGCATGGCCAGGGAGGAGAATGTTTTCCTGGCTAGCTCGGGGCGTGATTTTTGGCTCCTGGCCTTTGACATAGTTTACTAAGACTTTCCACTGCCAAGAGCCTCTGAGCAAGGGGGTTGTGAGCGATGAAGCTGGGCTAGGGTGGGCTGTTTTCTGAAGCAGAGGAAGGGGGATGTGATACTTTTGCTGCATTCAATCTTTACATGTAGAGTCCCAGAGAGCTGAGATGTTCTCAGAGTTAATCAGCAGTTTTCAGAAGACATACTTCACATTCTCCAGTGTATTTAAATGCCAGCAAGAGAACTCTGGCAAAAAGATCAACTCCATAGATGCTTGGGTGATGGAAAAACATAGTGATACAGTTTTTCCATTGCAAATCAAAACGATAACATCTTATGTTAGTACAGGGAAATACTTAGGAATGGTGATATTAAAAGGCATGTATCCGTTGATTGGAACTGTGTAGAAACAGCTGGAAGGACGCTAACCAAGACCAGATGGAATCTCAAAGCTATGTCCCTACTATAAAGATGAACTCTCTTTGGACTGTGTGAATCTTACATTATTATTGAAAATGTTAATCAGTAATCTGGACCAACAGATCTAAGAGGAAGGTAACATTTCCAGGGGTCATACAAGTGTGTCATAAACATCTGGTGCCAGTCTCTGTCCCTTCACCCCCACACAATCACCAAGGCCCTCCTCCTCCACTTCCTGCAGCCATCCACCCCAAGGCAACTCTAAATGGGGCAGGTGGAGCATGTTCTCCAAGATTGAAGCCTAGGGAAAGAAGCAGGATACAGAAAGCCCACGTGGTCTATCTACAGGCTCTGCACAAAATATACCCAGACACAAAGGGACAAACACTTCAGGCAGTCAGTGTTTTACCTGGTACAAGCTCTCCTGCGAGTCAAGCCAAAGTTTGAGAACGGAGTAAAGCCTGAGATGTCACTCGATTTCAGTTTGCACTGTTTGAGAAAAAAAATTAATAATAACATACAAGCATTTCCTATTCCAAAAATAAATTTGCTGATTGTTCTAAATATTTAAATGGGCCTCATCAATGCACACAGCTGGGCTCCAAACAAGATGCCCTCAGAAGGTTAAACCTTGGCCACCCTCTTGGGTTACCAGAGCCGTTCCTTTCTTCCCCTACTTGCTCCCTCTTAACCCCCACCCTGTACTAAGTAACAGCAGCCTCCCCTGTTCCCTGCACAAAGATGGTACCTAAAGAATTCTTTTCTGAATTGTTTTTTTTCTTAAATGTTCACATCCAGCACATCCAGTCTTTTTTTTTTTTTTAGTCAGAGATGCTCACAAGCAGTGAAGTTAAAGTGGGAATAAAAAAAAATCAAGAAACAGAAATATGACCATTTTTTTTAATCCAATATACCTGGTTGTAAATCTAAAAGTTAACTGGAGATAATCAGATAACTTAATAATGACATGTGTAGGAGACGTCCTCTTCTTACAGCTGAGGAGGGATGTTTTGGCTGGGGAGAGGACAGCAGGGTGGGCGAGACTTCAGGGGAATTGAGGACGGAAGATCGGACAAGAGTATGAGCTAGTGGGGCAGATAAAACAGAGAATAAAAACTGAATTGCATGCCGGGCGGTGGTGGCGCACGCCTTTAATCCCAGCACTTGGGAGGCAGAGGTAGGCGGATCTCTGTGAGTTCGAGGCCAGCCTGGTCTACAAGAGCTAGTTCCAGGACAGGCACCAAAAACTACAGAGAAACCCTGTCTCAAAAATCAAAAAAAAAAAAAAAAAAAAAAAAAAAAAAAAAAAAAAAAAAAAAAAAAAACTGAATTGCAGAGAGGTCCTGTGGAAGAGGGAGGCTTTGTGTGGATTGTGGATAGGACTGCACTGGGGTGGAGTCATCTCTGTGATGCTCTTCCAAACCCCTATCCTCTGGGAGATGCTGTCCTTTTACCTGGCACTAAGCCAGGCATCCTTAGAAACCACCCTTCTTATGTGCTTGTTTTATGCATGAGAAACACGGGACCCAAAGTGCTTGAGAGAACTGTCCAGTCTCTTTGCAGCTGCCCATCCAACCAGTGGGAGATCCAGATGTGCACTGGGCTTTCCTCTTGCAAGGTGTGGGTGACAAGGAGGCACCTGGAGACTCTGAGATGCAGCTCTAACCGTCCATGCCAGACACAAACTCACATCCTTAGACTGGCCACTGCTCAGAAAAGAGGTTCAAAATTCCCTGGGAATGGTCCGTGCCCTGCCCAGTGGACCCCAATGTCAGGGTCATTTTTTTACTGCTTCAGGTTTGAGAGTGTCTCACATGAAAGCATTAGAACCTCTGCTGGAGCTGGAGTTGACATCAGCATTGACAACGTGGCACTGTGACTGCCACAAGTAGAGTATGGATCACGAATCTCTGAAATTAAAATTAAAATTCTGGAGGATCAGAAGAAGCAGAGAATGCAAGCCTAGGCATTGGCACTATCATGAACCCCACTTTTTTTCAGGGAGGGGAAGAAGCAGAGAAGTGAAGTGTCTTGCCTGAGGTTACTCCAGCAGCTGAGGTAAGAGTTAGACTCAGGGTCTTCACTGACTCTGAGACAGCTCCAGGTAGAGCAAATCTCCTGCTGTTCTTGGGGAAAATAAAAAAGGAGCGGGGGGGGGGGGGGTCCCTGATCTCAAGCTCCATTCCTTTCCCTTTCCATTTGTCTGATGATTGTCATGGTCCCTGTGTAATGGTCTGCACTTGTGTGTTGTATCCTCTCAGTCGCTTAGAGGCCATGGATGATGGGATGTATCTTTAGGGCCGTGGATGGTGGGATGTATCTGCAGGGCAGTGGATGATGGGATGTATCTGCAGGACCGTGGATGGTGGGATGTATCTGCAGGGCTGTGGATGGTGGGGTGTACCCACAGGGTCATGGATGGTGGGGTATATCTGCAGGGCTGTGGATGGTGGGATATACCTACAGGGCCGTGGATGGTGGGATATACCTGCAGGGCCTTGGATGGTGGGATGTCTCTGCAGGACCATGAATGGTGGGGTGTACCCGCAGGGCCGTGGATGGTAGGGCGTACCTGCAGGGCTGTGGATGGTGGGATGTATCTGCAGGGCCATGGATGGTGGAATATACCTGCAGGGCCGTGGATGGTGGGATGTCTCTGCAGGGCAGTGGATGGTGGGATGTCTCTGCAGGGCTGTGGATGGTGGGGTGTACCCACAGGGTCATGGATGGTGGGGTATATCTGCAGGGCCATGGATGGTGGGATATACCTGCAAGGCCGTGGATGGTGGGATGTATCTGCAGGGCTGTGGATGGTGGGGTGTACCCACAGGGTCATGGATGGTGGGGTATATCTGCAGGGCCGTGGATGGTGGGATATACCTACAGGGCCATGGATGGTGGGATATACCTGCAGGGCCGTGGATGGTGGGATGTCTCTGCAGGACCATGGATGGTGGGGTGTACCCGCAGGGCCGTGAATGGAGGGTGTGCCTGAAGGGCTGTGGATGGTGGGATGTATCTGCAGGGCCGTGGATGGTGGGATGTCTCTGCAGGGCCGTGGATGGTGGGGTGTACCCACAGGGTCATGGATGGTGGGGTATATCTGCAGGGTCGTGGATGGTGGGATATACCTACAGGGCCGTGGACGGCGGGATATACCTGCAGGGCCATGGATGATGGGATGTCTCTGCAGGGCCGTGGATGGTGGGATGTCTCTACAGGGCCGTGGATGGTGGGATGTATCTGCAGGGCCGTGGATGGTGGGGTGTACCCACAGGGCCGTGGATGGTGGGGTGTACCCGCAGGGCCGTGGATGGTGGGATGTACCCACAGGGCCATGGATGGTGGGCTGTATTTGTAGGACTGTGGATGGTGGGGTGTACCTGCAGGGCCGTAGATGATGGGCTGTATCCGCAGGACTATGGATGGTGGGATATATTCACAGGGCCAGGGATGGTGGGGTGTATTCACAGGACCATGGATGGTGGAGTGTGCTCACAGGTCCATGGATGGTGGGATGTACCCGCAGGGCCATGGATGGTGGGGTGTACCCGCATGGCCGTGGATGGTGGACTGTATTTGTAGGACTGTGGATGATGGGCTGTACCTGCAGAAGTGGGTGACAGGCTGTACCAGCAGTAATCTAGAGAGAACCCTGCCTTCCCCACCCTGAGCGGTGACACCAGAGAAGAACTGTTTATCTTTCTACCATCTCAGATCTGGAGGAGCCCTGAGACTTGAGAAGATGTGATAGCAAGATAGATGGAGAAATATAGGGCAAGAGAAGAGGAGGATGGAGGAGGAGGAGGAGGAGGAGGATAATTGTCTTTTCATTCCAGTTGGGGAGTTGCTGCCCTAGGGACCTGTCACATGCTACCTGTGGGTTTGTTAGGCCACAGTATCCAGGGAATCTTTCTTTTGTGAACTACTGTATCCCAGCACTCATAAGGAGGACAGCATAGAGTAGATGCTCAAAAAATACTTACTGGGTGGATGAAGAAATTGAATTTTAATTGACATGATTAGGTTTAGAGTCTGGGCCAGAATGACCTCAGTTCAGACCTGCCTGTGTGCTTACCCCTCCTCTCAGCCATCTGGTTGGATGGTGGGAAGAAGGGAGAGGTCTCTGTTTTGGGGACAAGCCATTGTCTGGGATTATCTGTTTCATTAATGGACAAAGACAGACTCAGGGGGCAGCCCAGGCTCTGTGTGTGAAGCGGCCGGAAGCAACCTCACTCCGCGGTGCACCTTATCCTCTGCCTCCACCCATCTAACCTTCCCCACCCGGGCTCTCACCTATCTCAGCCGCGTTTCCCGAACCCGGGGTTTACTTCAGCCGCAGGCTCTCCAGCGTCTGAGAAAGGGTTTTATTTTTATTCCCTTGCAAAGCCTTCAAAGGGCTCTCTCTGAGCTTTGAGTTTGGCGTGGGCAATTTGAAACATTTAATGGGAATTGTTATTTTTCTTTTTCAAGGAAGAATTATTCTCAGCAAAAGTCTGGGACTAGCCGGAAGGAGACAGCCAGACATCTCCAGGTAGAACAAGCTTCCAGCTGTTCTTGGGAAAATCAAAAAGGAGCGGGCAGCCCCCCGCTCCCCAGCCCCATGCCAGGCCTGACCCTAGCCTTTCATGTACAGTGGCCATAGGGAAGAGAGAAAAGTGTAAAACCAGACCAAACCCGCAAAGCAAAGGCTTGAAATGAAACCAACGCACGGTGACAATACTCCGCTCTCTTTGTTCTACTCAAGAAATGGCCGTCTTTTCCAGTGCAAAGACCGGATTCTGGCTTTTCATCCTCAGAGGCCTTTATTTTAGGTCCCTCCCTGCCTACCTCCTTTCATTATCTCGGCTTTCCTCAGAACTGGCTGGGGTGTGTGTGCAAACAGAGGCCTCCAGCCTGCTCCAGCTGGGATACCCATGGCCTGGGGCCGGGGACACGTGGAGTTGGGCCCGTGGTGGTTCAGGTGACATGAACGGTCTGTTTTCACCCCGGCAGCACAGACTAAGGGAGCCCAGGAAACCTCAGTGTGGTTCACCTCCCCACCCCCTAAGGCAGGGAGCCACCCTGTCACTGGTTGGAAATCTGGATCTTGAAATACTGTGATCCAATCCACGTGGCCAAGCAATGCTGGGTCCCTGTGCAGTGTGCTGAGCATGTTCACCCAGAGCTAGCCTGAAGACTGTGCTTCCCCCAACTCTTCCCAGACATCCCTGGACCCGGATGACTCAAGAAAATGTCTCAGACTTTCAGGCCTCCATGATGCTATCAGTGGGCGGAAAGACAGTCCCACTCACCGAAGGTTCTCTAGCTCCCTGAGGAAGTGATAGGGTGGATGGGTCGGTAAGGTCTCTGCCATTTTCTGCTGCACGCAGAACTGACTCCAGCCTCAGCACTTTCTGACTCTAGACCTCCAGGAACCTTCTATGTGTAAAACTGTGACAAGCTGGAGGAAGCAGGCGAAAACTAGAAGAGGGAGCCCAATAGGAAGGGGGCGGATGAGGGAAATGTGCTTGGAAGGCAGTCCGTGCAGAGTTCACTCTGAGGATAGACCAGCCACTCTCTTCTTAAGTGGGGAGGTCACTAATGGTTGTCTGGCCCCTCTGGCATGGACCCCTTTTGCCTGGTGATGTGGATTTGGGGGCATGGTTGGTGTCTTCTCCCTCCCTAGTACTGGGTTCCTAAAGAGCGGAGCTCCCAGCACACTGGGTCCCCCAGGAAGGGATGGAGCTGATTTTCAGACTAGCTCAATCCCTAATAGATATGTTTTACAGTGGCTGGTATCTCTCACCCTCACTGCCTGAATCCCAGACCATGCCCCCACTGCTCTGTAGCGTGGGGCTGGATACTGCCCATGTACAGCACAGACTAACACAAAAGCTGTTGTTGTCCTAGACAGGCCATTGGACCTGAGAAGATGCACATGGGGGTGGGGCACAGGAAGCTGGGTGGGCAAGTGGTGAGGGCTGGAACATCTCTGCCACGGTTACACAGGACCCAGAGACTCAGTCTCTGTAGCTCAGCCCCTCTCCTACTATGACGGATTGTTCTCAGCTTCTGGGGCCCTCTTTCCAGGTTAGCACCCTGCTATGAGATCCAAGGGATGGGTGGTATTTATATGGACCCATGCTGCACGGGGCAGAAATAGCAGCTAATGTCAGATCCCAGGGTCACACAGGCAAACCCAAGGCAGCTCATGGAGACAAGGGAATTCTCTGAGAAAAGTGACGAGATACTGAACTGTCCTCAGTACCTATGTTACCATGTAACCTATGACACTGATGCCTTCTAGGAAGGTGACCCTGGCACACGGTCCTGTCACAAACAAGTAGGCTCAACCCTGCTGCCCCCACCCACACACACACACACACAGATCAAGGGCAACAGATCATTGTCACTGAGAAAACTCTATGGGTAGACTCTTGGCCTGGAGGGAAAATATTGGGCCACAGAGGTCAACCTGGCCTGGTGTGTGTGGCGGGGGTCACTGTGAGATCCTCCAGTGTCATAATTCCAATGTAATATCAGATGAAGGGGAAGTTTCATGGTTCACCCAAGTCACACTTAAATCCCTCCCATTATGTGGTCCTAGCGTAACTGGACACTACATTGAGGCTGCTGAACCTTTGATGGGCAGCTCAGAGCAAGCAGGGGGAGGGCAGCAGAACCACTGTAGGGGCCGAATTTGCTCATCTGAGTACCCTCCGCAGGCCCATGGAACACTCCTTGGAAGCAGTGTACCTTGCCATAAACACCGAGACAGGTTGGTTTTCACAGGGTGGAACAGGTAGAGGGGTTCCAGGCAGACAAGAAGTAGGGGCAGCCTGATCTGTAGACACTTGAACCCCACCCCTAGTCCCCACAGACTTCCTCCCATCAAAGCACTAAATCGAGAAACCAAATACCCTTTGCTCTCTTTGTCAACTCTGAACCCCTGGTGGCCAGCATTAGGGTCACTCAGGGTTTCATCCCAGCACCTGGTACAGTGACTGCCAAACCGTGACGGACTGTCAGTGAACAGTGTGCACCCACGGAGGGAGAAGAGCCCGAGAGACGCTGGGCAATGTCACCCTGAGCCTGAGATGAACCCCGGGGCTCATCTGGGCTGAACGTTTCCAGAGGTCTGGGGGCCAAGTCAGCTCACCCTTTAACCTCCCTGCCTTGGGGTGAGTCACGAGTGTCCTGAATTCTACCTTCCTCAGGTTTTTATATAGGTCAGTAAAAATGCCCGGATCTGGAACTCGGGGAATCTGCCAGAGGAGACAACATCCTCAGTGAATTAGAGCTTTTCCTTCAGAGGCCGACAACAGAACATGGCTTTGTGCATGCCAAGTACATGTTTTTCTGCAAGGTGTACCCAGCTAAGATGCCCCACCTGTTATGTAGCTTTGACTGGCCTTGAACTTGCTGAACAGCTGAGGCTAGCCTCAATTTCACAGTCCTCCTGTCTCACCTCCTGAGTGCTGGGATGACAGGCGTGTACCCCTGTGCCCTTACTGTGTTAGCAAGAACAGTCTTCAGTGACTAATCATTCAGAATTATAAGATAAGGCAGACAACCACAGAGCCTGGTTAGGGCGTGCAGGCTGGCAGGCTGGTCAAAGGCAGGAAGTCCACCAGGGTGACCTCCTCTTTGCGGGTGGCTATCTCCATGGGTGGCCAGAATACTTCAATTTGAAGATTACCCTGAAGTCCTAAAACATCAACAGGCTATTTCCAGGAAACTGAAACCTTCAGCTCTCGAAGAGCTTCCTGGTGGCCTTTGAAGAAGACCCTGGGGCAACTGTCCCTTGGGTGTTGTTTTCCACCAAGAACAGGGCCCAGGTGTGAGGAGTCTCTGGCTGCCGGGCTCAGGTTTTTCTTGGTATTGCTGCCCTTCCTCCCCTGCCAGTCCCCACAGGCCCCACCCCAACAGCCGCTCACGCATAGGTGGTTGCTGTCATAATGCCACCTTCCCCTGAACGTCACCACGGCTGGCACACCCTGCAATTACTGCTGCTGCTCGCTGCCTTCCTATTGTGCCCGCCTCGCCTCCCCACTCCAAGCTACTAATTGCAGGTTGGCCCTTCACCGCTTCTGTGCAGTAAGGCGAAGGCCTGTTCCCGCCAGCTGCCGGGGCCGACTCTGAGTAGCTTCAGGGCAAAGGCATCAAGGCGGCTTCAGCAAAGCGTTCTGTTTCGTCTCGCACAAAGAGAACATTTGTGGGCAGTCCGGGGCTTCCCAAACGAAACAGTTAAATTCAGGTAAACTGCAGACTCTGGTCCTTGCAGAGTGTCTAATGCGCTCCAGAGTATGAGGAGTGTGGCACGGGTGCACACAGATGTGGGCACACGGGGCTGGCTTGCTCAGGACTTCATGGACAGCCTGAAGGACCCTGTCACCACCCTGGGAGAGCAGACTCAGGCGAACCCCAGTTTCAGTGAGGACCGGAAAGTAATTGTAGTCTATTCTAGCCCAAAGCAGATCCTGCAAGGAGAGCTCGTCAAAGTGACAGGTTCCCAGAGGTCTTCGACTCCTGGTGGAAAGCATCGTTTTCTGAAGAAAGGGTCTCTTTCTATTTGTTCCAGAAATGTTTGTTGAGTGCCTCTGGCAAGCTGAGCTCAGTGCAGGTCCAGAGGCTACAGGGCCATGGCAGCAAACATCACTCTTTCCTGCTCCTTCACTTCCACTGGGAGTGGGGGAGGGAAGAGATGCCAAACGAGGGAGGCGCATGCAGGGTGGAATGTGCCATTGGCAGCAACCGCTGAGGAAAGAAACAAGCAGAGAGGAAGGCCGGTGGACAGAATGGGCAATAGCTGGGCTGTTAACTTCAACAGTGTGGCCATGGAGGTGTCCAGGGATTCTAAATGATTGAGCCCAAAGGGATGCCCTCCCTGTTTAATTCCCAAGTGGCTCTGTGTGGGTCACTGCAGGCAAGGTATGACCCACCTTGGGCTACCCCAGGGGTGGCACACAGTTCTTGTGAATGCTGATGGTAGGCATCGAGGGCAAGCTCTGCCGGGGATTTTCACTCAGTGGCTTCCTAGGTTGGACCCTGCCCACTTGGCAAAGAGGTTCCTTCTTGGACCTGGGCCCCTTCTAGGGAAGAGATGATGAAACTCCTGCTCCCTCCAAGCCTGACACATGTGGCCATCTGTCCCCACATTCGGAGGCATCCCTGAAGTGGGAAGTGGAAGAGAGAGCCTTGAATCTTCTCTCAGACCAGGAAAGAGCCAGGTGGGAACCTTAAGGAAACATTCTTTGTGGGCCAGGCCCAGTGTGACCCACAGCTCTGGGCCCCCAGATTCTTGTTTTGAACCCCACCGTGTCAAACCAACCTTCATTTAGCAACCTAAGGCCAGAGGCTCCACTTTTCTCCAGGTCTCACGCTGCTGTGGCTTCTCAGCCTCTGCTCATCCAGGCCTAAACCCAGGACAGAGATGAGGGTGGGGCAGAAGGAAAGGAACCAAGCCAGGAAGCTGCTGAAATAGCATTCAGGAGGTTGAAGGGTGGGCACGGTGCCCACTAAAAGCTGTGCACCCTCATGGGGCATTGCTTCCGCAAGGCTTAGGGACTTTGGAGTCCCTGTGTAGTGAGTCTCCCATCTCTCTCCAGTTTCAGTTTCTGCTCACACTGTCAACTTAGTGCAGGACCACAAAGGACTGGTCTACCTTGTAGTGAAATTTCGTTTGTATTTTAATAAGTAAAGCTTGCCTAAAGTTCAGAGAGTAAATGGGAGGAAGAGAGAGGCTTGGTCTGCTTCGTCTGTTTAGTCTGCGGTCGCCCAGCCTTGGCAGAGGTAAGACTTCTCTAGGGGCTTCATTGCTTTGCTTTTCTGGTTTTCAGGCTGAACCCCAATTTCTGTCTCTGGGTTTTTATTATTCATGCTACATGACCTGGAAAGATAACAGGTCCCATGGGCTATGGCTTCTTGAGGAGGGAGGCCAGCATATCACTATATCCCACACCTCTTCACCTGGGTCCCCAGCCAGTATCTGAGCTCCTTCTGACCGTAGGACACTAGCCAGCTCCAGGTGTGAAACACAAGACAATGAGGTCTTAGTGTCTTCTCCTCATCTCCGGGCTTTTTATGTCCCAGACTCATCCATAGAAGACCATTCCTGCCCTTGACTGGACTCATGGTGAAACGGTGTAGGTTTTCATTTCTAGGTAGCTGGGAGGCAGGAGAGCACCCAGTGATGAGACAGATAGTAAGAGCTACCTGTCTGAGGGACAGCAGTCAGCAAGGTAAGAAAACTCCACCGTTAAAGACGGGCCTAGAAACTTATGGATAGTTGTGAGGGTTAATCTTCATTGTCAACTTGGCGAGATTAGACTCACCAACACACTGAGATGGAGGATCTACTCGGAATGCAGGCAGCACCACCCTATGGGCTGGGGTGCTAGATGGAATCCAAAGGAGAACTGAGCTGGGAACCTGCATTCGTCTCTCTCTGCTTCCTGACTGCGGACAGTGTGACCTCAGCTCCATGCTGTCATGCCTTTCCTGCCATGATATCCTATGTCCCCTCAAACAGCGAGTCCAAACAGACTCTTCCTTAGGTTGGTTCTTGCTGTTTGGTTCCAGCAAGAAACTAGTACAGGAGAATTCATCAAGGGGCATCCTTCACCAGACAGCCTGCCGGAGTTGGAACATCTGTGTACGACCCTGACACGGACCTCACCGCCATGTTTCCCCGGACTGCTCAGATAATAATGACCAAGGGCCATGGACCTGACCCACCCTACTCTTGTCTTGACTTTCTAAGCCCAGCCTCCTCCTAAGGCTGCCCATCAGCTCAGCCTGAGGTAGGAATTCTGTCTTGGGGATGTAGTAGAGGCTTTTCCTTCCTCATCTCTTGTCCCTTCCTTACCGTCTCTCCTTGTCAGGTTCAGGTCTGCATCACACCCAGGCCTCTTTCCATCTGCACTGACCCCCATCTCTACCTATCACTGTTTTCCCCTTAAATACCCTACAGTGCTCCTTCCAGCTGGTTCCATCCTCTGAGGATCCGGAGAGACAAAACAGGACTCTGACATGACCTGGAAGGAACTGGTGGCTCCTAACCAGGAGCCAGAACAAGGAGTTGGGACTGGGGCAGCCAGCCTGCAGGGACGAGAGCATGGGGGTTCACCAAAGGCATCCCCTGCTCTGTCATCTCCTTCCTGCCACATGGAGCCCCTACTTCTTTGCCATCTGTGAATGAATGATTTCTTATTACTAGCCCATCCAATTATGAGAGGCCTTGCCTACCTCGAGTAAGGGTTTACCTTAGGCCACACTAATTACCGGTGTCTTACCACCAACCCATAGGGAGTAAGACCCGGGGAGCCCACAAGAGATGGATAGAGGCCACACACATTCTGGACAGGGTACTGGACACTTAGCTGGCTCCCCAGGACTAGTCCAGTGCCTTTTGACTGTTCTTCCTCATTCCCATGAGGTCACAGACCTCCCATTATTGTGGTTTAAATGTGAAATGTGAAAAGCATAGGTGTGTGTGTGTGTGTGTGTGTGTGTGTAACTTGGTACACAGCTGGTGACATTGTTTGGAAAGGTATGGAAACTTTAGGAGGTGGGACTTCCTAAGGGAAGTGTAGCACTGGGACCAGTTTCGTAGCATGGCCCCACTTCTTGCTTTCTCTCTGTTTCCAGACTGCCAATAGCCTCATGGTCCTGGCAGCGGCAGACTGTACCCCTCTGGAGCTGTCAGACAGAATAAACCCTTTCTCCTGTGAGGAGAGTCTGTCAGGGTGTTTTATCATAGCAACAGAAACAAAACTATGACACCACCAGCTCTCCCAGCAGGGCCTGACCCCTTCCTCCATGTATTGTTCGTGCTTGGCCCAGGCCTCTAACAACTGATGTTGTGGCTCTCCTGCCCTAGCTGAGGTACCACATAGGTGGGTACACACTGTGGTTCTGGGGACTTCTGTGCTGGACTGTGTCTATACCAGGGTTCTGTGTTGGGTACACTGCGATCAGTACAGAAAGGTCTTCCCCACGTTCGGCTGTGGAATAAGCCTAGTCCCCATGCCTCCTTTGGGTAGGCAAACATGTCACCCAGTCATGGTTTCCCTTCGTGGCTACATCTCACCAGCAGGCAAGGTCTCAAACACATCAAAGAAGTTGGCCCAGCAGGTCATACCTGTGGTCACAATGTGATCATGGTGTCCTTGTGCTATTTCCACTAGGGGACCAGAGGAAGGGACATAGCAGAGGTCAAGGACAAACAGGCGCATGGTATGGCAAGTGAGAAAAAGTAGGAATGGGTCTTAGCAAGCACTCAGGTCTTCAAAGGTAGGCAAGGCGCTAAGCAAGTTCTTTGTCATGTGTGGCCACTAGCTGTGCATCCTACATTACATAACTTAACCTCTCTGTGCCTCAAAGTGGGAATAGAGAATTATATCTACTCAGGCAGCTCCTTCCTTGGTACTAGCAAGGCAGCGGGGGGGGGCCTCTTGGGCTTCTGTAAGTGTTGACAGGGATGAAGGAACCAGTGGGTGACAAGCCCAAGGTCACGCTGCTGAGAACCAGCAGGAAATAGATTTGGAAAAGGTAGCCTCACTTTTTAGGCTCCCGGAGAAGTGGCTACCGCTTCCCTTCCCTTGCAGAAATCAATCAGCAGTAGACTGTTTAAAAAAAAAAAAAAAAAACAAAAAACAAAAAACAAAAAAACACCTCCCAGCAGCCTGCTGCTGGCCAGGAGTTGTGGGCTGCTCAGTGTGGGACCTGTCCTGCCCAGGAGGCACTTAGGGCCATCCACAGAGTGTGGGGAAGGATCCAGATGACCTGAGAGGCAGAACCAGGCTTGTGAAGGTTATGTGGGCTCGGCAGTTCCCTACTGCCTGCTTCATTCCCCGGGAGAGAGAGACTTCTCCCCGCCTATTTCACAGTCAGAGGACGCCATCAGCTCCCCAGCTGCTGTGAAAAATAAGGCAGTGTGAAAACAGCTTTCTCTGCCAACCAGGGACCTGCTTCCAGGGGAGGCCTTCCCAGGAGGCCTCCTGGCCACTGTGGTTCCGGTGACCAGCTTCCAAGGGAGGCCTTCCCAGGACGCCACCTAGTCACTGTGGCTCCTTAGCCTGGCTTGGCATCACACTCACGCCTCCTCAGCAAGCTACAGCCGGAGTGAGTGGTTCCCCTCTGGGGGTCGGGGAAGGGACCCTTGGAGGTATTAATGAGGGCTGCGCACAGCACTGTGAGAGGATTGGCTGGGGGAGAAACCCAAAACTACAACATCCGGGCTATGCTGGCCAATGGAAAACAAGATAATTAGCCTGGGATTGGTGAGAAAACATGGACCTTAAACATGTTGCAGTAGGCCTGGTAAATGCTGTGGTCACAAACACCTCTGAATAGCTGTGACCATTAGCGGCAGAAGCGATTTTTTTTTTTCTGGCTCACAGTACATGTGTTGGGGACTAGTCTCTCTTGTCTGTCCAGGGGCCAGGCTGATGGGGCAGACAGGGCAGCATTTTTTATGTTTGTGTCCTTACAGAGTCCTCCTTGAAGCTTCATCCCCAAGGCTACAGTGCTAATAGTGGACCATTAAGAGGGGATTGGGGCCCAAGGATTCAGTCCAGGCGCTTCTAATCTATATCCCATAAAAGGTCCAGAAGGGTCTAGCCAGGCCTTCTGCCCTCCATCATGTGAGGATGAAGCATCAGGGCGCCATCTTGCCAGCAGGGAGAAGTCCTCACCAGACCCTGAACTTCCCAGTGGAGTTCCTGGCATCGGAACTATGAGAAAATAAGTTTCTACTATTTGTAAATTGCCCTGTCTCAGGATTTTGTTCTAACAGGAGAGTGAGAAGGCCACCATCTTGAGCGTGGCTTCCATTTTGGAGGGGAGATGTGGTACAGTCAGTTTTGAGATTGGCAGGCTTAGTCCTGGGCCCCATCCCAAACCTGCAGACCAGGAAGACAGTCCTGGGTGATGGCTCTCAGCCTGCTCTGACTCTCAGGCTCTTGACCACATGCAGGCAGGAAGTCCTGCCTCACACAGCTGGGCCACCGCATGTTTACAGACTTAGCGCTGGGCTTGCTGACAGGCCTCCGGACAGGGCCACCATGGCGAGCACTGTGTTTCAGTTTTGATCCTCTGAGTGAGGACTCAGACCTCAGCTACCGACACACACTCAGGTTCTTAAAAACTGTCTGCATGCTATTGCACATCGTGGAGACTACAGACATGATAATGTGTTACAGATGTCAAAAGTCAAGGAATGGGCTGCTGCTATCACACAGTAGAGTGCTTGCCTCACAGTCATGAGGCCCTGAGTTCAGTCTCCAGCCACACACACACACACACACACACACACACGCGCGCACACACACACACACACACACACACACACACACACACCAGGAAGAAAGGGGTTTTGAACATTTTCCACATAGACAGATGATGAATCTCTGAAGAGAGCGTGTTCTGGTCATACTCGTCAGCCTGCTTTCCTGTCACTTACAACCCCGGGGGACCAAAAAAGAAACCCTCGAGTAGTAAGAGCGGTTACTCAGTCAACAGGATTTCCCTCCAGCTATCCCCAACCCAAGGAGACTGCACACTTTTCTACCTGGGAGAGTGTTCCCACTTTCCCACCCACCCACCTACCCACCCACCTGTACTCATCCAGCCACCCAGGAAGTCAAAACCCATTTTCCCTTCCTTCTTGTCTATTACATACATTCCACACTGTCACCAGCAAAGAGAATGACGTGTCAATCCTCCAGGAGAATAAGCGACTCATCTCTCACCTTTTCAGAGGTAGAGCAGATTTTTGAGAAAAGAGCCTTCAGCGCTGGACCTGACTAGGGACGAGGAAGGAATGAAGGAAAAGCTGGAGTTGGCCAGACTGGGCTCCCTGTTAGAGAAACCATAGCACCCCAGAAGCTCAGTGTGCTTACTCTATAGAGCAAATAGGTGTAGTTATTGCGTGCGTGCAGCAGTATTACTGTAAACAGATAAACAAAGGGGCGGGGCTTATGGTGCACAGCTGGGCCAGGAAGATAGTTTCAGTTGGTCTCAGTAGGAGCAGTCTCCATAGGGGAGCAGCCTTCAGGCCATAACTAGCAGGGTAGGGAGAAAGCTTAGGTAGACGTTTTCTACACATACTATCAGCATCCACACGTGGGCCAGAGGAAAGTTTAGCCATCCCTCTGAGCCTCGCCCCAGGTGAGGGGTGGCAAGAGAGGCTTTGCCATTTTCTCATAAGCCTGAGACTAGTGCCCTTGCCCTGGCAATGCCCATATCAACAGCACACACCCACTCGGGTCTTCACACACTCTGACTCATGACTTCTCCCATCCCATACAGGATCCTAAGGAGGAGGAGGAGGGAATGAGGGGAAGGGCTCAAGAGAGCAAAGTCGAGAATGCAGAGGGGAGAGGTGGCTGTGGAAAAGCCTATTTCCAGCCCACAGATCAAAACTAAGCCTCAGCCAAGCTGTACCAGAGAGGACTCCAGGAGCAGAGACTGCCTGTGAGGGCAGGTGTGGGAATCCCGGGAGAGCCATGCAGGGGAGGCTCTGTGAGGTTTGCCCAAGACTGCTGACACAGCCGCCCGTGCCACGGGGCCATCCCTGGGAAGGGGAAAGTCCCTGGAGCCCTGCACAGAATGACATTGTTAGCAGACAGACACGCCATGCTTGGTCCTGACTCGTCTGGGTGATTCAAAGTTTTTGTTTGCTTTATTTTTTGTTGTTTTGGTGGTTTTGTTTTGTTTTTGTTTTGTTTTGTTGTTTTGTTTGTAGAGACAGGGTTTCTTTTTGTTTGTTTGGTTTTGGTTTTGGTTTTCGAGACAGGGTTTTTCTGTGTAGCTTTGGAGCCTGTCCTGGAACTCGCTCTCTAGCCCAGGTTGACCTCGAACTCACAAAGATCTGCCTGCCTCTGCCTCTGAAGTGCTGGGATTAAAGGCATGCGCCATCATTGCCTGGCCAAGACAAGGTTTCTTTATGTAGCCTTGGCTGTCCTGGATGGAACTAGACTGACCTCAAATTTGCAGAGACCTGCCTGCCTCTGCCTCCCAGGTGCTGGAATTAAAGGTGTGAGCCACTACCGCCCATCCTTGACTCCAAGTTTTCAAATACAATTTCCAGGCTCATGTCACCTCCTACACGGGCAACAGCAGCTACTACAACTGGAGACTCTTCTCCCACACTCTCCCCTGATTGGATGCATTTAGGGGTCCCCTTTCCAGGGCAAACTGTCAGAGTACACCCCCTCCCCCAGCTTAGACGCCACTTCTAAGCCTCCATATTGTTCTCTATTCCCTGCCTAGGCTGACCTGCTGTGGGATGTGACTCTGTGCCATACCTGTGCACTGTTCCCACCTTGCCCAGCTACCCGAGCTGTCCCCTTGGAATAGCCGCTAGGTGACCTCCTCTTGATGTCCCTGCTGTGCTCCCGGGTTTCAGAGCCTCACCCTCCTGTGAAGACTCTTCCCCTAGGAGCTCTGCGGGAACGCTTGAGCCGAGCTCACACCTTAGCCCATTTGTGTCTGCATTGTTGGTTCGGGAGAGCCTTGCCTGTCTCCAAACTACAACACAAGGTCGGAGGGAGAGAAGGAGGAGGAGTTGAGTAGCAGCTGTCATATGGTCTAAGGAAAAGGATGGTGACTTCAAAACAGCTGGATGCTAATCACACCTCTGCTACCATCCCAGGAGCCCGCTCCCTTGTGCAGCGATGGGGCTGGATCCTGCGCATCTGGAAGCGACCGAGAATTCAGCGCCTACATCTCGGACTGCAGGTGCTTTTCCCATGCTGGTGTTGGGACCAAAGGTTGCACTCACACAGCTGCTCTATTCCCATGCTCTGTATATCTGGGTATACAGTTACTGCTTAGCGCAGACGCCCATGAAGCTAGGCTGTGGCCCGGCAAGGGTGGGCAGGCAGATTCTGCTGAGGCGCTCAAAGGCTGCACCATCGGAAAGGTAGAAGACCACAGAGAAGAGGGGAGCGGCTTCCCCTGAGGACACTCACAGGGGAACGGAGACTGGAAAGGCACCCAGCAGGGCCAGCAAACAGCACCACAGCTTCCTGCCAGCCGCAGATGTAGCTGGACAGTGTGCTCGACCTGAAATGCCCAGCAGACAGCCTGGAACAGAAATCCGGCGGCAACCCAAGCCAGTGCACATGGGGAGCCAGAGCTGTCGGCCAGCTCCCTGAGCCCAGTGGGGCTGTGTGGTGGAGGCTGCCCATGTTGGTAAGTAACCCTTGCATACAGCTACAGCTAATTGTTCCCTAGGCTGCTGAACAGCATAGTGGGTGGCTCCCCTGCTCCTCCACTCAGGACATGGCTGTAAGGAAAACAGTGGTGAAAGCACGCAATTGGGAAGCAGGCAGGGGCCCACAAGCCCTGACCTATCTTGGCATATGGAGATGGAGACCTGGAAAGTAGCTCTGAGCTTTGGTCTTTCCCTCCTGCTTCCACAGCCTAGCCAGGATCTGGAAGGGCAGCCCTCAGGCCTACAGCATTAACCCCAGGTGCAGAAACCACCTTCCTGGACCTAGGGTGGGACTAGTTGCCTGGTCCCTGCC
The DNA here is from genome assembly GCF_982192425.1 of Myodes glareolus. Classification (NCBI taxonomy): domain Eukaryota; kingdom Metazoa; phylum Chordata; class Mammalia; order Rodentia; family Cricetidae; genus Myodes; species Myodes glareolus. The sequence continues at coordinate 28,722,858 of NC_142049.1, read as the reverse complement.
CAAGAAGGGTGACCACCATCTCCTTTAAATTGGCTAAGGCAGACGCAGGCTTGTCCAGATCCTCAGGCCAAGTTGGTACTTGGCCTGAGCTCCAAAACCCAAGCTTATTGCTGGCAGGAGGGCGAGACTGAAGCCTTCTGGGCACAGATGGGCCAGGAGAGCCTCTGCCCTTCATGCCGTCCACCCCAGGCCCCATGGAGAGTATTGGATACTCCGAAGGGTCTCCACTTTCTGTCTGATGCTTAAAGCTCTCGCAAGCTGATCCTGAAACAATGTCACATCTGAGAACAACCCTTTTCCACTCTCTGAGAATCTTGCCAAGCCTGGCCCACAGTATTGCAGGTTGGAAAATGACGTTGAGAGGGAAAGGTCAGGCAGCCGGACCTCCTGCAGCTGGGAGCAGGTGGCTGCTAGCACCAGAGGGCCAAGTGGCTCAGCTCACAGGCACAGGTAGTAGCAATGACTCTGTAGATCATCATAAGCCCTGGCTGCTGGCACCGAAAAGACAAGTATAGTCCCCCACTGTCGTGGCTGGGGCACGTCAGGTCAGTGCCCTGGCCTATATCCTCACAGGCTAGTTTTGTGTTAATGCAGAACTGAGACAGCTGTTTTCCACCCTGGCCCTTGGATGGAACCGCCACTTAGGGATCCAGCATTTACAAAGCCCCTACTGTGTGCCAGTAAGTGCATGTGATACATTGTCCCTTCACGTAAGCACTGATAACACTAGCCCCATTTCGCAGATAAGGAAACATGACCTCCTAGACCGAGCAGAGGCCAGGATTCATCACTCAGAATCCCTTGTCTGCCTAGTTCTCTCCCTACCACCTTTGAAGTATGTTCTGTCCTGGGCAGACACAGTCCCGACCTCCTAGGAAGTTTGTGGCCCCAGAGCCCAATCACTCATGAGAATGGGTGTCTGTGTCTAAGTGCTTATCTCAACGGGGACATCAGAGGCCTGTGTCTCTCTCTTGTCTTGAGCCCACCATACCCAGTGCCCAGTGGAAACCCTCCATAATCCCTTCCATCTCATCCCCTGGGGGAACCAAGTCAAACCTCTCCCAGAAACAACATGGTAGTCAGTTTTCTGTCACCATGACGGCATATCTGAGATTTAGCTCAGGAAAGGTTCATTTGGATCGTAGTATGGAAGGTTCCAATCCACAAGCAGTGGGGCTCCTTGAATGGGTCTTTGGTGAGATCACATGTCCTAGCGAGAATGCTAAAGCACACTGCTTGCTTTATACCAGGAAGCAGAACAGGAGCAGGAAGGGGCTGAGGTTCCACAGCCCATCAAAGGCATGCCCCATCTTCCCCAAGAACAACCCATCGGCTCCCCTCTTCCTGAGGGTATCACACCCTCCCCAAAGTGTCACACTCAGGTCTTCGAGGTGCAAACCAGAGCATGGGGTGACCACTGGAGGAAATGTGGGTACTCGGACTGACAAAAGGGTGGACAAAGCTGGACCAGAACCCAATCATGGTGTCTAATGGAAATGTTCTCACATGTAGATTTTCCTTGTTGAGTTGTCCATGTATCTCTGATGACCTCCAGCAGAGGCGAATGTGCCAAATGCTTTGGTGACAATGAGAGCAGTGAGGGGCAGAGCCAATCTTGATGGCCAAACCTTTGACAGCACCGTGTATCCAGTAAACCCATGGGTTGTGACTTCCCTATGTAACAATAATTAGGATATATTAGGGAAGTAAACATGTTCCTAATCTGAGGGGAATTTAAATGTGAGAGGAGTTAAGTTTCCCAGCATTCTGCCTGTGGCCCTAACCATGTTTCTAGGTTTCTAGGCTTTAACCATGTGCTTGTGTCTGGTCTACCAACCTGGAGGCCAGCTCAAGGGCAGCCTTCCTAGGAGGGTGTGGGAGGTCACCTGGTGTGCAGCTTAGAGGGGCTGGATCTGAACTGGTTCAAGGTCACATTCCATTCCTCTCTGTTCTCAGTAAAAATCTCTTCAGCTCCCCATTTAAATGGTGTTCCTTCACCTCTCCATTGCTGTGGGAATGCAAACTGGTACAGTGCTTTGGAAATCAGTATGGCAATTTCTCAGAAAATTAGGAAACAATCTACCTCTCGACCCAGAAGTACCACTTTTGGGTATATACCCAAAGGATGCTCAATCATACCACAAAGACATGTGCTCAGCTATGTTCATAGCAGCATTGTTTGTCATAGCCAGAACCTGGAAACAACCTAAATGCCCCTTGACCAAAGAACGGATAAGGAAGATGTGGTACATTTACAAAATAGAGTACTACACAGTGGAAAAAAAAATGACATCTTGAAATTTGCGGGCAAATGGACGGATCTAGAAAACATCATATTGAGTGAGGTAACCCAGACCCAGAAAGACAAATATCACATGTACTCAATCATAAGTGGCTTTTAGACATAAAGCAGAGAAAAGCCAGCCTACAATTCACAATCCCAGAGAACATAGACAACAAAGAGGACCCTAAGAGAGACATACATGGATCTAATCTACATGGGAAGTAGAAAAAGACAAGATCTCCTGAGTAAATTGGGAGTGTGGGGATCATGGGAGATGGTAGAAGGGGAAGGGAGAGGAAGGGAGGGAAACGAAGAAAAATATATAGCTCAATAAAAACAATTAAAAAAAGAAAAAAATAGTGTTCCTTGTCTTCACAGACCACGAAAATGCTACGTCTTACCCCTGGAGTCTAGAATCTTCAGGCTGGATTTCTTTTTGCAAGAGGAGGGGTGCTATGGGGGAGGATATGGGCAGGAGACTCCATCCACACCTATGTGGTCTTGTGCAATGGAGACTCCCTCCCCATACAATTTTGAGATGATCGTACCCACCTGCAGGATCGGGGGGTGGGGAGGGTGTGAGTGGGAATAGAGCCCGTGCAGGGTTCCAGGAGTTGGCCATAGCTCCAGCCTCAAGAGATCACACAAGGTTCAGCCGAGTGATCCCACCCTGGCTGTTTGAAGAGTCTGAGGAGACAATTGCTACCTTTCACACATGTAAAAAGCAGAAAGCAAAGCAGTTGGGGGGCAACTGAGAATAGTGCTGGGAAGCAAAGAGGCAATGGTGGGATGACGGTTAAGCAAGCCCTGGGAGTGAAGGGCATGTGCCCACCCCACCCCTCTGCAAGACAGAAACCTGTAGCTTTCAGGAGGTGGGTGAGGGGTGGCTACTAAATCAACCAGGGGAAGGGATGGCCATCCTGCAACATGTGAGTGATGGGCAATCTGCTAGTGTGGCATGAAGTCTCTTGGGTGTGCCTCTCAGTGACCCCTGCCATCTAGAACTTCATTTCTACTAAGCAGAATAGGACCCGCTGTCATGGAATTTCACTTCTAAGGTCAATAGTTCACAAAATTATTCCCTTCCTCCACTTGGGAAAAGACCAACAGAGACCATGTTTTAGGCATGCAAGCAGAGGGGACAGTCCATGTGCCAAGAACTGATTGGTGTTTGAAGCCAACAATCCACCAAAGACTCTACCAATGGCAGAGAGAGACAGACTCTTTAGCCCTAGACAGGCTGGCCCGACATCTCCACTGAGGCCTTGTATGTTCCCAGACTTCTTGCCTGACCCTCCCCTCTGGACCTTTCTCTGACCCAGCATCCCTCACAGCAGTCCATTGGGGTGTCAAGGTGACATATATAATAGCCCTCTGTGTCTTTTGGCTCCTATCTGTGGACTCAACCAAACGTGATGCAGAAATGTTGAGGTCAATATCGCGTCTACACTGAACATGCTTTCTGCTGTGCAGCCCCTTCCAGTACATTACGGCAGCCTCTCTTAGCTTTAGTCACCTAGAGATGACTGGAAGGCACAGAAGGATATGCACAGGTCGATGCAAATAGTCCACCATATTCTACAAGGACACGAGCACTCAGATTTGGGGATTTGTAGGGATTTCTGAATCCAGTCGCCCACAGACATAGAGGATGAATGAACTCCCCTCTGAAGGATGAAGATTAAATAGAGTATTGGTTCCTATCACACTGGTAACATAGAAAAATGTCCAGCTCTGGGCAGATGTCAGCTGGTTTGTGGCAAGTCTCTCTTAGTGTGGGATTCTGTGGCATCTTCTACAAAGCCCCGCAACGTCAGGGTCATCTCAACTTTGGCTGTCAGGACTCTTTCCACTCATGTATAGATGCTGGGGAACTCTGAAGCTGTGGCTTACTTTCAGCCCCTGCCTGGGCAATCTGCCCCACAACCCTCAGAGGCAGGGACATCATCCAGCTAGCTCAGATTTCCAAAACTCTTCTCCAAAGCACTGAGAGACTGCTGGGTTTCTGACGCTGGGGGCCTGAGGGATGGGAGACAGTAAACCTCCCCCTCTCTTGTCGCCTAAAATCTACCACAACCAGGCAGAGGCGGGCTGCAGGATGTCAGGCATTTGCGGGCTGCAGGATATCGGTCGGGCTGTTGCTGTGGTCCGGATGCAATTTGTCTCCCGTGAAATCCATGTCAAATTTAATCCACAATGATGTGGTGCTGGGAAGTGGTGGGTCCTCTAAGGGATGCTTGGGCCATCAGGGGCCATTCTTCTCTGGGGTTGGATTAGTCACCTCAAGAGCCCCTGTCACAAATGAGGCTGTTTATTGTGTCAACTTGTTGATCCCATTTTTCCACCATGAGATGTGCATGGATGGGGCCTTGGTCATGCTAATATGATGCCCTTAGCCTGAAAGATGGTTCATCTGGAAAAGGGTTTACTGTGTAAGGTTGAGGACATGGCTTTTATTCCCAGTGACCACCGAGTACCTGTGTCAAAAACCAGGCATGGTGACAATCACTTATAACCCCGGTGCTGGGGAGGCAGAGACAAAAGCATCGCTAGAGCTTGCTGGCCAGTCACCCCAGTTTAACCTTTGAGTCACCCTAGTCTAACCTTTGAACACTGGGTTCCAGTGAGAGACCCTGTCTTAAAAAAAACAAGGTGACTAGCACCTGAAAAAGGACAACCACTTGACCTCTGGCCCTCACCTGCATGTTTGTGCTTACACACACATGAGCACACAGACACACACACACACACACACACACACAGAGGGAGACAGAGAACAAACAAACACATCACAGTCTTAGACTTCCTGGTCTCAGTAACTACAAACCAAAGCATATGTGTTCTTTATAACTCGCCTAGCCCCAGGTATTCTGTAATAGCAGTAACGTAAACCAGCCTCGTGTTCTTCGGGCTGGTGTCTGCCCTGGGAGCCCCTTGTGGTAGATTTTAGGGATGGAGAAAGTTTACTTTCTCCCATTCTCTTGGGGACCTCAGAGTCAGAAACAGACAGATAGTTCTTGGGTGCTGCTGAGGACAGTTTCAGGAGCCTACCGAGAAGCTAACTGGATGGCTTGACCGAACATGTCACTGTGTGCGTATATCCCTGCTTCCGAGGGCCGCAGGCCAGATTGCCCCGGCAGGGACCGAAAGTGGACCACAGCCTCAGGGAGCCCTGATACTTACTGACCAAGATAGTACCTCTGAGAGTCACCCCTTCCCAGGAAGTGGGTAGATTTGTGGGGCTGGGGTTCAGCAAAGACAGAAGTTAGACTGTGACATTGTCAACTACCAAGGGTTTCAGAGCCCGGGCAGCTCTCAGTGTCCCATGCTGTAGAAAGGGGACTGAAGTTTACCCCCATTGCCCACTAGTCACTAGATTTGGGCTGCCCTGAAAATCCCTCTGCCTGAAGAGGCAGCTCTCCTCAGTTAGGGTAATTCCCCCAGAGGACTGATAACTATGAGACACAGTCCTGGAAGGTCCTAGACTTTCCAGTCTCTTCTTCCCCAGGATCATAGGCGGAATGACTCAGTCCTGGAGGAGGGAGAGGGGGACTTCAAGGGAACATGGAGGGGGAGAAAAGGAAGATATCTCATAGCCTTGAACTCCCAAGCCATCCCCAGGCATGCCAAGACAAGTTCATGCAGCAGAACCTAGATTTGACTCACCCCTGGGGACCATGACCCTGATGGAGCATTGCTCTTCATAGATGCTCAGTAAAGCTGCTATAACACTGGACGTTTGTCTTCTTCTATTTGGCTGCCTCTGGGATGTTCCTGACGATTGACCCTAGAAGATGGTGGACACCCATCTCGTAAGGACCACCAGCATTCTCAGTTTCTGCATCACTTTCCAGCTCCCCTCCAGAAAGGACCAACAGCTCACGGACCAACAAAAGACACGTCGGTGACTACTGTCACAGTGCTGTGTGATGGTTCATCCTAGGACTTGGTGGCATAGCACAGTAAACCATTATTTAACTCCAAAGTCTACAGGCTGCTGTCTTGGCCTGTGTTCTCTTGGGCAATGGTTCTGGCTGGTGGGGGATCTAGGATACCATTTCTATTTTAGGAGCCTTGTCCGCCTCCAGGTGAGGTGCGTTATGTATTGTCTGTGGCCCAGAGCAAGCAAGGGAGGCCCATTTGCCAGCATTTGTGTGTGTGTGTGGTTTGTGCATGTGTTGTGTGTATATGTGTGTGGTCTATTTGTGGTGATAGTGCATGTGTAGGAATGTGGAGGCCAGAGTTAAGGATATCTGGGGTCCCTCTTCATCATTCCCCACATAATTCCCCTGTGACAGAATCTTTCACCAAACCTGGAGTTAGACTGGCAGCCAGAAAGCTCCAGTGGTCCTCTTGCCTCTGTATGCCCACAGGGTTACAGGTGCATGGGGTGGGCCATGCCCAGCTTTTCACATGGATGCTGTGAATCTAAACCCAGCTTTTCATGGTCACACAGCAAGCACACTTACCTACTAAACCCTTAAGGATGCAAGTCAAATGCTCTAGAATTGAGCCTCAGCCCTAGCCCTGCCAGCACTTTGAAGCTTCCATGGTACCCTACTTGCTAACATCCCCTTTGCCAAAGCAAATCTTGACTGTCATAGGCTTAGAATAGGAAGTCTTGTGAGGGCTAATGGTGGGTGTGCACACAGGGAGGTAGGGACTGATGGCCCCTGCCCTGAATGCTGGCAGACAGGATAGGACATGCTCACCACACCAGTTCTGACATCAGAATGAATGGTCGGGTCAGATGACAGGGCTTTAAGACAGCATCACCAGCATCCATGACATCCCAGGAGTCCAGAGTAAGCAAACTGCTGAAAGATACTAATTAGCCCTGGGGGAGCTGACCTATGTGGATTGTGACAGTCAAGACCCTGGGGGATGCTCTGGGCAGGCAGTGTTGTAGTTTCTTCCTGATCATGGCTGCATGGCTGGCCTGCCCTACGTGGTTGGGGAGTGAAAGGCAAGAGAGCCAAGAAGGACAGTCAGCCTTCCCTGGGTCCTTTCCAGGCTGGGTTCTTTGTGGGTGTACAACAGTGCTGTGGGCAGAAACACACCAAGGGCAAACAATTCAGTTCCCTTCTGGATGATTTCTGTGACCTTTTCCTATTGCCCTTTCTCAGTCTGATGTCACCAAGTCTTCACCTCAGCCGGACGTAGCCCTGCTGGTCCCTGTTGCTCCATCTCCATGGTGGGCCTCTTCTTAGAGCATTTCTTCTCACCTCTCCATACTAGAAGGAAATGAGACCCCACCCAAAATGTCTGGAAAGGGGACCTCATGCAGGGAACAAACACTAGGTACTAGGTACTAGGAGCCTCAGGACACCACCCCCATGCTAACACAAGAGCAGGCTGCCAAGGAGATCCACCTCTTCAGAGACTGTTGATTAATCCACGGCTCTGGGCCTCAGTGTATCTGCTGCCTTGAGGCCATTTGATCTCAACCATCTTCGGGAAGACTGAGGCCCAAGGCTTTCTCTGAGGTCAAGATGACTATGGCCCTGCTCATTGACCAGTGGACACACTGGTCACATCCTGCCTTGCTCTGCATATCTGGCCAGTGAGGATGTGCAGATCTTGGAAAGTCTAGGAATTCTGGAAGCTTCCAATCTTCCAGTGCTGCTAGGAAGCACTGCCTAAGACTTTCAAACACTGTTTGTCAAGGAAATAAATTACAAAGAAATCTCTCTCTCTCTCTCTCTCTCTCTCTCTCTCTCTCTCTCTCTCACACACACACACACACACACACACACACACATACATTGCTCTTATTATATATAGTTTTACTGTATTGGAGTAAAACCCTTTCCTTTCTTTTTAGACAAAAAGGGGGAGCGATGTTACAGAATATTTGTTTACACTGTGAAGATGTATCTTTCCTTAGGCACCTTCTGATTGGCTTAATAAAGAGTTGAATGTCCAATAGCTAGACAGGAAGAGGTTAGGCGGGACTTCTGGGGACAGAGGATTCTGTGAAGAAGAAAGGCAGAGTCATAAGTCAGACATTGAGGAAGCAGGATGGGCAGTACAGAGTAAAGGTAACCAAGTCGTGTAAAGTAATGTAGATGAAAAGATATGGATTAATTTAAATTATAAGGACTAGTTAGGAACAAGCTTAAGCTAAGGCCGAGGTGGCAATTCCAAGGAAAAAATCTATCTATACGCACATATACACACACAGGGTCAGAAATTATTTGATGAAGTCCCCACTCCTACCAACAGCAAGAATAATAACATTACTAACAACAAGCTTGGTTTCATGAGTTCATCTCACGAATGATGAACTTGGTCCATCCACTAAACCTCTGACCTCAGTATGCCTTGCTTTCACAGTGAGGAGACCATGGCATAAGGACATTTGACAATCTGTCCAAGGTCACACTACTAACAGCAGAGCTGTGGCTAGAACTCAGGTTTCCTGACAATCCAGACCTCAAGGACTTTCTACTTCTAAGAAGATTGCCAAGTGGTAGATCTGAGGCCACTCCCTGGAAGCAGAGGTGAAGTGCTGAGACCCCTCCAAACAGAGATGGTGTGCCGAGCCCCTCCCTCCCAGAAGCAGAATGCTGATCTGTGGGCATCAGCGCCTTCTCTCTCTTTTCCTATAGTCTTGAGGCCCATTGTCCTCGGCTCCAGTGCGTCATTTTGAAGGGGATCCAGGATAGACCAAGTTAGGTCTTTATATATGTCTGTCAATCAGACAAACGTCTCCATGGCACCAACTTGCAGCATCGGTCCTGGAGTCACACTGGCTAGTCACAGAGAAGGTGTGCTCACCACAGAGGGATTGGCAGAAACGGGGAGGTTCCCCAAAGAAGCACCCCAGCTCTTGCTTACCCAAATCAAAGTCAAACCATAAGTAATATTCCCACCCATGTCTATGTCCATTATTGGAGTGGACTTCAGGACTGGCTTACTCCAGCTCGTGTCTGGCCTCTCCCTGATGTGTTCCTTTCTCACCCCTAACTGCGCTGGCTTCAGCCTCAGTCTGACTCCCTCCACGGTGGCAGGTGTCACATGCCTCACATTCACGTGCCCTAGGAACTGGAAAAGTGCTGCTTTCCAGGTTCATTCTAAGGGCAAGGAATCCTCTCCCAACTTTACTCTCTTAAATTAGGCCAATCGCCATCACCAAGTCATTGGAGACCTAATTCTGTGGCCCACGTTAATCTGTGCTTATTGGCTCAGGTCTGTATTCCTCAACCAATTGCAGAGCCGAAGACAATGAAGACTGCAGGAGCCGTAGGACCGGGCTGCTTGGCAGGCCTGGAGAAGGGGTAGGTGCTGATAGGCAGCAAGCAAATGAACCTGGAGTTAAAAAGCAGAGGAGGTGTATCAGGAAGGAAACAAGCCCCAGAAAATGAAGCCTTGCTTCCTAGAGTGGTCCTCTGCCTCTGGGAATGGGCAGCTGGACAGGAACAGCCCTGTATCCTGACTCTTCTGCAAGGTGCCCTGGTTGGCTTTAGAACTAAAGCCAGAGAGAGGAGTGCAAGTGTGGAAGACACAGTAGGAGATGAGGGCCTGCTTGTTGGGGGTTTCTATCCTCCCACCGGGTCCCACAGCTGTTTAGCCCCAAAGAAAATCACACAGAAGTCTCCATAAGTTATAAACGGATTGGTTCATTAGTTCAGGCTTCTTATTAACACTTATAACTTATATAGCCCATTATTTTAGTATATGTTAGCCACATGGCTCAGTACCTTTTTCAGTGGGGCAGGTCACATCTTTCTTCTTTGGTATCTGGACAGGACTGCGGAGGAATGGGCTTCCTCCTTTCCAGAATTCTCCTGTTCTCCTTACCCCACCTCTACTTCCTGTCTGGTTGTCCTGCTTATACTTCCTGCCTGGCTACTGGTCAATCAGCATTTATTTAAAACGTAATTGACAGAATACAGAATTGTCCCGCACCATTGCTTGGCCTTCTTTTGGTGTCTTGCTGGCTGTGTATGCTGGTGTCATCCCTCTGCTGGGAGTACCTTCCTGAGGTTTCTCAGGCCTTTAAGAGTCTTGTGAACTTAGGGTTTTTGTACCTGTTATTGCTGTAGGACATTGGTCTTGTACCCTGTCACTTACACTGTATTATTTTAGTAAAACACTGATTGGCCAGTAGCCAGGCAGGAAGTATAGGTGGGACAACCAGGCAGGAAGTAGAGGCAGGACTATGAGAACAGGAGAATTCTGGGAAGAGGAAAGAGTCAGTCTACAGTCTACACAGAGGAAGCCAGACACAGAGGGAACAAGATGAGAATGCCTCACTGATAAAAGGTACCAAGCCATGTGGCTAACATAGACAAAAATAATGGGCTAATTTAGGATGTAAAAATTAGTTAATTAGAAACCTGAGCTAATAGGTCAACCAGTTTATAATTAATGTAGACCTCTGTGTGTTTCTTTGAGATTGAATGGTTCTGGGACTGGGCAAAACAGAAACCTCTGTCAACAGGTTATGGCTTGAATATGAAGGAGCTCCCTTCATATTTACAGAATTGTAGATTGATCTTCAGCTGATGGGGGCTATTTTGAGAGGTTCTGGAACCTTTGGAAGGTGGCAGGTAGTCCTTTGGGGTGTCTTATCTTATCCCTGGCCCTTTCTCCTCTCTCTCTCTCTCTCTCTCTCTCTCTCTCTCTCTCCCTCCCTCCCCCTCTCTCCCTCCCTCCCTTCCTCTCCTCCCTGTCATCTGTAAAGGAAGCAGTTCTGATCCACTACAAACCATATGTAACAGGCCCAGAAGCACAGAGCCAAGTGACAAGGTAACTGACTCCTCTGAAACCATGAGCCAACTCCAATCCTCCCAAAGGCATTTCCATCAGGCATTTCGGAACACGATGCACAGGTAACAAACACAATACCCATTGACTTTACATTCTGGGACATCTCAAGTCCTCTGCCTGACTCACATCGAGAAAAGCAGCTCTAAGAGAATCGAGGACACTGTTACAGGAGACAGGGGCTGGCACCTCACTGACTCCACCCCCAATGGGCATGGCAGCCTCACACAGCACCAGGTCAAAGCCCAAAGCCAGCAAGTGCTGATGGGCTCTGAGTTGGGAGAGCCAGGCACAACACTTAACCTGGGGACTTTATCTCGGCAAGGTCTATGAAATCTTGCCATGTAGGGCATGTTACACATCTGTAACCTTATAAAAATAGAGGCCTAAGCCATAATCAATGAGTGTGACTGAGTCCAACCAAAGGCTGCAGCTGGGGCTGAGGGCAATATTAACAACTCACACTTTTATTCTCTGCAAGTTCTTCACAGGGCCACTGAGGGCAGAGGCCTGTCTGCACAGGAAGATATGGTACAATGTCTGACCTTGTTTGGGCTTAAAGGCCTCCAAGTAACTTGTCCCAGCACTTAGAGGTGCATCAAAGCCAAATGTCTCCAAAAACTGGGCCTTGAGCCACCAGGAGAGGAAAAGAGGCCATGGGCTTGGCAGCAGCGTGTCATCTGAGTGGAGGTTGGAACCAGGCCCTAGGGAGTGAAATTGCTCTGAGGTGAGGACAAAGGCTTTCTATACCATACTGCGGTTCAACCTCACTTGGCCCTACGGCTCTGAAGCCATCTTCTGTGCTGATCCCAGAGAGTAAGGCATCGGTGGGGGGAGAGTTTGGGGCTAATGAATAGATTTGGGGCTAATGGGTATATTCTATTATTACTAAGAAAAATTCCAGGAGCACCTCTTTGTCCCCCTACATTTGTAAGATGAGGAAATAAGGTATAAATAGCCCACGGGGCTGCGCGTGGACACTTTTCCTAAATGTAAATTGTGACAGCTACAGACAAAGGGTGCATCTGGCACCGGAGTCAGATGAGGGGTCAGAGTGGGGAATTGGAGAGTGTCATTCTCTCTTGGCTCAGTTGCCTTTCTACATTGTTCTCCGTTCTCCAGTTTCAGAGGACCTCAGAAGAGCCCTCGTGAACTCGTGTTTGGGGTCAAAGGGGAGGAAGACCGAGACAGCACTGCACCAAGCAAGAGCCCAAGTCTCAGATCAGGCTGGGTTTGCAGCAGTTCAGAGCCTGCTAGCCTGACCTGAGGCTTTGCTGAAAGAAACCTCTCCTTTTTTTGATTACAAAGAGGAATGGGACCTTAAAGTAGGTGTTACTTAATAGCTGCAGCTTTCTAAGGTAGATAAAAATCACTGCAGCATGTTTGGCCCTGGGGGGTAGACATCAAAGGGCCCTGGTGGAGCCCTTGGGTGGCCACTTGATTCCGTCTCCTCCCCCCAGCCATCCTGCTCAGCCTCCCCACAGCTGTCCTTCTGCCATCAGAGATCCCAGTGCGGCCGGGGTGGCCAGGGGCAGTGTGTTGGTGTGGGGTGTGTATCCACACACACCTGCAGACTCATTAGCCATGATGTTGAGAGATTCATGAGCCCCTACCCCCACTCTCCTTGGCCAGGATGTAGACAGCATGGCTGTCAGGAAGCAGAGAGAAGGGCTGGCCCGGGTCTGTCTGTTCTTCATCCACTCACACCCGGTGCACCCAACCATGCTGGGCTGTCTCAGTGCCCACAGGGTCACCTGCAGGGTTGCAACCCTTTATGGGAGCAGCATGCAGCCCTGAGCTGGCATGGGGCTACAGAAAGGGCATCAAGGGGTTGCCAAGCGCAACTTCATGGTCATGGACACATCCCGTGTCTGGTCTGGGTTTGCGGAGAGGCGGAACTACTTTTTAGAGACTCTGCTCTGCACCTTCTTTCAGATCTGAAGAGCTGTCGCTCGTTCTCATCAGGAGGCTCCTTTCTTTTCAAGGCGTTAATAACACCTGCCATTAATAATCCCAGCACACTGGAGCCGTGGAGCAGCAGCAGCTGGGGAGCCCCAGAACCTGGGAAGGTTCTGTGGGGACACCTGGGAAGTTGACCACAGCATCCAAAGCAAGGGCCCAAATTCTCTCCACAAGCTTCTGGCCCACGGGCAGCCTCCGTATGAAGACAGCTTTTATACATGTATAAAACAATTTACAGCAATTTTAGGATCCAAGGTCATGTTCCTAAATAAGGGGGCAAGGAGGTAGCACTGGTCCACATCTACAAGAGTTGCTTCAAGTCGGGGACGCAGCTCCAAGCCTCTGACAACAGTTTCATCCCTCAGGAAAGATGATAGGTGCCTGGTGCCCTCTGAGGATATTATTGTTCTTTAAAAAGAAAATATGATAATGGGATGCCCCAGGCGGCTTGCGGAGCAGCTTCTAGTCCAACAAGGATGGCTGTGGGTCCCTGTAAGATCTCCAGGGTGGCAGCACCATGCGGCCTGGGGAGTCAGGCGGGCGGTTACGGCGGATAAAAGGCTCACAGGACATAATAAATAAACATAAGGATAAACATTTATTTCTTAAAAAGAAATAGAGAAACAGAGAGACTGAGATAGACAAATATAAAGACATAAAGACATAAAGACATAAAGACAGAGAGAGACGTGTGCACACGACAAGAGACAAACACACTAGAGAGAGAGAGAAGATGGCGGCGGGGAGGTCAGAAGTGGCTGGGGGGTTGGGCGTGGCTAGCTCTTAAAGTGACCGCAAAAGAATAACAGATATGACCTTCACTTTCTTCAAACACAACCCGTAAGGGTGCTTAGGGTGGACATGGTGAGGTCTGGTGGAGGATGGAGACTAAGACTCCAGGAGAATCTTCTCCAGAAGTCATGTCCACCCCCTTGCTCAGTAAGGGGCACTCTCTGGAATAGTGTACATGTTTAACCTCTTTCGATGGCCGTGTGCTAAAGGCTTGGTCCCCAGAGCAGGGCTTTTTGGGAGAGAGTAGACCCTTTAAGCAGTAGGGCAGAGTCGGAGGTCCTTGATCACTGGGGACAAACCTTTAGAGAGGACTGTGGGCCAACGGCTCCTTCCTGTTCCTCATGTGTCCTGCCCACGCAGTGAGTAGCTTTGCTCTACCATGGGCTCCCACCATAGTGTGCTGCCTCGCCATAGGGCCGAGGCAACGACGACAGCCAATCACAAACAAACATCTTTTTGCTTTGTAAGTATGTTTATTCAAGAAATTTCATTATAGTAACAGAAGGCTGACTCACGCTGTGTGGGGTAGCATGGAGGGCTAGATGCCAATGTTCATACTTCCATTCATTAAACTTTCTCATTTACTTGCTACATCTGATATTCGTGCTTTGAGAAGTCATTTTCTTTTATGTGTATGGGTCTGCGCATCACTAGCATGAAGTGCCCATAGACCAGACGGGGTCGGATTCCTAGACGGGAGTGAAGAGTTGAGAGTTGCCTGCTGTGATGGGAATTGAACCCCAGCCCTTTGCAAGAGCAGCCAGTGCTCTTAACTGTGGAGGCATCTATCTCTCCAGTCCAGACTCTGTCCGTTTCTTACCACATCTGGTCATACTTGTCTTCTCTCAGTCCCAGAACATGGCCAGTGCTTCCTCACCTCAGACTGGTCACCACACTGTTCCTCTGTCTGGAACATTCTTCCCTACTCCTCTCCAGTGCGGCTGGTTTGCAGCTTTCCTGCCCCCCCACCCCCTCCTGGGAACTTGTATCCATGCGGTCTGCTTTTGTGACAGTCTGGTTTCCCTTTGGAGACAGGCCCCGGCTCTGTATGGCTGAGTCCCAGAGTCGATGAATGACTTTTAACCTCGAATCTTTTGCAAGCAGGCTGTGAAATTTTAGCTTCAACTCCTCCATGTCCTTTGGCCAATGTGGGTGCAAATATCTGCCCTCCCAATGGTCCCTCAGGACTGCTAAGGAAAGATGTCATTCTTGTGTAGGTACACGGCTCTGCTTGGTAGCCCTACCCATGGAAACCTGGATTTCTTTCTGACATTGGAACTGTTCATCACTGAAGCTTGGGCCTGTGAAGATGGCACCCACAAATGTGCCCTGCCCCACCCACGGGCCTGACAGGAAAGAGGAGGCTGAGACCCTAGAGAGGGGTTGATGCTATTCTTGGCTACATCTCCTGTGGGCGCTGCCTTCCAGCAATTTCTCCCACCAGCCTGGCCCCATATGAAGCTCTCTCCACGCCCCACCAAGGCACACTCTGTTCCCTTATGGCTTTGTGGCAAGTCATCTTTCACACCGAGAGCATCCGGAGTGAAGTATCCCTCCTTCCCTTGCAGCTCTCTGCTCCCGCTGACACACTGCCAGTCTGTGAGTGCTGTTTTGGTTTTACCTTTGTTGTTTTGATGCTGTGAAGTGCGCCCCGTTAACACCAGGTGCTGAAAAGTGAAAGCTTTATCTCCTCCATCAGCGCCATCAAAGCAAGGTGGGGTAGGATGGTTTCAACTCATCCCGAGTGTCCCCAGGGCATCTGGCCTCTCGTCAGTTCCTCTCTCCCTGGGGGCACAATGCTCCACACCCAAGTCCTTTGCAGCTGCCCAGCCTCTGAGGTCTCACAGGAGGCGCTCAGGCACAGGAGAGTGCTGGCACTTCTCTGCCGAGGGTGCTTCTCCTGCCATTTGACTGTGAGGCACTAAGAATAGTAATTTTTTTTTCTTCTGGTAGCAGAGTTTTAACCACCTAGAAAGCTTAATTAAGCTTTCCCACTGCATTCTTTTAATTGAATTAGTAGCGAGAGGGTATTTTTAGTACCGAGGTGATTATTTCATGTAACAGATACATGTCCGGATATTCTTAAACCTCTATGTAGGCCAGACCAGCGAGAGAGCAGACTCCATGAGTGGCTTGCTTCTGAGATACGACAGTGCCATGACAGTTATTCATACTATTCATTCATTATTTATGCCCTAATTCTTTTTTCTTAAGCAGAGAGGGGAGGACTTTTTTTTATTATTATTATTATGGACATTTAACCGAGTCTGGTCTTCAACTCCTCATAATCCCTCTCTACTTCCAAGTGACAGGACCCAGGTGTTCTCATCTTTGGAAGGGAGAATTATTTTTAATGTTGTGCAGAGTGGTGGGCACTCACCGGTTTTAAGTTCCCTTTGAGTTGCCGGTCTGAGCGGTCTCCTTCCTGGACGTTAGTTGCCTTTGGAATTTCTCTCAAGTTCAGAGGAGCATGGATATCATTTGAAGACTGTGTATAGTATGCCATTTTGGAAAGTAGAGGTATCATAAGAAAATTTTGCTTGGAGGAAGCTGCAGGTTCAAGAAGCAAGCAGCGACTCAGCTAAAGCTTGGGAGTGGGCATTGTCTTGCCAGCCACAGTGATAATTCAAGGCTGCTGTACTAGATGGTGGGATTTCAAAAGAAGTCCCAAGGAAAAAAAGCCATCTACGATGTTCCAAGTAAACTCCCAGGTTTTCTCGAAAGGGCCTTTCTGTATAAGAGAGGGATGAGAATTGTTCAGATATTGGTAATGGGGACAATGCAGCAGACTAAGCATGTAGACTAAGGTCACTGTTCCAGGTCAAGGCTATCCAATCTTTGATGCACGTGCTGCAGAAGCAGAGGACAGGACCTATGGAGACCTCTGCACTTGCAGAGAGCAGGTTTGGCAAAATGACTCAAGAGAGATCCTGAGAGGAACCCAAGGGCAAGGTAGGGTGGGGTGGGTGGGGCGGGATGAGTTCTATTTGTGGAATTTTTCCATCTCCTTTGAGATGGGTTTGCCAGTTGAGATAGATCAGTGAGATCCACGCAAAGATATGGGACTGGGCGAGAGTGTCCCAGAGGAAGGTGGCGTGTGAAGACAACTCCTGAGAGTGGCCACAGGCACATGTGGAAGTCAAGTTATTTCTTGCTTTCTTTTGATATCGGTGGTATCAGAGGATTCTGTTCTTTAATCGCGCGTTTCTTTCCATGCTTGTCTTTAGAGTTTTAATATTTCTCATGTCTCTTCTTCTGCCAAATATTGCAGCTCCAGGGGATTTTTGTAGAGAAGCAGGCCTCATTTCTTCTGTCGTCGTGTACAGTATCTTGATTCGGGCTTGCTTTCTTGACCTGTGAAATCACCAAAATCCACTCAGCTTCCTACACTTAAAGTCCAAACACTGGGCCCCTGTCCTTGTTCAAAGCACCACCACCACCATGAGCCCGGAGATAGTCTAGGGCAATCTCAGCTGCTGGCAGAGTGTGCCCAGCATAGCAAAAGCAGGAAGGACACTTCCTTGAATCCCAAGGTTGGGCTTGAAGGAGGCAGAGGTACCAGCTTACAGCATCTCTTTCCTTACATTTAGATTTTCTTCCACCGGGCCTGGCACATAACATTACAACAGAAGTTGCGAGTAGAAGTCGGCATCAGATAACTCATGCTTGATTTTCAGACTTGCTATCTTCCGTAAGTGGTGGTAGTTTTGTCTCCCAGCCCTCTACTCCCTCCTCTCCTCATTCCAATCTCTTCACACTTGTTAGTCTACAGAGCTCCAGAAGGCCCGGGATGCCTGCCCTTCTACAGTCTGCCCGCCTGTCTGGCCTCCTGCCGCTGCTTGGATTTTGGTGCCATTTTCTCCTTAGCATTAGCACAGCTCTTTCTCTGAGCTGTTTGAACTATCACTAGATCCCAAGTCCCATTTCTCAGTGACCCCGTGAACCGTTCCTATTTTGGCCGTGCTTCAGATGCAAATGAGTGTACCAGATTTAGCATTAAATAAAGGCTTAATTGGTCCGGTCTCAGATCATTTTGTTGTTGCCCTCAAACAATGTGCTGAGCAGAAATGATTTTGAGAAATCTTTGGTGAGACCTTATGGCAGTGGCATGTCAGTCACGGAAACTAAAGTGTATTCTGAATTAGATCATATTGTATGATTCTACCTAAAAATAAATTTGACATAAATAAAAAGGATAAAAGTTTTTTCCAAGATTGCTCGGGTTGAAAGAGCTAAACTAACATGTTTAAAACAGAACAGCAATCCAACGCTTGCTTATTAAAAAAACTTAGTCCCTCATTTGCCTACTCAAATAAATGGGTACTTCATGGCAAAAAAGAGAGAAGAAACTGGTATTTCCAAGTACAATAGAACAATAAGCACATTGGGTTTAAAAATACATGAAATATACATCATATACATAGAAGATATATTAAACATACATGCTGCCAGTGATTGGAATGATCTTCACTACTTATTAGGAAAAGAACTCAGGCTATGTGCACAGTAAGACATGTTCACCCAAACTGGGGCAGTAACTAAGGATTCTAAGCTTTGTCATCATGATTTGCTGTGGCCTGCAGAATTATTTCTGTAACCAGAACAAGACACGCTAACTTGAATTTGAATTTATGTGAATACACACTACATTGAGCGTGCCCAGAAGGAAACTTGGATTGAGTATATTCCCATCCTGAATCCAAGAGAACAGGTTCCTAGGGGTCTGTCGCTGCTCTCCTGGATGGCTGAGCTACAGGTGCAGCTCAAGGCCCAGCTCAAAGAGAGAGCTCATGCTAACGATGTCAGGACAGGGATTTATGTTTTCTTAAGATTCTTTAACAGTCAACTGAGAACAACAGATAGATAACTCAAGAGATTTAAAACTCTCTCATCTGGGGCTGGAGAGATGGATCAGTGGTAAAGAGCACTGGCTGCTCTTCCAGAGGACCGGGGTTCAATTCCCAGCACCCATATGGCAGTTCACAAATATCTGTAACTCTAGTTCCAGGGGATCTGATGCCCTCACACATACATGAAGCCAAAACACCAATGCACATTTAAAAAAAAGTTTTAAAAAACTCCCTCCTCTTTATTTAGAATCATGACAGTTCTAATCTACTATCAGTATGACCTACAGTTTGCACACACTCATGCTGAACACTCTTAGTTTGCACACTCAATGTGCACACTTTCTTAGTCTGCACACTCTGAGTTTGCACACTTTCACAGTGAATCTGACAGTGCCCTTTATCAAGTTCAGAGAATTACAAACTACCTTAGGTTATTCTGAGACTACCTAACAATATTATGAATATTTAATGATTTTACTGAAAAGACAGAACTTTTAGTAAATAATTCCTCCCTGTACATCTTTCTCGATAAGGGATGATATACCGAAATGATTCTGGGAAGCTAGGTAAAGACAAACTACTTGAAAGTCTACTTAGTACTTCATGGTTTCCCACTTGTTTGTAAATACATCATTTCAATAGTGCCTGATGCTCCGTGGGCTCTTGAGGGGCCTCATTGCATTGGTTACTGATGAATCCATAGGGGGTGGCTATTACAAGGTAGAGCCGAGCTGTAGGAAGTGAGTCACCTGGCATGTGCCCTGGCAAGATGCACACCCAGGAGCCTTCATCTGTTACTGAGCATCCCAAGATAAGCTACGTCCTTTAATGCATGCTCTGGCTGTCGATGTCCTGCCTCACCCCAGGCCTCCAGCAATAGAGGCAGATGATCCTGGATGAGACCTCTGAAAGCTGCGGCTAAAATACAGCTTTCACCTTGCTACTCCTTCTCAGGAGGTGCTTTGTCATAGTGATGGAAACAAACGCAACCGGCGAGAACAAAATCTACAACTAGACAGCGTTGTATGATACTTTGTGTTCTGACAAACAAAGCTTGCCTGGGTATCAGAGTGCGGAGCTAGCCACTAGTTAACAACAGAGGGCAGGCAGTGGTGGCACACACCTTTAATCCCAGCACTTGGGAGGAGGAAGCAGGAAGATCAGACTACTCAGCGTTACAGATGATCGAGCCAGTATCAAAGAGAAACAGTCAGGCAGTGGTGGCTCACACCTTGATCCCAGTACTTGGGATCTCATGCCTTTAATCCCAGCATCCGGGAGGTGGAGACAGGATCTCACACGCATTAAGTCTGAGGATTTGTAGAGACAGGACCCCCCCCCCCCGCCCCCGGGCCCCCGGTTTGGTCTGAGATTTTATAGAGATAAGAAGTCTCTGGTGTTTGGCTGCTCTGCTTCTCTGATCTTTCAGCTTTCATCCTTGGTTATCTGACTCTGGGATTTTATAGTTAAGGCTAATTAGCTTCGCGCGCTTCAAGATAGCCCACTAACACCGTTTCCATTCCCCTCACATTCAGCCATAGAGACAGCAGTTCAATTCACAGCATCTGGAAGAATTTCTGGACAAGCCGAAGTTTATTAACAGGCATGTAAGGCAAGCTGCCTTACCAGGTTTGATTAAACTGAGACAAAAATTCATCTAAGTTTATTGGTCTCCAGTATATAGTATTTATTACAAGGTTATATAATGTTCATCATCAATTCCAGACCATTTTCAAATTCCATACCCATTCCAATCACTATCCATTTTTCTCCCCACTCAGCCTCTGGAAACCATTAATCTTCTTTCCATCCTTATGGTTTGGAGATTTTGGACATTTCCTAGAAATGGACTCATCAAGTTTATGGATTTCTGCATCTGGCTCTTTTCATTACTCTTTATGTAATAATGTGTTTGAGGTCTTCCCATGCTGCACCATATGCTAGGAGTTTATTCCTTCTCATGTCTGGGTCACATCACACCATATGGAGATCCAGCAGTTAACCACTCATCCACCGAGGGCCGTAGAGTTGTCTCCACTTTGAGTAGTTAAGGAAAGGCACACATTATTGTCTGTCTAGCAGTGTGAGACAGGGCGAGCCTATTTCTGTAAAAGGTGAGCAGGATTGTATACTCTGACCAGCAAGGCGTGACTCTTCCAGTCCTCTCCATTCTTGCCAACATTTTTTTCTAAATCTAGGGAAACAGTGAACGCTAAGTGCTATCTCCCGGTTCTTACTGCTTCCTGAATGGATCGAATAGTGAGTTTCTTTTTACCTGGTTTTGGATGTTTACATCCAATCTTCTCTGGGAAACATTTATTCAAATTCTTTGCCCCATTAGCGGGACGTTTTTCTTTCTATTGTTGAATCATAAGAGTTCTGGCCAGGTGGTGGTGGCACATTCCCCTAATCCTAGCACACAGGAGGCAGAGGCAGGCAGAGAACTCTCTGTGAGTTCAAGGCCAGCCTGGTCTACAGAGTCAGTTATCGGAGAGCCAGAGCCACACAGAGAAGCCCTATCTCAAAAAATAAAAAAATCAAAAACAAACAAAAAAAAAGGAGAAGGAGAAGAAGAAAGGAAGGAAGGAAAGAAAGAAAGGAAGGAAGGAAAGAGAGAGAGCTCTGGATACTCGACCCTTATCAGATGTATGGCCTGAGAGCATTCGGACAATATGTGAATGTCCTTCTGCTTTCTTGGCAGTGTGAGTTGAGGCATTTAAAATTTTTTGATGAAACAGAATTTATCTTTTTTGTTATGCATGAAGCCCAATGGCATGAAGGTTTATTCCTTCATTTTCTTCTAAGAGCTCTATTTTATTTTAGTTTCTAAATTGCAGTCTATGATCCACTTAGGACATTTTTTTGGATATGGTATGAGGTTGCGGTCTGATTTTGTTTTCTTACATGTGACCATCATAGCAGTATTATGATAAAAGGCCATTATTATGAAAAAGCCACATATTCTCGCATCAAACTGTCTTGGAACCACTGCCAAGATTAAGTTGATCATAAATACAGGGATTTCTGGAAGCCTGAGTTTATCCCAGTTATATGCATATCTCTGTGCGGTTATTGCTTTGGTATTGCAGCTTTGGAATCGAGGAGGATGAAATCTCAGATTTTGATATGCAAGATGTTTCCACAGTCTTAATTTGTTTTTTTTTATGACAAATGTACACCCAGTGTATCGACTAACTGAATTACGAATCGATTTGGCGAGTGATGCCACCCAGAGAGTCCTGTCTCCTCGCGTGAGGGACTTATCTGTGTATCTTTAGCTTTTTCAATGTTCTGTGATTCTTATTGCACGAGTCTTGGCTTCTTTTGTTAGATTTATTGCCAAATATTTATCCTTTTTGATAAAACTGCAGATGGAATTGTCTTAATTTTTTTGGAGACTGTTCAGTAATAGTATACAAGAAATCAGTTGATTTTTCTGTATTAATCTTGTCTTGACCTTGACAAATTTGTTATGTCTAATAGTTTTCTTATGGATATATGTCTCTCCATATATATATCATATACATATATACAATAGCTTGTTATATACTATATAACTTACATATACACAATACATATATACATATATGTATATATATATACATATACATATATATACATATATACATACATATATATACATATACATATATATACATATATATACATACACACATATATACATACATGCATACATACACATATACATACATATATACATATACATATATATGTATATATACATATATATGTATATATACACACATATATATGTATGTATATACATATATATACATATATATGTATGTATATACATATACATACATATATATGTATATATACATATATACATATATGTATGCATATATACAATAGCTTGTTATATATATACATATATACACTTTTCCTAATATATATCCACATACATAATATTTTTCTAATGGATATATATCTATATATAAAATAGTTTTCTTATGGATATATACATAAATGTTTTCTTATGGAAATATATATATATATATATATATATATATATATATATATATATATGAGGGAGGGAGAGATTTTTTTTTTTGAGACAGGGTCTCTCTATGTACTTCCAGCTGGCCTAGAACTGACTATGACTATGTAAGTCCAGGCTGGCCTCAAACTGCCTCTGCCTCTAGAGTGCTAGGATTAAAAGTACAGACCACCATGCATGGCCCCATAACATTTTCTCTGTGCAAGAGCATGTCACCTGCAAATAAGTTTTTCTTTTCCGATCCGAATGCCTATTATTCCCTCATTCTGCTCATTCTCTGTCTAGAACTTCAGGTTGAACAGATACTTCGTCTTCTCCTGCTTTCAGGAGGCAGAGGAGCTACGATAGTTTACCCTTTACCACTAAAATATTAACTATGAGTTTTCACAGCTTGCCTTTATCTAGTTGAGGAAGTTCTTCCATTTTTATTTTTTGGATGTGTTCGTGAAGAAAGTGTGGTGAATGTCTGTCAAATGCTACATCTTTTCCCGTACCTGTTAGGTAAACTGTTTTTGTCCTATGTATTAATAATGTAATGCAGTACACAGACTGAAATATTTTGTGCATTGAATTTTGTATCCTATTGGGTGATGGTGTATAATCCTTTCTATATCTTGCTGGATTCATTTTTTAATTTCTTGTTGAGTACTGCATCCATATCAGGTGATATTGGCCTATAGATATTTTTACTTTGTCAAATGTTGGTATAAATAATTGGTCAAAGGAATGAGTTGGCAAAGGTATTTTCTATAATTTGTAAGAATCTGTCCATAATTAATGCTAAATATTTTTTCTTTTTTCTTTTTTTATTGATTTCATATTGAGCTGTACTTTTCTCTGCCCTCCCTCCTCTTCCTCTCCCTTCTCCTTCTACTCTCTCCCATGGTCCCCATGCTCCCAATTTACTCAGGAGATCTTGTCTTTTTCTACTTCCCATGTAGATTAGATCCATGTATGTCTCTTTTAGGGTCCTCATTGTTGTCTAAGTTTTCTGGGATTGTGAATTGTAGTCTGGTTTTCTTTGCTTTATGTATAAAAGCCACTTATGAGTGAGTACATATAATAATTGTCTTTCTAGGTCTGGGTTACCTCACTCAATATGATGTTTTCTAACTCCATCCATTTGTCTCCAAATTTCAAGATGTCATTATTTTTTTCTGCTGTGTAGTACTCCATTGTGTAAATGTATCACATTTTCCTTATCCATTCTATGGTCAAGGGACATTTAGGTTGTTTCCACGTTCTGGCTATGACAAACAATGCTGCTATGAACATGGTTGAGCACATGTCCTTGTGGCACGATTGAGCATCCTTAGGGTATATACACAAAAGAGGTATTACTGGGTCTTGAGGTAGGTTGTTTCCTAATTTTCTGAGAAATCGCCACACTGATATCCAAAGGGGCCATACCAGCTTGCACTCCCACCAGCAATGCAGGAGTGTTTCCCTTACCTCAAAACCTCTCCAGCATAAGTTGTCATCAGTGTTTTTGATCTTGGTCATTTCTACAGGTGTAAGATGGAATCTCAGGGTTGTTTTGATTTGCATTTCTCTGATGACTAAGGACATTGAGCATTTCCTTAAGTGTCTTTCTGCCATTTTAGATTTCTCTGTTGAGAGTTCTCTGTTTAGGTCTGTACCCCATATTTTTTATTAGATTATTTGCTCTTTTGATGACCAATTTCTTGCAATCTTTGTATATTTTGGAGATCAGCCCTCTGTCTGATGTGGGGTTGGTGAAGATCTTTTCTCATTCTGTAGGTTGCCTAAATGGAAGAATTCACCAGTGAAGAACTCTATCCACCACAACCAAACACTTGCTGAAAGGTTTATTTGGGGCACACGGCGTGAGGGTACAGTCCATCATAATGGGAAAGTCGAGAGGCAGGAGTCTAGGGTGACATCTGGTCAGGAAGCAGAATACAGCACACATACAGGTGCTCAGCCAGCTTTCTTTATATGCATGCAGTTGGGGACCTCAGCTATGGTGTCACCCACAGCAGGGTTGGCCTTCCCATTGCAGTGAACCAAACCACAGCCATGCCCAGAAACTTATTTCCATCGTGGTTTTGATCCTAACAAGTTGAAGACCAGTGTTTCCCCCACATATCACATGGACACACACGCGTTCTCATAATTCTTTAATTTCTTTAAGGAGTAATCCTTCATGCTTGGCATGATCTGAATCTCTGCTACATTTTTCTAATCTAGCTAAAGGTGTGTTGATTCTATTTTCTCCACCCATCAGATTTTGTTAAAAAAAATACTTAAAAAATTATGTTGGTGTGCGCGCACACACATGCCGGGGTGCCACAGCATGCAGAGGTCAGGTAACAGCTTCTAGGAGTTTCTCCCCTTCTATCTTGCTGGATCTTGTTTCTGCTGGTGACAAAGTATTCCACGCTAGCTGGCCCCTGAGCTTTGGGACAGTTTTGCTTTTCTCCTCTCTTGTGTTGTTGAGGTGTTGCGATTATAAATGCCTGCCACCGTATCTGGGTTTTATATAGGTTCTGGGCAATGAACTCAGGTATTCAGTCCTGAGCAACTAGTGCTTAATGCAGTGGGCCATTTAGTCTACATTACTGCCTTTTCCTTGTTTTATGGCTGTTGTTCTTGTTCTGCGATATTGAAGGTTATGTTATTAAGAGCTTTCTTTTTTAAGTTTAGTCATTTATAACTAGTTATTACCCACTAAGTGCTGCATTATTTACATCTAATGTCTTTATGTGAGTACATATATTACACACACACACACATTTATATTGAGGTAGGATCTTGCTATGTAGTCCAGGTTGGTTTCTAATTCACCCTCCTATTGCCTCAGCCTGAAGCTATCATCAGACTAGTTAGTGACGGAGCCATCTCAGTGATCCATGATTTATAGTCTTCAGCGATTTTCTTAGTGTTTCCCCTGATGATTTTAGACTCGGTATCCTAACTTACAAACTAGAATACAAAACTTTTGTTCTTATTTGTGCTGGTCAGTTTCTGTCGTCAGCTTGATATAACTTAGAGTCACCTGGGAAGAGAGAACTTCAGTTGAAGAACTGCCTCACCAGACTGGCCTGAAGTCATGTCTACAAGGAATTGTGATTGATGTGGGAGGGCCCAGCCCACTGTGGGCAGTACTGGCCCTGGAGAGGTGGGCCTGAACTGTCCAGCAAAACCAGCAGAAAGAGACAGAGAGCACGCCGGTAAATAGCATTAGACATTGGTTTCTGCTCTGAGGCATCACTCAGTGCTGTTAGCTGGGATGTGAGCTGAAATAAACCCTTTCCTCTCCAAGGTGCTTTTGGTCCTGGTGCTGATCACAGAAAGCAAACTAGAATACTTTATTACTGTCCCCTGACTTTGGACTTTTGTCATACAACTTTTTTGTGTGTGTGACCATGACAATAGATTAAAAATGATCATTTTATACAGTTGCTTCATAACTCAGGAAGGAAAGAATTATGCACAGAAATGAATTTATCATATACTTACCTAGTTCCCTTTCCCAGCACTTTCTTTGTGTAGACTTGAGCTACTATGCTCTTTTCAGCCTGACGGACTCTGGCTGGCATTACCGTAGGGACGTGCACTACTGCTAACTCACGGGGATGCTCTACGCTCCCTTCACCTCTGAGGTGGACACTGAATTATTTGATAGTCATTTACTTTCTGTGTTTGGATATGTTGTTCAACTACCTTCCAGTCTCCATGCTTTTGGTGAAGACCACCCAAAGTTTGAGCGATGTCTTCCCTATTTCAGACTGCCATGGACAACGTGACGACACACCCAGTCACGAGACTTCAGACTTCTCCTTTGTGGTACACACTTAGCTTCTCGAGTTGCAAATCAGTGGCTGACACAAAGCTGGAGTCCTTGGCCATTAAATTTTTTTTTTGTCTTCCCCATTTTAAAGAGTCCAATCAAGCATAAGATACAGTGCTTGGTCATACTCCACAGGCCTCTGAGACTATTTTTCTTCACTCTATTATTTTTTTGTTTCTGTCCTTTGGAACTGGATAATCTGAAATGACCTATATTCGAGTTTTGTCATTCTTCCGACAGTTCAGACGCAGTGTTGGGGCCGCCTTGTTAAGTTTTCATTTTAGTGTTTTCAACGTCAGAATTAACATTTAGTAAAACATCAGTTTCACACTCTCCCACCTTTGTTTTTAAAGACAAGTAACCCATGCTGGCCTGGAACTCTATGTAATTGAGGACAAACTCATACTTCTGACCTCTTGCCTCTCCTTCCCAAGTGGTGGGATTGCAGACATTTGCCACCATGGAACCCAGGGCTCCATTTGGGCTGGGTCAGCACTCTACCAGAGGAGCTCCACCCCTGGTTCCCACCATGGAAGCCAGGGCTTCATATGTGCTGGGCCACACTCTACCACCCCTGGTTCCCTCCATGGAAGCCATATAACTCATATACCTTTTTTTTAAAAGCTTCATTGGGGGGGCAGGGGGTGTTGGGAAACCGGACACTTTACAGGATATTGTGGTGACAGAAATCCTATTTTTTTTTTACCTCCCTGTGAGGTTTATTGCACTTGTAGAAGCCTTTGGGTCTTAGTCTTCTAAACAGTTCGGAGGTCTGCATTCTCTGTGGGCCATGTGCACTCAAGTGTCTGCTCTGGTAGTTCAGCGACCAGATGATGACAGGACAGAGATTTCCCTACCTGAATCGGTGAGACTCCCCGTACGTGCTCAGGGCGTTGAGTGCTTACAGGGACAACCCTTCCACACTCGGTCAGAGGAGACAGCACTGCCTTTGGCTTGCCTGCTTTCCCAGAGCCTCAGGGGCAACTTAAGGTGAGCACTCGGGATGCTATCAGGTCCTCCTGAGTCAGGAGGAACCTTCGGACGTGCTCAGTCCTGCATATGTGCGTGACCGTCTGACCCTTGGGAACAAACCCTGGCTGCCTCATTCCCCAGCTTTCCTTGAAATTCTTAGCCTATCGCTGTTTCCACAGGCTCTCCACTGGTTCAAGCAGTCACACGTTAATCAATTCCCCGAAGATCTCCCAGCACATGTGAGAGAGGTAAAACTTCGCCACACCTGACAAAGCTCCAATCAAGTAAGAGCATTCTTACAGGTGACATCTAAGGAGTGGCAAGCAGATCAAGTGACAATAATCTGGAAATGAGCACCGGCTCATAGTGCCCCTCTGTGTGACTCCCATGGGGCTGCTGGTTCAGCTTTGTGTCCTGCAGTGGAGATGGGAATGAGGCAAGTTATTATATCTACTCCACGGCCCACTATTCTTTGGACTCATCTCTCTTAATAAACACACACTCCTTGGATTGCTGCACCCTTTAATAATAACTGTTGAATTCTGGGAAAAGTGGATTCCAACATTCTGGAGAATTTTCTCTTTGCTTTTACACTGTATGGAGAATTATCAGATGTCTTTCACCCACCATTTTGCTGGCCTTGACATAAACATATACAGTCCCCTTTCCCTTAACAAAGTGAATTTGGTTGAAATAATGAGGACAGCTACGTTTCTGAGCATTCACATAATTTAAGTTCAATTATATTCTATAAATAACAATTATTCCATGATCATGTGATCAAACTAGACTATACATTTTAGACAATGACCATGCTCTATGTAAATCGCGTGCGCACACACCCACCCACTCACCCACCCTTAGAACAGTATGAAAACCAAAATCTGATATTCTTTAAGGCAGATAGAAAAGTTAATTCTATCCCTACTGCAAGGAGACAAAAACCAAAGGAACCCAACCCAACCTCAGTAACCCTTGCTTCTTAATTACATGCAGAAATGATCTCCAAAGGCCCACCCTCTGTCCCGCCTCTGCTCTGACTGCCGGCACTTTGAGTCTCTGGAGCACAAAGGACCATGCAGTCAAGCTTCAAAGAGCATCTTAGACTGTGAAGCACCGTCTTTTCCTGAGGATGACAGTCGCGGGCTATGTTCAATCTCTTTGGCACAGACACCCTCACCACTTAGATCTACTAGCTGATGTCACTGGGAGGCACTTCCTGGACGGGGACAGTCAGACTTGGGTTTCGACATGGAGCTCCACCTGCAGGAGTACGGGTCTTGCAGCCCCCCTGCTAAAGAAAAGGCAAGACGCACAGAGTTCCTGAAGCAGTACAGCGAGGTTCCCTGGGACAAACACGGTAGATGGGAGTCACAAAAAATAAAAATACTATGATGGCCCAGTCTTCTATAAAGGCACACAAATATAAAGTGAGTCTGTTATGTCTCGGGATCCAATCACAGAGCGTGGGTGCTGTCCGTCCATTAGCAACCCATGCGCATAACTTTAAAAATGTTTTGATTTCCACTGAGGCATTTATCACACGTGAACTACTGATAGTCAAAGTAAGGTCTGAGTTTTCAAGTTGAGAAGTTTAATTTTACTACGAATTTCAGAGCTAGCCTTGAAAGCTCCCAGAGACTGCGCAGTGCTCACGTATTTGAAAGAAATTACATGTGGAGTTCGTAAAGTGGCATTGAAGGCTTTATCTTAGACCGTATTTTAAGTTGGGGAATACTCAGTGTGAGACAGTGTGAGATGGGTGTTAACACAGTGAGTTGTGTGTGGATGGCCTGAGTCAGTGCTCATGGCAACGACCAAGAGATGTTTCTAAAAGAGAACCAGATAGCAAGCTCGGTTCACCGCTTTGCTCTACCATCAGAGTGGGCTACCATCAGGGCTTTTCTGTGTTCTTAAAAAGGGGCATTTGTAGAACTGGAAAGGTCAGTGCTTCGCTGTGGATGCAGGAGAGCCAATCAGGCCCTCCCCTGAGCAACTGAGAGTTGAAGGCTGTTCCCAGAGGTGTCATTGTCTAGAGTGGTGGAGCCACGGATGAGTCACCACCCTTGCTCCAGTGAGTGACCCTCTCCTCCCATTCAGGCAAGGAACTAATCACACACTGTCAAACAGCAAAAAATTAAATGTATGCAATATATATGTGCACATACATGTACAAGTGAAAAAGTTGTATACACGTACATAATGTATATACTCACATATATATGAGTACACGGACACACAAATGCATTGAAGATACGACATTTTCACTTGCACAATGTTATAGAATCACGACTATTTGATACGGTGACAATCCTACTGAACACCACCAGTGTGGAATCAGCTAAAAAGGATGCCTTGGTTCTGTCACACATCATAGAAGGATCTGCCCTCAAGGCTACCCTAGCTTCCAGCCTGGCACTGGTCACCCACATGAGCTGAACATGAGAACTGACCTGAAGAGATTCCACCTTCCACACAGCTCCTTTGCTTCATTACTGTTACTTCTGTGCAATCTCTGTCCACCTGATCAGGAAAAACAACAGACAGGGCTGGGGGTCTAGCTCAGCGATGGGGTACCTACCCAGCACGTGCAGTGCTCAGGATAGGCTCCCCACGAAAGAAAGGGAGGGAGCAAAGAAGATAGAACATGAGTCTTTTTTTCCCCCAAAGCATTGGATACAACCGGAGCACACAACATAGAGGGAGGGAGTCTTCTCCAGTTGATAAGAGTTGTTTATAACACCAAAAGGCTGACAATGACATCAGTGCATCCGCACAAAGTCTCCATGAGGAACAGCACCAGGGAAACCACCTTCTAAGTTCTTTCTCATCAATGAAGCACAGAATGCTGCTCCCAACCAAGGCAAAGACTGACAGCCTAGAAGCTATCTGCCCAGCCTACTGCTGCTGTGCGGCACACTGCGATTCAGGTAACACTGCAAAAATTCGAACAAGGTAAAACCAAAGTATCCCACACCTTATTGTCTCCATGAGAACTCCTGAGGATCTGGGTGGTACATTTCGTGGCTCCACTTGAGACATACGACAGCGC
Source organism: Myodes glareolus (assembly GCF_982192425.1). Classification (NCBI taxonomy): domain Eukaryota; kingdom Metazoa; phylum Chordata; class Mammalia; order Rodentia; family Cricetidae; genus Myodes; species Myodes glareolus. The sequence goes on along the minus strand of NC_142049.1, from coordinate 28,692,339 downwards.
TGGGTGAAACAGAAAGATGTGGCCAGGTATTTACTGCCGTTCATGTGGTAGGTAACAGTGACTTAAGCCAAACACATATGTGAAGCTTCAGGTCACAGTTTTCTCCCTCCAACTTATATACATGCCAGGGTTATGCTGAGACTTCCATTATTCTGAAGGATGAAAGGAGTGGCGCATTGGATCCAGACCCTTAGTTCCTATTGTACTCTAGGCCTTTGAAATATTAAGGCTGAACAGACCACACTATGAAAGGGACAGGAGGAAGTAGGCACACTGACAATACAGTTGGCACGCATGGCCGTTTTCTGCCTCTGCCATTACTTGGAGAGTCTGCGTTTTGGGCAGCAGGTGGTGTGACTGCAAAGAGATCACACATTTGTCAGTAACTATGGAGGATTTTTGGCACTGTTAGAGCCTAGCATTACAGTTAGGCTGGCTAATAAAATGTCACCAATCACATTTTTTTGGTTTTTTTTTTGGGAAATAGCTTTTCCACCAAGCAACCCTCCTTGGTTCTCCTCTCAACCTTGTCTTACATAAATTATATGGCTAAGGCACAGAACCTCCCCACCCCGCACCCCGAAGAAACGAACCACTCCACGGCAACCAGATGAACATCTGGAAGCAGAGCAGACTAAAATGCCATCCTTCTAAAGGAAGATGAGATCAGCGCGTCCCCCACAAAGTGAGTGTCTCTCTGCAAGGGGAAGCTCGGGGACGTCGCAAAAGCTGGAAGTGGAGTGTGGCCCCGCTCACTTCGGTCTTCCCAGTGAGAATTCACGGTCAAGGTATGAAGACAGTTTCACATGAGTAAATACTGCTAAGCCTCATCCACAGTGGAGGATTGATCAGGGCCTCAAACTTGCCAATTATGTATAAGAAAATCTTACAAAAAGCCCAAACATTTCAAAACTTGTTTTCCTGTAGTAGTTTTGAACAAGAGTGTATTTAATTAGTATCTACACTTTCGTTTTTAAACCCTCTCGGAAAATGTGTTCATAGGTTGCAACACTTAGAAATAAGGCAGGGACTCTCCAGAGGCGTGTGCTCTGGAGTCTGCTGTGCCTCCGCCCTGCTCTGCAGGGCTGCAGAAGCCGTGGGGTTGCTGGGGTTTTAGAAACTGACAAGTTTCCAATGGAGAAGCCCTGAGAATAATCTCGAGGGAAATAATTGTCTGGGGAAAGACAGAAGGATCATCAACAAAGGTATGTTGGCCAACAGTTAATTTGGTTCTATTATCAAATTAAGAGTTCTTCAGGGAACAACAGCTCGCTTTAAATTAGATGTGGGAAGCTCATCTGACTAAATAGTTTATGTATGAGACACACTCACATAAAAAGAAAAACACAGAAGACAAAACGTTCTTAATTTGGGGGAGGATATATTCCAACTTGTGGGAAGGGTGAAGGCCTTTTAGTTGTGAAGCCCAATCAGGACATGTCCAGAGAGTTCGGCACGCCCCCGCACTGCACATGAGAGGACAGGATGGAAGGGTCTGTTCTGCCCGGCTGGACTCTCCTGGCACGGCCACACACGCTGGGCGGCAGCAGGCAGCTACAGTGTGAGCTGCCAGTGCTCCTGAGGCTCTTGAGTGTTTATCAACCCAGCAGGTCAAAGGTCTGCAGACACCGGGTGGAGCAGCAGTAAGCCACGAAGCCAACAGTTGTCCTCCTGGGGGATGAGGGAGAGAGGAGCACGGTTAGCTCAGGAGTGAAGCGTCTGGTTCCTCCCCACTGGAGACAGTCTTTCTTTGTTAGAACAAGTGACGAGGCATGAAGAGTGGGTTGCAATATAAAGACCTAAGATGTAAGATGCGGTGTTCAAGTCAAGTCCAGGCAGTAGGTAAGGCATGTGTGTGCACGTGTGCTCCCTCCGTCAGTGGGGTTTGGATGACACACCATCCCTATGAACAGCTAAGGGAAAAGCTGTTCCATCTTCTAAAGCTTACAGGGCAATCTAAGAATTTGAGGTACATTATAAAAGTCACAGCTAAGTACAGTGTTTCCCAGTACCTGGAAGGCTGAGGTAGGAGGACTACAATGAATTTCAGGGTAGCCTTGGCTACAGAGACAGGGCCTGTCTCCAAACAACAATAAAAATCTATAAGGAAACTAAAAAGCACCACCAGTTTATGTTTGTGTAGAAAACAAACTTACCACAGAGCTTACATACTATCATTTGAAGGAATTTTTCCTACTAATACATTCACACAGCTCAGAAAATTAATTTCAGAATCTGCTTATGTGACTCAAAGGCCTTACATAAGAGAGAAGCTCTTCTCAAACTCCTGCTTGGGCACCTTTGCAGGATGAGTCATGAGCTCCCTGGGGCTCCTCCCCGTGTGCTCTGGACAGGGCAGGCTCTCAGAGGCCTTCTCCTCCCACCCAAAGAGCCGTCCTCTGGTGAGGGTCACAGGACAGCCTGTGCGGACTGCTCCCACCTGATCCCATCTCTGCCGTTCTCTGTGGTCCTGGAAAGAAACCTCTACAGACGGCCTTTGATATTACACTGCTGACCATCGGCACTCAACGTGTCAGACAGGGTGACAGTGGACGCAAGGCTCTGGGAAAGCAAGTGCTTGGAACACTCGATAGTTATGGCACCAGGGTGAGGTCAAAGTCTGCGGGCAAGATGGCCTTTTCTGACTGAAGAGAATCAGAAACAACCAACCAAACAATTAACCAAAACCCAGACATGCTTAGTGTCTTCCAATCTCAGATCAGATCAAGACACGGCAATAGAATTTCTATGGTGATCCTAAAGGAATCATTTTCTCATGAGCTGAAGCATGTGGCTGAAGCCCAGATACAGAGGACAGCAAGTCATATACCAGATAAAGGTGTCTTGACTTCGTGTGTGTGTGTTTATGTGTGTGTGTGTGTGTGTGTGTGTGTGTGTGTGTGTGTGCGCGCAGTGTGAGCGCCTGTTAGAATGTGTATGGGATGTATGTGTGTACATAAATGTGTGGGGCCAGAGGCTAACAGGGTACATCTTCCTTGACCTCAGCCAAGATAAAGCAGACAGCCCATGAAAACATAAGGCCATCGATGAAGCTGGATTTGTAATTTAAAAGATATTCTATTATCAGATGGGGTTTCTTAGAGAATCCCAACTAATGGTTAAAGACTAATAAGAAGGGATTTTAGTACAATTTCCTTTATAGAAAAAGAAGAGTTCCCAACTCATGAGGAGAGCATTATCTTGACTTGCAAATCAAACAGGAACCAACCAACAGAACCCAAAGCCCCAGAATAATATAAACTAATAGCTCTCATGAGGACAGAGCAAAGGATACTCAAGAAGTAACAGGAAGAAGTATAAAAACAACAACAAAAAACTATGCATAGTGATCAAGGGAGAGTCACTCTGGGCAAGTAAGGTGGCTGAATGTCTGAACGCATCAACGTACCAACAAGCTAAGTAAGGAAAACCAAACGACTTATTGATCCTCATAAAAAGCACTGAACCGGGAATAGTGGCTCATGCTTAGAGCCCTAGAACTGGGAGGCTGAGACTGGAGGCTGCCATGAGTTAGAGACTGGCTCGGGCTACACAGTGAACTCTAGGCCAGCCAGGACTGTAGAATAAGACCCCGGACCTCTAAAGGAAAAAAAAGGGTTGGAGATTAACATCACTGTTGCTCTGCAGAGCGTCTGGATTCAGTTCCCACACCCACATGGTGGTTCACAACCATATGTAACTCCAGTTCCAGGGGATCTGACAGACATGCACATGGCGCACACATATGTTTGCAGACAAACAGTCCCATACATAAAGTAAGACAAAGGAACCTTAAAGAAAGAAAGAAAACAGAGAGAGGCAAGGCATTTTACAAAATACACTGTGCAACCTTAAGGAAAATTTCAGTGTACAAATATAAGAAATTTCCTTCAATCTGCTAAAAAGAATGTACTTAAAAGTAAACGCCATTACCATTCTACTTAGCAATGAAAAAGCAGATGTTTCCTCCTAAAATGGTGGTGAGGAGGGCAAGGAGTTGTTCTCAAACCACAGCATAGCACTAGGAAATTCTAACCACTTTAATAAAGCAAGAAAAACGGCAACCGGAAGGGAGGATATTATTTATTGGCAGATGGTAAGACATAATTGTCTATGTAGAAAATTCCATGTAACCTACAAAAAATACTCCAAAACCCCCGAAAAACTAGTAAGCTACAGCATACAAGACAATTGCAAAAACAACAGATATTTCTTTATATGAACAATGAACACATGGAAACTGAAGTAAAAAATACCATTTAAGACTATAAAAGAAAAAGAAATCCTTGGATATAAACAAAGCATCTCAGGATTTGTATGCGGAAAATCCTAAGATTCTGATGAAAGAAAGGAACGCTTCAGTCGGTAGACACACTACATTCATTAGAATTCAGTAAATAATTCTATGAAAGAATTCAGTAAAGGAATCTAGGCCGTAAAGACATAGATTTCGTACAAACTGATCTATAGGCTAAATGTAATTCTCATAGAAAATCTAAAAACCAAACCACCAACAAACTGGACCAAGAATAAGCTTAAAACTAAAAACTAAAAACAAAACAAAACAAAACAAATTCAGACCCAAGCCATCACCTAGAACAACTTCTAAGGGAAGAAAAAAATTTAAGCTGCCACTACTGTGCTAAAAGCCGTGCAGCTGCAGTCTGGTGCTGGCTGAGAGAGACGTAGGCCAATGAAGTAGACCAGAATCCCAGACAAGCTTCACAGTGCACTAGTAACTGGATAGCTGGCCTTGACTGTTAATCAACAGGATTTAAAATCACAGAAACAAACCCGTGGGCATGTCTTGTCTCTTAGGGATTTTCTAGATTAAGTTAACTGAAATACAAAGATACACCTCAAATGGTGTGTGGCACCATTACAAGTTCAAGGCTAGCCTGGGTTACAGAGTAAGTTTCAGGTTAGCATGGGCTACCAAGAGTGAGACTTTGTCTCAAAAACCAACAGAACAAAAACAATTAAATCAAACAAAGAGACCTGTCTTTTAAAGAGTGAAAATGCAATAGAGGATTTCACTTAGCTGCACTCCCTTCTATGGTTCCAGAAACTAAATCTAAGGCATTGCTCATGCTAGGCAAGCACTCTGTTACTGGACTGTGTTTCCAGCTGTGTTTTATTTTCACTTTGAGACATGGTTTTTTTTGTCTTATTATTTTTTCTAGGCTGGCCTTGAACCCACTCTACATCCCAGAAGATGCTGGACTTGCAATCCTCCTGCCTCAGATACTCTCTGGTCTGGAACAATCAAGCCTGGCTGGAATTATTTTTCTTAATTCAGAAAATTACATGAGTTTTCTGTGAGCTATTTTGTATTGCTTGTAATTGTTTCTTTTCTCTTTCTTTACATCTTTCTTTTCCTTCATCCCTCTCTCCTTCCCTCCCTCTCTCCCTCCCTCCCCTCTCCTCTTTCTTTTGGAAGTGCTAGAGGGTCATTGAATCCAGGGGCTCACGCATGTGAGGCAAGTACTCTATTGCTGAGCTTTGTCCCTGCCTTCCTGTATTTAATCAGAATTCTAGCCCTATTATTTTTATTCAACATTAGAATATATACATTTGTATAAGTTACAAGTAAAATGGCTTCAGACACAAAAGATCTTAAGCATATAATGTGGTTTTGGAGAATTGGCTGGTAAAGCCAGACTCTTACTTGTAAGATTTATCTTTAGTTTTAAGTGTGCGTGTGTGCGTGTTGTGTGTGTTCTGTGTGTAGGGAGCCAAACTCAGGTCCTCTGCAAGAGCAGTATTGCGTACTTAACTGCTGAGGCAGGGCTTGGCCGCTTGTTAGCCAGCTCCTTCATCCAGGGATACTATCTTTAATACTGCAACTGCCAAGTTTTTAAAAGTTAAGCTTGTAAGCAAAAGCAAGCCAAGTCTGTGATGGCTTGGGCCTGGCAGGGAGAGGGACCTGGAGGTGTCTACCTGTGCTACCAGGACATGGCGAGGCCACACACTTCTCTGCTTCTGAGGGGCTCCTGTAGCAGCTGGTTGTGTCTGCCTCCTGTACTAAGGGTAGACTTGTCACAAGTCTCCTGGGGAATCCACCACCACCACCACAGCTAGTGTGTGCTCACTGTGGCCCCGGAGGGTCGGGGATTTAAGGGGAGAAACTGAGTTATGCGCCAGCTCTGGTTAGGAAAGGCTGCTGACAAGGGCTACAAAGAACACGAGGCATTCCGCACACTCAGAATCTGTGTGGATTTACAGCTGGGCAGCAGAAAGAACATTTGAGTTGGTTTTAAAATACAGAACCACGATGATTCCTTAGGAGACGAATCACAATGCCGCTGGCACAAACCGGAGCCCACAGGCATCGTGAGAAATGTGGGATTTTCTCTTGTAAATGTGTTTCCTGATTAAAAATAAAAATCCTATCTTTGACTCATTACAGACATTCAAGCCAAAAGAAAAATAATATTTATAAGAGCTGATAGGATGAAGTCCCACGCACATAACTTGTGGAAGAGTCACCTAGCAAACAGCTCATTGTACACATCCGTCACATTTAGGCTATCAGAGACTTTCTCATGAGAACGTCCCTGCGCAGAAGCAGAGGCTGCCCAAGACTCCGGGAGTGAGAAGAATTAGGTGATTTAGTTACAGTAAATCCCGTTACAGAGCACGGCACACACTAGGTGGGCTAGTGGTCAGTTTTGAACAATGCAGTAAGAAAGAAGCAAACAAGAACAACTGCCGGGGTAGCAACACAGACCTGGACCCCAGCTTCCCAGAAGGCCGACGCAGGAGAACAGCAAGCTCAAGTTCAACCTAGGAGACTCTGCCTCAAAACACAAAATGGAAAGAGGGCTGGGGAGATGGCTCAGTGGTCTAGCACTTGCCTAGCACGTGGGAGGTCCTAGGTTCCATCCCACTACTGGAGAGAATAAAAACAAAACAAATTTACATATCCGTTGAAGGATATTTTCCTTGTGGGACATTTTGTATTAACTTAAGAGAGTGTCAATAAATAGGCTTCTCCCCAAACACCCATGCAAACAATGTCTTACTGGTATTACCTGCTTTATAGAAGGAAGGGGTATGGATAAAAGAGAAGGCAAGGAAAGGTGAAACATTTCATAAGAGAGCAAACTAGAAAAGATCAGGAAAGAGATACCTCATACCATACTGGACAAGGCAACCCAGTAGGAGGAAAAGGGTCCCAAGAGCAGGCAAAAGGGTCAGAGACATCCTCACTCTCATTGTTAGGAGTCCCACAAGAACACCAAGCTACACAACCATAAAGTATATGCAGAGGACCTAGCTCAGATCCATACAGGCTCCATGATCCTTGCTTTAGTCTCTATGGGTCCCTATGGGCCCTGTTTAGTTGACTCTGTGGGCTGTGTTCTCCTGTGGTCCTCAATTCCTCTGGCTCCTACAACCTTCCTCCCCTTCTTCTGCGGAGTTCTTCAAGCTCTGCCTAATGCTTGGTCAGCCTTCCTTTTTAAACCCGCTAAAGCAAATAATTTTTAAATCTCTCTCTCTCTCTCTCCACCCCCACACACTTGCTTAACTTCAAATTTTATTTATTAGAACTGTAAAATCAATTCTCTGAGTGCACACAGGATTGAAAACTAAAAATGCAAGTGTACCCTCTATGCTCTGGCTGTAGCTTGACCCCCCAGAAGTTAATTGCTGGCAGCTTGGTTGCTAGTTTGATATCATGGTTGGCAGAAACTCTAAGAAATGGGGCGATCAAAAGATGTAGGAACCTGGAAGCTTCACTGTCATGAATAGATGATACCTATGTTGGTTTGAACAAGAATGGCCCCCACAGGCTCATATACTTGACTGCTCGGACATTGGGAAGTGGCACTACTTGGTAGAGATTAGGGGGTGTGTCCTTGTTGGAAGAACTGTGTCACTGGAGAAGGGCTTCGGGGTTTCAAATGCTCAGTCAGGCTCAATGTTTCTCTTCCTGCTGCCTACAGGTCCTGACGTAGAACTCTCAGCTGCCTCTCCAGCAGTATGTCTGCCTGTGTGCGGCCATGCTCCTCGCCAAGATGAGAATGGACTAAATCTCTGAATATAAGCAAACCCCAACTAAACGCTTTCCTTTATAAGAGTTGCTGTGGTCACAGTATCTTTTTGCAGTGGGACTGAAAGGGCCTGATCTGGTAGCTGTGAAACATGAAAGGGCAGGCCTACCCTCTGCTACCTCTTCTGCTTCCTGCCTCATCACGTGTCCTGCCACTGAGGTGCCACCACAGCCGACCTGAGCCTAGACCCATGCTCTTGGGTGGAACTTGTTCTGTAGACCAGGCTGGTTTCGAACTCAGAGATAGGCCTGCCTCTGTCTCTTGGGTGCTGGGATAAAAGGTATGCACCGATGCCATGCCTGGCTACACATGTGCACTCCAAAAGATCTTGCTGGGAGTAGGGAATACCAGTTTTGTATACTGAACACCTTTCAACAGTATTCTCACTATATAGCACAGTGTCAAAAATGCAGAGCTGGAGGCTGATTGCTAGGGTTCAAACCCCAGCTCCACCATGAGACTCGGCCCTCATAACATGGAGATTACAGTTATGGCAGACCGCAGGGAAGTGCTGAGGCACACAGTTCAACTTAGCAACAGCTGAGCAAGGAGGCACATTAGACTGTCATACGGTGTGGAAACGTTCTCCTTCCAAGCTGGAGCTCCTGGTGCCAGGTCTTTTCACTGCACCCCCGGGCCCAGTTGTTCAAAAGCAGAGCTATTAACCGCCCAAACCCAAATGTACTTCATACTGTCTGCCAGGCAAAGCTCACTCAGCACTACGGGAAGAGTCGTGCAGGGTGTTTCTGAACACCCTGGTGATTTGAGCGACCTTTTAGAGACTATGGTAGCTGCTTTTATGCCAAATCGCTTAGGCTGTGGGCTCCAATTATTTAGGCAGTTATTGTTTTTAGGTGTGATTAATATTTAAATGAACAGAAATGAGCTAAGCAGATCACCCCTCCCATAAAGTAGGTGCACCTCTTCCAACTGATCACAAAAGCTAAGGTGTAGAATATTCTTCCCAAGACAAGAAGCCCTGCTTGCACCTCCCAGCTGCTACCCTGCAGCATCAAGTGCTGCGAGTTTCCACTCTTAGCCCACGCTGCGGGTGTGAGCAGCAGCTCTCACAACTGCCCCTGAAACCAGTAAACTTTTCCCTCTCTCCCTTCCTCATCCAGAGGGGAAAAAGAGAATCTCTATGAGAACTTGCTACAGTGAAGGGGTGGCTTGCTGTAATGAACACTGGGAATGTGGAAACAGTGCCCACACTGGGCAACAGGTAGAGGCTGGAATAGTTTCAGGTACATGATAGAAATAAATCTGTTGAGAGAAACAATAGTTCTCTCATTTCAAATGGGGCCACGTATCCTCCAGCTGCCCCTGTCATACAGTCGGAACAGAGACACTGCGTTCCTGTTCGCCATGAACAGGGCTCTGCCTAGGAGGAGCTATAGCCTAAGTTTTGCCCATACCTAATTTAAACAATATTTGCACTTAAGAGTTGATGCCGAAAATCAAAACAACTCTGAGATTTCATCTTACACCTGTAAGAATGGTCAAGATCAAAAACACTGATGACAACTTATGCTGGAGAGGTTGTGGGGAAAGGGGAACACTCCTGCATTGCTGGTGGGAGTGCAAAGTGATTCAGCCACTTTGGAGTCAATGTGGTGATTTCTCAGAAAATTAGGAAACAACCTTCCTTAAGACCCAGCAATACCACTTTTGGGTATATATCCAAAGGATGCTCAACCATGCCACAAAGACATGTGCTCAACTATATTCATAGCAGCATTATTTGTCATAGCCAGAACCTGGAAACAACCTAAATGCCCCTTAACCAAAGAATGAATAAGGAAAATGTGGTACATTTACACATTGGAGTACTACACAGCAGAGAAAAATAATAACATCTTGAAATTTGCAGGCAAATGGATGGAGCTAGAAAACATCATTCTGAGTGCAGTAACCCAGACCCAGAAAGAAAATTATCACATGTACTCACTCATAAGTGGTTTTTAAACATAAAGAAACAAAAGAGCAAAGAAAACTATCCCACAAATCACAATCCCAGAGAACGTAGACAACAATGAGGACTCTAAGAGAGACATACATAGATCTAATCTACATGAAAAGTAGAAAAAGACAAGATCTCCTGAGTAAACTGGGAGCATGGGGATCATGGGAGAGGGTTGAAGGGGAAGGGAAAGGCAGGGAGGGGAGCAGAGATAAATGTAGAGCTCAATAAAAATCAATTAAAAAAAAAGTTGATGCCAAAGGTGCTGAACGTTCCTTCCAGTGTTTCCCGGCTGTCTGCGGTTTATCTCGAGAACTCTGTTTAGTTGTGTGTCCCGCTTTTCTAAATTGGGTTATGTTTTCTAGTTCTTTTTCTAATTTTCTTAGATATTAACCCTCTATTGGATATATAATTGGTAAAGATTTTCCCATTCTGTAGCCGGCCACTTTGCCTGAGTGATGGTGTTATTTTTCAAACAGAAGCTTTTCAGTTTCATGAGGCCTCATTTGCTGTTCTTAGCGTCTGCTCACAAAGTCCTTTTCTGTGCCACCGAGTTCAAGGCTATTTCCCTCCTTCTCTTCTATCAGATACAGCCTTACATTGGGGTCTTTGGTCCATTCAGAGTTGAATTTTGTGCAGGGTGATAAATAGGGATCTACTTACATTCTTCTATATGTAGCCACCCAGTTTGACCAGCACCAGTTGTTGAAGATGACATTTTTCTCCACTGTATATTTTTGACTTCTTTGTCAAAAATCAGGTGCCCAGAGGTATGTGGGCTTATGTCTGGGTGTACCTGTCAGCTTGTGTCTGGAGTCTCAGGACTATGGAGACCAGTCTGGCTTACAGGAAAGAAAAGTGAAAAAGTACTGATGCTGAAGGGGGAGAGGGCTTTACATATTGGGATGCGGTGAGTTATTCTGTAAGACAGGCATGGACTGTGAACTTGGGGCTGGAACTACATGAGGGCTTCAAATTCCTTTCCTAACGACAATGCCAAACCTTTGGGAATCTACTGCATGTTATTAACAACTTGACTGGTACTCCCAATGCACAGTTATATAGTTTCCACTCTCAGCTCTACTCCATCATCTGGGGAGAGCTTACGCGATGATTAGTTGGCTTCCAGTAGGCAATGATTTAATCTATTACATCTATGAAATATATTAAAAATAAAGAACTGATTTTGTAAAGCTCCCAGATAGTGGACTACATGGTAGTAGAGGGCAGTGCATCTCAGAGGGCATGGGGGTTCAGCTCACTTCCCCACATGCCCTGCCCTGTGCAACTCTTCCCTCTGGCTGCTCATCAGGAGCCTTGGTAATATTCTGGTGACAGACAAAAATAAGGGCTTCCCTGAGCTATGTGCTGTTCCAGAAGATTACCTGAACCCAAAGAAGAGGTGACATGCTGTCACATTGTCTCTAAATATGTTTACAGCCATTGATCAATGTCACCTTCACATGGTCGGAGAAGCTTCTGCTTTCTGTGGGTTAGCGGTGACTCATAATTGGTCAAGGCACTGAGAGTAAGCAACTCTTGAATGCCAAGCTCCAAACAGAGTATCTACATAACGACCTCAAGGCATATGGAACACTGTGGAAGAGGGTTTGGAAAGAATGTAAGGGCCAGAGGTTAGGAAAGGCTGCTATGAAATCCTGTCTCTAGTGGTTGCACCCATGAACGCACAGCAGTGATGGTTACACCTGCACAAGACTGAACCCATCAAAACTCTACTGGGGAGGGGCTTTGGAAACCCCACACTTCCATGAGGAATGATGCTATTGATTACTGGGGAAAAGGGCATCATACTTCAAGGCGGTGTAGCACTGTTAAGTTGTCCTTCCTCAAGTAAATAGTCCCCACCCATGTTCATACAAAGAATCCCAATTAAAAGCAGTAGATCTCTGTCTCTGTCTCTGTCTCTGTCTCTGTCTCTCTCTCTCTCTCTCTCTCTCACACACACACACACACACACACACCACACAAGGATATTAACATAGGAAGATTTGTTGAGATGAGAAAGGGGCTGGATGTAGAGAGAAGGGGTTAAGAGAACCACAGAAGAGCATACAGTCAAAGTACAATATACAAATGGACATACATATGACATTGTAAATAAACAAATTTGAAATGCTTATAAAAAAAGAAGTGAAACTTCCGGGTTTTAATAAATCTCAAATGTGTGAGAGATTGTTCTTAGAACAGCTTTATCTTTTCCAAATTCCTCATAGGGGGTCCCAGCCCCAGTATCCCAGAATGTGACTACATGGGACTGACTTGTGTCTTTTCCATATGCATAAACTGAATCCCCAACCTCCAAGGTGAAGGGACGTGCAGACAGACTTTTGGAAGGTATTTAAATGACGTCGTGAGGGTGGGACCCTGACATGGTTAGTGCCCTTGTAGGAGACACCAGACAGCTAGTGCTGTCTTTTCTCTTTCTCTCAGTAAGAAACTTGCTGTCTGTAAGCCAGAAAGGAAGCCCTCACCAGACCAAACATGCAGGTATTCTGATTTGTGACTTCTACCCTTCAGAACTGTAAGAAAATAATTCCTGAGATTCAAGCCACCTGAACTATAGGATTCTGCTATGGCAGCCTGTCCTTGTATAAGTAATAATTAAAACACAGTCACTAGGGTAGGACTGAATCCATTATATCTGGTGTCCTCACAACAGGGACAATTCAAAGAGGCACAATCTAGAGGGGAGATAATGGGAGTATGAAGTCATGCACAAGTTAAGGAGAGAGGCCTGGCCCAGGAAGGTCCTGTCAGAGCCTCAGAAAGACCCAGCTGTGCTGACATCTTGACCTCAGGCTTCCAACCTCTGACCCAAGACAACACAGTGAGGCTGGCTAGCTCGTGCTATCTGTTCAAACCAGCGAACTGATGCCACTGGAGAATGGTGTAGTCACCCTCCTGTTAGGAAACAGAACGTAAGAGACTCCTTTCACGCTTTGGAAAAGTCAGATGTGTATTACAGTCTAATAAACGATATAGTAAATGCAACTCCTCCATTTTAATAAATAGGTGATAAAGTCTTGGGAATGAAAAATGGTTTTCTATGCATCCAAAGCCATGAATTTACTAGCTAGTCTTCCCTGTTACATATATGAATGTTTAGTAGTTACAGCTTATGTGAAATATTGTTACTTTGTTAAATTTAGGAAAAAACTAACACTTCTATGAACATTATTTTAAGAGAATAGTCGATATGCTCCCTTTTAAAATAATACCAGATGTCTACATGAATTAAGATCCTGGGTGACAAAACACATTGTTTTTTTTTTAAAGTATTTTCTTTTTTAAAACATTTTATTCTTTTTTTTTTCCATTATACATACCAATCCAAGTTTCCACTCCCTCCACATACCCTCCCATAAGGCACATTGCTTTGGAGAAGGTCCAGGGCCCTCCCTACTATATCTAGACTAAGCAAGGTATCCATCCAAAGAGAATAGGTTTCCCCAAAAGCCAGTACACGTAGTAGGGATAAATCCCTCAATTCTTCACAGACCTTGAAAGAACAATAATCAACTTCATATGGAAAAACAAAAAACCCAGGATAACCAAAACAATCGTGTACAATAAAGGAACTGCCGGAGGCATCACCATCCCTGACATCAAGCTCTATCACAGAGCTACAGAAATGAAAACAGCTTGGTATTGGCACAAAAACAGGGAGGTTAACCAATTGAATCGAATCAAAGACCCGGATATTAATCCACATACCTCTGAACACCTGATTTTTAACAAAGAAGCTAAAATTATACAATGGAAAAAAGAAAGCATCCTCAACAAATGGTTCTGGCATAACTGGATGTCAACATGTAGAAGAATGAAAATTGATTCATATCTATCCCCATGCACAAAACTCAAGCCAAATGGATTAAAGACCTTAATATAAATCTGACCACACTCTGATAGAAGACTTTCTCTGATAGAAGAGAAAGTGGAAAGTACTCTTCAATGCATGGGCACAAGAGACCACTTCCTAAATATAACCCCAGTAGCACAGTCACTGAGAGCAACAATAAGTAAATGGGACCTCCTGAAACTGAGAAGCTTCTGTAAAGCAAAGAACACAGTCCATAAGACAAAAAGGCAGCCTACTGAATGAGAAAAGATCTTCACATCAGACAAAGGACTGATCTCCAAAATATATAAAGAACTCAAGAAATTAGACATCAAAATTCTAAATAACCCAATTGAAAAATGGGGTACAGAATTAAACAGAATTCCCAACAGAAGAATCTTTAATGGCCAAAAGATACTTAAGGAAATGTTCAACATCCTTAGCCATCAGGGAAATACAAATCAAAACAACTCTGAGATAACATCTTACACCTGTCAGAATGGCTAAGATCAAAAACACTAATGATAGCTTACGCTGGAGAGGATGTGGAGTAAGGGGAACACTCATCCATTGCTGGTGGGAATGCAAACTTGTACAACCACTTTGGAAATCAGTATGGCGGTTTCTCAGAAAATTGGGAGTCAACCTACCTCAGGATCCTGCAAAACCACTCTTGGGCGCTCCCCCTCCCCCAATACATTGTTTTAATATAAACTAAACTGAACACATTAGAAAATTTCAAAATAATATTATCTAAACCTTTTAGAGTTTATGAGACTGGAAATACTTATTTTGTTTCTTACAATAAGCTACAGGAAATGTAAGCATTTGGGCTTCGTTATAAAAGAAAGACTACAGGAGTAAAGGCCACGCTCCCGATACAATGTCCCCAGCAACGGGGGAAGGAGTGCTGGCTGCTGATGAGAAGAAAGCTACAGACTTTCAATTTCATACCCCAGCCTTAACCCACAGAAACCCACGATGATATCCTGGTACTTCTTTCCTGCTTAAACAAGGCCCCTGGCTCTGCTCAGCAAAAGGGCACTCCACCTAAGCCCCGGCTACTCACACATGCGTCTTTACAGTCGTACTATCACACGTATGTCTGAGATGAGAGAAGCATACACACACTTCTAAGTACAAGTGGGGACATTAGTACTCCTGACTGGAATCATGATTATGTTGCCCAAATGTCATGTAAAGGTAACACAACAATCTACTTACTTTAGTGACTTCTATGGTAAGAAGAGAGTCTGTTTACAGTGGGCACTTGGAACACCAGTTCCCAGCTGTGTGTGCACTGAGGAAGCCTGGGAAACCGCACAGCAGTGACACATGAGGATTTGCTAACAGCAGCTGAACAAGCAAACGAGGGTTTTCTACGACAGGTTGCTTAGAGGAAGATCCCTTGCTAAAGACACAATAAAGAAAGAATGGCAAGGCCCTAAGCTATGACAATAAATAACACCGCCCTGTGCACTTCACGTAGATTTGACTGATTCTTCATAATGACGGTGCTCAGAACACATTATCCTCAATCTATAGCCAGGAAGATGAAAATCAGAGATAGTCAACTATCTGCCCCAGATCTCCCAGGTGGAGAGTTAGAAACAGGGCCATGCACTCAATCGCTTCACGCTTCTGTTCTCATAGATGGGACTACTTTGTTCATCTATTCCCTACAGTAATTCCCTGGGAACCTGTCTGTCCTCTTTCACTTAAAGGCAATCCCATTAAGTTTGGTTACACGATCACCTAAGATTAGAAATAATCTGCTATATAATATATATGTGTTATATGTTGTTATTGGTTTCGTCCACAATTCCTGCCCCAGAAATTTCTTCCCAAGGTAAGCCAAAGTTATGTTAATCTTATCCCACTTTTCTGTGATACAGCAGGCAATAAAACATTGACCTGATCTTATGTAATAGCAGTTCCTTAAATCTTAAGACCCTTGTCATTCCAGAAGGTTCTGCACATAACCTAGAGGGAAGAACAACACGTGACACATGCACAGAGAGGCCTAGAAGAATGCTTAGAACGAAACCTAGTGGATTCCCACACCAGGTCTACCAGTAACCAGATCACACAGTCTTAGAAAGACATCCAGTGGATTCCCGCACCAGGTCTACCAACAACCAGACCATAGCCTTTGAACGACACGCAGTGGATTCCCACATCCGGTCTACCAGCAACCAGTGGATTCTTGCACCAGGTCTATCAGCAACCAGACCACAGCCTTAGAAAGACACCCAGTGGATTCCCGTACCAGGTTTACCAGCAAATAGAAAACACAGTGAAGTTTCCATAAAAACCCACAGGACATGTTCAGGGCTTTCAGATAGTTGGGTATGGGATTCTGGGAGGTTGGCACACTCAGGGGGAGGGCGGAACACTCCATACTTCTTCCCCAGGCCTCTTCTGAGTATCCTGCATATGTACTCTCTGAGATGCTTTTTACAAGAAGTTGGTTTAAATATTTCCCTGGGTTCTGTGAGTTGCTCAAGTAAATTAATTGAACCCAAAGAAGGGACTTTGGAAGCCCCAGTGTGTACCCACTGGGTTACACACTGGGTTAGTTAGAAGCACAAGTTAGCTGGGGCTTTTGAGTAGTACCTAGGCGGGGTGGGCAGCCTTGGGGTCTGAGCCTCAGCCTGTGGATCTACCGTGTCCAGGTAGACCGTGTCAGACAACTGGGGCTGTGTGCGTGTGAAAACCCTCCAACACTCTGCTGGGTATACAGGAAAACAGCACATGGGGCTTGTTTGTTTTTCCCAGAGCAAGCATCAAATTAAAAAGCTTCAGAGGAGAGCTACTGTGTGCAGAAAACATTAAAAAAAATACAAAAATGTTGAAATAGGAACCTAACGCATATCAAATAGGATTATCCAGGGCAAGGAAAACTATGCACAGCTTGGGAAGGAGCAGGCAGAGACACAGAGGAGGTAGCCCCATTTGCTGAGTAACTAACACGTGCCAGGTGTTTGCCTTCCTCATCTGCTAACCTAAGTATGGCCAACTATGCAGACTGCTCTTGCCCCATTCTGAGGCTCAGGGAAGCCGGGCAAGCTGCCCACGTTCTCAGTGCAAAGTCTCTGATTTTTATCTCCTATCCCATATAGATTAAGAACCAAAAAACAGGGCTGCGGGTATTGAGTCTTGCCTAGAATACCCACAAAGCTGCGGGCTCTATTCCCAAGACCTTGGAGGAAAAAAAGGAAGGAAACAAAAAGACAGGAAGGGAGAGTAGAAACCTTGGAAAGGGTTTTATAAAGTGATCCTAACAACATTGGGTGGTAGCAAATACCTGTGAGACCATTTACCCCCCGCCCCAGGAGGCTGAGGCAGAAAGATCTTGTGTTTGAGGCCAGCCTAGGTTGTCACATAACGAGATTATGTCTCAAACAAAAATGATCACAATGGAAGCGCTTGCTGGCATCAACAACCACCCGGAAACTTCCCCGCCCCAAACGCCATCCTCCACAGACAAGTTAGGTATCAGACTTTTTTTCTTCCTCCTAGCTTTGATGTATTCAAACTTAGGCTGGATGCAGTGGTGCCTGTCGGCGATCCCAGCATTTTGGAAGCAGAGGTAGGAGGATAAAGCTATCCTCTGCTATTCAGCTAGTTTCATGCTTGTCTGGGCTATATGAGACCCTGTCTCAAAAACAAAACAAAACAAATAAAATCAGATGTAAAATCCCACAAGGCACGGCCAGGCACATGGGGATTTTCTGATGCTTTCCTACCTTTCTCTGTCTGGCATTCTTTCTCTAAATAACAGTATCGGCTCTGGATTTTACTTAGCGAACATTCTTCATGAATTCAAGGCATTCTGCCAAGAAATACAGAGTGGCATGGGAATGCCGCTGAAAGAGTTAGAGTCAGAGCAGAAACAAGTCTGTGTGTGCACAGTGTGGCCACACACTTTCGGTTATGCCAGGCGAACACCAGGGCTGAGCTCTCCGCATACGAAGGTTGTCTCCCCTTGCACCAGGGGTCGAGCTGCTCTGAACAACACGCGCGGCTGTGTGTGTGCTCTGAACAAATCCTAAAGCCTAAGGGGGGCAGCCAGGCTTTCTCTAGTAGTGAAAATGGCCTCACTTCATTTAGCCCAGAGCTTCTCAACTTTCCTATTGCTGTGACCATTTAATACAGTTCCTCTTGCTGTCGTGACTCCCAACCATACAATTATTTTATTGCTACTTCATAACTGTAATTTTGCTACTGTTATGAATTGTTATGTAAGTATCTGTTTTTCAGTGGTCTTAGGTGGCCCCTGTGAAAGGGTCATTCAATCCCGCCAAAGGAATCATGACCCACAGGTTGAGAACTGCTGATTTAGCCCCTTTTAGCTGTAGAGTCAACACCCCTTCCATGCATGACCCCCCAACTCCCGCGCTGCACCCCTGGCCCAGGTGTGAACCACGGTGCCCACTTAGGCCTGATTACCCCTGGTGCAGGCCTGCCATCGGTGTCTCTCTCAAGGGGAAGAGCTTGGGATAGACGAAGGTAAACATGGGCTCACTACACCGGTGACAGTGCCCCAGGGGGCAGTGTAGCAGCTCCAGGAGACTTCTGGGTAATGAGAATGGAGACAAGAAGTTCAGATCTGGAACAGAAGAGAAAAATCAGGCAGATGAGTGAAAAATCCATTTCCTTAAACTGGACGTTTGAAAACACTTCTCTTTGTTACCAAATAAGCTCAAACAGTTAAAAGTATTTCACGATGGAAATTCTGTTATCTGATAGGTATTCAGTAAAATCTAACATTATTAGGAAATGAAAGATGTTTTTTATATTTTTGACACTAAGGGAAAATGAAAATCCACTCTTTTAAGAGCAGCTAGAAGCTGTCCCGAGGCAGAGGCAAGGAAAGAATTAGATCAAATAGTCTTTAGGAACGAGGATCAAAAGGCGTCCGTCTGCGGCGCGGGCTCTGCAGCCTTTCCTAAGTCAGAGAACTGGAGGAGGGCCAGGCCTGGCGGCTCCCACCAGCCCCACTGCGCTCTCCCTGAAGCTACCGGGCCCTGCTCAATTAACTGCCAATGAAAGCTAAATTATGAAAAGGCTAATTACTGGAGACTATCAGATGCTGGAAGTCCAAGAGGATGAGCGAAAAATCAGGAGACCAAGCTTTTCCTTGTTTCAATTCTCATGAACAAAAACGGTGAACGCTCTTCCCCGGCCCAGTCGGAGCCACAAAGGCCAGCAAACCCTCTCGGCACCCAGGCAGTTGACACGGGCTTACACTGTCTTAACGCTCATGTTAAACACACACTGGAAGGGGGAACGCACCAATGAGGTTGGGTCTGAAGTTTGCCAGCCAATCTCAGCAAGGAAACAGAAGTTTTTAGCCTTTTATATCTTCTTAGAATGAGCAAAACCCACTTAGAAAAAAATGTAATTTATATATAAGTAAACAACTGAAATTTTCCTGTTCAGTATAAGCAAAAGAGATAAACAAAAAACAGCTTCCAGACCAGCGATATGGCTCAGTAGGTAAGAGTGATTGTCACCAAATCTGAAGACCTGAGTTTGATCTCTGGAACACACATGGAACTAACTCCTCCAGTTACTCTCTGACCTCCACATGTACACAGTGCGAGTGCATACATGCATGTACACACACACACACACTCACACATATGCACACTCCATAAATAAATCTTTAAAAATAGATTAATTATGGACTAACTAGATATTCCTGGAAGGATCAGTTGTTTTCTGTTGTTGTTTTAGTTGAACTCCACACTCCCTCCCCAAATGCAAAGACAAAGTATTTAGCAGCTTTAAAAACACGTAAGTTGTCTCAGTAGTTAAGAGCACTTGACACTCCACAAGTGGACTGAGTTTGAGTCCCAGCACCCATGTCAGGTGTGGGGAAATGTGATGCCCTGTTCTGGCCTCCACGGAAGCCCTCACCCCATACATATACTCACATACTAATACACACACGAACAAATATTTAAAAGCATGAAATGTATTTTCTTATTAACACTGTTCTGGTCACTGTTTATTCATGTTTGCCTCCTTTCTCCCTCCGTTTCTGTTGCTGCTGGAATGGGTCTCAGCACACTCACTGCACATGCTCGACTACTCAGCCCCATCTAGGTGCTTTCCTGAGGAGCCTCAGATACGTGTCAACAACACCTCTGCAGTCCACATATGGCCAGACCTGTTCCAAAGCAAGCATTGGCCTGCTTGACAGCTCTGCCAAAGGCTTCTCGTATTTCTTTACCTTACCTTTGCAGGAAACAAGAAGACAGAAAGGCAGAGCCCGGCTCTTCTGGAGGAGATATTTAACTCTGCTTCACCACTGCCAGCCTTTCACCTCGCCCAAACACACCTGCACACACCAGTTTCTCTAACTTAAAACAGTTTCTCTGGGAACCACTATCCTTTGCAATAAAAACCACACTTTAATGAATGTTCCTGTGTGTCTGCAGAAGAAACCAGTGTTGGAAATATTAAAACTTTTCAAAGAAAAGCCCTAGTCCTACACATATGAGCACAGGGCAAGCTTCAGGGGAGGCTGGGACAGGAAAACCACTAATAAACTCAATACCAGGGAACTAGAGAGTTGGTTAAAATAGTCAATTTAGTGTGAAATGTGTACGTTGTCATGATAGCAACAAAAAAAAATGTAAGATGAAAACTAAAACAGACAGGACAAAAGCCAAGGATTCGCTTCCTGACTGAGACAGAAGAGAGGGCCATGTACGCACCTTTCAGAGCCCTGTGGTAGGTGTGGTAGAGGCTCCGCATGGCCAGCTCCTGCAAGGGCAGGACATGATCCTTCTCTGTGCCAATGGCCTTCACCTCGGCCGGGAGGAAGACGGTCAGCTGCCCGGACGAAAAGGACAGCAGCTTCGCCTCAGACACCTGGATGGTGACGCCACAGCTGCACAAAGACACAGCACAGCGGCATCAGTCGTGAGGTAGGGCTGCGCGCCAGCTCACAAGGCGATCGATCACACGTGCATGCGACAATTCACAGTGACGGAGCTGCCAGTTTCCCTTCACGGCGAGCAGATGCTGACCCAGGCTCTGTACTCAGTCCTGGCTCAGAGACACAAGCAGCAGCTGGAGCGCGGCTGCATGACTCCCGGCAAGGCTGCCTCTGCAGTAGCCTTCCTTCAGAGGCTCTGTGAAGCTTGCCGCGTATGATCCGCTTCCCCTCATTTTACTACCCTTTCTAAGTTTACGCTGCTGGAAGCTTTCAAGTTGATTTTCTTTTCTTGTCTCACCGTACAGGGAATTCACTACATCAATGAAGCTGGCCTTGAACTTGCAGAGACTCCCCTGATTCTGCCTCCTCAGTGCTGGGGTTACAAGCTACACTAACCTGCCGGGCTTCACTTACAGGAGTGAAGCAAGAGCTAGCAATACCTAAGCAGGTAAAGCACGTGCTATGCAAGCCCAACAACATGGGTTTGGATGTCCAGATGGCACCGAGAAACCAGACATACAACACTGACATCTGTAAGCCAAGTGGGTCCCTAGCAAGAGACAGGAGATGGGGACAGTGGACTCGCCAGAAGCCAGCAGGTCAGTTAGTCTGGCTGCAAAGCATCAACAAGGCTGATACTCAAAGTTGAAGTGAAGGTGATACTCAAAGTTCTCTACATATGCTGTGCTGCACACCACATTCCATCCCCATGGCGGGAGTGGGTGGGGAGTGTGGTACTCTCTTGAGTTACAACATGCTTATTTCATATTGTTAACATTTTTGTGTAGATAAAGCTAAACCCATTTAAAGTGACAGACAGTAACTTTAGTGGATCTTTCCACATGCATGTGGGGAGAATATGCGGGCCAGGAATGTTAGCTGTTAGCTGAAGTTTGTTGGTTTTCATCCATGGCATATAGAATGGCCAAGCCATGCTCTTTTCCTGCTCTCTGCCGCAGGGTTGCTCTAACTACCCTTAACTTTGAGACCATCGGGCACCTAATTCCTTTCTTCTACAATGGCAAAGGTTAACATGGGTCCTCTGGGTACCACTGTCCTACTTAGTCTCAGCTGTCAACTTGACACAGCCTAGAGTCATCGGAGGGAACTCAAGAACAGCCCAGATCAGACTGGTCTGCGGCCAGGTCTGTGAGAGAGTGTCTTCATTGATGACTGATATGGGAGGGCCCAGCCCACTGTTGGCAGCACTATTTCTAGGCAGGTGGTCCTGGGCCATGCAAGCAGGCTAGCTGAGCAGGACCAGTACCCAGCATTCCTCCATGGCTCTGCCTGTTTCTTCGCCAACCTCCCTCGGTGATGGAATGCCATTTAGAAGCACATGACAAATCAACCCTTTTCTCCAGAAGTTATTTTTGGTCAGAGTGTTTTCATCACAACAACAGAAAAGCCAACTGGAACAGCTACTAAGACAGGGTCTTTGGCTTTGGCTGGAGAAGTCAAGGATGCGCTGGGCACTGGGAAGCAGAAGCCCTGGGTTCCTCAGTTCATCACAAGTTCATTCCACTGGAAAACAGTTACACTGTAACCCTTCTTGGGGTGGGGGGGGTGGAGGGGTGAGTATGGTAAGGGGGTGGGGGTGGAGGAGGAGCTGAACCAGTCTGTCCGTGGGCCTTTGCGGGTGGATTCAGAGGGGCTCAGTTGACTTAGAGCTCCCTGGTTCAGCAGGAATGAAGGCTGGTGGACTAGAATGCCACACGGAGCGAAGAGCGGTTGTGGTTGCTGTCTCAGAGCCTGGAGACTATGGCTGTGCTTCCATTTCAGGAGCTGGAAAAAGGGACCCGGGTGTACGGGAGAGGGGGCGCAGAAATGTGAGCTGAAGTCAAATGGTTTTAATTCATGGTGAAGACTATTGGATGATAGAGAAAAAGCGAATGATTTTTTTCTAGGCTTCCATCTTCAAACCCTACCTCCAGTCTCTAAGTCAGTCCCAATGCAGTGTGTGTGTGTGTGTGTGTGTGTGTGTGTGTGTGTGTGAGTGTGTGTTCTTCAGTTTCCTCTCTCTATACACATGGAAAAAAGAAAAGCAGTGAGAGACCCTGTTGTAATTTGGGGGAGGGGAACAGCATGTGAGACAGAGGCCACGAGACAGAGCTCAGGTGGGGGGTCTTATGGGGGGGATGAAAGGGAAAGGAGGGAGGGGAGAGGGGAAAACCAGCCTCTGGGGACCAGAGTAGCAGAAGAGAAGAGAGTAGAGAGGGAGCAAGAGAGGGAGGAAGAGAGAGATGTGAGGTGGGCAGGGCCCTTTTAAAGGGGAAGGAAGTGAATGTCCACAGCTCTTAGTGGCTACAGCTGAGGACACCTCCTGTCAGGACCCCAAGGTCAGGCCAGTACAGGTGCCTGAGTACTAACAGACCCTTTCTTTTGCCCCGCCCCTGGCCCTTAATCAAACAGGCTCACACAACACCATAATGCTCTGCTCTTCACATAACCAGGTGGGCCATGAAGCTGGAACTAGAGAAATCATTTGACAGCCATGTCCGGAGTGTGACTGGAACCTTATCCACTATGTTCATCTCGGGTTTTCAGTTTTCCCTCCCATCACCGTATGATGTCACAATAGAAGAAACACACCTATGTAGAGCAGTTATCATTACTGAAGATGATCCTCCCTAAACGGAAACTGCTAGCCACAGAAACGACAACGTAAATACGGCGGAGTTCTAATTGCCCTATCCAAAGGCTGTAGGCTAGTACTTGCTCATACAACCTCAACCGAGTTACCAGTCACTTGAGTCGTGGGCAGACCCGACGGATGAAGATCAACAGCTTGGTTTCTGAGTTCATCACCTTTGGAGATGTTTACCGGTCACTCACATCTCCTGTGCTGTGACCTGCCATTCACACTTTCACCGAGTGTTCAATCGAGTTAAAACATCAGTTCTTGGCAACTTTTTGTTACACACAATGAAATATTTCCATCTGGTCACTTTGGAAACTGTCTTTCCCCACCCTGCAGTCTCTCCCTGATGTCCCATGTGTCCCCCATTTCCTTCACCTAACTCTTGGATTCTGTCAGGAGGATTGTCCTAAAGTTCCTTCTAGTTATTTACCCTACTATTTTACATGAAGGTGCTGTTTATCTTTTTTGTTCACAATATAAATTAGAACAAATTGCAGCATTATCACATAAAACAAGTGGTCACCTGTGAATTGAAATGCTGTCTTCACTGTATTAAGCTCCCAACCAAACACTTTTCAGGACGCTTGAGGAGTTTCTGATCTGTTTCAGTGCTGAATTTTAGTGCGTTGTTAGTCCTAAACGGTTCTGATTAACCCACTGCACAGAAGATTCTATCAGCTGATATGTCTGCTTGCAGGAGCCTTAAATTCTTTATATTAACTCTCAGGTGCTTATTATTCGCCTTGAACCTTATACTAGTTTTATCTGGATATCTCCTAAACGTCCCTAGGATTCAATTCTTTCGATATGAAGTATACTAATGTTTGCTTTCCAAGATCTGTTTTACCAGATGAAGACTCCCCCTGACTCCAGTTTGCTAGTAGGTGTTTATGCTTGTTTGTCTTTTGAATGAGAATGTCTGCTTTTCTTTTCCTTCAGGGTAATCAGGAATATAAAACAATGGCCACCTTAGGGGCCGAAACCCCACTTCAGCTCATCTCAAGCTGCACACTGAGCCAACTGCTAAGTGACTGCAAGCTGCCAGAAGGTCACTGTACCTGTGAGGGGCCAGTCGGGAGTCAGAAAAAATAAAAAATAAATTAAAAAACCCAACTAGCCAAACAAACAAACTCACTCCACCTGTGATTGAACAGGGGAACTCCTAATAACAACCAGTGGAAGGCTATTGACTATTGAAGGAGCTGTAATGGTTAATACTGACTGCCAACTGGACAGGATCTAGAGCCACTTAAGAGACAGATTTCTGGGTGTGTCTGTATGAACATTTCTAGATCAGGCCAGGGTAGGAAGATGCACTCCTCATGTGGGAGCGCCATTCTTTCAGCTGGGGTTAAAGACTGAAGGAAACGGGGGAGCAAGCTGAGCACCAGCATTCTTCTCTCCCTGCTTCCTGGCTGCTCTGCTGTCTCGGCTTCCTGGCAGTAATGGACTGAGTACCTTCAAACCGTGTGCCAGAGCAAACCCTTCCTTCTTCAGCTGCTTCTTGCCTGGTATGTTGTCCTCAAAAAAGCAAATAACCAACCAACCAACCAAACAACAACAAAACAAACCCCTAACCCAGGAGTGTGGGAAAAGCAAGAGCAGAAGGCAGGAGCTCTCCCTCCAGACTATAAGGAAGATAAAAAAGAGGAAACCACAGGAAACCTGCAGCTGCTGGGGACGATTTGGGGCCTACAATTCCTAGGGCGAGGGGTTAGGTTAGGAGAACTGAGCACCACCATGCTCTGTAGGAAGAGGAGGCCACAAGCAAGGAAACAATGACTTAGGAAAATAACAGCCATCTGTCAAGTGGAGTTTTGGCAAATGTCTTATTTTTTGTGGCAACCTGGCAAGGGCATAGTGCCCAGGTATTGAGTCAAACACCAGGCTGGATGTCCTTGTGGAGCTATTTTTAGATGGGATTAACATTTATATTAGTAGATCGTGAGTAAAGCACATCGCCCTCAGAGTAAGACCCATGAGCTCAGATGAGGGCCAAAAGAACAAAGACAGGGCTTCTCCACAGAAAGGGGAATTCTGCCCTTCCCTGCATATCCTGAGGAGCCTCCATGACTGTGGGAACTGAACCCTGACAGATTCATACAGTAAGACAATAGTACCCATTTCCGAACTTTAGTTTTTATTGCACATTTTTAGTGTGATGGGCATTTGTGGATTTCTCTAAAGAGAGCATTCTGACTCGATATCATGAATGGTTCCCATAGGGTTATTTTTATACAGCATAAAATAACCCTGGACCTGGGCAGGACTGATCTGAGTTGTAGCTTGAAGGATATGCTTATATCCACACTGAATAAGGAGAACCCTGAGCAAAAATTAAAACAATAAAAATGTGGAGTAAAAAGAATATTAAAAAGTTGGCTTCCAATTTATGATCCTTCCCCGACTGATCTACTGAGTGCTGGGATTATAGTATGTTATTCATGGATATTTACTTCCCATCATTGCTGCTGCTCCTGAGCCCAATCCTGAGTGTTTCTGCATGGACAAGGCTCAAACCCAGGACAACAAAAGGGTCAGGAGACAGAGGGAAAGCGTTGCTTCCTTAAGGTTCTTACTGTCCCTTACAGTTACAATGACAGATTAAACTGAAGGGGCTCACACCCAACAAGTGTACCCTCATTTTATAGGATGTTAATCTTTCTTTGATAATTCTTTTTAGCATACACCCTGCTCTTCACCACTAGATGTAAGAGGTGAACTAACTTTAAGATCCATAAATTGAGTGACCTCCGCGGTTCACCCGCAAGGCCCGCTGAGCAAGGGCTATGAGGATGCACCGACTGACTCAGCTGTTCTCTCGCCCGTCTTCCCTGCGCTGCTTCCACAGGACTTGACTCTGGAGGAGTCAGCAGGAGAATCCCAGTCACACAGGTGTGAGCCCAGACAAAGGAGAGAGAGGCAAGGGGAAGGCGGCAGGGTAGCACAGGGTAGCACAGGGTAGCACAGGGGAAGCGTGGATGATGGCATAGCTGCTACCAGGATTCCTAGACAATTTCCTTCATCCTCCAATTTCTCCCTTTCTGAAATAGGGATAGCTCATGGGGTGTGTTGGAAAGATGTTGTACAACAGCATCCATGAACCAAGAGCACACTGTCTGGAACACAGAAAATCCTAATCCATGTGTATGGGTACACTGCTTCAGAGTAAGATTAGAGCCATGGCAGTCAAGGGAAGAGGAGAATTTGAACTGGGATTTAGCTACTGTATGTACAGGGAACATGGCAGGAGCCGCAGTTCCAACCCATCAGAATCTGGAACATGGGCGAGGCTGGAAGGGACTGCCTTGACAAGTGAGCATCCCACATCCAAGAAAGGAAGTGACCAGGGCAGTGTTGAAGTGATGGAGAGGCAGCCGTCTGTGAGAACAAACGGCAGACACAACAGGACAGAGGATTATCCAGCAATTATTGAACACTGCTAGCTCTGATTTATAATTCAAGCAGTTTAAAACATTTTAGACTAAATGCCTAGGAGGTTAAAAAATATGTGTACGTTGTACCCTTAAGTAACTTATTAAAATTTCAAATTTTAGGACCTCTGGTTTAGATAATTATAATAATTATTAGAAAACATCCTTTAACTCAGTATTGTTATAGCTGTCACTCATCATTTAGCTTAAAACAGGCTCACCGAATAGCAATGTCATCTTACCACTGAGATTTTGCTATGTATTTGTCCCAAAATATATGATTATGATGTAGCAAATTAATTCATATGAATCTTCACTTTCATCATTCCAACCAACAGTACGTCAAAACTGAAGATCTAGGGCTGGAAAGATGGCTCTGTGGATTGGGCACTTGCAGTACAACTGTGAGAACCGGCAACCTCAGTGTTCCTGCAGCAAGATGGCTGGAAATGTGAGACGCTTAGGAGGCATTCACAGCGGCAAGGGAGCTTGTCTCAGACAAGGTGGGAGGGAGGTGAGGATTGACGCTAGGGTTGTCTTCTCACATCAAGCATGCCACGGCACCGTGCGGTACACACACACACACACACACACACACACACACGCACGCACGCACGCACGTGCACGCACACACGCACGCACACACGCAGAAGAGGGAGAGGGAGGAGGACTAGGACTGAGATATTTTTTAAATGAAGATTTAATCGCTAATTTTGAACCCTTCAGAAAGTGCCCACAACATCTTCTGCCATCATGGAATCAACAGACTTACTCTCCCTTTTGGCAGAAACATCTTTTCATTTTCCATAAGGAGAAGAAAAGGAACTGTGAGCTAGAGACACCTGACGATGTCTATACTGGGCGGTTACTAAGAGGCTCTGAGAAGGTGTTCCTTTGTCTTTGTTTCTTTCTTTCTCCTTTTTTCTTTTTTCCCCTCTCTCTCTCTCTCTCTCTCTCTCTCTTTCTTTCGAGACATTGGTCTTGATATAAAGCCTAGGATGGACCTGCACTCAGAGCAATGCTCCTGACTCAGTGCAGGAATGACAAACTGGGCTTTGTATTAGCACTTTAGAATCTTCTCCTTGTCTATCTTCAGTTGTTTTCAGAGGTCCCTCCCCAGCTCTGACGCAGCCACACTGCTCAGGCACAGCCTGTGTTCACACTGTTGCTGCTGCCGCCTTGTGCTCTCCTGACTCTCCCTGGGCTGCAGGCATGTAGATTTCACATGGTCTGGCAGCCCCGTCTGTTCTCAGTCTTCTCTGCAGTCGTTAGGCTGGGTTGCATCTGCTCCACCTGCCTCCAACTTCACTCCTTTCTGTCGGTTCAGCCTGTTCTGTCATATGAAGCCATCAAACAATGGTTTGATTGAACTGTATTGTTCAATTCTAAAATCTTGTTGTATTTCTTTTTTTAGAGTTAGTTCTATTTTCTGGTCTTTCCATGATAAGCCTATTCTTTATTCAATGATGAAAGTTACAAGATAATTTTATAATCTTCACCTTTTTACTCCAACATTTCAGATGGCCCTAGGCTGGTCTCTAATCATCTTTATTCCTGAGAATGTCCAAATCCTCCAATCTTTACACGCCATAGAATTCTGAACTGCTTCCTAGACCGTAACACCTAGACCGCAGACTCTAGATTCTGTTATAGTCCTCTAGGGCTTAATGGAAACACTAGCTTTTTGTCTCTGCAAGTAATTCGGCAGGTTGGAGTCAAAGTGAGAACTTTGTTGGATGCAGTTGGGCTGCTCTGGGCCTGCCCCAGGAGGTGCGATTTGGATGCCCAATGCTGTTATGAGCGTAGGGAGCCCTCGCATAAAACTGGTTTGTGAACAAAGGGAACAATCAGCAGAACAACAGCCTGCGGAGTAAGAGAGAGGCTCGGCTGGCTGTACTGCAGGAATCGGACACAAAACTGCCAGTTAACAAGTGGGTTTGCTGGGTGTGGTGCTCCACACCTTTAAGCTCAGGAGGCAGAGGCAGGCTGATTGTGCGAACTCAAGGCTAGCCTGGTCTACACAGTGAATTCCAGCCCAGCCAGGGTTATATAATTAAGATCATGTCTCAAAAATAATGACTGGACAGACAATTCTCAAAAAAGAAATTTAAATGGTCAATAAATATTTTAAAAAGCACTTAACATCAGGAAAATGCAAATCAAAACTACTCTGAGATTCTGTTTCACCCCAGTCAGATGGCTGTCATCAAGAAACCAAAGGACAATGAATGCTGACGTGGGTGTGAGCAAAAAGGAATCTTTACTCACACTAGTGGGAGTGCAGCCGGTGTGTCCACTGCACAGATAAACACTTAAAGACAGAACTCCCACATGACCCAGCTACAACACTCCCGGGCATATATCCAAAACACTAGACCCTACTGCAGAGACGCACACTTGCCTACTGCTGCTCTACTCACGGCAGCCGGCAAACGGAACCAACCTGGAGTCTACAGACAGAGAGATGGATGATGAAAACGTGGTATGCACAAAGAAATTATATTCCGCCATAATGAAAACGAAGAAATTTCCAGAAAATGAAGGGATCTGGAAATTATATTAACCCAAGAAACCCGTATTCAGAAAGACAAATATTGCACATTCTCTCTTGCATGTAGATCCCAGCTTTCACTGTTCATATGTACGTACACGTGCAGATATGGGCTCACTGTTCATATGTATGTACATGTGCAGGTATGGGTTCATATGTACGTACATGTGCAAGTATGGGCTCACTGTTCATATGTACATACATGTGCAAGTATGGGTTCACTGTTCCTATGTATGTACATGTGCAGGTATGGGTTGACTCTTCATATGTACGTACATGTGCAGGTATGGGTTGGCTGTTCATATATACGTACACGTGCAGGTTATGGGCTCACTGTTCATATGTACATACATGTGCATGTATGGTTCACTGTTCATACGTACATACATGTGCAGGTATGGGTTTACTGTTCATACGTATATACACGTGCAGGTATGGGCTCACTGTTCATACGTACATACACGTGCAGGTATCGGTTCACTGTTCATATGTACATACACATGCAGGTATGGGCTCACTGTTCATATGTATGTACACGTACAGGAATGGGTTCACTGTTCATATGTACGTACACATACAGGTATGGGTTTACTGTTCATATGTACATACACATGCAGGTATGGGCTCACTGTTCATATGTACGTACACATGCAGGTATGGGCTCACTGTTCATATGTACGGACACGTACAGGAATGGGCTCACTGTTCATATGTACGTACACGTACAGGAATGGGCTCACTGTTCATATGTATGTACACATGCAGGTATGGGCTAGAGAACTAGGAACTACACAAGAGGAAAAGAGGCACTAAGGAGCACATGGAATGCGAAACTGGAAAAGGGCTGAAGGGAAGAGCATAAACAAAAATAAATATGCTTGAAACATAATTCTTTGCATGCTAATTCAAAATAAATAATTTAAAATATATTATAAGTTAGTAAATCTATTCATGATATATTAATCAATAGCTTCAACAGACTGGGGAAAAATCTATAACTGGTCTGTGATCTAAAAAATGTTTAATCCACTGGTTTAACTGAGTTGAACAATCCTATTACTTTGAGTGACTGCATGACAAACCATTATTAGGTCACTTAAAGAAACTGCTCCCAGATCCAGCTGGAAAGGTCCATACACAGACACTTGCTTTCTTTCTCCCACACAGCCAGGGTTCTGGGGAACGGCCCACGTGGGGCCATTCTGCCATCAAGTGCTCCTGCATCCCCACACGTGCCACTCACGGCCCTTGAAAACCCTGACTGGTGCTCGGGAACTCACACATTTACTGCTGCAGTAAGAGACAGACAACCCCAGAGAAAACAGCCCGCATGAAACCAGCAAACAGCATGAGTGCCATGAAGCTGCGCTGCCAGCTAAGCCTCACTTGGCTCCCCCAGGGTCCTTCCCCTCCTAGCCCTGGCTTCCTGTGGGGCTCCTTCCACCATGAAGATGGCTGACCTGTGTCATCAACAGGATTTAATGTGTGACTCGGAGCTGGGACACAACAGCTAGTTCATGTTCTAGGTGTCTGTCAATCATCGCTCTCAGGGTATTTACTATTTGTACTGTTATTTTTGCCAGAGTAAGTATTGTTCAAACAAGCTCCCTTGCTAGACACAGGGCATACACCTTTCTCTCTGCCAGGACCGTCTCTGTCTTGCCTCTTCACTAAGATATGACTATGTAGTGTCACATCTGCGACAAGAGTCAGCTGTTAGAAAAGCCACTCAGCTAAAAAGTGTAACACAATCCACCGTTCCTGCTTCAGGGAGGTTTTGGATTTCATCAGCCTGGACAGGCTCTTTCGTCCAGGGCTTCCCATGGTAACAAATGTGCCCTCTTCCTGAGGGACAGGCACAGTTCCCAGGATGGCTTTCTCTGGAGCAATCAGCACTTACTACCCATTCCCTGGAGCCAGGCCAACACAGAAGCGGCTGTCCTCTGTGTTCAGTATTGCCAGCTGTCTTCTTGCTGAGCTGCATGGAGTCTAAGTCAGGTATGCAGCTCGTTGGGAGTGCAGAGTCAAATGCGTTAGTCACGCCATCCCAAAGATGGGCCTCTGGCTGCTGAAGTGGGGAAAGGAAGCTGGGAGTGTGGCTGTTCTTTCACCTCACACCGCCTGGAGACACCTCACGTCAGGCGACCCTGGCGTCCTGTTAAAGCAAAGGCCTACACCACCTTTCTAAAAGCCCGTGAGAAGGGGATTATTGTTGCTCTGACTGAAACAGCTGTGTGGTTGCTGGACTCAAGATTTGTAAGAAGGGGCTACGTCTGTTGCTGAATTCTAAATATTTAAAATAGGTAAAATCTTAGATAAAGGGCAGGTAACATAGCAAATGGTCTTTGCAATCACATCCCAAGGAAGAAAAATCC
Organism: Myodes glareolus; assembly: GCF_982192425.1. NCBI lineage: Eukaryota > Metazoa > Chordata > Mammalia > Rodentia > Cricetidae > Myodes > Myodes glareolus. Next base: position 28,660,510 of record NC_142049.1, on the reverse strand, counting down.
TTTAACATAAGACAATTCCTCTCTTTTCTAGAGTTTCTAATGGTATGTGTGGCAGTGTAGAAGTACATGAAAGTTTCATGCTGTAGACTTAAAGAGATACAAATTCATCTCAATGAAGACAGAAGTAGAGCTATTTCAATAGTGAAAAAGAAAATGCCTATGGTCTTCTTTTTAGCCACGGCTTACTAGCTGAACCCAACATGCAATATCCTGAACTGCTTACCTAATAGTCTTAGTCCATAAAGATATTTGGTTTAGCATATCAGGTCAAAGATAAAATTTAAGTAGAATTATCAAAACTAGCTCATCCATTTTTAAACCTAAACTGTGAAGGAAGGCAGCCTTACCCGCTGCAGCCGATGACTTTGTTGTAGAGATACGACGGCAGGCCTTTCAGGTGGGCGTTGTTATCCACATACACGTACTGCAGCTCTCGAGAGCGACCTAAATCTGCAGCAGAGACAACAGGGCTATAATTCCTTTAGGAAGGCTCCGTTATAACATGAAATACAAAATGTAACGTATAACATCATGAATAACCCCAAGTTTCCACTTGGAAGAAAGAAAGGGAATGTTTAATTCTGGGTGTTGTAATGTTGGCCTTTGTGTCAGAAAACATGGTGTAGAGAACTGGCTTAATCTAGACTTTGATTTTAAATTGGAGGATCAGGAACAGAATATCTGATCTCCTCTCACATAAGACTTCTCTGACATTTTAGACAATTCCATCTGTCTCTTATAGGGCCCTCATTTTCCCTTCTTTATCCATAGTAAATGTTATACAAACTAAGGTGATAGGTCAGGCTAACCAAACTGACTTTGCACCCCAAAACTAGATTTTACTTTTATGTGTATGTGTTCCGGAGTCCATGTCTCTGTACTACGTGTGCAGTGACTGCAGAGGCCAGATAAGGATGTTGGAGCCTCTACAACTGGAGTTGTGATGTTTGTGGGTCACCATGTGGGTGCTGACAGTGAACCTGTGTCCTCTGAAAAAGCAGCCAATGCTTTTAACCACTGAGCCATCTCTGGCCCCTCTCCTTTGTTTCTATAGGCCAGGAACTGATGTTAGATGTCTTCTCGGCCTCTCACTGAGGTGGCAACTTGGCTACACTGGCTGGCCAGTGTGCTCCAGAGATCCTCTAGACTCTTGCCCCGCCCCCAGCACTCAGACTGTAACTAGCCTACACTACCAAGCCTTCCTCGTTATGTGAGTGCTGGGAATCTGAACTCAGCTCCTCAGGTTTATACAGCAAACATTTTACCTATTAAGTCATTGCCTCAGCCCCTCCTTCCGCCCTTTGATAAAGATCCTTTGCTTGGGTGAACTTCAGTCAAATTCTTGAACCTTCTGTTACTTCTCTCCCCCTGTGTACTTCCTTGCAAAATCCGATTTTAATGAAGAGCCCCGCTAAGTCAACTTAGCAAGACCCCCCCCCCCATGTCTGATTACCCTTCCTCATCTCCCAGGGAATTTCTGATTTTCTGTTAGGCCTTCCCTCCACCCTCTTAGTTTCTCATCCATTGATGGTTTCCCTGCTGACCCTGACCCTGCTACTTGACTGTCAATTTCAATTTGTTCTCACTGTATCTGGAGCTGTCCCAATCTCTCTTCTACGGCAAGACCCACAGCAGAGGCTCCTGTTCTTTAAGAGGTGTCACTGAACATTGTTCTCTTTGCCACGGCTCGTCTTCGCTGGGATGAAGACTGAGGAAGGTGACGAGGGATGGGCAGCAGAGTGCAGCTAGGGATGGAGCCAGGCGGATGTGGGAATGTGTAACTCTCCTGCAGCTGCTGGATGAGGGGGTGAGACGCAGCCCGAATCCCTCACCAGAGGTGGGAAAGCAGAGCAGAGACCCGTGGGTCTGGAATTAGAGGCTGGGATGTAGCTCCATCTTTTCAATGTCACTACAGTGAAAAGAGGTATGTATGCCAGAGAGAGGCGGGAGCCACATGTCATTCGAAGGTAGCAAGGCGATGGAGACAGACAGACGCGGTAAGGGCTCCCAGAGAGGAAATGTAGGAAGCCATATCCACACGTGTCTACTCTGGAGAAGCACTTTCAAGTCCCAGGTCAAGCCCTCCATGATTCCAGCTCTGAGCCCATACAAATATTCTAATTTTTCTTAAAAATTTCCATAAAATTTTGCCTAATAATTTTAGCATTGCCCATAATTTTACCAGGAATCTTGTTTGCAACCATCACATAGCTATAAATGTCATTTTTTCACGATTTATCTATTTATTTATTATGTATACAGTGTTCTACCTGCATGTACACTGCAGGCCAGAAGAGGGCGCCAGATCTAATTATGGATGGTTGTGAGCCACCATGTGGTTGCTGGGCATTGAACTCAGGACCTCTGGAAGAGCAGCCAGAGCTTTTAACCACTGAGCCATCTCTCCAGCCCCAAAGTTATGAAGGCAGTGGCCACTTTTCTATATCCTTTTTCAGGCCACTTTACTAACTGGAATTCTTCTGTAAGGAAGAGTCATCCTCTGAAAATGGTTTTATACGAGCATAAAGTCATCGACCTGTCTATTGTAAATAAGAACCCAATACCATCATTATTTTGTCCTCTTACACAAATGCTTCAGCAATTAAGAATAACTGCAGGCTTGCTCTTATGTTTTTTTTACAAGTCCTCCTCCTTTCCTGACCATTTTGAGACATTCTGGCATCCTGTATACCGCAGGCTTGGCTCACAATTCGTCTGCCAAGCTCTGAAATCAACCACTTCCCCAAGGAGTCCCACTTCCTCTTCTGGAGGAACCGTACCTATGCACTAGGTGTCTATCACTACTGAAGCACTGGCACTCGAGGACCATGGGGTCTGGGGAATGTGCAGGTACACTGACCCTCACGCAGACATATGCCTCAGGGGCTAGAGATGTTTCCAGCAGAAGCTCTGAGGAATGAGCCTGCTAGGTCAGGTTCTCCGGCACTGCCAGTGGTTCCTTCTGAGAGTATGCCTACCTGAAGTCCCACTAGCACTGTGGGAGAGCAACCGCTCATCCACAGGAAGCAATTCATTTTATATTTTAAAATTTTTGCTAATATGACTAAGATACAGAATCTCAGCATTGTTTACATTATAACTTTCTAATTATGTGTAGGCGACACCCCCACCTCCGGACATACACCAATTTTCTATCAGGCTCTTGGAAGTTTTGTTATTTATTTATTTATTTATTTATTCATTCATTTATTTGCAAGGTTCCAAGTCTCTGTCACACATTACAAATATTTCTGTTTGTTAGTTGTTATTTGACTTTGTTAAGTGTTTTCTGATATACAAAAAAATTACAAACCAATCCCCTGCCCCTCCCTCTCTATTAGGGATGCTAAGGCAGGGGTGGAGGTGGGGAATTAGGGAAGTATGTGAGTCTGAGGCCAGACTGAACTACACAGTGATTTCAAGGCCCGCCTGAACACCTAGCAAGAGCACGTCTCAATAAAACAAATGCAAAAATAAGAATATTAAAAGTTTTAATGCAAATTTACCAAGCCTATCCTCCTGCCTCTAGCCCAGGGGCGACTAGCCGCCTCTCCTGTGCTGCACAGGGCCTAAGTATGGTTCACCTGCTTCCTCTCCCAGCAGTGGTGGGGCTTCCTTTTCCACTCCTCCCTCCCCGTCTTCTCTTTCCCTTTTTGTTTATATTCATAGTCATAATTCAGCTGGAATCTATTCTTAGGTTTAGCATAAAATACTTTAGCATTAAATGTTTATGTTTAGCTAGTAATTTATTTTTCCATTTCTGGAAATTTTCTTTCTTTCTTTTTTTTTTTTTTTTTTTTTTTTTTTTTTTGCTTACCTTTCCACCAGAAAGAAAACAGAAAGATTTCTAAGATTGCTTAGTGAGTAAAGGTGCTTGCTGCCAAGTCTGACGACCCGAGTGCCATCCTTAGGACCCACCCAGTAGAAGGAGAGAACCAAGCCCTGCAAGCTGTTCTCTCGCCTCCACACATGCGCCACGACACATGCACACAGAACACTGTACATGAATAATAATAAAAAGAAATCTCGAAGATCATCAAGAGGAAAAAAAATCACCAAGTACTCAGAATCCAGCCTCTCTCATTACTGCTCACTCAAGCTCCAAACATGTAAAACCCACAAGGCTCATACGAAAAGAATCTGAAGTTTAAATGATTATGCAGCACACTTTTAAAGTATTAAGATATGTATGTACCAAAATATTGAAAACTGCTCTCTTAGTGAACCAAAACTTTACACTTACCAAAACAGGTGAGAAAAATATCAACTGACCAATACCATATTCCATTAAAACCCGAAGAGGCCTCAGACATCCACTAAAAACACCCCTTTCCTCACAATTCCTCTGACAATGGTTATAAACACAAACAGAAATTTGCTTCATTTATATATTGTAAATAGGCTGCTCGTGGGGGCACACGCCTTTTAATCCTAGCACTCAGGGTGGCAGAGGCAGGTGTATCTCTATGAGTTCAAGGCCAGCCTGGTGTATATAGCAAGTTCCAGGCCAGTCAAGACTATGTAGTGAGAACCTGTCTCAAAAACAAAACAATATGAAACAAAATCAAAACCTCTAATGGCCTCTAGTCTTAGATTTGCCTTTCAGAGCCCCTCGGAGGGTGTGAGGTGGGGGTGGGGGGAATTCAAGGAAAGCAAAGTGAAGATTCTTGGCTTGGACTCAAGCAGGGTGAGGGATGGAGCACACTAATAATTCAAAAAGTAGAGACAGGAGTCAGCCAACCTGATTCTGAATCTTCATTCTTCTACTTACTAGATATGTGAGCTAAGGATCTCATCTGTATAACAGAGAAAATAAAACTGTCTCCTAAGTTTGGTAAGAATGACTAGGTTTATAAATGATCAAGCAGGACTCTTGGCACAGAGCCTTCTCTAGTATCTGACAGTTATTATTCTCATGATTATTAGTAAGTGACACACTGGGAAGTGTGGCCAATTAAGAGGGAACTTTCTCTGGCATGCAGCAGGGGCACTAGCCCTTTTCTACACTTTAATTGCATAGAAAGAACAGGAGGCTACGGTCTCTGGAGGTGATGATCCCCCCCCTTCAAGCCAAGGACACAGATGGGACATGGCAGAGGAAGCACCCCTCTGTTCCCACACACCACAGGAGCTCCTGTGCACACTAAACGAGGTGACATGCAGAGATCACACCACCAAATACATACTGACACTTGCTACTTTTTACATAGTTTAGCCTTCTCTCCTCTCCTTGTTTTATGGGGGAAAGACTACTAGTTAATGATTTAAAAATAGTATTTGCTTTGCATTTTATCTTAGGGAGAATCTGGCCAGCACTTCCTGAACCCTTTGTAATTTATAATATATGCCCCTAACAGTCTGCACAATTTTGTGCTATAGCTGAATCAAAACTAGTATCAACTGTCTTAAAATCTATTACATATTAATGCTTCTTAATATTTCCAAGTAGCACAACTGGGGGGGGGGAGAGAGAAGAAGGGAGGTGGAGGGAGGAAGAGAGGGTTGTAATAATATGCTCTTAGTGTGTCTGGAGTCAGAACTGAGCCTGGATCCCGGCTCTCTACTTGGTAACGGATTTATGATTCAGAGCATCTTCCCTTGCTGGACAATGAGAATGACACTGTAACAGCTCACAGAGTGGTGAGTCTACGACATTGGTGTTTATGGCGCCTGCACAGTAACTGGTGCTCAGCATATCTTGGTCATTTTCCTCCCTCTTCTGAGTGTACAGAGATCAGAAAGGGAGGGCGAGAGACTGAAGAGAGCCAGGCGGCTGTTTTAGCTGACACAGCACAGCCTGCTGGTGAGGTTGAGACAACTCCATGTCTGGCAAGATCCCAGACTGAGAGGGCTGTGCTCTGGCAACCTCAGAAAAGCATGCTATCAGCTGGCCAGAATACAGTCTGCCTGTAAGACTCACAGGCACACAGGGTCAGTATTTTGAATAGATGAGGTTGAAGTATGAGTATCTGCTACACAGAAGAGCTTTGAAACTGTCCCTGCACTGTTGTATCCAGACTAACCTGTTGTCAAACTCATAGCAATCCTCCTGCTTCAGTCCTTCAATTGCTACAGGCATGAGTGACTATGCCTGGCTTAGTTCTTAGACTCTTAAACAAAACAAATATTTTATATATAGTATTTTTATTTTATGATCATTGGTGTTTTGCCTGCATGTTATGTCTGTGTGAGGGTGTCAGAAGCCCTGAACTGGAATTACAGGTAGGTTTGAGCTGTCATATAGGTACTGGGAATTGAACCTGGGTCTCTGGAAGACCAGACAGAGCTCTTAACCACTGAGCCATCTGTCAGTCCTGGTGCCTCTGTTCTTAACATAGAAAAAGCTTCACTCAATAACAGATTTTGGAAGAGACTATTGACCTACTAGTTAACATGCTAACAGTTTAGTTTTTTCATTTGACTAATAATGCACTAATACCTTATGCTAAATAAACACCATAAAAGAACATTTCTAAAAACTTCTTATGGTACCCAGGAAGCAAGGCAGGCAGATCTCTGTGAGTTAGAGGTCAGCCTGGTCTATATAATGAGTTTTAGGACAAGCAGGGCTATGTAGAGAGACCTTGTATCAAAACAAAACAAAACACACACACACATACACACACACACACACAAACCACCACCACCACAACAACTAAGCCTTGTGAAAAAAGGCTCAATATATAAAACTTAGAAAGCATACAGTTAGTTACCTGACTGCCCAGATTTTAAAGCCATCAATAACTTTCCAAGTGGCTTTGCAGGGTGGGGTCATAGGGTTGTTTTTGTTTTTTCAAGACAGGGTTTTTCTGTGTAATAGCCCTGGCTGTCCTAGAGCTCACTCTGTAGACCAGGCTAGCCTCGACTCCCAGGGATCCACCTGCCTCTGCCTCCAAGGTGCTGGGATTAAAGCATGCGCCACCACTGCCCGGCTTCAGGTGGCTTTTGAAAAACTATACCACACCTCAAAGTAGCTCCTTCTTACAGACTCACAGATCAAAGTTCATTGCTTAAAAACTAGCAAAGCTAGAAGTCCTGCACAGAGCCCTGTTCTTTTCATTATTTCAACCTCAAGGCTCTGGCATATGCAGACCACATGGCTGTAGGAACAAAAAGCTCCTATGTGTTCCGGCTACGGCTCTCTTAACCACACAGTATGAGCAAGCACAGAGGGATGCACGCCAGAACAGAGCAGGGCTGTGTTTATTATACCCTGACTCGTACAAAAGTCATTTGCTTATCGAAAGAGGAATAATAAGGTCTTTTAAACAATAAAGTGGGGCCAAAGAAGCCGAAGCATCAAAGCAGCAGATGAGAACTGGCCGCTTGCAGCGCTCCGTCAGTGTCAAACCAGCCATCACCGTTCAGCACGCCAGACAGCCAGGCTGGACTCCACCATTTCCAGTACTATAAAACACAGGGTTTCCCACACAGCCAATTTAGAATAATTTATGGGCTATTTCAAAATGACTTTCAAATTAAGTTAAATCACCTATATGAACCCCTAAGTAACAAGGACACTTTAGCCACTTTTCCAAAACAATGAATTCCTTTAGGGGCTAACTTCTTTGAACACAGACCCATGCACCAGACTCCATTACATCTTTTACACAGCCATAGTCATTCTGGTATATTCAACTTTTACAAGATAAAACTTCAGGGTTAACAAGAGGGCTCAGTAGGTAAAGCACTTGCTAACACCCTGATAATCTGAATTTGATAAACACACACACACGCATGCACATACACTCACAAACACACACGCATGCACATACACACACACAGATTTAATAAAAATCCTTCCACGGTGGAGTCTGATGTAATGAGATGTTTCCTACTCTGTAGGTCATAAACGGCTACTAAATAAACTGACTACAGTGGATTTGAGCGGTGGGCTTCCTCTGGTGTTGGTTTAAATACTCACACTTGAGGCAGGATCTTTGTGTCCATATCAGATCAAGTGACAGAACCCATAAGCAATGAGGTAGGGACTGTGCAAGGTGCTTTAAGGCACAAAAATCAAGACACGACTCCTACCCTTCTTTATAGTCTGATTCTAGAGCAAAAACAGCTCATACTGGTTGGATATTTATGAATAATTATAGAGTGGTCTGCTTTTACGTGTATCTTACAGAATTCTTACAATAGTGCTATGAAATGTGTTCCTATTGCCCTAGTACTGATAATTAATAACTTTCCTATGGCCAAGTCCACAGAGCTATTAAACTGCAGTGCTGGAACTACTGGCAGAAGTGCCTGTTTCAACACGATGTGTACGGGATGGCTCTGGAAGTAGGGCTGGCACTGCCCAGAGGAGGAAGGGCTCCTGAAGGCACATACATACTCCAGGCATCCAGCTGGGAAGTCAGAGCTGGATCTGCAAGGGGCACTGCCCAGGAAACAAGTGATGAGGAAAACATCTCTCTCCTTCCTTTCAAAGACCAGAAGCCTAGCAGGTAAGTTCTGACTCAGATTTCGGGCAGACGCATCAAGGGTAGGAAAATCTCCTTCAGGGAAGGTCCCAGGGAGGGACATGTGCTAATCCACCCAGCATGGTAGAGACTTGAGGACTCAAAACAACACGTTGTCCACGGCTGTGGCCGACAGCCAAAGAGCAGACTGTCTCTGAGACAAGGCATCCCGAACTGGACTCAGTTTGAACTTAAGAACTTTAGAACGATGCCTGACAGAAACTCCAGATTCCTGCTTTTAAGTCAGCTGACGACATCACCCAGACTCTGCCAGCACTGCACATTCTCGTCTCCATTCTACAACACTGTAAATACTAGAACCAAATTAACAGAAAGCTTTGCTGCCGAGGATCCAGCTGCAGGCTTCACCTGGAGGCTGCTGGCTTGCCTGAGATAGGGTGCTGTGTGGTCCAGGACGCTCAGGTTCATCATGTGACTGAGGACGGCCTCGAACTCCCAGTTCTCCTGCCTCCCCCGCCCAAGTGCAGGGATTACAGACATGTGGCACCCATCTGGCTTTGTTTTGTTTTTAATTGATACTTTCAAGAGAACAGGGCTTGATTTTTCCATCTCAATCTCTTTCCACACCACCAAATCCTACTCAGGCTTAGCAAAAAAAAAAATACATATTTGTCCACATAAAGCTCAGTTAATCTCAGCGTCCTTTCTCATTACACACTAGCATAGAAAGTCAACATCTGGCCCATGTTTGCAGAAGCCACATTAAATAATCCGTGCTAATTCTCTAAGAAAATTTAAAGCCAGAGCAAAAGATTTGGGAGGACAATGTAGCCCTACTAGGAGACAGCAGAAAGGAACCAGACAAGGAAAATGACTTTTTATTACAAGTACTTACAAAAGGGAGCACTGGACATCAATTATCCATTTTCTGTGCTCACTCTCTCCTCCCTCCCTCCTTCCCTTTCTCATGGATGCACATGTGTGTGGAGGTCAGAGGTCACCCATTCCTCAGGTGCTGTCCAGCACGTTTTCTGAGGCAGGGTCTCTACTGGCAAAGACCTCACCTAGTAGGCTAGGTTGTCTCCCTCTCCCTCGTGTCCGGCTGACAAGTGTGTGGGTACACCTAGTGCTGGGCTGACAAGTGTGTGAACACACCTAGTGCCCAGCTGACAAGTGTGTGAGCACACCTACTGCCCGGCTGACAAGTGTGTGAACACACCTAATGCCCAGCTGACAAGTGTGTGAGCACACCTAGTGCCCGGCTGACAAGTGTGTGAGCATACCTAGTGCCCGGCTGACAAGTGTGTGAGCACACCTAGTGCCCGGCTGACAAGTGTGTGAGCACACCTAGTGCCCGGCTGACAAGTGTGTGAGCACACCTAGCTTTTCACAAGGGGCTGGGGCTTGAACTTGAGCGTTTAGCCTGAGCTATGTGCCAAGCCCTGAATATCCATTTTCTTGAAGACATTTGGATTCCAGAATTAAAACTTCATGCTTTAAGTAAGATATTTATGGTTTTAATGAATAGACTAATTTTCCCGTGTCTTTCCACTAATAATTTTTGGACTTTATAATCAAGGCTTTATTTTCTGTTATTTCTAGCTTGTAATTAATTTCTTTTTCAGTTTTTTATTTCATTAATATTTCTCCTATGATTACAGACTTATCCAACATTATTCCCACAGAATACAATTTTAGCCGCATATTTAGGTTTCCCTTTAGAATGTACTTATCACACTTTGAGGTCAAATGTAGTCCCAACTCCAACTCCTGGGACTGTCTGTTTCCACTAGAACAAATCTGATAGTGTTCCAACTTACTGAAGGCCATAAACTTGGCATTTAACTCCCACTACACAAGGCTCTCAAGGTAGCAGTTCTTCACTGCATCCACACACTTACAGTCCAGTGGACTAGATAGAACTGATGAGCACCTCTGAGTCTGGGATCATGGAACTTATCAACTGACACATGCATCAGAACATCACAGTATATTCCATAAATACACATTTTAACCTTTTTATGTATAAGCTAAAGTTAAAACATGAAGTTAAGAAGTAATACGAGCAGTATGTACAAGTACCACACTTGTGGTTCCCATGCTCCATTTGCATGGGAAGGGAAGGGCTTGCTTTCAGTGCATGCTTAAAACCCTGGGAGCTGGTCTATAACACTAACGTGCTATGTCTGGTTTTTACCTAATAGAAAAGCCAGTTCTTACAAAGCAAGCAGACAAACCCCCAAAGTCCTCTGTCTGTGTTGCAGATGGACAGTTTAAACCCTTCTACATGCACAGTGTAGGAGACAGTCCAGGAGCTACCGTCACAATGTAGCACTAGTCACAACTTCCCAGGAAAGCTAGCACTTCACGACTGCTCTCTCTAAGGGACAACTCTGAGGCTGGTCTGGGAGCCCAGATCATTTCTCACTACTGGGCTCTACTAACTTCTGGGCTTTTTCCATGATAAGTTATCCACAGGTTATTTTGTAAACCTCAATGTCACATGACAAATGTTCCTAAGAATTTATCCGCTGGGGGATAGAAAAATGACTCAGCAGTCAAGAGCACTTGCTATTCTTGTAGAGGATCCGTGTTCAGTTCCCAGAACCCATGTGGCAGCTCACAACCATCTGTAATCCCAGTTCTAGGAAATCCAATTCCCTATTCTGGCCTCTGAGACTACCAGGCACACATGTGGCACAAATATATACATGAAGGCAAAACACACACACATAAAATATAAGTAAACCTTTCAAAAGAAATAATTCACTATTTTTAAAAATTATTTTCTCTCTCTCTCTGTGTGTGTGTGTGTGTGTGTGTGTGTGTGTGTGTGAGAGAGAGAGAGAGAGAGAGAGAGAGAGAGAGAGAGAGAGAGAACGCATGTCTGCCACAACATGCATGTGGAAGCCACAGGACACCTAGTAGGAGTCAGGTCTTTCCTTTCACCATGTGGGTTCTAGCGATCAAACTCAGGGATTCAGGCTGGATGGCAAGCACTTTTACTACCTGGGCCATCTGGTTGACCCTAACTTACTGTTTTCTATAGAAACATTTAATAAAAAGTTAACCTGCTAAAGTAGTTCACCTTTGTTGAATTTAGTGGCGCAGCACTCTCAGAGAGCTAAGACACGCTTTCCAACAGCCACTCTGTGCCTAGCAAATGGCCCCTTGCATCTATTATTCAACATGGAACAAGTAATAGACATTCCCAAATAATTAGGCTGACTAATTACTAATTATGCAAAGAAGGCCAGGAAGGAGCACCTAGGAGAAAGCTTTTTCTTTAGTCCCCTGAACACTCAGAAGCTAAGAGGTGAAATCACAATCCTGTGAGTTAGTCTGTCAACCTCACTATATCAAGTCAACAGCAAAAATGCAAGTTTTGAGACCGCTGCTAACTTTCACAGCACGAGGCTCCGGTGACTGCCTTTCCCCTCCTGTGCTGACAGTTACAACTGTGCGCAGAGTCTGTCTGTAGGCTCACCTGTCATTCAGCTGTCACTGCACAGCAATAATAGAGCATCCTTCCTTCTGACGCATCTTTTCATCTCAGGAGAACACAGTCAACGAGCCTCAGTGGTTTTGACAGGATCACAGGTGACTAAAGACAGCTAATGGGTCCCACAGTACTGCAACAATCCAAGTCATCCGTACAGCCAGCTGCTGCAGCTGCCACATGAAGCAGCTAGTATCGGACAGCTGCTTAAGAAACCCCATAAAAACTAGGCTCCCTTCAGCTGGACTTCAGTATGAGACTAAATTCAGTAAGTGGCCCCCAAAATATGAGTCCTATCTCTCTCACAGAGACATCTCAGCATGCATCTCACAAGACTTCTGCTCCTACGACAAGTTCTAAGCATCATGACGAAACACAATACTTTTTATTGCCTGAAAACTCTGTGTGTGTGTGTGTGTGTGTCTGTCTGTCTGTCTGTCTGAATAACCATAAAGAAGCACTCATATCTGCTAAATTTCTAAAAGGGAATACTAAGAGCTGCACATTCTATTTGACCCTTTCTAAGATTGTTCTTAGAATGAGATGTCTTTAGTTTATCATAAGAGTTCAAAGGAAGATTCCACATGTACACACGTAAAAAGATTATCATCAATACTGACATCATTACTGTCGTCATCATGGACACAAAGTCTCACACAGTGGTCTAAATTGGTCTAGAACGTACTATAGAGTCTAGGCTGGCCTCAAACTCACAGAAATCCTACTGTCTCAGCCTTCTGAGTGACGCCAGCATTAGGCACAGTAAGATGCCACAGAAGATGACCCAAAGCACTCACTCCTGAAACACAGAAGGAATGGGCAGCAAATGACCAAGGGAGTGAGGACCCAGGACTAAGGAGCTACTCAGAGTGGGAGCAACCTGAAGGCAAGGCAGCTGTGTGAAAAGGTAAGCGTTGAGATGGAGAGTAAGGGCAGCGCCGCAAGCAAGACAGGGCTTAGGGTGTAGCAGCAGATGCTGCCAAGAATTGGAGCCATAGCCCAAACGAGGCTGAAATGGCAGCGTGAAACCTGGTAATGGAGATGGCCACCTTCAGCATGGTGCCCTCTCACGCAGACCAATTCTGGAATATGGAGAGCATGCCTCTGCCTGCCGAGTGCTGGGATTAAAGGTGCCACCACCACCTGGCTTATAAAATGTTTTTATGAGTGAAATTACAATAATTTAGGGTCCTACATGACTTCATTTTTTTTTAAATTGGCATCTTTGTTTCTTAGAAGTTGAAAAAATAGGTTAGTTCTATGTGAAATAAATGTACCATACTATTAAAGACCTATGGCATCTGACATGTAACAGGTCAAAAAGGGCCAATTACAGAAATCGACAGAAGACAGGCTTTTATTAGCCATGCTGGCATTTCTAGCACAGTAGACAATTCAATCAGCTTTAAAGTCTTCAAAGTTTTGCAGTCTGATTTTCTGGATTTGGTAGTTACAACAATACTCAAAAGTAGTTTTCCAAGTAGAAGCCAATATCTAAACAGGCGGATTTGGGATTTGGGTTACATGGTTAGTGGCAGAGAGCTTGCCTAGCACGCGCGGCCGAGGGAGAAGGAGAAACAGGAAGCAGCAGGTGTACTGTTCTAGCCGTCACCTGCTCACACTGCTCAAGGCTGTCAGACTGACAGGCACGTACACACTAGTTCCCTGTGCATGATAATCTCATGCTGCGTATTCTGGACAGCACTGTCTTTGGAAGTGTGAGATCCCTGAACTAGGCATGGTGGCACATGCCTGCAGCCCCAGCACTTGGGAGGCCAAGGACAGAGGGTGAAGGTTCATGAACAGCAACATCTCTGACTAAAATAATTTCACTTGTCACCTGGAAATAATCAAGTCAAAAAAAAAAAAAAAGGATTTTCAGAGGACTCATCAGGAGAAAACAGGAAGAAACCAACCCATCCTAGTTAAAGAAGTATGTTGTGTTTTACATATTGGCTAGTCTATTCTATCATATGACCACAACACTTACCAAGTGGCAAAAATGCAAGACGGTTTCCAGCCATGGAGAGCTCGTTGAGGCTGGGCAGCTGGCAGAGATGGCGCGGCACACACCACAGTCGATTGCGGTCCACAGTGAGGTACTGCAGAGAAAGGCACAGGTGAAGCCTCTCGGGCAAAGCTAGCAAACGATTGGTAGAAATGTCTAGTGTCTGCAGCTCCTTCAAATCGCCAACCTCTACAACCAAAACCAAAATTAAGATAAATCGCATTCTGATGAACTGAAAAGAAAACATAAAATAGTCAATCCTGCTACAGTTCAAGTAAATAAAATCAGTTCGCAGGGCCATTTCCGCAGACACGATGCGGAAGCACAGGATCCAGAGCTGGACCGCAAGCCATCCAGCTTAGATAACCCTTCTCTCATGGGTGTGCAGAGATGTGCTTGCTCATGAGCGCATGTGTGGAGAAGTCCACACCAGCCATCTTCTTCCGTTGGCCTCCATCTTAGTCCATCTTAGATTTTGAGACAGAGTCTCTCAGTGACCCGGCGCTTACTGTTGTAGCTACTCAGGGTGGCCAGGGAGTCCCCAGGTTCCACCCTTCTTCACCTGCTTTCATCAGCTACGGTGACAGATGCGCACCACGGTAGCTCATGCTTTGATAGCAAGCACTTAGGGAGCCGTCTGCCCAGCTCCTGCCAGTACTGAAAAGTGCTGGATAGAGAAAGGATGGGAGGCCCAGAGTGATGAACCTGAGCCAGAAGTCGCACACGGATGAATCCAAGATTTTGATCAGGTAAGAAGGAATGATTACTCCCAGGTGGCTGGTTCTGATAGCTAGACAGCTGACCTTCTCCAGAGGTGATAGGGGGTTTACAAGAGAAGGCACTCAGAAAAACAGAACAGAACTAAATGGAAGGTACCCTGCACTAAGAACAGGGAGTCTTTGAAGACTTACTCAACCTACCTCCTGCTTACTCCATCAGTCTCTCCTAACAGGTATCTACAGTTTAATCTGCTCCAAAGTCAGTACAACCATGTTCTTGTCGTGTGCCAGGTAATTATGTGCTGCTAAGTGAACACTGATACATTCTTTAGGAGAAACTAAGTTCTTCTCAGGAAGCAATCACCATTTCAGGGGACAGACATTCACTCTGTCCCCAGATGCCATCCTCTATGCCATGGCTCCACCTAAGCACTGGGCAGAACAGTTCTGCTTCTTCCGCTCCACAGATGCGTGGTCAGGAGTTACAGCACCGTCCTGGGCACACAGCAACACCACTTCCGTCAGGTAATAGTCTTACACCTTCACATGCGCTCTTCTTACTGCTACTGTCCAGGACTTAGCCACACGACAACTCTCACACTTAACACATACCTGCTGGTAAGTTATGTTTTACAGAGTAGAGACCATATGCGACCTACGAAGCTTGAGTATATTTATTATCTACATATTTACAGAAAAAGCTGTCTTTGCTATAAAATCACCACTAGAACATTTGAAAATGTTTATTATACTTATTATTATTAACATCATCATCATTTTTAGAGTATGTATACATACTTGTGCTCAAAAGTCAGAGGGCAACTTCTGAGAGTTGATTCTCTCTGCTACCATGTAGGTTCTGGGCATCCAGCTCCAGGCACTAGGCCTGACTACAAGAGCATTTACCTTCTGAGCCATGTCTCTGGCCCTAGGAAAATCTCTAGAAACAGCTAATTTTTTATATGAAAGTAATGTGGAGTGAAAATAGGTTAACTTCAAGCCGCTTTCCTAATGCTGACAAACTTGTCCTAGGATGTTCACGATTTACTGTTCAATTTCTGCAAAACTGAGTAAAACACTCATCTGAAGACAGGCAGGCATGATTCTGTGCCTCTGGGAGTTTTGTTCCATCTGAACTTAATGGATATACACGGAGCTCCAACCCACTCTCTGTCCACTTCTTAGTTGTGATGTAGCTGAAAAAAATCCATCTTCATCTCTATTTCACAAACAAAATTACTGCTTATGTGGGGTGTGCTGATGAGGGAGTTGGGGAACTCATATTCTAAAAGTGAACAAAAACAAAGAAAAACAGAAACAACAGGAACAAAACGTTTTTGACCTAACTTAACACAGAGACTATAGGAGTGCCTGGACCCCTGTGGGCCAAGTGACCAGAGAATGGCACAGCAGGCAGTGCCCGAGGAGCCTTGGTACACACAGGAAGCCAGGTGCGACAGGAGCTCAGAGGAGGGGGAGTCACACCAAGAGCCCAGGCTTCTGGAAAAGTTCCTGGGGATGGAGCCTGGAAAGAGGATATTGCAATCCCTGCAGGGAGTGGGGTGTGGTAGGAAGTATGAGGAAAGGCACAGAAGAGAAAAAACTGAACGGCGTGCCCATGCCCAGCATAAACAAATGGCAGAGCAGAGAAGAATGCCAAGGCCGAGGGCCTGGTGGAGGCAGGGATGTCACATGGAGACACTGTTCAGAGCATGAAGTCCTCTTTGGGAGCCAAGGACATGCTCAGAAAGCACCAGGTGGAAGAGCCTGGGCTGAGAGGATGAGGGTGTGTGTCACTGGAAAAGGTAAAGTATCAAGGAATTTCAAGAAAACTCCAGAGTCATTTTAAGAAAAGCAGACAAACTTGGCTGGGTCTGGAAACAACAGAGTGAGAAAAAGTCAAGGTCAAGTTTAAGCTTCGGTTATCAACCTTCCTAACGCTGCGACCCCTAATATATACGGTTCCTCATGTGCTACCCCAACAATAAAATTATTTCATTGCTACTTCTTTAACTGTGATTTTCTACTGTTATGGATCATAATGTAAATATGTGATAAGCAGGAAATCTAATATTCAACCCCCAAAGGCATCAAAAACTGCTGCTCTGGATCATTAGTTAAGATATATTAATGCAAATCCAAAAATTTGCTTTCCTAGAAAAGAACATATTAATAGGAATTATTAAAAATGAATCAAGCTGACCTCATTTGACTCCCTGGAAACCAAAGCAGAAGACACATTGTTTTTAATGCCAGGGTGCATTATTCAGGTTTGGGCATAGGCTGCATCACTGAGCCGGTCTCACATTCCTGGCACTGTACAGAGTAGGTGCCCTGACTAACGAGGTTAACGGCACAAGAGAAAAGCTCCACGGTAGATCTGAAAAGGCAGATGAAAGAACCAGTGACAGACAGGTAATGGGAATTACATGATCAGAAAGACAGAAATGAACA
This sequence comes from Myodes glareolus, assembly GCF_982192425.1. NCBI lineage: Eukaryota > Metazoa > Chordata > Mammalia > Rodentia > Cricetidae > Myodes > Myodes glareolus. The sequence continues at coordinate 28,643,398 of NC_142049.1, read as the reverse complement.
GAACTTCAGAAACCTGCAGGACAGAAAGAAATTACAAAAAACACTTAATACCCCAATAAGAAGAGAATCAGGAAAAGGGGAGAGAAAAGTTTCAAAATAGCGGTTACATTTTAATCTAAAGATCCAAGCAGCTCAATAAAGACCAGAAATAGAAAGAGATCCACACCTACACTCATACATCATAAAAGGCAACTGTTGGAAACAATGACTTATGTGCATGATATCAAGACAGCCAAAACCATAAAACTTAAAAGCCAACAAAGCAACTGAAATTGTACATTTTAAAAAAAAAAATCAAAGTGAGAGTTGGAGAATAGCACAGAAGGTAATAGCACTACTGAGCAAACCCGACAGGCTAAATCCAGTCTCAGCACACTCGCGTCTCTGCGCTCTCTTGCCCCACCCCTCAAATAAAATTAAACTTAAAGAAACAAAAATATTTGAATTGCAAAAACATTAAAAGGCAAAATGACGGATGTGAATACAATCATATAAGTAAGTATGTTAAATATAAACTGGGCTAGGAGTGGTGCGCACACCTTTAATCCCAGTACTTGGGAAGCAGAGGCAGGTAGATCTCTGAGTTTGAGGCCAGCCTGGTCTAAAAAGAAAATTCTAGGATAGCCAGGGCTATGCAGAGAAATCCTCTTTAGAAAAAAACAAAAACAAAAAAGGAAATTGACTAAATAACCCAATCAAATGCAAAAGGATGTTAGATTACCTTTAAAAATGGTATGATATCTGTAAGAAACACAAGAGTCAAAGGCACAACTAGGTTGTAAGTTCAAGGAGGAGAAAGTGTAGCAGGCAAACAACCACGCGAAACAAGGTTATTTTCACAGAAACAGACACGACGATCTGTGTTGCCATAAGAGATAGAGAAATAGTTAATCATAAAATAGTAATTCAGGACAATAATTACAGGTATATACATAACTAATAAAAGCTCCAAATGAAGGGACGAAGTAGCATTTCAACACACCACTGTCTCCAACTGATGGAGCAACAGTGTACGTATGGCAGGATCACGCACGACCAACTCTTCGGACACCTTAGAAACTGCTCCAGAAAGCACTGTTTTGGAGCACATGATGCATTATCCAGGGTTACCCCATTAAATATTGAAATCACACAAAGGACGCACTCTGACCAAATGAGATTAAAGTGGAAATACACAGAAGAAAGCGATCTTGGAAATCCCCAAATACTTGAAAATAAAGCAGCATATTTCTAAATAACCAAGTGAAAGAAATTGAAAAGAAAATCAGAAAATGTTTTTGATCAAATAAAAACAAGAGCAAATGCCCAAACTGATGGGACACAGGCAGGGAGGCAGTGGGTGGCAGCTGGAGCTTGGCAGCTCTCGGGAAAGCTGCAGACAAGCTTCAGAAGCCTCCGCCGTGACAAAGGGGAAAAGAGTGAGCGCTAAACTCAGTGAGCGACGAGAACAATTGAAGCTACAATGATGAAGTAGAAGTCTGCAAAACAGACACTCGGTAGAAACAAAGTCCCTTTTTTTTTTTAAAGTAATTTTATTAAATTATAAAAGTTTCCATTTACGCCCCTCTTCCCAACACCCTCCCACTCCCCCCCTCCCTCTCCACCTCCCTCTTTGTCCCTAAGGGCAGTCAGGGTTTCCAGCCCTGTGGGAAGTTCAAGTTCGTCCCCCCTCCCTCCAGGTCCAGGAAGGTGAGTATCCAAACAGACTGGATCCCAAAAATCCAGTATATGCAGAGGAAACTAGTCCCAGTGTCATTGTCAATGGCTTCTCAGAAAGACTCCGGGCCAGCCACATCCAGAGAATCCGGCCACATTCAGAGAATCTGGTTGGATCACGGGACAGAGGAGAGGGTGCCTGAACCGGCCTTGGCCCATAACCATACTGATGAATATTTTGCTTATCACCATAGATCCTTCATCTGGCGATGGATGGCGATACAGACGGAGACCCACATTGGTGCACCGGATTGAGCCCCCCAAGGTCCAAATGAGGAGCAGAAGGACGGAGAAAATGACGAAGGACTGCGAGGGATGCTATCACCCACTGATACAAGGGGTCGAATCTAATGAGAGTTTACCAAGGGCAGTTGGACTGCGACTGAACAAAGTCCCTTCTTAAATAAAGCTAAGTGGCAAAGCTTAGGCCAGGCAGCAGGCAGGAGGGAAGGGGAAGGAGGCAGACATGAGCTGCTAAAATAGAACAAAGGTGGGACAGAACAACTTTACAGAAATTAAGCAATTTACTGCAGTAGGAGAACAGACGAACTCTGGTATGCACACACAATCCACAGCACCGCGGAATCTCACGGTCCCTGATTTAAAGGGCACACACCGCACGGTAGTGTTAGACATTCCTCTGGGAAAGGCTACACTCCTGAGCTGGACAGCACAGGGGTGACTGGCTGGCAGGCCTGGAGGGGGCCACAAGCTGGCTGGTAGGCAGGATTTTAAAGAGGTCCTGGGAAGGAGAGGGACTCAAACTCCTACACATGTGCTGGATCCTAAGAGACTGAGTTGTTGTATGTTAAAAAAAAATAGTAACTCAGGATTATCTTAATTTTTTTCCTGAAGGCTATACAAATAATACACATGGCTTATTAAAACAAAACTTTAAAAAATCCATATGTTGACTTTGTGAACACTGTAAATAAGTACAATAGTTACTCTGAGTATAAATTCACACAATAAGTTTCTTAACTGTTTTTAGTTCTAATAAAAAATTACTGTACTCTAAAAAGTCTTTTTTTAAAATATAACCTTATTATGTGTGTGTATGTCTACATACTCACACGTGTGTGGAACATACAGAAGTTCAAGCATATGGAGGTCAGAGGTCAGTGTCGGTTGCTTTCCTTGGTTGATCTTATTTTTTGAGACAAGGTTTTTGATGGAACATGGAACTCATGACTCAGACAGACTGGCTGGCCAGTGACCCCCACGGAGATGCAGCTCCTGTCTCCAATGCTCCAGCACTGTGGCTACAGGTGGGTGCTGCTACCCTGGCTTTTGTATGCATGCTGGGGACCCGAATTCAGGCCCCATGCTTATGCAGTAAGTCCTTCACCAGGTGAGCCATCTCTCCAGCTCGTTTTATCATTCTTGATACTGGACGTGTTTACATTGAAAGTGATTTATACTGATAAATTTAATATTTTGACAACTTTGAAGTTATTTTTTGCTATGTCACCTTGAAATCAGCACAGATGTGCCACGCCTCCCTGTGATGCTGAGAGCCTTCTTCCCATTCCAGCTGGGTCTTCTGACCACACCTCTTTGACCCTGCTTCACTTCTTCCCCAACACAACCATCACTCTGTAAGTCTCATTTCCTTAACGTCCCTTGCACAGTTCTAACTTCACAACTGTTGATCACTGTTTACTTCTGCTAAATACACAAGCCTTCAAGCTTTTCAGCCGCTTGTATCTTGAAGAAGCCTTTGATGCTGCCACACAGTCATTACTGAGTCCAAGCATAAAAACAACATCCGGGTACTAACATCCGGGTACTAACATCCGGGTACTAATTTCCCGGAAAAGCAGTGAAGGCCCCTTTAAGTCCTCACTCCATGGGTGCACACTGACCTAACCTAGAATTTCATGGGATGGGAAGGAAGCCGCCCACTCGAGGCCAGCCCAGTGGCCGGCCGCACAGAGTCAATAACACGGCTCGCTATTTCCACGTCTGGCTTTCTTTTTCCGGAGCCACTAAAAACAGCTCCACCTTCAGCCCCACTGCTCTCGGGGCTGAGGAGGACGTGAGAAGAAATGGAAGCCTCTTCAAGGCTAGGTTCCCTCTCGCACAGCACACCTCCCCCGCAGTCACGCACATCTTGATGCCGTTTTAAAAGGTCATTTCCTTGGCTATTTAGATAAAAACAGCTCAACACTGTTAACTGTTAGGCATTATCCGCCATAAAACTTTGGGTTATTTAGTCATTATTTCTACCGTTAGTTTGCTGCAAACAAACAAATATCTGTTTTTAAAAAAAGAACCCTCACTTCAAGAGGTCACTATGTGATTACATGAAATGGACCATACAGTTAAATTCAGTGACACACGGCAGAAAAAGAAGCATTTCAAATTTCTGTTCATCATACTATAACGTGTTCTCAATGGACACTTGGATAGAAACAGTTTTGTGATTTTATGGCTGATGTCTTATTACTGAGACAACTACAAAGACATTATATGTTTTGTGTCTAACAGAGAAAGGGGCTCTGAAGAACCAGGTATCTTTCAGAATCTGAGGAGTACCTTTCTTGGGAAAAAAATTGAAACACCCAACACACACACACACACACACACACACACACACACACGCACCACCACCACCACCACCACCAACAACTACTACTACTACTACTACGCAGGTATAACATAACTTGAATATTAGTGCACCTTAATGCAAGTTCCAAGGTTTGCTGGCATACATCATCAACTATGCAGCTTCAACCCTGGCTTGTGACAACTAGGATCAGGCCCCAAACACATTAAATGGTCACTTTTTAGAAGGCAGAGTTACTGGACCTTAGGATGTCATCTGCTCCCCTGACACGGGCAGTTATTGGGACAATAGCATCACTGTTTTCTTCCCTGCTCCCCGCTGTCTGAGAAGCTCTGACATGACGCATGAGTGAAATGCAATGAAATGAACACGGATGCTTGATCAGACTGTGCCATCTCTACATGACAGCAATGTAATTTAGATCTAGCAGAAGCCAGAAAAGGAGAGTAAGTCATTTGTAACATAAGAAATACCGGGGAGTATTTATCTCTGTACCACAGTGACATGTTGGAACAATTCACATTATCAATCAAAAAACAAAATGCCAAACTTAAAAAAAAATCAAAAAATACATAGGAAAAACTCAAGATTCATACTGAAAAAATTAATAAAAAGTAATAAAAAATCATACTGAAAAATTTAAACAAGATTTCAAAAATAGCACTTATGGACAGAAAAAACCAAATTCATAAAACAAACACTCTACTAAAATTAATATACACATGTAATTCCATTTTTTTGTACCAGAAGTGGGATTATTAAACATGATCTGGTAGGATACAGCAGACACTGTGGAAGCCCTCAGGAAAGGCGCCACATAAACCGACCTGGAGCCTAGACTGGGGACCGCACAGAGATCAGCGACTTGAATAACTGCCAGAAAATTATTGTCAAGGTCCCTTAGGACAACCCAACTAGGCAAGAGGCGACACATACTACCAAGAAGTCTGCAATTTGCAATCCCTGCACATCAGGCCCTCGTGAGGAAAGGGACTTGGTCAGCTTAATTGGCTGCAAAGTGATTCCAATTATTTTTAAATGGATGAAAGACTTAAAAGGTAAGTATCCTCTAAGGAAAAAAAAAACCCTAAAACTATTAAAAAGAAAAGTACTGAGGAGTTTTGCAAAATATTTCAGAACTGGAATAAAAGACGAAGACACCCTTAAATGTGAATATAAGCAGATCCGAGTATAGCCGTCCTGACACCTGTAGGCTGCACCAGTGCCAACACTGGAACCCGAGGAGCAAAGCACACTAGAAAGGAGCGATGGGGAAAGCGAAGAGCCACGATTCTATCTTCGGGACTCTAGAAAACTCTACACTTGGGGTCAGGTGAGAACATGCAGGTGCCACCAGCAAGCACTGCTTCAGAGCTGACAGGGGGACACAGGTGCCCAAGTTTAATCACTGTGGAAGACACTGGGGTTCTGCTTTAGACAGAGCAAAGACTTTGGTAACCCTGATACCAAATCTGAAGACCAGAAGAGGCCTCACTGTAAGAACCACATCCCAGAGGATGCCCTCAGTTTCACCCACCCTAACAAAGCCAGAAGGCAACTCTCTCAGGAGGGAAGGTACCAGGGGTACTGGTTAAGTCCTGCTCTGACTTTAAGCATTTTCACAAGTAGTTGGGTAGCTATCTCATACTGACATTATGGACCAGAAGTGTAAGGTATCTAAAATTGCACCAATTAAGAAAAGCTCCAAAATGATCAAGATATGAAAGATTTAAACAAGATTTTAAAACATATGTAAAACAACACTGCTAAATCACAAGACTCAATTTCATTAAGTGGTTACCTTTTTTTTCTGGTTTTTGGAGACAGGGTTTCTCTGTAGCTTTGAAGCCTGTCCTGGAACTAGTTCTTGTAGACCAGGCTGGCCTCGAACTCACAGAGATCCGCCTGCCTCTGCTCCTCTGTCTCCTGAGTGCTGGGATTAAAGGTGTGCACTACTACGGCCTGGTTGTAGCTAACTTTATAAAAAAGCGTTATTGTGACCAAGAGAACACTCACACGATGTAACGTCTATCCTTACCAAGCTTAAGATGACCAGGCATAACTGAGTGGAGAGAACCAATGCCAATGTGCTGTGGAGTCCCAAAACATACCAACCACAGTCCCGACTATAAAAACAACCCTTAGCGCCAAAGCAAACCAAAATAGCCAGAAAGAGCAAAACCCCTAAACAAACAAAAACTAGACACACATTAAAAAACAAAAAAAAATATAAAACAAGCAAACAAACAAACAATAAGCCTGCAGTCAGAGACTGAAAAGGATAGTCAATAGACCCTGATGCAGAAACAGACTAGGCATAATGAACACTTTCAATACTCCTAGTCACCAGGTCTGCCTGGTCTGCCAGGATAGATCACCACTGCACACAGTCACAAAGAGCTTCTTGTATGTTCACAGCTTTAATATTCAGGAGGTTGTCATCACTGAGAATTAATATCAGAAAGCACAATGAAAAAAAACTATTATTTAGTTATTTTACAAATACACTGATACATAACCCTTTAAAGTAAAAAAAATCAAATTAGCGGGAGTGGAGAGATGGTTCTGTAGTTAAGAGCACTGGCTGGTCTTGATCTAGGTTCAGTTACCAACGCTCACATGGTAGCTCACAACTGTCAGTAACTCCACTTCCAGGGGACCCAATACCTTTCCTGGCAAATGTATGTATATGCCTGTACACATGCAATAGACACACATACATACATGCATTCACAAACATTAAAAAGAATCAACTAAGCAATTACAAAGACCCATTAACAGAGTGTCACTTATGAAAGGATAATTATTTACAGGAGACTTTTAAAATCAAATACACCTGTGTGTATGACATCTGAGAAGCATAAGAAACCATTTGCCTCAATTATGTCTAAGTATCAAGCTTGTCAATAATTTTCCCCAGTAGAAAATTCTTAGCTTAAAAGATACCACTTCAATTAAGAAAAGTCACCTGTTTTGACATTTTCCTGGTGCCTTGTATATTATTAAGTTACTCACTAGAACCCCACTCAAGATTCTTAAAAATAAGTTATTTCTCATTTGTTTACTGAGTATCTAACCAAATAATCTGGCACCTGAAGTACCTGCCAAAATGCCACCAAGGATGTAGCAGGAAAAAGCAAACCAAACAAGAAAGTTCTCTCTGCGGCAGCTCTAACTAACTGCAACAGATATGGCTCAGCTCTCTTCCTCAGATGTATTCTCAACTCTAACTAACTGCAACAGATATGGCTCAGCTCTCTTCCTCAGATGTATTCTCAACTCTAACTAACTGCAACAGATATGGCTCAGCTCTCTTCCTCAGATGTATTCTCAACTCTAACTAACTGCAACAGATATGGCTCAACTCTCTTCCTTAGATGTATCCTCTTTGAATTTTAAAAGCATTTATTCTAAAACTTAGCATCTTTATTATTGCTTTGTATCGATGCATGGATGTCTCCTCGGAAAAGCTCTTTATATCTCCTTCATTCTTCAAGACTCATGGAGACCACATTCACAGGTTCTCGTTTGTGTTTTATTTCAGTGCTTGTCTATTGCAGATTTCTTCTAGGTCTGACTTTTTCCTCTGTACTGAGATATCACAAAGGAATTTCCCGGCTTTGACTTGCAGGAAACACTAGGTGTCCATTGTTGGCATAAAGCCATTATAATCAGTCTCAAGACAGCACAGCATCACAGACAAGAATACTTCCTTTATTTCACCATTTTACAGACAAGAACTAAAAGCAACCCATATCCTGTCCTCTGAAAAGACTATTACAATGTTCCTACTTTCATCTCACTTTCTAAGCTTAAATCAGCGAGATGTTTTAAGGAGAAAGTATTTAGTGCATACACAATATTACAAAATGGTTCATTTAGTTTACTTCTTTGAAGTTCCCATAAGAAAAGTAACTACCTTTAAAAAGAGAGAGGAATTGATCACCACTGACTGAATACTTGGTTTAAAAACTCTCCAGGGGCTATGGAGATGGCTCTGTGGGTCAGAGTGTTTGCTGTTCAAGCATGGTGTCCTGAGTCAAATCCCCTGCACAGGTAAAAGTTGGGTGTGGCTGAGTATGTGCCCCCTGTAGCCACAGTGCTATGCAGGACAGAGACAGGAGGATCACTGTAGCTTGCCGGTTTCCTGCCCCATTCCAAGCTAAATGACATCCTGACTCAAGGAAGCCAAGTGGAGACTGGTACGTCAGAATGTCCTATGTCTTCCTCCAACCTCCACATGTGTGGCCTTCCACTTATACCTGCACACGCGTGTAAATATATTACACACACATATACAAATATTTTCTAATATATTAAAGAATCTCACTAAAGCCACAAATAATTATGATTTCTAAATGCAAACCCTTTATGAAAAATCAATAGGAAACTCACGTTAGCAGTATTTGCACAAAAAATTATGAGACCTCTGGGTTCGCAAACTCAGATTATGGGTTTTAATTCAAAAGTAACAGGACTTCATGGCTGCCGCTTTACGATAATTTCATACGGAGAGATGTAAAAATTTAAGCCTTTCTATGCTGCTTCCATTTTTTTACTCCTAAGATCATGTGAACATGGATAATACAAATTAATTGTTATTATGATAATACTGTATCACACAGTTTGGGATCCCAAGAAAAGCAAAAAGTTCTAAACACCTGTTACACTGTTTTTTTTTAAAAAAAAAAACAGTTTCATTTATAAGAATGATCACAAAGAAGTTTATTAAAATTCTAAGAACTAAACTTTTTTAATAGTTCACTGAAATTCAACGTAACAAAGATTAAACAATTCAATAAATGTGTATATTTTTAAGTTCATGCAAATCCATACTTCTGAGGATCTCATAAGTTCTGTCATTATAAAGTAGAAAAAGTCTAAGTTTATATAGTTTCTGCTAAAAGTATCACAGAAATTTGTATTGTGCTTCTAACGAGAACTCATAAAAAGCATTTCTTCAGATTTCTATCTATTTTCTAGCCTTTTTTTTTAATCCTCATGGAACTACATTTGGCTAAAAAAAAAAAAAAACAACTAGCCGCTATATACCAGAGTTCATGGTCTTTATTGTGGTCTACAAATCTTTTGTTTGCGCTGTATAACAAAGCTTTCAGAAACTAGATAATAGGAGGGAAGGACAGCGGAAGAAAGGCCCAGAAGAGCTCTGTGAACAGAAGCAACAGCAAAGAATTCCACACAAGCACTCATTTTCCTCAGAAATGTCTTATATACAGAGAAAATGCTAAAGAACATGAACCTTTCCTGTCAGCTTTGTGCTTGACTCATCCTGTCTCGCAAACTAACGGTCCAGTGAAATGGCGCTCAAAGAGCAGCTGAGAAAGAACTCAAACATGCTCACCCAGAATTGCTGCAGCACTTTTATCAAGCATTGGTGAGGACAGGCACCACGAGTCAAGGAGCTGCGTGTGAGGCATGATTCACTGAGGTAAACCACATCAACACCAGCTGGACCAGAACTCTCAGGGTCTGGAGGGTTTGGGAAAATACCAATGCTACACGTCTACCTAGCACCCCAAGTCAGAACACCCAGCAGGTTCCCAGTAGGACCATCAGCATTATTTGTTTGGGTTGGTTGGTTTGGTTTGTTTTTTGAGACAGGTTTTCCCTGGCTGTCCTGGAACTCACTTTGTAGTCCAGGCTGGTCTCTCACTCACAGAGATCCACCTGCCTCCGTCTTCCGAGTGCTGGAATTAAAGGCGTGCCACCACCATCTGGTGACCATCAACATTTTAAGAGATACTTTCCCCATCTACCCCATAAGCATTTAACACTCTAAATAGTAGTTCCATATCCGTCTATTGATTTTAAAAACAAAAATCAAAGGCTTATTAATTTTATGTGTTTTACCTGCATGTATGTATGCACATCATGTGCATGCTTGGTGCCCTCGGAGATCAAAAGAAGGCATAGGATCCCCTGGAACTGAACTTCAGATGATTGTGAACCACCATGTGGGGCTGGGACTTGAACCTGGGACTCTGCAAGACTAACAAGTGCTCTTAACCACTGAGCTTTCTCTCCAGGTCCTATCGTTTTCTCTCCATGTAAGAAAAACAACGAGTTTGACCTCTGCTCAAAGAAAATGACAACGGAACACTAACCCTGACTTCATGCCTGTTGTCGCTGCCACTGGGATGTGTGTGTGCATGCAATCTCCGAGGCTGGTAGCTTAAAAAAAATGAAAACTGGTGGTGGTGCAAGGCTTTAATCCCAGCACTAGGGAGGCAGAGGCAGGCGGATCTCTGTGAGTTCGAGGTCAATTGGGTCTACAAGAGCTAGTTCAGGCTCCAAAGCTACAGAGAAATTCTGTCGTCATAAACAAACACAAAAGAGAGAGAGAGAAAGAGAGGGGGGTGGGGAGGGGAGGGGGGAAGGCAGGGGAGGGGAGGGGAGGGGAGGGGAGGGGAGGGGAGGGGAGGGGAGGGGAGGGGAGAGGAGAGGAGAGGAGAGAAGAAGCCTTTTTTGGTAGCCATGTTCGCATCCATCCACCCAGAGTCCTTCCACTAACATTTTGCAGATATTTTTTGTTTTGTTCTTTCAAGGAATGTTCAAATTATATTTTCATTTCAAATCTGTATTTATAATCTTCTCCTCTCCTACCACACATTCACTGTCTCCCGCTGGGCAAGTATCATTCAGTCTCCTCCAGCCCATATTTCCAATGCAGTAGTAAAGTTTCCTCTAACATACAAAATAAGTCATGTTCATGACCAACCACCCTCAAACGCTTCCAAAAAATATGATTTTCATTATTCCCAGACAAGGGTTTCCACCGCAGAAACCCTTCATAATGCAAGCCATAGTTAGAGCGCGTCAACAAGACTATAAAGGAAGAAAAAGCCATTCTGGTTTGAAAAGACTTGGCAAAAATATGCACAACCATTGTTCAAACAATTTTAATGTTTCCTCTGTATCCACATTTTAAATAGGCAAAACAATATACATAGTATATGTACCATTGAGTGACTGAAGTATGAATGAAATTATTTTAGGGGTTTGCTTTGAGACCGGTATGTAGCCCAGGCTGGCCTACTCCGGCTTCAGTCGTCTACTAAAGTGCTGGGATTCTAGGTGTGCGCAATCACACCACACATGAGATTATTCTTATATACCCCTAAGTTTAGAAATACATCAATACAGCCACAGCACAAAAGGCTTACTGGATGCTCTCATCCAGAATTAGAATCCAAATGTTTTATGGTTTATGGAAAACATGCACTCACTCTAACAGCAATTCTGCACAGAAGTTGACATTTGTTTATCCAGGTTTTTACTTGTAATACTTTTTCTTACAAATTAACATTTTAACAAAATCTCACGAGTGGAAAACAGATTGGCAAACAATGAAGAAGGTGTTGGTGCTCCTGGAATCCTTTCTGCCCGGCCAGGGCTAGGGCTGAAGAAAGCATGAGATACTTCTGCTTATTCATGAGCATGGTCATAGTACTTAACAAGATCTTTTACACAGGGCTTTAGATGAGTGTAAACTTCTCTGCATGATCTCTCTCATTAAACATCAAGTAGCAACAGCTAATCTGTGTTCATTGTTGGGGAATTTTTTTTAATGATATGATTGGTTTAAAAAGGCCCATGGAATGCCAATGGCAGTGCAGGCGTATGTTCCTGGAATCTGTTCCCACCATGAAAATTTTAGGAGACTAGTTTGGAAGACTGGAAATTCATCCTAAGTCCAGAGTTCAAGCTGGAGAAGACTCCGTAGACCTAGTGATTCACAGCTTCAGACAGACATGCAGAATCAGAGACACACTGGGCACAGCAGTTCCCAATAAAAGAAAACTAATTACAAACATACATTTGTGTCAAAGCATTTTGCCTGATACACTGTGACCCTCTCAGTTATAATGTACATAAATAATCATCATTGAAACTACAATATGCTCTCCTAGCAACTGCTACAGTAATTGCAGGCTCACTATTTGCATCGATGTTCTAGTATAAAAATCTTTCATCCTCTAAAGTTGAAAACCTATATAAACAAGCTTATTTTAGCTTTTATTATTTTATTCCTTTGCATTAAAGAAAATTAAAACTGACATTAAGGTCCTCAGTAAAGAAAACTCAAAATTTTTTTCTGGACATACATCTTATTGTTTTCTAGGAAAATTTTAATTAAAGGTTTACATTTTACTTTGATTATATGTTTAGAAATGAATCTACAAGAATGGAAAAATTCAACTGTCCTGAAGGAGCCACATGTGGAAAATACCAGACATAAAAAAGATTACTAAAGCCATGTTTTCACTGAGAATAATTGGTTAATGAATTACATGCAGAATGCTTGCCCCTGCTTCTCCTCAAGAGAATCAGACACTACAAACCCCAGAGAAAGCCTAAGGGCCAAGGGGAGAAGCTGCTTCCGTTACTGACAGAACACAAAACACTCTCAAGTTTCTGCCAGTTCCTGTGAACACAGGAACCTGTCCAATGACACAGCAGAACCAAGCATGGGAAGAAATGCCACAAAATTCACGACAGAGTAGTTTGTACAGCTCCACAAACTCCTTAGATGTTTTAAATAACTCCTTAAATAACAGCTTGGGGCTATTTTAGAGGACTGGCAGCTTAGTACATGGGGAACTCGATGTGCTTTCTCCCCCAACAGCAAGCATAAAACACTGGACAACTATTAAAAACAACACAAACAACCTCCCCACCAAACCCCTGGAAAGCAATCCAAGGCAGACACCAGTTTAGAAATGTTTGTTGGAACACAAGGGCACCCAAGTTCATAAAAAACAATACCAACAGCAGCTTAAATCACACATCGACCCTCACACAGTGATAATGGAAGCTTCATGCCCTACTCTCATCAATAGAAAGGCCATCCAGGCAAAAACTAAACAGAGAAATTCTAGAGCTAACTGACATTATTAACAAAATGGACCAAATGGATTATTTACAAAACTTTTCACCCAAATACGTTAGAGTCTACCTTCTCAGCACCACATAGAACTTTCTCTAAAAGTGACCACAAACTTGGATGATGCAGGATGTCCTTCTGTATGCCATGAATATGTGTTGCTTTTATTAGTTGATGAATAAATCTTTTTCGGTCTATACCAGGACAGAATATAGCTAGGAGGGAAAGCCAAACTGAATACAGGGAGAAAGAAGGCAGAGTCGGGAGAGACTCCAGCAGCCACCAGAGGAGTAAGATGCCAGAGCCCCACCGATAAACCATGGGCCATGTGGTGATACACAGATTAATAGAAGTGGACTAAGTTAAATGTAAGAGCTAGTCAGTAATAGCTAGCCTTAGCCATCGGCCAAACAATTACAATTAATATTAAGCCTCTGAGTGATTATTTTATAAGCGGCTACAGGACTGGGTGGAACACAAAAAAGCCTCTGGCGACATCTGGACACAAAGAAAGTCTCAACGGACACAAGAAAATTGAAATAACATCCTGCATCCTATCTGACCACTGGAGATTAAAGCTGGGTATCAACAACAGAAGAAACAGAGAAAGTTTACAAAATCATGGAAACTGAGCAACTGATGAAAAATGGATCAAGAATGAAATTAGGAAAAATTTTAAAAACTTTCTAGAATGAATAAAATGAAAACACAACATACCTAAACTTATGGGACACAGTGAAGACGCAAGTTCAGCCAGGTGGTGGTGGCTCACACCTTTAATCCCAGCACTGGGGAGGCAGAGGCAGGAAGATCTCTGTGAATTCGAAGCCAGCCGGTCTACAAGAGCTAGTTCCAGGACAGACACCAAAAGCTACAGAGAGACCCTAACTCAAAAAACCAATAAATAAATAAATAAATAAATAAATAAATAAATAAATAAATCAAACCAAAAAAAAAAAAAGGCAGTTTACAGAAAGCCTGTAATAAAGAAAACTTAATGAAGAAAAACTCAAAGCAATTCCACTAAAACCAGGAACAAGACAAGGTTGTCCACTCTCTCCACACCTATTTGATACAGTTCTTTGATGTCTTAGCTAGAGCAATGAGACAACTGAAGGAGACCAAGGGAATTCAAAAGGAAGGAAAGAAGTCAAAGTATCTGTATTTGCATATGATATGGCAGCACTGTGGGACAACGGTCTTGTTCCCTGTAAAGATTCGTCACTTGTATTGTTTCAATAAAAGGCTGATCAGCCAGTAGTCAGGCAGGAAGTATAGGTGGGACGACGAGAACAGGAGAATTGTGGGAAGAGGAACGGCTCAGTCTGCAGTTGTCACCCAGACACAAAATGAGAATGCCTCGCTGAGAAAAGGCACCAAGACACGCATCTAACACAGACAAGAATAATGGGTTAATGTATGATATGAGTTAGTTAATAAGAAAGTCTGAGCTAATATAGGCCAACAAGTTTATAATTAATGTAGGCCTCTGTGTGTTTCTTTGGGACTGAATGACTGCAGGACAGGGCAAGACAGAAACCTCTGCCAACATGATAGTATACATAAGGGACCTGAAAAATCTCACTGGGAAACTCCTACAGCTGATAGTTTCAGTAAAGTATCTGGATAAGAAATTAACACACAGAATCAGTAGCCCTTTTACACACAAATGACAAACAGACTGAGAAAGAAATCAGGGAAACAACACCTTTCACAATAGCCTCAAATAACATAAAATCTTGGGGGTAACTCTAACCAAGCAAGTGAAAGGTTTGTATGATTAAAAACTTTACAACACTGAAGAAAGACACTGAAGGAGATATCAGAAGACGGGAAGCTCTCCCATGCTCATAGATAGGTAGGATTAATGTAGTAAAAGTGACTACCCTACCAAAAGTGATCCACAGATTCAATACAATCTCCATCAAAATTCCAACTCAATTCTTCACAGAACTTGAAAGGACAATTTTTGGCTTCATACGGAAACACAAAACACCCAGAATAGATAAAACAATCCTGGAAAATCAAAGAGCTACAGGAAGTACCACCATTCCCAACGTCAAGTTGTACTACAAAGTTACAACAATAAAAATAGCATGGTATTGGCACAAAAAACATACACACTTATCAATTCCATCAAATCAAAGACACAGAAAAAAGTTCACACACATGTGGACACCAGATTTTCAATAGAGAATCCAAAAATACACACTGGGGAAAAAGACAATATCTTGAACAATGAAGCTGGTTAAACTGGACGGCTGCATGTAGGAGAAGGACCCATACTTATCACTTTGCACGAAATTGAACTCCAAATGTGTCAAAGACCTAACATGAGGTTAGATAAAGTGAACCAAATAGAAAATGAAGTGGGGAATAGCTTTGAATGCACTGGCACAGGAGACAACTTCCTGAACAGAACACCAGTAGCACAGGCACTAAGATCACTAACTAACAAATGAGACTTCTTAAAACTGGAAAGGTTCTGATGGCAAAGGACACCATTATACAAACAATGTAGCAGTCTATGAAACAGGAAAATATTTTTACCAACTGAAATGGATTATTAAAAATTGCTGCAGGATCCCCGGCGATGGCAGGCAGCAGAAACGCTACAGGTCCCCAAGTGGTGGCAAGCAGCGGGTTCCGAGAGCAGCCAATTCTAGGCAGGGGCTGTGCATGAGACCACGCGACAGGTCTCCGAAGGTGGCTGGTACCCATCGGTGAGCCATGTAGCAGGCGAGAGACAGACGGATAGGCACACCATGCTGAGTGAGGTTGGATATTTATTTAGTGGTTATGGAAGGGAAGGGAGAGAGAAGAGACCGAAGAGAGAGCAGGAAAAAAGAGATAACTCAGGCTGCAGGCAGGCAGGAAGACTTGCCTGCCTCAGTGGATGGGGGAGGGAGTGGGTGTGGCTTGTCTCTTAAAGAGACAGATCATTACATCAACTACATACCTGAAAGAGGGCTAATACCCAACATATATAAAGTACTCAAAAAACTGGACATCAAGAAAAGAACTGAAATTTTAAAAAGTGTACACACATATTTAAACAATGGAATATTACTCAAACATTAAAAAATGAAATCCTGAGAGGAACTGGAAAAAAAATCAACCTGAGGTAACTCAGACCCAGAAAGACAAATATGGTATGTGTTTGCTTATATGTGGATGCTAGCTGTAATTGTTATTTTTTAAACATATAGACACAGAGTGGGGGGAGCAGGAAGGCTGTTCCCACACAGTGCAGCAGTCTCACAAGGGGTAGCTACAGAAATATAAGGGAGGTGGTGGGGGAAAGTACATTGTGGGCAGGAAGGAAGCCAGTCCCACAAGGGGTAGGGGCAGAGATATAAGCGGTGGGGAAGGCCAGTCCCATGAGGGGTGGCAGTCCCATGAGGGGTAGCTGGTCCCACAAGGGGTAGCAGTGTGTGACCTGAGACCTCGGCAGGTCCCCCAGGCCTTGGAGGGTCACCGTAGTGGGTGGGAAACTGAAGTGGGTGAGAGACAGTCAGATACATCATGCAGAGAAAGTTTGGGTACAGAATCTATTTAGTGGGTTATGGAGAGAAAAGAAAAGGGGAGAAGGGAGAAGAAGAAAGAGAGGGAGAGAGAGAAAGGAGGAGGGAGAGGGGGAGAGAGAAGAAAGAACAGGAGTTATCTCTTCAGGAGAGAGATGGAGGAGAAAGGATGTCAACTTGTTTGGGGGTGGGAGAGGAAGGTTGGGATTGGGAGGGGCTTGTCTCTTAAAGGGACAGGGCACCCAGGTGACAGGAGAAGCCAGCAGATTATAATAGTAATGCTATTGATAAACAAGCTACCAACCATGTAACCACAAAAGTTAGGTAGAGAATAAGGGACGGGGGAGGAAAGGAACCCCTTAGGAAGTAGAACAGAATAGATATAGAATGGATAGTTATGGATGAACAAGGTGGGGAAACTGGAATGGGAAAATCAAACAGGGAAGGGAAGGGAAAAAAGAAGGCAAGGGAGGGGATAAAGGGAGAGGGGGCTGAAAGCAAGGGCCATTTGAGGAGCTGTATGAAAACTTGATACAGTGGAGCCTTCTTACATTATATACATATATAAAGGTGATCTAAATGAAATCACCAAATAACAGGGGAGCGAGGCATACAACTGGACATCTCTCATCACCAAATGAAGCTTCCAGTACTGAGAATGAGTGACATCTAATCAAACTGTCCAAATGGGTTCCCAGTGGGAACCTCAAACAACCCTAGCTGTTGCCAAGGCCATTGGTGGCTGTCCCCAAACTAATGGTATGGCCCTATTGCCAAGACAACACCTATACATCCCATTGAACACAGAGAAGCCAAGCTGGTGCTATGAGAACCTTCATCCCTACTAACTAGTACTCATAGTACTAGAAGGTACTCTGTGCTCTACCACGGGAGAAAGGCACACACCAACCCAGTTACAACACCTTCAGTCTACAAGACTGACCCACTAGCCAAAGACGCTGGTATGACAGAGGAACAAAGCATGTGAGAGTAACCACCCAGTGTCTGATTTCAGGCCCACTCCATTAACACGGAGCCCATACCCAGAGCTGCTTGAGAGGCCAAGAATGTGAGAACAGATAGGCAGGGATCTAGGGGAAAATGAAAAGCTACTGAACCATTAAAGGAACAATTGTACTGCTACAATAGCAACTGTAGAGGGCACAAGGCCCTTGTGCTCACAGATAAATACCAGGAAACAGGAATGTTAAATAGGTAGAGTTGTCTCCCCAGTAGAGAAGATACAGACCTGTTTTCCACTAGAAGGCTGGGAGTAGACATTGTTAATAGCCTGGTGATCTGTGTTATCTACAGGGCCAGGCCACACCCAAATCCCTCAAAAAAAACATTTTATTCACATGTCCTTTGCAAAAGAGTTTCATGTAGTACACCTTAAGCTTTATTGTGAAAATGGTCACCAGGAAACTGCTTTCCAAAGTTGTACTGTAATTAAATGTGTCTAAAATAAACTGCCTCGGGCCAGACTCCAAAAGTGTGAACCAACACCAGCTAACTAAAGCCAAGTTGAACCGGATTTCCTTCTTGCAGCGTGAGGATCGCTATGTTGCTGCCCGTGGCATTTGCAGAGATGCCCCACAAGCAATAGGGACCCCTAACAACATGATGCTCCACTCCCAGATCCATGCTCAGCCACCATCATAGCATCTCCTTTCTGCAGAGATGGGAATGAGCAAATACAGAGACCCACAGCCAGACATTATACGGAGAATGAGAGACCTGGAAACACTCAGGTCTAAATGGGATGTCCATCAAATCCTTCCCCTCAGGATGCAGGAAAACCCTCAGAAGAGGACGTTGAAAGACTTTAAAAACCAGAGGGGATAAGGATGCCAAGGAATCAGAGACTTGTAGACACAACAGGGTTGGCACACATATAAACTCAGAGACTGTGGTGGCATGCACAGGTCTGCACCAGATGGGCCCTAGAGCTGAAAACAACAGTGGACACAAGCTCCCATCCCTAGACCCTTACAAATGAAAAATTGGTTTCCTTTAAGAAAATATCATTGGAGAGAAAGGGTAGGCCCTATGCCCAGCAGTAGGTGGTCAGCACAAAACAAAGTGGACAGCGTCTTTGAAGGTTCTTTGTCTTACAATGTTAAGCCAGATGTTTTGTTTTGTTTGGTGGTTGTTGTTACATATATGATGGTTTCTGGTTTAGGGCTTTTCTAGGATTCCAGAGTGTGTAACCATGTGTGTGTCTCTGTATCTGTATGCATTTATGTTCTTATGGTTTTTCTTTCACTCTCTTTTGTTGTTGTTGTTGTTGTTGTTTTTTGAGACTAGCCTCAAACTCAGAAAGATCACCTGCCTGTCTCCCAAGAACTGGGATTAAAGGTGTGTGCACCATGTTCATTGGCTCTTTTTCTTGTTTGTCATATTCCAACTTGTTTGTTTTTTATTTGTCTTATTTTATTTCATTATTATTCTTTGGATGCCTGCTTATTTTCTAGAGAGAGACAGAAAGGGTATGGATCTGGATGGGAGGGGAGTTGAGGAGGAGCGGAAGGCATAGGGTGAGGTGAAACTGTAATCAGGATATATTGTATTTTAAAAGTCTATTTTTAATAGAAGGAGAAAAAAGAAAAAGAAATGCTTGAGCACCATGCAAATCTCCCTGAAGGGAAAGCAGTGCTGGCCAGTTCCGGCTTGGGATGCTCCTCTGTGGGCCATGGGAACAGAGAGGGCACCCTCAGTATCTGGGCAGGAGATTCAACTCAAAAGCTGTGCCAGCTAAAGTGGAAAATCTTATGGGAAACAAAATGTCTACTAAGAAGTCTACATTTAGCAAAACTATTCTTCAAAATAAAGTTAAGGGGCCAGCGGCATGGTTCGGTGGGCACAGGCTCTTGTCGCCACGCCTGACAACCTGAACTCCATCCTCAGGTCCCACGTGGCAGAGGAGAACTTGCTCAGGTTCTCCTCTGACCTCGAGGCACACCCATCCCAACATACGAATAAACAAATGCAGTAAAATTCTTTCCAAAATGAAGTTAAAATGAAAACGTTCCCAGACGAATAAAATCAGCTGCTAGCAGATCTGTTCTATAAGAAGTATTAAAGCGGCTGGGAGACAATGGTAGCTGAGACCTAAAACTCAAAACAATAGGAAAGGATTCTGGGACCTGCCTTTTGTGAACTGTGTCCATAGTATATTCTGAACAGTATGTATTCTAGTTCTGTTGAGGTGAAGGATTAGTTCAGGGTGGACAACAATGTCATTCTCATTTTCTGTATCTGTAATTGTTCAACCATATGCCGACACAGAAGGATTAAAGTCTTCATTTATAATTGAGTTCCTCATTTCCCTTTTCAGTTCCGTGATTTTCCACTTCATATGTTTTGGACCTATCTTGATAAGTCCATAAACATTTATAATGGTTACCTCTTCCTAACATATTATTATCTTATTATTTTAGACTGTCTTTTTGCTATAACAATTTTTGTCTTAAAGTATTTTGTTGTTTCTTAAGATAGTTATGTAATGATCAGTCCTGTCCCTTTAAGAGACAAGCCACGCCCACTTCCCCACTCCACTGAAGGAAGCAGATCTTCCTTCCTGCTTGCAACCAAGTCTTTTCCTTTTCCTTACCCCTCTCGAAGAGGCAGCTTCGGTTTCTCCCTTTTCCCCACTTCTCCCCTCCTCCCTCCTCCCTTCTCTCTCTCTCTCTCTCTCTCTCTCTCTCTCTCTCTCTCGTTCTTCTCTTCTTTCCTTCTCCCCTTCCCTTCCATAACCCACTAAATAAATATCCAACCTCACTCTGCATGGCATGCCTATCCATGACTATGTCTCTGTCTCTCCCCCGATGCATGGCTCACTGCCTGGGACCAGCCTCCTTCGGAGACCTGTGGTGTGGTCTTGTGGTGTGCCCATCTGTCTGTCTCTCCTCGTAGAACTGGCTGCCCCCATCGAGGTCTCTCACCCACCACACAGCTCCCTGCCTGGGACTCGTGACCCACTGCAGCCACTTGGGGAACTACGCCATCCCTGCCTGTGACTGGCTGCTCTCGGACCTGCTGCCTGCTGCCCGCTGCCCACTCAGGGATCCACAGCATTTTTTACTTAATCCATTACAAGTTAACTATGAAAATCAGTGGAAATTTCTCAGAAAAACTAAAAAGCATGCTATCACAGGAGGTTCAAAAAGCTAGCTCAGTGGAAGGAGGTGCTTGCTGCCCAGCCCAGTGACCTACATGATGGAAGAGAACAGACTGCGTACACTGTCCTCTGGTTCTGACTATGCACATACACACAATCACACACACACACACACACACACACACACACACACACACACACTGAAAAGTGTAATTTCCTTAAAGTATCATATGACACAGTTAAGGGTCACAGTCAGGACCCCACAGTGACACTTGCACACCCATACTCACTACTACACTATTCACAACAGCCAGGGGATGGAATCAGCCAGATGTCTATCAACAGCTGAGCAGATGGAGAGAATGTGGTATATATACACACAATAGAACCTTGTTCATCCCAGAAGCCACATCAAGAAAATGATGGGACTGGAAAAAGCTCCACTTCCTTCTCTGCTGCAGCTGTTTCTATCAAAGCTTCCACTGCA
This sequence comes from Myodes glareolus, assembly GCF_982192425.1. Classification (NCBI taxonomy): domain Eukaryota; kingdom Metazoa; phylum Chordata; class Mammalia; order Rodentia; family Cricetidae; genus Myodes; species Myodes glareolus. Next base: position 28,622,077 of record NC_142049.1, on the reverse strand, counting down.
CCTAGAACACTAGATTTTTGGGTCCATAACAGACAAATAACTCTCATTTCTACGTGAAAGTCAATACCCACACGAGACTGTTAAATCCTTATTTGTAGGGACGAGGGTCTCAATTCACTATATAATCTTTTTTTTAAGATTTTATTATTTATTATGTATAGACACCCAGAAAAGGAGACCAGATCTCATTACAGATGGTTGTGAACCACCATGTGTGTGCTAGGAATTGAACTTGGGACCTCTGAAAGAGCAGAAAGTATTCTTAACCTCTGAGCCATCTCTCCAGCCCCTCACTATATACCTTTAAAGGCTTTAAGTAAAATATAGCAAGAAATACACAACAAAATTTAACTGGAAATCAACAATAAGTTGAAAAAAAGAGATTTCAAACACTTGAAAACTGAACAACAGACTTGGAAACAATTCATAGGTCAGGAAACTGAACAAAATCATGAAACGGTTTAAGATAAACCTGACACATGACATCAAAATGCATGAGAGGCAACTGACGCTTAGAGAAGTTTTTATCTTGAAATGCTTGTACTACCAAGAGTGAACTAAAAATAATATAAGTTTTCATCTCAAGAGACTACAGTAAAGATAGGTAAACCAAACAAAACACAAAGAGCAAGAAGAAAGTAACAGATTAGACTGTAGCAAAGTCAACAAAATGTATCAAACAAAAACCACAGGTAATGCCAATAAGAACAAAAGTGGACTCTTGAAAGGACCAGCTGAGCAATAACTGCTGGGCTAGAGTGGGCAAAGGCACTGAGGACAAGCATGAGAGAAAACATACAAGACCACAGGGCATACATGAGCATAATCAAGATGAGCTCTCCAGAATCACAGAACCACTAAAGAATATTGAACTTTATATCCCAATTTACATCAGACAATATAAATGAAATGTTAAATCTCCGATATATCACCAAGATACAGGAACTTTCAGAACCTGAAGAGGGCGAATGAATAATTAATAGGTTTCTCTGCCAAAGCAGTAAACCAGATTAAGTTTAATTGAAAAACTGTAACAGGTTTATTTAAGTGAAGCACCTCCCGGGTGGGTTCTCCAGTTCCACAGATTGAGGCTGGAGAATCCGCACACCCGAACTAAAGCAGGAAGATTACATAGGTTGTAGGAAAAGGGTCATGTGTCTGCCATAAGCTGGGTTTTTGCCCAAGTATGGTCAAAAGCTGACTTCAGACAGGGACTTGGGCAGTTGGTAACTTCAGGGAAGGAAATCCCATAGCTGCCAAGAATGCAGAACTGGGTTTTTTTGGTGCCTTCCCTTCATTTGGAGATTCTGAGTGGGCAGGGCTTAGAGAGACAGGAATGGGGCTTCTCAATAATAGAAAATATTTACAGATATTTAATAGATGAATTTTAGAATTCTCTTTCTGTATGTATCTCTCGGTCTGTCTCTCTCACATACACGCCCTCTTTGTCTTGCTTTTATACAGACTGGCTGATCTTGCTTGGCTTGGAATTTCCACACTCACAATCGTACACTCTGTATCCATTGTGATTTGTTTCTTTTGTTCAAAATTGTCTCTTGAGGAGTCAAATGCATTGCTGAATGTAGGTGCCAGCTCAGTTCCTTTTGTTAGTATGCAGTATCACAACAGATGGATTCACCACTTCACTCATTTCAATATAAAAGGGTATTTCTAGTTCCAGGTACTTACGGACATAATCATACATGTCTTTTCATTCCATTATGAAGCAAAACTCTTGGTTACAAGCATGAGCAGTATCACATCGATGCTATGAGCCCTGCCACTCCATGGCTCATCAATGCTTGTTTTGCCAGGACTTCTGAGTCATCCCTGTGGCTACTTAATGGAACCTTACTGTGGTTTCAATCTGCATGTCCTTGATGACTACCAAGGCTAAGCATATTAACACGTGTTTACTGGCCCTCAGGATTTCCTCTTTGGTAAAGTGCTTGCCCAAGTCTATTGGCTTTTTCTTTCTTACGCTAAATTGCTGTTCCTTCTCATTTTTATTTGTAATACTTCATTATGGATAAAAGCCCTTTGCCAGTTATATCTATCACAAGTATCTTCTCCAGAGATATTTCACCTTTCCATCACTTAGGTGTCTATGCCAGAACTCCACACTACAGCCACCATGCCAACACTGGACCAAATATAGCATATTGTCCATCAGTTCTTTCATGTCACAGTGATAGAGCAGGTGGGACAAAGCTCCGACTGCCTACAGTATTTTCTCTAAACTAGTCATTTACAGAGGAAGTGGGGCTTGACAGTGAACACGATTCCTACACATTAATGTCAATGTTATTAATCTTCTGCCTATGTGCACCGTGTGCTATTTAAGTTGTTTCCTTACTCTGAAGTCAGAGAAACTTATTTGTATGAATTGGGGAAATTAACTCTAATTTATCTGACATTCAGAAAGAAGATAGTATAATTTCACTTCTTGGTGGACTTTTGTAAATGTGCTTGAAAAGAATCTTTTTTTATAGTATACTATGCTATGTGTTCTCTTAGGCTAATCATGGGAAATTAGCTATATTCTACCTGAAAAAAATGCGTATTTGCTTGTGTCAAATGCTGGGAGGCAAAAGCAATCTGTACTACAATTGCTGGTGTATGTTCTCATGCCTTTGGCTTTCCTGTTATCAAGTGAGGCCCAATCCCCTACTGCACTTGCAAAATCCCTTGGCACAGATTTTGACACATAATGTTCTTTAAAACAATCCTACAATATTATCATACATACTAAAATTAATAATTTCTTATGTTATATACTTTAAAAAAAATTATGGTTTTACAACCAGATTGTTTGAACCAAAATATTAACGAAGTGCAGGAACTGCATTTGGGTGATATGAGAACTTGTACGTGTATGTGTATGTGTTTGTGTGTGTATGTATCTGTGATGATGTGTGTGTGTGTGTATCTGTGAGGACAGGGTTGAGTCAGAACTAAACTCAGGGTGTGTCTGAAGTACGCAGACTAGGGGAGGCTGGCTGGTTATCTCTGAGATCATAAGCATGTTTGTATGCTCACTGTTTTATAGATGTTCTAGGGATCCTATTCCATTCTTCGTGTGCATGGCCAACTCTCTACCTACTGAGCAATCATGGCTTGGCCATGGCTGACATGATTCCTTAAATCCCCTAGAAGCTTCCTTTTCCCCCTTTCTCACATCTGTCATTCACTTACATGTGAGTTTCCACCTTGAAGGACTTCTATCATTCAAAATTTTCTTTACTGTGTCTTCATGAAGTCACTGAAAATGGCCACTTATTCCTTGAAGGATTTTCTTTGGGAAGATAACCTTTACTAAAAAAGGGCCATATATGCCCAACTGTACCACTCTGGGCACTAGGACATAAATGTGTTTGTCCAACCTTTAGTGGAATTGAGATTAATTAGTGGATGCCAACATTATCTACCATGAACAACAAAACAATTTTTTATAGCTTTTTACCCATCACTGCAGGAAACTATGATCTCTGTCAAGATATTTATTAGATGTTACAAAATGTTGAATTTTTTGTCTAATTCTATTACTTGCCCTTGTTCAGTTATTCAGTCAGAAATACAGCTGGTTGGGACAAGGCAAGAAAATGTTTCATCCTTTCCCTGTAAAAGTTTCTGAAGACTACCTAAAGAATTGTCTGAGATACCAATAAAAATTCTTTCTGTGTGTGTGTGTGTGTGTGTGTGTGGTATGCCCCCAAATGCTGTTCCTCAGGTCCCCTACACATCTGGGGTGGGGGAACTGGAGGCTTTTCAATTAGGCAAAGTTGGCCACCTATATTCTCTTGTGTTTGTGTGATGTTCGTATGCCAAGCAGTCCTATGAACATGCATGTGAAGACCTTAATGACAACCTTTGATGTCATCCCTTAGATGACAACCAACTCGTTTTTTTAAGACAGAGTAACTCACTGACCTGGAACTCACCAAGTGGGCTAGGCTGGCTGCTCAGCGAGTCCCAGGGATGTGCCTGCCTCCCCCTCCCGCCCTGAGCTTATAGGCACATACACTCCTCTAGCGATTTCACGTGGGCTCTGAGGATCACACTCAGACCACACTCAGGCCCCCAGCCCTTTCCTAAGCCATCGTGCAGCCCACTGAGGAGGTTTTCTGTGGACTCCTAGATGTTTCCGTCGCTGGAACATCTCTTCCCAGTTTAGTCAGCATCAGGTTTTGATGCTCTAACAGTCTGTCTCTGAGTCTTACACATGCTGTGGTAGCCTGTTTGAGTCCCTGCCTTTCAGCACATGATATCTAGGACGTATCTTCTACAGGTTGTACCTCAACACAGCAACCCAAGATGACTTTAGTGCAATTAAAGCCTAGAATCTCCTTGGCTTGGGAACATGTCAGCACTTTGTTAGTTCATGAGGACCTTCAGAACTGAGTGCTCTCCGCTAGGTGGTGGTAGTGGTGGCGGCGGCGCACACCCTTAATCCCAGCACTTAGGAGGCAAACATAGGCAGACCTATATGAGCTCGTGGCCAGCCTGGTCTACAAAGCGAGTTCCAGGACAGCCAGGACTGTTACACAGAGAAACCCTGTCTTGAAAAAAACAGACAAACAAACAAAAACCTGAGTGCTCTCCTTGGCCCTATTTTTCTGGATGTTCTGAAGAAGGGCTGGTGTGAGTTAACCAGTGTGGCAATTCTAAAGGCTGAAACTGTAAAACATAAAACATTAAGCTTATGGTGGTTTTGGTTTCTTTGTTTGTTTGTTTGTTTGTTTGTTTTTAGAGACAGGGTTTCTCTATAGAGCCTTGGCTGTTCTGGAACTCACCATCTAGATCAGCCTGGCTTCGAACTCACAGAGAGCCACCTGCCTCTGCCTCTGCCTCTACCTCTGCCTCCCTAGTGTTGAGATTAAAGGTGTGTGTCACCACTCCTGGCCTTTAAGTTTTTCTAAAAAATATTTGGGGCTGGAGAGATGGTTCAGCGGTTAAGAGCACTGGCTGATCTTCCAGAGGACCCAGGTTCAATTCCCAGAACCCACACACAGCTCACAACTGCCTGTAACTTTAGTTCCAGGGGATCTGGCACCTTCACAAAGACATACATGCAGGCAAAACACCAACTCACATAAAGTAAAAATAAATAAATAATTTTAAAAATAAATAAAATAAACATCTTTATTACTAATTATAAGTATATGTGCAGGCTGTGTGTATGCACATGGCCTTGGGGGCAGAAACATGAGATTCTGCTGGAGCTGGAGTTACACGTGGGAGCGAGCTGCTTAAACTCGGTACTGGCAACCAGACTCAGTTTTCTGTGAGAGCACTTCCTCGCTCCGTCACTGTGGAGCCATCTCCAGTCTCAACACGAAGTTCTCAAGTAAGATAAAGAATAAGGATACAGAGAAAACACTTGTGGAAGAACCAAACGTTTTTCAAAGACACCTTCCCTCAGTTGTTGCATCACAACAAGGAATATTATTTCTGCATAAGAAACCAAGCTAGAGCATCATCTAGAAAAGCTGCACGAGTTCAGATCCAGAGCCCTGTTGAGAAAGCTTCATTTCTGAACCTTCTACTGTGAATTCTTATAGTCCGGCCAGCATGGATCTACAGCAGACCAGCATGGCGCTACCCAGAGACAAGAGAGTGGACTGGAACGTGGTTCTGTAAAGCCCACTTAGGACACTGATCAGTGGCAGCCCAAGCAATGACAGCATTTAGTACAACTGCCCGGAACTCAGACTGGCATTGGATGGGAAGAACTAGATCTACACTCCAAAGCAGAGGTGAGGTTTAGAATGGCAAGCCCCAACCTCAAGAAAAAAGGCATCAGCTTTATTTTTAACAAAACTGTTTGCTAACTGGCAAAAACAGTCAAGAACTCCTTTACTACATGGTTAACAAACCAAAACATATTCTCCCTATATAATTTCAACTACTGTTGTTCCAGTTTCAAGTACAAGACACGTACTGAAGAATCTGCAATAAAAACTAGTTCCTCCTGCAGCTGAGCACCAGTGGGGTCCCTAGCCCTGGCCACTCCACTGCAGCTCCGTGAGACGTCTAAGAAGATGCTAAGAACGCTGCCCTCAGGACCGAGGGCAGTAAACTGTGTTGTTGTCTTTAGCCACACGTAGATGATGGCTAAGGGGATTTTAGAAACTGGTACATCATTTTCATTTTTTTTTTTTTGATACCATAAAATATGGTAGTTTTCAACGACTACATGTTTCTGCTAAGGGTTTGGAGAAGGCTCTGGACTGAGAGCTGGGAGAGCTTGTTCCTGATTCTATCTAAGTCACCCCATGTAAGGTTTACAGCTCCTCGGTGCTTGAGATTCATTACATGTAATCAAGGACAAAGCCTCCCTCTGGACTAAAGAAAATGAGGAGATTTAGGAAGATTCAAAAGCACTAAATAAAACAAAGCACTAAAATCCAAGTTCTTTTTCTTAGCAATTCTGCTTCATTTTATGGCTGCACCACCATCTCCTGGCTGGCTTAGTGCTGTGAGCTGCTAACACACCTCCCAGGTCCTATTTTACAACATTCACCTTAATGGTTTCTCCTGAACCTCATGAGATCCCGTCCCAAGCTAAAGATCCTCCAGGGGCTTCCCACTGTATCCAATCCATAATGACCAATATCACATACACTAGGATTTAGCATTAAGAATAACAGTATAGGGCTGGAGAGATGGCTCAGAGGTTAAGAGCACTGACTGTTCTTCCAGAGGTCCTGAGTTCAATTCCCAGCAACCACATGGTGGCTCACAGCCATCTATAATGAGATCTGGTGCCCTCTTCTGGCATGCAAGCATACATGGAAGGAATGTTGTATACACAATAAATAAATAAATCTTAAAAAAAGAATAACAGTATATTGCACCTTTGCAAGCTCTTCAATTGTGCCATCTCTTTTTGCTGATTTTGTTTTGGAGGTGGTGTGTATCTTCTGAACACTCTTTGCAGGAATGGGGTCCTCTTATCAGGAAAGTACAAGGAAGGCTGCTATCAGAGCAACCGTGAGTCATTCTTTGTGGAGTATGGATTCTAGGAGCACAGGAATAAACAATGAGGCAAAAGAATATGGTAAGGAAAAAGATAATTTCACTGAGTACACATTTTTCTATCTTAAGCTTTTCTGTGTGACAGGTTTACATGTTAAACTGACAGAGAGGGAGACATCCCGGCCAGTAAACTGCTGACTGCATAGGCAAGAGGGTCTAAGTCTGGACCATCAGCATCTACATAAAGCCCTGGTACAGCAGTGTGCATCTGCAACCCCAGTTTAGGCACAGAAGGCGGGAATATGGAGGTCACTGGCCAGCCAGGTTAGCCAACATAATGAACTACATGCTGGAGAGAAAGTCTGTCTGAACACACAAGGTGAATGGCTCCAAAGGACAGACATCCTATGTGGTCCTCTATCTTTATATGTGCCTGCACACACACACCCATGATACAGACATGCTATGTAGTCCTCTATCTTTACATGTGCCTGCACCCCCTCCATGATACAGACATCCTATGTGGTCCTCTGTCTTTACATGTGCCTGCACCCCCTCCATGATACAGACATCCTATGTGGTCCTCTGTCTTTACATGTGCCTGCACCCCCTCCATGATACAGACATCCTATGTGGTCCTCTGTCTTTACATGTGCCTGCACCGCCCACCCCTCCATGATAAAAAAAAAAAAATGAGTGAACAGAAGTTTTGGTCCCACACTAGAACTGAGCGTCTGTTACAGTGGGGCTGACAAAGGCAATGAGACAATAAAAGACTGACCTCAACAGAGGAAGGCTGTCTTTTAATTAGACAGTGAAGAGTGGCAGTCTCTCTGCATAAGGGGAGAGTGTGCCCAAGTGCAGGGAGCCTGGGCAGAAAGGGGAACTTTGGGGAGGAAGATCCATCTGTTGGTCTGTTCCCCTGCCCTCTCAGTGTGAATCCCAATGGAGGCTGATACGTTGACCCTGTCAGGAATTTCCCTGCTCCTCACTGCCTGCAGCAGCTATCAAGCGTGAATGTGCTAACTTTCCCACCCAGAGTTCTCAGCACACATGGGCCTTTCAGATCACCAACCCTTCTGTATCTGCCTTACTCAGATACTTGCAAAAGTAGAGGAATAGATCATTTTTAATTCCTTCCATCACTTACTCATCTGTTATGTGTGTGGATCTGTACATATGATGTGGGTACACAGATGCCACGGTCACGTGCTGAGGTCAGAGGACAACTTTGGGGTCTAGTTTTTCCCTCCAACCAGACCACTGGCCCCAAATTGGTTTACTCTTTTACAGATTAGTAAACAGAGCAGTTAGGGTAAAGAACGTTGTGATGTTGGACCCACGATGGCTCATCTGGTAAATGTGCTTGCCACCGAGCCTCAGAACCTGAGTTCAATCCCCAGGACCCAGCTTGGGTTCTTCTCTGATTTCCAAACATGCTTCATGGTAAATAGATGCCATTCCCTCCAAAATAAATAAATAAAACAAATAAAGTAGTTAAAAATTGTTTAAGAAATTTGTGATGATTAGTATCATTTATTCTTTGGAATGAGGAATTTTATTGACCCTGAAGCAGATGGAATTTGACCACTTAAGTATGCATTAAAATCCATTTTGTTCCCCGGTGAGACCAAGGCTGCCTTATAAGAGGCATAAATTATAAATTTATAAATACATAAAATTCTTTATCAATGAAATTTACTTCATAATAGTACAACTCCAGAGTTTACCAACAGGCAAACAGCTGGCCTCCTTCTGACACAAGAAAACGAGGTTAGAATAGGATGGTTTAACAGAGGAGAGCAGCATGTGCTGGGCAAGAGTAGCCAGCCAGTGAAAGTGCAGCAGACCCAGCCTGGTCTCCCCGTGCAGACCTGGTCAGCCTGCCTGTCTTCCAAGTGTTGGGATCAGATGTGTGCACCGTGGCACCAGGCCTACAGAGTAAATTGTTAACTCAGAACCCCAGTGACACTGCAGTACAGCACAGACAGGAGGCACACGGTCACTCCACCTCTGTGAAAGGTATCCGACACTGGCCAAGTAGAGTGGAGCAAGACTTCAATCCCAGCACTCAGGAGGCAGAGGCAGACAGATCTCTGAGTTGGAGGATAGTCTGGTCTAAAAAGTGAGTTCCAGGACAGCCAGGGCTACACAGAGAAAACCCTGTCTCAAAAAAATAAACAACAACAAAATTATCACTGAATAAAATAACTAATTTCCACAAATTATTTATGAGAAATTAAAAACCCAAGTATGAAAAGCAATTTTAACTTTGGAAAAGGAAGCTATCATTTTGTGTGTTTTAAGAAAACAGACTTGGTGTGTGTGGCAGCAGCTTAGCTGAGTTCCTTTAAATAGGCAGGGGCTTGTGAAGTGCGGAGCTCATGTAACATAAGCTGTGTTTGCCTCAAATCCCCAAGCGTCCATTTGCTTAAGAAACCCACGCTTCCTGGCTGGGCGCCTGCATACCAAACCTGCCAGGTCTTGAATAGTTTTAGTTCTGTTACTAAATTAGGAAACTAAAGTAGGCAGTGTCTGGGCCAACAACAAACTAAAAAGGCTCGGCATCATTAGCTTGCAAGTCTCCTTAAAAGCCAGATCATTAGAAGATATTTAATTTTTAATTAGAGATACCAAAGTAATTTAGCCTAATAAGGAGCAATACTAGAAATAATTAAATGAATACAAAAAAGAGAAATCCAGGCTTTAACACAGTGTTCTGTTGGAAACAACCTTCATCCCGATGTTGAAAATAAACCAGCACTGAGGCTCAAAGTCTCTGTGGTGGATGCTAAAATTCCAGCATGTGTTTCCAAGCAGTGGACGGGACAGGTGAAGTCCATCACAGCTCTCCAAAGACAGGCACAGAGCCTGGAGAACCCAGCTCAGGAAGCAGAGCAGAGCAGCCAGCGAGACTTGGAAAACAGACAGATTTCAAGAAAACAGCTTCTTTATAAATGACAAAAATACCGAGGGAAAATATGTAATTTCCTCCTCCCAACCTTTCCTGGGCTCTAGCCAGCATATCATAAGGTCTAAAAAGGACCATACCTATTAATTAGCATTCCCTAAACTATTTAAAAATCACCCTTATATCTTACCAAAAGCTAATGCCTGAATTCTGAAGGTGTTTGGGAGGATTTTCGTTCCAAGAACATCTGAAAAGCATTTCCACTATAAACACTGTTAAACATTCATAAATTTCAGAGTCCTGTTTATTATACTTTAGTTCTGTGAAACAAGAAAATCAAATGTGTATTTACCATGCAGTCCATATTTCTCATGGTTTATGTATTTAAGCACCAGTTAAAATTACAGAAGAGTGGCAATGTGTGAGTGTGGTAAGAAGCCCCGAGATGCTAGTCACCAAGAACATTCCTTACCCACCTCCTAGCACAACAAAGCCAAGCTCCACACCAGTTCCTGGTGGTTTGGCAAGCTTTCATCACTACGTCTGATGTACTTACATGACATCTACAGGAGTTCAAAATGGACGGAGGTGACCTGGCAGGTGCCCAAACCCAGAGCCTGTTGTTTGCATCATTCAACTCCCATCACTACAATCTGGCCATCCATGAAAAGCAAGGCAGGTCATGATAAGGGGCTGGGCCATTCCATCTCAAGTCTGTGCTGTCCCTCAGAACTAGAAGCAATGAGACCAGGTTGGACCTCCCTGGTCTACTCCATCATTGTCCCTGCGCTGTTGTGCAGGCACAAGAAAATAAGAGGCACAGGCGCAAGTGTTTAGATAAGTAAAAACAAAAACCAGACTGGGTGATTAAAATTAAACTGAACAGTGTAACGGTCTCTACAGATCTACATACAATTCATATGCAATAAAGAAACATGTGAATGAACTCAATGTCAGAAAATGAAAAATGAGGGGCTGGAGAGATGGCTCAGCAGTTAGGAACATTTGCTATCCTTACAGAGGATGGTGTTTCAGTTCACAATATGGTAGCTCACAACAGCCTGTAATTCCAGGCTCAGGAGATCCTATGCTCTCTGGGCTTCTGAGGCACCAGGCATGTGCATGGTGCACCACATACATGCAGGCAAACACCATATACTTAAGAATCAAGGACACCAAAAGAAATAGAAGAGGGGGAGGAAGAGGAGGAGGAGGAAGAGGAGGAGGAGGAAGAGGAGGAGGAGGAAGAGGAGGAGGAGGAAGAGGAGGAGGAGGAGGAGGAGAAGGAGAAGGAGAAGGAGAAGGAGGAGAAGAAGAAGAAGAAGAAGAAGAAGAAGAAGAAGAAGAAGAAGAAGAAGAAGAAGAAGAAGAAGAAGAAGAAGAAGAAGAAGAAGAAGAGGAAGAGGAAAAGAGTTGGCTTTCACTGCTTCATTAAAAACACTACATTAAAGCCACAGTGATCAGGGCACAGGACACTGAAGAGGGAAGGAACAGAACAGCTTACACAATTTAATCACTAGGTTGATGGGTGACCAACATCTGGCAGAAACTCCAGGTAATTTGACAAAAATACAGCCTTTTCAACACATTGAGCAGGAACAGCTAAATTGGAAAGGAAAAGAAAAGCCTCAGCCCTTACCTACAGCACACGTAGTGATGTGAAATGGATTACAGACATACATGAAGGAGACAAAACTATAGTAAGACTTACAGAATACGATAAATGTTTTGTGATCCAGAGTTTGGCAAATATTTCTCATCTATACCATCAGTAATACAATCTACAAAATAGAAACTTGGTAAATTTAGCATCATTAAATTTTTAAATGTCTGCTCTTTTAAAAAACACCATTAAAATATAAACACAAACCACCACAGTCTAAGTAAAAAAACATTTCTAGGCCATCTACTGACAAAAGGTTTCATGCCGACAAGAACAGGGCCAGCACACTGGCTTAAGAGGCATTTCCGAAGTGTTTTAGCTTTTGCAAACCATATACCAGCTCTGTCTCAGCGTGAAGGCAGCCATAGATGGATGTATAAGAATGGGTGTGGCTGTGTTCTAGCAAAACTTTACTCACAATCTCAGATCTGCTTTGCTTCCATATCCTTCCAGGCTGATTGGGGGTTTATGAAAACTAATTTACAGCTCTAAGTTGCAGATAACTGACAACTTTGAAATCATCTTTGTTTACAAGCATGTGAGTATATTACCTCTGCTGGAAAAGTGACCCTTTGGCCCCATGGAAAAAGCTGAATCTGGTGTTGTTACAACATGTATTTTGATATTACTCACCTTTAGTTTGTTCATTTTGTGGATTTTCCTTTGAAATAGTTACAACATCTTACCAATTTCCTCATTAATGAGCTCATTTTCCTCATTAAAAGCTTTATGACATTTAAAGTCCTCAGCTGTATGGGTACCAAAAACTTCACATTTTTTGTAAGCATGATACTCTGACACCCAAGTGAATGTGGAACTTCAGAATATACAAAGAAATCTTACAATGCAATATCAAGAACACAAACAACCAGAGGCTGTAAAATGGCTCGGCAGATCAAGCAGTCAGCCTACATAGATGCAGGTGCAGCTCACTTGTAATGTCATCCCAGGCACATCCAGAGACACCTGGAGCTAAATGGCTAGTGAGACCAGTCACACCGAGAGACTGTCCTTCAAAGACAAAGACAAAGCATGATCAAGAAATACTTCTGATAGCAATGTTAAGAATCTACACGGACATAAAGAAGAAAAAAACCTATTTTATGGTTAACGTCTGAAATAAATACTTTACCAAAGAAATAGCAAAGAAATACATAAATTATATTAGTTTTTAGTTAGTCGTTAAATGCAAACCAAAGCTGCCAAAAAGATTCTACTACGTAGCCAGAGGACCATGGACAGTGGAAAAAGATGGAATGTACCAAATGTTAACATGACTAAGAAGACTAGATAGACCCTTCACCATTGCTATCAGGAATGTAATGGCACGGCCACTTTGGAAAATGAATTGGAAATTTCTTCTAGTCAAGAATTCACTAACCAGATAGCCCAGCAGCAATTCTATTCAGAGCTATTTGTGGAAGAGAAAGGAAAATAAAAGTCCACAAAATCATGTTTACAAGTGTTTACGGCAACACTTTTCATAACAACGTTATTCATAACAGTCCCAAGTAGAAACCATCTAAATTATCAATCAGCTGATGGACAATCAAAACATGGCTCATCCACACTATACAAATATTACTTGGCAATGGTGACAAACTACTAAGACTCGTGTTTCATGAGAGCGTACACACAAAAACACTGTGGTACGTGAAATCAGTCATGCAGAAAGGCCATGTCACATGATTCCATCCAGGTGGAAACTTTGAAAAAGTCAAAAGTACAGACACAGAATGCATGACCAGTGGTTGGCCAGGGTAGGAACAGGGCCTGGTAACAAACAGGCCCTATGGAACTTGGAACCAATGGAAATGTTTTTAACTGGACTCTGTATAAGTCTGTGTATATTTTTAAAACTTTGTCAATGGAATGTTTAAAATGATGTGTTTTATAGTATATCCATGATACCTCAATCGAGCTATTAAAATCTTTAGGGAAAAATGTTAATTACTAACTCATGCCAGGAACACAATTACTCGTATGATCATAAAATTTAACGGCATATTACTAAAGAGACTCTTCAGTGTCCTGTGCAGAGAAGAGAAGTGCACAGACAGACCACACACCAGCTACAGACAATGGGTTTGGAGTGAGGAATGTGGTTTTTAGATCTTGTGCTACTCATAACAGAAGTGTTTTAAAGTCAGAAGTAGTTCGAACGTAAGCTGGGACACAGAACAGGCTTCCTTAGCCATCACACCCATGTAGTGCATCTTTCAGGAACATAGGCAAAACTTCAAATTTTATTTTATGCTATGAATGCTGAACTGTAGTGGGGGAGGGCTCTCAGAACCCATGAGTTAAACCTCTCTACCACACAGGAAAATAAGATAAAAACAGGGATGGAAAAACATTAACATGGAAGAAGGGACAGTGCTGGGAATTGAACCCACATGCCAGGCAAACACTCTACTACTGACATACATGCCCAGCTCCAAGTCACATTCACTTTATAGGCATTTACTTTAGTAAACATTTGTAGTACTTAAAGTTCCACAAACTCCAAGTATGGGGAACTTAAATAGCCCTACGGATAAAGCTGAAAAACAATGTCGTCCTAGATCCAAAGCAAACCAATAACAGTAGACAAAGCAATATAGCCATGACATTCTAGAGAAGCTTCTTAAACACAAGATATGTAAAAGTATTAGTAAGCATTGATTCATGAAACTAGTTTATATATATATATATATTTCAAGACAGGGTTTCTCTGTAGCTTTGGGGCCTGTCCTGGAACTAGCTCTTGTAGACCAGGCTGGTCTCGAACCCACAGAGATCCACCTGCCTCTGCCTCCCGAGTGCTGGGATTAAAGGCATGTGCTGACACCGGCTGGCTAGTTTATTTATATTGAGTCCCCCAAAAATCAAAACACCATCCTTTCATTTCACTTAAAATAAGTGGTATTTGATAATCTATATTTAATGTCTCATTAAACACTATATTTATCTACAAATATAGGTATACACTACATATACATGCATGTTTACACGCACGCACACACGCACACACACACACAATATTTGGTTCTTTAAAAAAATTAGTATACTTGCCAGGTGGTGGTGGCACAAGCCTTTAATCCCAGCACTCCAGCACTCGGGAGGCAAACGCAGGCGGATCTCTGTGAGTTTGAGGCTAGCCTGTTCTACAAGAGCTAGTTCCAGGACAGTTAGGACTACACAGAGAAACCCTGTCTTGAAAAACAAAAAAGTAGCATATTTGTCTGTGTGTATATGTGTGGGCACATGGTCCATAGTGCACATACAGAGGTCAGAGGACAATTTGTGGGCACCAATTCTCTCCTCCACCATGTGGACCCTGTGGACTAAACTCAGGTTATCAAGCTTGGTGGCAAGTACCCATATCTGCTGAGTCATTTTACCAGGCTTGCTATTTGGTGCTTGGATAGCTAAATAACTGAGAGATTTGGCCTCTGTAAAATACAACTTCAATAACGCCACAGAACCCTATCACGGTGAAGAAATCTATCTCTGACCAAGTCATTCCCTATCTTCAGACCACAAGAAAAGTGTCACCAAAACAGGTCTGTGTTGTCTGCGGTTGTGACATAACGCTGGAGAAAATCAACTCGAAGGACAAAGAAGTATCCAGGTCACGGCGTTAGAAGTTTCACTCCACGACACGAGGTTCTGCTATTTCTGTGGCCTGGCCAGCTGAGCATCATGGCAGGGAGCATGTGGTACAATAAGCTGCTCCCCTTATGGCAGCTGGAAATAAGAGAGGGGGTGGGGCTGGGGACAAGATATACCCTTCAAACACATGCGCCCAGTAGCTTTCTTCCTCCAAGTGGGCCAGGTCTACTCGGGCTTCGACTGCTTCCCAAGAGCACCACCAGTTGGAGGCCAAATCCTCAAACTGAAGGACATCCAACCCGCCACAGCAAGATGCCAGGCTTTAACTCACTCCAGATCATATGGAGAGCAGGGATGTCAGCAGGCCAAGGAGCAGGGGAAATACATAACTAACCCCTGGCATTTGTCGTCAGCATTTAAGGGCATTCACCTCGCTGCTTCCTCACCCCAGCAGCCAAGACTCTTGACACCAAGGTTTGTTTGTTTGTTTTAATCTATGAACAAATGCACAGAGAAAACTGAGGCTGCTGTAAAATCATCAAAGCATCCGAGGAAAACAGTGATTTGAAAGATTAAACAAAGCACTTCAATGCCAAGGGCTGCTAACAAGCAATATCAAACTGCATTTCTTTAATTGCTTCTCATTACATCGACTCCCAGGCAAATTGTAAGGCTTTCCATTCATTAAAATAATCATTAACCATAAAATCACTTACAGAATAGATCATCAGATTTAAATGAAAACCTTTAACAGGGTTAAGACACAATTTGCAGATGAAATAAAGCAACAATTATGCTTCCAATAATGGGCTCAAACAACAAACGAAATATAAAACCTATTGCTTCAACTGAAAACATTCCTTTTAAAGATATACGTATTCCTGCTATATACACTACCAGCTCTGTTTTCTTCATTATAAAATCTGACAGGAAACTCTAATTTTTTGGCAATGTCACCAGCAGTAGTGGTATACTGATGTCAAGGCAAAAAATCAACTTAAGCTGTCATAAAATAACTATGCATCTAGGTCTTATTCTCTGTTGATAAACTATCATGATGAAAGCAACTGAAGGGAGAAAGGATTTATATGGCTCACAATTCTAAATTAGAGCCCACCAGTGCAGGGTAGCCAAGGTGGCAGGCACTAAAAGCTACCGCTCTGCCGTTGCTCACAGTGGGCACTAATGCATGCATGTTAGCGCTCTGCTGTCGTTCACAGTGGACACTAATGCATGCATGCTAGCGCTCTGCTGTCGCTCACAGTGGACACTAATGCATGCATGCTAGCACTCTGCTGTCGCTCACAGTGGACACTAATGCATGCATGCTAGCGCTCTGCTGTCGCTCACAGTGGACACTAATGCATGCATGCTAGCACTCTGCTGTCGCTCACAGTGGACACTAATGCATGCATGCTAGCGCTCTGCTGTCGCTCACAGTGGGCACTAATGCATGCATGTTAGCGCTCTGCTGTCGCTCACAGTGGACACTAATGCATGCATGCTAGCACTCTGCTGTCACTCACAGTGGACACTAATGCATGCATGCTAGCGCTCTACTGTTGCTCACAGCGGACACCAGTGCATGCATGCTAGCGTTCTACTGTCGCTCACAGTGGGCACTAATGCATGCATGCTAGCGCTCTGCTGTTGCTCACAGCGGACACCAGTGCATGCATGCTAGCGTTCTACTGTCGCTCACAGTGGGCACTAATGCATGCATGCTAGCGCTCTGCTGTTGCTCACAGCGGACACCAGTGCATGCATGCTAGCGCTCTGCTGTCGCTCACAGTGGGCACTAACGCATGCTGGCACTCTGCTGTCACTCACAGTGGACACCAGTGCATGCATGCTAGCGCTCTGCTGTCGCTCACAGTGGGCACTAATGCATGCATGCTAGCGCTCTGCTGTGGCTCACAGTGGGTAGATGCTCCCACCCAAGTCAATATAATCAGAATAAACCCTAGAGTCCCATCTAATCTAGATGAGTCTTTATGGACACTGCCCTCCAAGGTAATCCAGACTGTGTCAAATTGACAAAGCTATCACAACATGAAAATATAATCATTGTTTATGTGCCCAAATATACTTTGTTTTCATAGTTTGGTTAATGAATGTAATACATCAAACACTACTAACAAGAAAGCTGTGTTTGATACCTGAAAGCTCTTTATAATAAAAATGATACAAGTTCTGCCAAAACATCAAAAGATTTAATAGGAACTGCTCCATGCTACCTCTAAAGTATTGAAAGCTGACTTAGATACAAACATGCTCACCCTCTGAGGGCTCACAGACAGGCTGTACCTAAGAAAACATATTTCATTATCTTCAAGAAAAATCACCCCAGAAGATTAAGAACACTTCTATCAGGCAGTTAAAATATTCTAACTTCTTGGTTTTCAACATTAAAAAATGGTTATAAAGCCAGGACAGGTTTCCATCATAGCAGACACAGCTACTTTTACAATCTACTGTAACTAAGGAAACATTTCATCAAGGAGATGTGCGTCTGCTTCCACAAACCACTAACACACCAGCTTGGTCCCTGAGGGTGGACTGTTTCTTCTTTTGCTTTGAGACAGAGTTTTGCTGCCTTGGAACTCACTCTGTAGACCATGCTGGCCTCAAACTCACAGAGATCCACCTGCCTTTGTCTTCCGAGGGCTGGGATTAAAGGCACAAGTCACAGCCTACTGAGGCAGTTGACCTCAGCAGCATCACTACAGTCCCTACACAGCACCAAGTCTGAGAAGTCCTATGCAGTACCAATTCCTTGCATCAGACAGAAGCATCGAGTGCAGGGACTCTGACTAGGGTGTTAGCTGGGCCGTGGTCAGCAGCAGGACAGATGACAGAGGCATCCAGTCTCAGGCACCAGCTTTGCTTCTCTTGCTTTCTAAAATTATTTTTAAAACATACTGTCACAATAAACTTGTTGGGCTGCCACAGTTTTGAGACATTTGGCAAGTTCTCCACCATTTTCCTTCACACCTTCCCTAAAAAGGACTTATTTTCTGTATTCCACACTGAGAAGGATAAAACATTTTTTTTCTTTAAAAGAATTTTAATGGCCATTTTTATTCTCTGCTTTTAGCCAAATTGTCAAAGTTTATAAAAGTATATAAATACAAATTAAAAGCCTCGGTTCCACATTTTTCTGAGAAAGCTATGTGTTTCATTTAATCCCACAGACTAAGATAATTTTATATAAACTCCTAAATAAAGTATTTGCATTGAGCTCCTTATACCTAATTATGCTATAGAGGTCACACTGGAAGTCTATAATGGCCTCTCAAAGTACAAGCTCTCAATGTGACCTGAAGACAAACCCTCTGGAACACCAAGAAAGACGGCTAGCTGTTGCCCCTTCTGCTGTTTTCCCCCAGCTCTCTACTGAAATAATAACTAGCCATCCTAACACACCCAGTTCTTCTTGCCCCTATCTGTCCAGCCTCTTCTTTGGAAGAAATAGTAGAATATTCTGTCCTTTGCAGCCTGGATTCAGATTCCCATTTTCTCTAGTATGCCGCAGGGTTAATCTTGCAAAGCAAGAGGAAGAGTAAGTCCCCCAAGTCAGTCTGTCGGCATACAGTGTGACCACACTCGGTGCTTGGTGACACCGGAGGACTGCTTGCAGAGGAACCATTTCTCGGATGTGCTTTCAACCACAAAGAGGTGGGAGGCCGAACACCACAACCTGTGATGAGGTACAATCAGGGAGAGTAATCTGGGGTAAAGAGACTAGCTTCTGGGGCACAGCAGGCACAGTATGGTACTCTGTGTTCTGAGCCGATAGCTAAGAAGGTGTGAGGAGGGCTCAGTGGGCTAGGTAACTAAGTCCATAGGACCAGTGTCCCCAGGCCAATGCAGAGAGCCTGAGGGGAGCAGCTGGAGTGGAAGTCGCACTTCCAAATCAGTGCAGTACCTGCCACAATTTGCCAGCTGGTGCGGGTGCCACAGTTGGCTAGTCTGTATCAATAAAATTCAACAAGCAGGGTGGCAAGCAACAGGGAGCCCAGAGGATAGAGCACTGGGTCTTCTGCGACCTCTGCAAAAGGCCAATCCTTTGCCTCCACAGTGATCATTGAACCCAGTGCTCAAGCTGCTTGGGTGGCAGCAGGATGGTCCTAAGAGGGGTACTTAACCGAAGCTCAAGGCACCAGCAGGGGTAAGTGAAACAAAATACATTTAAGGAAAAACTATCACATTTGAAGGCCGAGATTCAGTGCTAAGATAGAGGGCACAGCTGTGTGTGCTACATGAAGGGCATAGCTCTGTGCTTGCACATGCTTTTAGCTGCTACAGTACAATCCGTTCATGTTTTTAATTTGAGCTAAAAAGCCCTTCCTTTTTTGGTATGCAAAACAGCTTTTCAAGGATTAAAGCATAAAAAAAAAGTCTGATTTATAAGCCAGATGCAAGTAACATCTTTGCTGGCGTCTGGTCACTTTTGTTGTTTGTCACCATAACCTTTCACAGAGTTCTAGGAAAGTGACCATCACAGAAGTATGAAGCATGTTTGTTGGAGGATTAGCTAGTTTTTCTGTCTTGTTCAATATCATTGGCCTTTGCGGTCTTCACAACAGTGAACCGCAAAGCATTTGGCAAGTGTACCTGCACTGACGGGATTTTCCCCCAATAATACCTTATTTGTTTGTGTTAATGTTCTCTTCATAATGTATAATATGACTTTGTATCAAATTAGAAGAGGTCATCTAGAGACTATTAGTTTAGATTTGTTCAAAAGCAAATACTATTACAGTTTTGGTGCCGTGATCAGAAAAAAGTAACATATAAATGCTTTTAAAGTGTTATGAACCGAATGCACATGATTGAAGGTAAACAAACACCATAATCAAACAATAGTATATAAGAGAAATTTTGATGGCAGACATGGCAGGGCAATTGAAAACAGACTCACTTCCCACCCAAACAGAATAAAACGAAATCAAAAGGTATCAGGGCAGCTGTTTGAAGCAATGAACATGCAGCACTAAACTATGATCCTTGGAACACGGAAAACCAGAACGAGGCCCAACGTGAGCTTGGAACACAGGAAACAAGAACGAGCCCCATCATGGGCTGGGCTTTCCCATCTGCAGCACATTCCAGGCCATGGAACACGGAAGTGGACCGCAAACAGCCCAGCTTCACAAAGCTGAAAAAGTAGAAGGCAGAGTCCAGACAAACAAAACACCTGGAAAACGCAGAAAAGGGAACCTAAGAAAAAGCTGCAGAGAGGAAAAGAATGGGCCATAGTTTGAATGTTTACGCCCCTCAAAATCCATGTTGAAACCTCTTCACAGTACGACGGGGCTACAAAGGGAGGCCTTGTGACGGGACTAGGTCTCAGTGAGGCCTCTGGCCTCTTCAATCATGAGAAGACAGTGAGGAGATGCCATTCCGCCTGTAAAGTAACAAGCAGCCTTCCCCAGATAGCAAGTCTGCTGCCCCTGGGTTTAGACGTCATAGCCTCCAGAACCATGAGAGAGGAACTTGCTGCCTATAAGTCATGCAGCTTTCCCACTGCATCTGGGTGATTAAAGCAGAGAAGTCCAAAAGCAGCTGTAGAGCACAAGGAGAGTCAGGTAAAGGACAAGGTGATGCATGCCACCCAACACTCAACGGGAGAGAACTCATGCCGGTACTGGAAATTTGATCAGCTTCTCAGAGCTAGTCAGTCACGGATCTTAGGAAAGACTCTAGGACCACCACTTTTCTAGATCAGCATGATTCCTTACACTACAGTCTACATCTTATCCTTATACCCACAGGTAAGCAGAGCTACCACCCCTCAGCAAAGAAGCCCTTCTTTATACCAAACGGGACCATCACAGAAAACCACAACTGGATACGATGACGAGGTCAACAGAACATGGGGAGCCTAGCCCCAACAGATACAGCTACAGTATAACTCCTATGTCTGCGGCTCAGGGAACATCATAGAAGAGGGGGAAGAAATACTGTAAGAACCATTAATACCAGGAAGTCAACTGTGAAACAGTTTCTCCTGGAAATGACTGCATAAACAAGATCCGAGCAATGACAGCATCAATGTTATGTCATATGTGTTAATGTGGATGGGGCGGGGGGGCAGAGTTTAAGAGGTCTCACCATAAAAAAAGAACTACAGGCAACAAATGACGGCTGGGAGGAGAATTAGGCCCTCTCTGGAATTGTACAGTGCACAGTGGTCAATCTTGAAGCCACAGACACATCAACAAAAATGAACTCAGCTGGTTGTAATTATGTACACATGTACACACATATAGATGTGCACGTATGTGCGTGTGTGTGTGTATGTAACACTAAAAATCAAAAAAGAGGCTGTCAACTTGAGAGGGGACATGGGGGGAGGAAAGGAAGGAGAAAAGTGATGCAATTATATTTCAATTAAAAGATTAAAAAAACAACAAAAAACCTTAACAAAGAACCAAGTTCTAGTGATATGTAGAAAAATACCAACCAATCTAGCATGTAATGAAGCCCCAGAAAGAAAAAAATGTGATGCAGAAAAATATTTGAAGAAATGACAGAAAACTTTCCATGTTGGGAATTAAAAAACAATCCCAAGAAAGATAATTATTTTTAAAGCTACAGGAAACACATCACAGATAAACTATGGTACCAAAGTTAATGAAAATGCCTTCATGCAACAATAGTAAAAGCCATTCATGGGAATGATGGAATGAATTAACAAGAGACTTTTTATCACATGCAGCGGAGGGCAGGAAAAATTGAAAGTCACCCTTAAAGAAAGCCAACTCAAAATTCCACAATCAGAAAAACCAAAGATGACTTTTTTACTAAAACAAAGGCAAGCAAACAACCCTTCAGAGATGGCTCATTGTCCGTGCACAGACTTGCACTCCAGGAAATAGTTATGGCAGTACTTCAGCTAAAGAGAAGCCATACAGCACAAAGCCATCTAGAGGAAAGAATAAAGAGCTGTGTACATTTCAATCTATACAGAAATAAAAGTGTCTGCTCTAAGAGCACCAAGGAGAGAGGTACACGGAAACATGAAGGCATAGAGTGTCTCCTTAGCTCAGTGAGCCCTAGAGAAAAACTATCACAGGAAATTAAGTGCAACACTAAAACATATACAAGTAATCCGAAAGAAAACAGGACACACAGAAGAACCACAACCTATGGTGGCCGGATATGGGAAGGGCAGTTTCAAAATATGGACACTGGAATGGCAAGATAGCTGACTGGGTAAAGGTGCTTACCAGCAAGTCCAGTGACACGAGTTTGACCCCCAGGGTCCCCAGAATGTGGAAGAAAAGAGCCAACATCTTCAAGTTGTCCTCAGACCATCATACATGTGCTTTGGCAAACACATGCATACACACATGTCAAAGAGGTTTTGAAGGAAATAAAAAACTTAAAATTTGAACTGGAGAGATGGCTCAGCAGTTAAAGGCATGTACTGTTCTTACAGAGAACCCAAGTTTGATTCCTGGCACACAGGTTAGGTAGCTCCTAACCAACTGGAAGTTTAGCTCCAGGATCTGACATTCTCTTCTGGACTTCACTGTTACCTGCACCTTACGCACACATGTACACACACACACACACACACACACACACACACACACAAATTTAGCTGTAAAATGGCTGGAGCTATTGCTCCACAGCCATGAACACGTCCTGCTCTTCAAAGGACAGAGGTTCTAGCCTCAGAACTCACATGGGGACTCACAACCCTCTGTGACTCCAGTCCTAGGAGATCCAGTGCCCTCTCTGGCTTCTGCAGGCACCACACTCATGTGGTGCACAGACATATACAGAGTCAAAAACAGCCATGAACATAAAATTATAAAATAATAAAAAAGAGAAAAAATATAATAGAAAAGTCAGAAGAGATCACATTCTCCTGTAATAACCAACACAAGCTAGGTATGCCACATAGTTGTAGCTCCTAAATTCATCGGCAACTGAGGCGGGCACTTGTCCTAAGTTTACTTCAATAAGTGACAAGAACATTTTAAA
The DNA here is from genome assembly GCF_982192425.1 of Myodes glareolus. NCBI lineage: Eukaryota > Metazoa > Chordata > Mammalia > Rodentia > Cricetidae > Myodes > Myodes glareolus. The sequence continues at coordinate 28,598,933 of NC_142049.1, read as the reverse complement.
AGAAATCTCTGGCTGCTGGGCCCTGACTGAAAGAAAGAGAGGAAAAGGAAATCTTCCCCAAGTCCAGCTGTGAACGTCTGAAAGGGGCATTCCTGGCTCTCCTCCCTCCCTCCATTCCTCTCCCCCTCCCTCTCTCTGATGCAATTTTCCCAAGGCACATGCGGCTTTCAGCTAGGGAGAACGGGAGGATGGAGATAATAAGAGAGCCAGGAGAAACTTCTGTGAGGCAGGAACTCTTCAGAATACAGTGAGGCCAATACAGGCCACAGCGGGACAGCAGAAAGAGCTCTCATGGGACAGGGGCGAGGGCAGATGGAAGAACGTTTCTCAGCAATTAGAAAATGCCAGTCACCAACATGTGAACCAGGAAGCTATCTCCTGCAAATCAAAGGAACGCTCTGAAAAGCCTATAAACACACAAGGAGGTATTTGTCACTCTCAGGTAAGGGAAAACAGAAGCTAAATACAAAATAAAATGACTATTTTTATACCTAATAATACAGCTAAAAACTAGCAGGAGAAGCACATCGGAAGGACTACACTGGGAGGAGGGGCCTGGGGCTCCCTGCACACCAGTCGGCCACTCTGAAGACTTCTGGGAAGTGTCTTATAAAGTTAAATGTACACTACTACCCTATGAAGCAGCAACTTTTTCACTTTTGAGATATTTCACTCCAAAGAAATAAAAAGATATATCCACAAAAAGTCATGTTCCCTTACAGCTTATCAGCTTTATTCATATGAACATAAACATTTGAAAAACCTGGATGCTCATAAAGAGGAAATAAATACTTATGCAATGGAACACTACTTTGAAATAAAAAAGAACAAAGTACAGATCTGTGCAACAGCATGAATGCCACTCAGAACGATTCTTAGTGAAAGAAGCCACATACAGGGAACACACATGAGGCAAGAGAGGCTAATAAAATATGTGACAGGGCTGGAGAGATGGCTCAGAGAACTGGCTGCTCTTCCAGAGGTTCTGAGTTCATTTTCTAGCAACCACACGGTGGCTCACAACCATCTGTAATTAGATCTGTGCCCTCTTCTGGCCTGCAGGGATATGTGCAGGCAGAAGACTGTATAATAAATAAATAAATCTTTAAAAGAGATATGATATGAAAACACAAGAGACTACTTGGAGAAAAGAATGGAGACAGGCAGAGTGGGAAGAAGAGGGTAGGGGGCAATAAGAACAATATAATAATATATATGAATGAGAATGTCTTAATGAAACCCATGGCTAATTGATGCATGATTATTTGGGTCTGAGTGGTCAGAAAAAAAATGAACAGTCTCTGCCTATAAAAAATGGCACACACACACACACACACACACTAAAAAATCAAAACAAAACAAAATAAAACAAAAAAACAGAGTTAATCACGGCTTGTTGGCATCATATAGAAGAGCACCAATTATATTATAAAAGGTAAAGCAGTGGCAAACAGAATGGTCCACATCATACAGGGAAATTCTGGCCATGATGCTATGACTAACTCTGACTTCCTAACCATTAACGCGGTACAGAGGCAACAAAATCAATCTGCTCCCGCTCTAGCCTCAGACAAGCAGCTCGGGCCTTGCAGGCGACAGAAGCGCAGAACAGTAGGCTGCAGCTCACGGAAGCCAGCGAGGACGAGCTCAAGTAGAAAGCCTGCACGGCGCAAGAACAGAGCCAGCGCAACACTGAAGGAGAGCGAGATGAGCCAACCTACTGAATACTCCCCCTTTATTATTCTAATACACCTGTCTATCACCTAGCACCCGAGAAGATATCACAATGCAGTATAATAATTCAGAACATTCTCTCCCTCCCTCTCTCTTTCCCACAAGTCTCTTCCAAGCTTCCCAGGGAACCATTGCTCCTGCTTCTGCCAGGCACCCACAAGGGGAGCAGGTGAGGGAAGAGAAGGCAAAAGCACCACACAGAGAACAGCAGTACTGCAATCCATCAGAAGAGGGAGAGAATGTGTAGAAAATGGGTATTTATCAAGAACCGTCCTCTAGTTATCAGGTAAGCCATAGGGAAGTTTCAGAATCTGATAGAACCCTGGGCTCCATGGCAACTTGGACATGAAAAGACTGTGTGCATGCTTAAAAACAGTCCTGAGAGCTCTGACTAGCCTTACAGCCAGTAAGGATATACCACACAGATACTAAACAAACTACCACCAAGCGGTGGTGGCGCATGCCTTTGATCCCAGCACTAGGGAGGCAGAGGCAGGTGGATCTCTGTGAGTTCAAGGACAGCCTGGTCTACAAGAGCTAGTTCCAGGACAGGTTCCAAAGTTACAGAGAAACCCTGTCTCGAAAAACAAACAAACAAAAATCCACCATAGTAAGCTGGGAAGCTTTTGAAGGAACCCAGCATAGCAAAGAGCTACCTAACAGTATGGACTATACAGAAGGGGCTACCATAGCATATCAGTTAATGATGTCAACTGCCACCAATGCCACCAAAGAAGAACAACCACTGAGGACCACCCCCCTTCTTTTCTTCAATCTATGTTCCAAACACAGCCAAACATTTGGGAGAGCTTTAGACCTGGCCCAACCAATCAAATATTTGAAATGACTTCACAATGAGTTGTGTAAATGTGGGGCAAGGAAGTAGGAAGGCCTGTCTAGCATTAAGAGGATGCCCAGGGAGAAAAGCACCTACGCTTGGCCTGGCATCGTGGCACATGCCATTCATCTCAACACTTAGGAGGCAGAGAAGGGCAGACCTATAGAGTTCCAGGACATCCAGGGCTACACAGTGAAACCCAGTCCCAAAGCAAAACAAACAAAACCTACTCAAGGCTCTCCTATCTAAAACACACAGTTGTTACAGAATAAAATACCACTCAAAATAAGAAGAGCCAAGTGTAGACAATAGAAATAAAGCTAGGAATAAAAATTAAAAAACACATGCCTGAATTCTTGTGGCACAAAAGTGCAGATAAAACAAGCTCTATGAAAGCAGTCAGGAAACATATACCTTCAGCGGTTATTAAGAGGCAGTCAAATGGTGTTAGAACACCATTAACTTCTGGGAATGCACTGGAAGGAAATGATCACATCCCACCACAAAATGTGATGCACAGGAAAGAACAAAGAACAGAACACCCCTATGGAACAAAAGCACTCCGTGCCCTTGCATGCATATAAACAGGGTTTGCAAACATCGCATTAGATCCATGCATTTCATTCTTTGTCTTTGATTTTTGGTACAGGGCTTCTTGTATCTCAGGCTGGCCTTGAACTCACCATGTAGCCAAGGCCAACTGTGAACTTCTGATCCTTTTGCATTACTATACGTGGTTTGTACAGCACTGGGGATTGAACCCAGGGCTTCACACATGCTAGGCAAGCACTCTCCCAACTGAGCTACAGTCCCAGCCCCTACTAAGCATCAGTTAGTGTCAAATATGAAAGCTTCTATCTCTGCTGCTACACTTTCTAGGCAGTTGTCAAAAGAGCACTTAATCTCCTGCTATCTAAAAGGAGAAATTGAAAGCTGGAATGATCAGACACCATCCATGATAAACCCTGAAACCCGCGTTCTTTACTGACTTGAAAGTGTTTGCATTGAATATAGTTGGAAGCAGTGAGACTTGTTATGAAGTTATATATTACTTACCTTCTTAATACTACTTTTGCAAAAAATACCATAAGCCTCTGAGTTCACTCTCACACAAGCACCTTGCCCTTGTCCAGCAGTGGTGGGAGGGGGCACTGATCAGGACGCACTCCCGCAGTGGCCCTAAGACAGAAGCACTATCTCCTAACATTTACGCCAGAAGAACACTTGCTTATGTTTCACCTGCATTCCTTTGTTTCGTCTTAAATAAACGGCCACTTGCCGATGCATCTATATACCCCACTGCTGGGGCACAGAGTGACAAAACCACAAACTACACAAACAGGCGCACAAGAAGCTATACAAGCAGGGGTTACCTGGAGGTAGGAATTGTAGTTGGTTGTTAGCTAGTCGAAGATGACGTAAGGCTCTCAGACGACCAATTTCCGGGCAAACAATCTCTAAGGCATTGTCACTAAGATCCAGACACTGGAGTTTTACAAGGGACCCAATGGCTTCCAAGAGAGAAAGAGAGAGAGGGAAGGCAGAATGAGTGGGAGGCAAGTGGTCCTGGGCGAAATGCTTAGTCTTCCTGACAAAGCAGGAGAGCAAAGCTATGAAAGTCATAGTTATTTACCCCCTGAGATAAAATGCAGATTAACAAGGGAACAAACAAAAATGCTACACCAATGGGGGAAATGTGTGATTAAAAAAACCATTCAAAGATGGCCTCAGCTGTGAGGGCAAACATCAGTAACCACTGACCAGGGAGCTGAGGGGAGGGTAGAGCCTGAGGCCAGACTGAGGCCAGCTAGGACATAGGAGTCTGCTCTCAGATGAACTAATAGCAGGGGCCGGGCAGTGGCTCAGCTGGTAAGTGTGTGTCATATAAGCAAGGACACCTGAGCTCACTCACTGGCCAGCCAGACTAGCCTACTTGGTGAGCTCCAGGCCAGGCCAGTGAGAGATTTCCCTCAAACAAAACAAAACAAAACAAAACAAAAAAAGGAAGGCATCTGAGGAGTAAGTCACACGGCTGTCCTCCCCCCCACACAAACTTTCAAGGAATGTATGATTTTCTGTGTAACTAAATTCTCAGTTTGTTGCATTTAGCTCTTACTTCACTGTCTAGAGATCTACCTGGCCATTCACTGTCCTCTTAGACTCACCTATTTAGCCGTAATCCTTAACTGGACTTACATTTTTAAAGCAAACAAATTAAGAAGACCTTTAGATTAAAATTCCCTAACACGCCAACCAAAATGGGTTTAAAGAGATAATTTCATCCATTCATAAAGCAAAATATAAACTACATAGCTTTCAAACTAAAAAAATTCTAAGTATGCTTACCTTCTGGGACCACAACTATGTTATTTGAGTGAAGGTACCTGTGACGAAAGGGGGGAGGGGGAGAGCAGCTGTTATTATTCAGTATTTTGTCAGTAATCAGTTAATACAAGCTGTATGAAAACTTATCAAACATAAGGCAAAACTTCCTTTCATACTATGCTGTCAACCCAAACACACAGATATAACAACCGAGTAATAATAATTTGAGAGTCATAGCTTATGCTAAATCACAAATATCAAATCTATCTTTCAATTTAGTCATTTTAAAATTATTAATACAAAAAATGAGGTATTTTCCAGCCTCATTAAAAAATTACTAATTTCTTCAGCTCATTTAAATTATTCAGGTTTTCAGAAATACATCAACTGTGTAAAACAGATTTCAACACCTAGTGAGTAAAAGGAGATGCCTGTCTTAGTTTCCAAAATGTACCTTAGATGAGATATTTCTAACTGGCTCGGCTGTTAGGAGCCCACTAAGTGGGTTCAGTTCCCAGCACCCACTTAGTGGCTCATAACTGTCTAAAATTCCAGTTCCTGGGACCAAACACCCTTTTCTAGACTCGACGGGTACCAAGCACAGATGGGCACATACATACTTGCAGAGAAAACACTCAACTAGGAAAAAATAAAGAAAGAAACCCTTAACGCTATCTCTAGTTGGCATGCTTACTGTAATCCAAGAGCAGGGATTAAATGTTCACTGAAGCATCTGTAGACACTCAGATGCCAAAGCACAGAGATTTTACTTCTCAGCAAATGGAACTTCTTTAAAAAGACCTGCAAGCCCGGGCAAGCCTGAGTTATCACACTTTCGCACTGAAGTATCTTTGGCACACTCTGGTGGAGATTCCAGGTACCATCAGAAACAAGATATTTAGAGCCAGACACAATGACTGCCAGAGATCATATGGTAGTAATAGAAGAAAATAGGCTTCATTGTTGATTTTGAGGTAAGAAAACTAGAATTTAGAATGATTTATTTTCAAATCAATCAAAACCCCAAAAGTATTTTAAAATATAACTTAGAAAATTTCTTTTGCATTTTAAAAATCTTTAGTGAACATTAAAATGTCAGGGAGCACAGAACAACAAACATAGAAAGTAATTTTGTGAAGCTTCTTCTATGCCAATTAATGCAGCCTTGCTGAGGATGTTAACCTGTGGGTTTGAAATCAGCTAAGCCCAGACACTCTCAGATGTGAGACTTCTCCCTCCAGAAAATACCTAAAGGCTTTTCACTAATGGTTCTTAAGGTCTGAAACCAGCTTTTCAAAAATGGTTATGAAGAGAAGCAGCCGAGTATTCTGACCAATATCACAAGCTCAAACTCCCCAGCAGAACAGAACGAAGCCCACCACAGAGGCAGAGAAACAAGCACACCTGACCACATCTGACCAACAAGCAGCATTTCCTCTTGTTTCCACGGTCATTATCACGCTGATAGAAGAGAGACCTGAGCCTAGAGCTCCTGGCCTTCTCGCCGGTTGGTCAAGCAACAAAGCCTTCTCTTTTGGCAAAGTCCACGCTGTAGTACCGGCTTCTGTGTTTGCCAGGCAGCAGCAAGCCCTCACTTGATAACTACGTGACACAATTTAACCAAGTGCGCACTCTAGAATAGACTCATTCTTCGCTTTGTGTATATGAACTGATTACACATTTTAAACGCAATCCTTTTGGAAGCATTCTTGATTAAGGTTCTTTGTGCTAAAAGACTGTAAATAAATGTGCAAGCACACACACTACAGTATGCAAATCTGCATTTGTTGTGCAGAGAAACCAGATGCCATCACATAAAAATAGAGGCAGAGCCGGGCTTTAAACACTGTTTCAACAAAATACTTGCCTGCATTTCTACCTATGAAAATGTCCAAGTCAAAATATATACTAAAGTACCCACTATTATGACTGAAATTTAAAAACACATTTTGACACACTAGATGTGTCTATAATGAAGACAACATAAAGCACTACAATGTTCCTAATCCTTTCTGCACATCGGAACCATCAGGTCTTTAAAGATCCTCCATTAGGCATCAAGTGTAACACAATCTGAATTCCACAAATAATTCTAAGATGAAACCAATTGAGAATCCACCTAGAACAGGCAACAAGCCCCTCTGTGATAACTGGGCAAGAGGAATGCCAGAACACTGTACTGTGTTTACATCACCTTCATAGCCATGTGACCATGGGGACACCCCCGTGCACACACACATACCCCCATCCTCTCTCTGGGAGAGCTGATGACCTGGCGCTTTAGAGGGGTACTTGTTGGGGCAGGGAGCCCGCTGCTGTGTAGTCACAGGGCTTTTGTGATCACAGCCTCAGGATCTTCAATTCTATCTGCTCTTTTGAATCTCAGAGTAACTGAAATCTTCTCCTTTCAAAATAACTACTTTTCATCACGTTTGGCGGAAATGCTGCAGAAAATCAAATTCAACGCTAGCACAGATGCCATTTTAAGGTACAGTTGCTGTGACAAATCTTGGTCATTCTGTCTTTTTTTTTTTTTAATAAACTGAAACAAACTTTTACCCAATATGTTAATGTCAGTTTCCCAGTGTTGACAAACGCGCCATGGTTCCGTGATGTTAACCATGGGGGAAGCTGGGTGAGGGGTATAGAGAACACTCTGTGCTGTCTTTACAGCTTCCCTTAACCATGAATGCACTCTATGGTGAAGTTTTCTTTTTAATAGAAGGAACAGGACTTCCACTTCTAGGCCTGATGGAGTAACAGGGCCAGACTGGCCTGACTGCTAGAAATGGGAACAAATGGGATCTATGAACAACAACAGGTGACTTCCTAAGGGCAGAACCAGCAAGGCAAGCCCCATCATCACCAACTGTCTGGGGGATCCAGGGCTACAGCAGGGTCTGGAGCCACTGTGCAGTCTTGTCAGCTAGCAGCCAAGGGAAAAGAGTTCTGCAGACAATGGAACTACACCTCACTCCACCCCAGCCCAGCCCCCAAAGAAGCAACTCCAAAAAACGTCAAGGATCTCTTGACTCTGCTAAATTCTAAAATGCACATGCGTAAGAGGAACTCTGGGCAAAGGCAGGAGAAAAGCTATCAGCTGAACAGTTCACAAAGGTCTCTGGACCATGGGCTGGAGAAATGGCTCAGTGGTTAAGAGCACTGATTGCTCTTCCAGAGGACCCGGGTTCAATTCCCAGCACCCACATGGCAGCTCACAACTGTCTGAAAATCCAGTTCCAGGGGATCTGACACCTTCACACCAATGCACATAAAATAAAGATAAATAAATCGTAAAAATTAAAAAAAAAAGGTCTCTGGACCAAGAGACACGCAGTCAAGCATACTATCAAACCCTGTACTTACCCAGGGCCCTCGGGGACATCCTAGACAGCTGGGCCTTTGCAAAGAGAGCTAACCTATCCTTAGATCTGAGATTACTCTATTCTAAGTAAGCCATACACGAACCAAACAAAATGCCAGGAAATAGCAGAACCCAAAAGACAAAAAAAATGTAGACTATGTAAAACACAACTATGGGAAATTTTAAACCATAATCCAATAAGGAAAATGAACCCAAACCAGAAAACAATTTTAAAAACCCAATCAATATAAATAAACCCACTATGCAAATAATTAGCAAACAAGGACATTTAAGTAGCCATAATTATCATATTCAGGTATGTACCAGCTAGTTTTGCGTGTCAACTTGCCACAAGCCAGAGTCATCAGAGAGGAAGGAGCCTCAGTTGAGGAAATGCCTCCCTGAGATCCAGCTGTAAGGCATTTTCTCAATTAGTGATCAGTGGAGGAGCGCCCTGATGTGAGATTTCCCCCTGCATGAGGGAGTTCCCACAACAGGGCCCAGTCCATGGTAGGTGGTGCCATCCCTGGGCTGGTGGTCCTGGGTTCTGTAAATGTTATGAGTCTGTAAGGACAAACAAGTCCAGGAGTGTTACGATGCAATATTAAGTGACACACAAAATGAAACTAAAAAGCATGAAGCAATGTGTGCAGTGGTGATAAGAGTTTGAGCTGAATGAACAAGTGTGACGTAACTATATGATAAGCAGACATGTGTGCCTATCTAGAAGTAAGAAAGTAAAGCAGCCAGAAACCGTATAAAAACTTGAGGCTCACGGCCAGAAGACATTCTCAAAATGACTTGCTAGACATGCTGTCAGAGCAGTCATAGAGAATTCAACGAACCAGCAACTTGACAGCTGAGACCTTCCAAGAGCCAGAGAACTCGCTCTTGCCTGCGGATCAAGACTTGCTGATCCAGAGGTCTACATTATCAGGTCGTATACACCAATGCCTCAGTAAGATAGGGTAGAAGACCTTGCCTAGGGCATATAATCCTTGCTGAACGTGCGATGTGATTGAATGTGTGATGTGATTGATTGACTAATGATTGTTATAGTTTTGATGTTTGCTTATATCTGCCATAGTAACAACTGGAGATTTGACTATTGGCATAATAAACTTGTTCCTAGAAAAAAAACTGTGGTCATCCTGAGTATTTGCTTGCAGACCTCGAAGTAAGGGCAGAATGCCCGCTCAGGAACAGGGCTCATGACAGTAAGAAAACAGGCTGAGCAAACCATGATGAGCAAGCTGGTAAGCAGCACCCCTCCATGGCCTCTGCATCAGCTCCTGCCTCCAGGTTCCTGTGCTGTTTGAGTTCCTGTCCTGACTTCCTTGGTGATAAACAGTGATGAGGAAGTGTAAACAGAATAAACCCTTTCCTCCCCAACTTGTTTTTGGGTCATGGTGTTTTGTTGCAGCAATAGAAACCCTAACTAAGATAGGGTATTTAAATGAAAATTATGAACTATAAAATATAAAGAAAAATAAAATGTCTAGAGATCAAAGACATCTATATAAAAAATGAAAACACGTAATATATAAAATCACTGGATGGCATTAACATACTAACCTACCTCAAGGGCAGAAAAATACTATTTATCAAAGCAGAAGCACAATGCAGAAAGACACTGAAAAAGAACAGTCATGCTGATCACGGGTGTATTAAACAGGCCAATGAGCACACAGGAGTGTCACAGGTAGGGGCCAAGGGCAGCAAAGGGACTAAAAACACCTGATGCAATAATGTCAAGGATTATCCAAAGGTGAAGAAAATAAATCCTAGAATACTCGGTATACTCAAAGACAAGGAAAAAGAAAACCACAAAGTTCAAGATCAAATTCTTCTGGAGTGGAGTAAAAGCTGGAGGCTCCTGGGGCTCCGGGGGCAGCTCTATGGAAGGCAGCGTGCTCACCTAGCACACAGAGTCCTGGGCACCATCCCCAGTACCACCACAAAAAGAAATTAATTTTAAAATTTTAAAAGGAAACTCTTCAAACCAGATCAAGAGGAGAAAAATAGACCTTTACACAAAGGAATAAATTTAAGAGAGACAGGTATATCTTGATAAAGTATAAGCCAGCGGTAATGAACACCTCCACAATGCTGAAAGACAGGAATGCTAGCAATTAAGACCCTCATCCCAGAAAAGCATCACTGAAAAATACAGGAGGTGACCGAGACAACAGAAACATGACTTTTAGGGAAGGAAAAAAGAGAAAACCACTGAATCCCAGGCTTCCATTTGGAGATCAAAGCATAATCCATGAAAGCAAAACTGATGCACTGGATTTTATTGGGGCGGCCAGCTTCTACTCTGCAAAAGAACGGAAGGATGAAGGGCTGAGCTGCATCCTGGAAGGACTTGTAAGGCACTGGACAAGAAGACCGCAGACTACATCAGGAAGTAGTCTATTAAACAGACAACTGGGGCTCAGGTGACTAGCAGGAACATGAAAGACGTTCAGCATCACCAGCCATTAGGGAAACACAAATGAAGCCTCGCTGTGATAAACCACAGACACGCCAGAACGGCCAGAATGAGAACCAGGGACACCACCAGACACTAAGGAGGGAAGCCTTACTGCGTGTGACTGTTAATCTTTACTGTCAGTTCTACCAGACAAAGAATGACCTAGGACACTGCAGCACACCTCCAGGGTGCCTGTGAGGGCATTCCCGTGAGAATTAACTGAGGAGAAAGATGGGCTTTGAATGAGTGGTGCCATCTCACGGGCAGGAGCCTGGGCAGAAGAAGTAGCCGTCTAAAAGGTCTACATTCCCTGTTCACTGCCCCCTGCCTGCACACGGGAGAGCTGTCTCTGCCAGTCCCAGTGCCGAGCCACACTGCTACACCTTCCCTGATACTCACTGAAATCCCTCTGAAATTGTGAACCAGAGTGAAGTCTCCCTGCCCCTAAGTCAGTGGTTCTCAACCTGTGGGTCACAACCCCTTTGGCAAGCTTCTGTCTCCACAAGTATTTACACTATGATTCGTAACAGTAGCAAAATTATAGCTATGAAGCAGCAATGAAAATAATTTTATGGTTGGGGTCACCAGAACACGAGGAACTGGATTAAAGGATGACAGCACTGGAAGGCTGAGAACCGCTGCCCCGAGTAGCATCTCTCAGGCATTTTGTCACAGCAGCGCGCACAGCAACTAACAAGCTGGGCGTGGTGGCACATTCCCGCATCTCAGTACGTGGCAGGAAGTCAGGAGGTAAGGAGTTTAAGGTCATTCTTGGCTACACAGCAAGTCTGAGGCCAAGCTGGGCTTTGTGAGTTCCTATTGGGGGAAATGGTTCAACACACCAGAGAAATGTCAAAAGAAACAGCTAATCTAGAAAATTATTTGGCAGTTTGTTATGTTAAAAAAAACTAACAATTCTGAGTAAAAGTGATAGAAGACTTCTTTTCCATAAAAATCAATGAGACTATTGTAAAAATTTTTCAGAAGCGGCATACATAAGACTGTGGTAACTAGACCAAGGCCTACAGTGACATGGGGGTATCTATGGGAGAAAAATGCTGTGGTGTATCGGACAGTGGCTTGTGAGCTCTGTTTTCACGGGTGCTAGCCCCATACCCCACTGTCTAGGTCTGTAAAACTAAGGAAAACAAAGAGTTCACACCAAACTGAAAAGCGGTAGCCAGGGGGAAACTAGGTAAGCAGGCTTCCCAAGCCATATTTCCAAAGAATTACTATTCACTTGGTCTCATCTCAGAGCTGGCAACTTGACTGGCAAGCTGTTCTTATATATACACTAGTAAGGTAGAGATATAGATATTATTAGCTGTTCATATATATATATATACATACATTAGTAAGGTAGAGATATAGATATCTTATATATACACTAGTAAGGTAGAGATATTATTATCAAGGGTAAGTCCAAAATTTCTAGCACAAAAACAAAACAAAAAGCAAAAACCTATCCCAGTGCTAAACTGAAACAAATTTCAGGCAACTATTTAATTTCACAGCTTCCTGAGGCAAGAGAAAACAGCTGTAACAAATAAGACACAAACCAGAAAACGTGCAGGAAAAGCTGCTAGGGGGTGTCCACGTGGGATTTCAACCCAGCAGATCCCTGGTCCACTTGGGACATCAACCCAGTAGACCCTTGGCCCATGTGGATGACATCATCTTGTATCTAAAAACTTCAACCTTGGTGATAATCAACAAATCTCTAGTTGAACTTAGACCTTCTCAGAAAAGGGAAATTAGGGCTCAGAAGACACACTATGGTTCAGTGAGAGGCCCTATCTCAAGAATAAGGTAAAAATTGGGAGAGGAAGACACCAACAAACTTATTCTAGACTCTGCATGTGCACACACATGCACAAAAAAAAAATTAAAAAGAAGGAACAAAAGTGTAGGTACTGAGATATATCTCAGTGGGGAAGCGCTGCCCTACCATGCACACAGAAAGCCCACCTCAAGAAACAAAACCCAAAAGGTGAATTCTGTACTGTTATGTAGGTAATCTTCAAAAGAACTAGAACTACTGAGACATGAGTGTGTGGGGAGAGATTTTTGTTGTTCCTCCATGCCATCAGAGCGCTTATTTCCAGTTTGACATAACAATAGTAGAGTCGCCCAGCTGTATGGACTTCCCAGAAGGAGCATTTCCATTGCCCGAGCTGAGCTTTCTCAACACATTAAAGGGTTCTAACACACCATGGGGGTTAGTTAGCAAAGCATCTGGTCTACCCATAGCAACAACATGACAACCACATTCAAAAGCAACAAATTTCAAATAGCTTAAAACTCCCATTCTTGTTTTTTTGTTTGTTTGATTGTTTTGTTTGTTTTAAAAATTGAATAAACAGACTCACAGTTCCACAAGGTTTGGAAGCTTCTGAGCAAGGTTTTCTGGCTGAAAATTAAAAACTCAGAATTAAATTTTATCTTTGAAAAAAACGTATTAACATTTTTAATTATCTTAAACACAACAGACTATTTTCTTGGGCTATAAATGTTGAGAATGTGAAAATAATAACTCAACATGTTTAGGACTTATACTTAACACCAATTACAAGACACTTAGTATATTCAAACAGTTAAAATCAGCATCCCTTAGAGCAGTGGTTCTCACCCTAATGCTGTGACCATTTAATACAATTCCTCATGTTGTAGGGATCCCCAGTCATACAATTATTTTTGTTGCTACTTCATAACCATAATTTTGCTACTGTTAATGTAGGACCCAGCCATGACAAGCTAAGTAGAGGCCTGAGTCTCAGTAGTTTACCCTGAAGCAATACCTGCTTTCAATAGATAAAGACCACAAACTGAGACTACCCAGGCACCACCCAGGAACAGGCCATCCAAAGGAAATTCCTAACTGTCCAACTGCTGTAGATAGGATCACCTGGCAGCACACACCCTGCTAATGTAACTTTTCTGTTTTCTGCCTTTAAATAATGCCCTCTAGAAGGGTGGGGTACCTCCTCTTGCCGCTGCTGCACTGATGAGGTCCCTGCCAGCTTATATTGTGCACACACAATAAACCTTGCTTTTTGCATTTCGATGTTTATTATGCATTATTTTACATAATATTAGACTATGTTTAACATTATTTTTATTATTTTATTATTATACTACGTATAACATTATGAATCATAGTGTAAATATCTGTGTTTTCTGATGGTCTTAGGCAACCCCTGTAAAAGTGTTGCTACCCACAGTTTGAGAAACAATACCTTAGAGAAACCAGAGCCCTCTGGCTCCATGGTGGAAAAGAAAGACACCTCTCTGGAGACAGACAAAGGAAGAAGGCCAAGGATGAGAGAATCAGTGGCTAAAGAGGCAGCCGTGGACAAGGAATGCCAAGGACTGCCCACAGCCTGCACAGGGAGAAAGGCATGCAAGACTCTCTATAATCCCCAAAAGGGGACCCCCACCCTGATGACTACACCCTAATTTTGGATGCTTGAGTTCAAAGTGTGAGCAAATGAAGTTCTGTTGAGATTGCATTGTTACAGTGGCCTCACAGAGCCCTCAATTCCACCCCACCCCCACAGTTCTGCTGCTAAAGAATGAATGAGAACCAAGAAGGTTGAGAATGAACAGAGATGAGGACTGTGGTCCAATGTTTCTGGCCCTGAGGGTGACCTCTAGAGGGGGTGGCAGACAGTGAAATGTGCCGTGGAGGAAGAGTGCTTTTCCAAGGGTTCTGGAAAATCTACAGTTGCCCTCACAGGTTGAAAGGAGCAGACAGTGCCATCCCTGGGGTGTTTCTGTAAATACCTGTGTATAAAATGACAAACGTGGTTCATATTTACAAGGAGATGGAGATGCACGTTATGAGAACTGAAGGAATGCACAGAAGATGCCTTTTTTTCATTCTACATCCCCCAAACACCAAAAGGTAAGCTAGGACTCAGTGACAGAACCAGGAATGGTTTTTAGAAAACGAAAATAAAAACACGTCTGACATGAATTCTGAAAGACAAGTATGACAGATTGGCATGAGGTAGACAGGAGGGTAGCTCTGCTTTACCTTCTGGGCACAGGAAATAACATATGCAAAGGAGAAGGGAGCATTCAGAAAGTGACCTATCATAGGTCTGTAAAATCCTGTTATTGTAACAACTGTGCTGGGAGTTGGGGGTGGTCAGCAATTAGGAGTGTGTGATGGTTTGAATGACAAATCCCTCTGTTTGGGTAGGTTTAGGAGGTGTGGCCTTGTTGGAGGAATCACGTCACAGGGAGCAAAGCTCTCAGGTTTCAAAGCCACAGGCCATTCCTGGTTGGCTCTCTAATTCCTTCAGGCACTTCAAGATGTGAGTCCTCGGCTGCTGCCCCAGCTGCCGTGCTTTTGCTCCATCCTTAACAGATGAACTCTCTGGAACAAGACTGCCTCGGCCACAGGGTTTCAGCACAGCCACGGAAAGAAACTAACACAGAACTTATTTTGCCCTTCACTGAAACTGAGCAGCTCACAACAACCCATAACCCATTACTCCAGCTCCAGGGGACCAGATGCCCTCTTCTGGACACCTGTACTCACATGTGCACATACTCCCAAACATATATATATATTTAAAAATCAAACAAAATTAAGCATAAAGATACATAGTGATTTTTCACAAAGTGGCAAGGACTATTAAGGTTTGAATGTAAAACATTCCCACAGATCCGTGTTCAAACATTTGGTCCCCAGGTCGTGGTGCTGTTGAGGGCAGACTGTGGAGCCTTAGGAAGCAAGGCCTGGTGAAGGGGATGGGGAAGACAGGCCACAATGAACAAGGAAGTAACTGATATATGGGCTTTTCTAAGGAATAGCTTTAAAGAAAACCATCTAAACACAATGGAAACTCTCTGGTTTTATTTTAGATAAGAAAATTATTATGGGTGGTAGTGGCATGTTCCTTTTCATCTCAGCACATGGAAGGCAGAGGAAGACAAATTTCTGTGAGTTTGAGGCCAGTCTAGTCTACAAAGTGAGTTCCAGGACAGTCAGGACTGACTGTTATACAGATAAACCTTGTAGTGAAAAACCAAGAAAAGAAGAAGAAGAAGAAGAAGAAGAAGAAGAAGAAGAAGAAGAGGAAGAGGAAGAGGAAGAGGAAGAGGAAGAGGAAGAGGAAGAGGAAGGAGGGGGAGGGGGAGGGGGAACACTGCCATTTCATACATGCATATAGATACATTACAAGTGCTCAGACACATATAGCCAGACCCTTTTCTCACAAACAATAGCACTGAACACAGATATTGCGGGATGACTGAAGTGTCTGGGTACTCACTATTGACAGAATCACTGACGTTTAAGTGGAAAAAGCTTTGAATCCTCATATTTGATACCGGTACACACGATACCAGTATACATTCAAAACTTACTTCCTCAGATGTCACAAGTGGATCTATTAAAATCCCTGGAATAGTCTTTTAGCATTGGTATCTTGCCTCTCGGGCCCCTGATTCTCTTATCCACAGCCTTCTTCCTTCTGTCTGTATCAACACACATTTCCATTTATGGACATATCTAGCAAAACTACAGAACTGTTGGGCAGAAGGGCTTAATCGCCAATGTTCCCATCAAAGCAAAGACTGGGGCAGGAAAGAAATGCCATCAGGCCCTCACCTAGTTTCATCTGCTAGAACATCAATACTGTTTCTGGTTAGTTTGCATGACCTCAATTATTTTTGGATACCTACTTGGCTTTATCAGAGAGCAGAGAGCATTCCATGATAAGACAGTCTGGTGGGTTTTTTTTTTTTTTTTTTTTGCTTTGCTTTTTGAGATAAAGCTATACACAAAGCACTGGAAGCAAACTTCTGCTACTGACAGGAGGTAGTATGAGCTTATTAACAATGTAAGCACACTGTGTTTCTGTTTAAAAACAGGCACACTAACTTTGAGAAGACTTCAGCTCGTGAGAATTCTGCCTTTGGAAACAAAACAAGAGCCTCGGGAAACGCACCTGTCAAACGGGCCAAGAGTGCCCCCTAGTGACGCTCTGCTGTATCACTCCCTTCCAAGCCCATTTTTGTGGAAGCAGAAATCCCTCCCACCAACATTTACGTGCACATATTTTCTGCATGACCAGCGGGAAAGTAAACTTTAACAGTATAGCTGGCATAAAACATGCTTTCAAACTCCCCTGACATGTGAAGGTTTTTGTAACTCTGGACACTGATTTCATGGATTTTATAAACCAGAGCAGATCTGTGATGATCCTGGTCCTCCCCTTCAGAGCCTAGAACAAAAGTGACACTGTCTGGGGTTCTTGGTCAGGTTCCCCTTTTTGTTTAAAGAATTAAAAGGCAGGAAAAATCTTGAGCCAGATAGCGCCAGGGAAATCTCAAACACTGTGAACAGGAGCAGCGGAAATAGCAGTCCGAGAAAGGCATTTACTTGGGATGAGGGGACACAAGGATACAGCAGACACAGAGAAAAAGCCTCCAGAAAGCAGAGGGGACACTCAGAAAACCAAAAGAGCCAGGCTCCATCTGCAGGGGGAAAGCTGGTGGGAAACAAAAGCCTACAAGGCCTTTGTTTGAAGCTGTGAGGCTTTTGTCCTAAGTTAGGAGGGGAAGGAAAAAGCTGGCCACCTTGGAAGTTTGTCACCTTTACCACCTAGCCCTGGTCCCTCTCCCTATCTGTCTGCCTACCAGGAAGTCTGCCTAGTAGTTCTCGTCTCTCAAAAGAACTCACCTGCTCCACAGTGACTTCAAAATGGTGCCAGCTTTATTAGGCTTCACCCTGAGGTTTCCCGCGAGTCAAGAGTACCCACACAACCCGGGACTCTGCAGCCATCAGGACTAGGAAATATCTGTGTGGCCACAGCTACCAGGATTCAAGGCTCAGCACTTGCTGCAACCTAACATCTAATAACACTTCTCACAGCAGTCACACATTGTGGTCATAATGTTTTTAGTTATAAAAACTAAAAGTCAGGCGTCCTGGCACACACCTTTAATCTCACACTTGGGAGGCAGAGCCAGGTGGATTTCTGTGAGTTTGGGGCCAGCACAGTCTACACAGTGAGTTCCAGAACAGGCAAGGCTACACATAATTAAGACCTTTTGTATATCAAAGGACATTATAAACAAAAGACAATGTACAGATTGAGAGAAATACTTACAAAACACACAGCAGATAAGGATCTAGCACCCAGAACACAAAAGAACCATTGTAACTCAGTAACACAAAGGCTAATCAAAGAGGGACTAAGGCTATAAGAAATGGTCAGAGGTGGAGTTCTGTCCACAGGGTGGATGAACGGGGATGTCAACCTGAAGGGAACTGAGTCCCTACCTTCCTTCTTCCTCTCTCCTTCTTTCTGCTCTTGCTTCCCAGTCACAGGGGATCAGATTTACCGCACACACACTCCCCACCATTACTACCCAGCCTCCCACTGAGTTCTCAATGATCTACTCAGTTGTGGACTAGAACGTTTAAAAGCCATAAGCCAAAGTAAACCTTTTCTAAGTTGGTTATCCAGGAATTTGCTAGAGCAATAGAAAGTCAGCTAACACAACATACACATGCTGCCAATGAGTGCAGGAAAAGATGCTTAACACCATCAGCCTCAGGGAAGTACAAATCAAACCCCAAAACACAGTTCCACTTCACAATACTAAGACAGTATACCAACAACAAAATAATGGAAAACAGCCAGGGTTGGTAAGGATGTAGAAAATCCAGAACTCTAGGCTGCTGATCATGGGAGAACCAGCTTCTTACAGAGATGAGTCCCCAGTGGGCTATACAATCCCAAGGGGTCAGTCCTAAACACACGTACACATGAGCAATACTATGTGTTGGGGGGTGGGTGTGTAAAACAATAAATACAGAAGAGAAGGTTGAGAAAATCAGAAGGAACAGAGAGGGGGTGCTGGAAGGGGGAGAGAAAGGGTGGAAATAAATGGTGTAAACATAATGAACTCACGTTTTAATTCTCAAAAAAAATTAAAAATAAACAGGTCAGGCATGGTGACACACACCTTTAATCTCAGCACTTGGGAAGCAGAGAGGCAAGCAGGTCTCTGAGTTCAAGGCCAGCCTAGCCTGGTCTACAGTTCAAGTTCCAGGACAGTCAAGGGTACATAGAGAAACCCTGTCTGAAAAACATTTTTTTTAATTCAAAATAAGCAAACAAATTGGTAATCATGGATGCTGTGACCTGATGTAGCCTATGACCCAGATTTGATTAGGAATGAACTTTGATCAAATAAGACAGCCCTCATCTCCATGGCAGATGTTGTGCAAAATTGTGTTGGGAATTATGTGTCCAATTGCTCGTGCCAATATTCCCAAACCACACACACACACAGAGGCAGGCTGCTCCAGCTTATAGCTTCCTCTGCTCTGAAGCTACCTGCTCTTTATAAGTGATGAGGCGTTCCCCAACCTTCTGGCTACTCTCATTGTCCCTAACAGGTCTCCAGGGTGCTTTGAGCTCCCCCAAATGCCTCTGGCTAATTCTCTATCACCTGAGCGCGAGCTACACAATAGTTTCATATTTACAATAAACCTTCTTCTTATCCATGGGGCTGTACAGTTCATGGTTTCACTGAGCCCTTATTCACATTTCTACAAACTGATTTTCTAGGGCCATGCCACATATGGCTGTGCGTGGAAACCTATGCCGGTAATCCCAGCCCTTGGGAGGCTGGAGCAAGAAGCATGTCCAAGTTCAAAATCAGCCTGGCCTGCATTTTTTAAAATTGTTTTTATTGAGCTATATATATTTTTGTTCACTTCCCTCCCTCTCTCTCCCCTCCCCTTCAACCCTCTCCTATGGTCCCCAATGCTCCCAATTTACTCAGGAGATCTTGTCTTTTTCTACTTCCCATGTACATTAGATCCATGTATGTCTCTCTTAGAGTCCTAATTGTTGTCTAGGTTCTCTGGAATTGTAGGCTGGGTTTTCTTTGCTTTATGTCTAAAATCCACTTTATGAGTGAGTACATATGATATTTGTCTTTCTGGGTCTGCGTTACCTCACTTAATATGATGTTTTCTAGATCCATCCATTTGCCCGTAAATTTCAAGATGTCATTATTTTTTTTCTGCTGTGTAGTACTCCATTATGTAAATGTACCTCATTTTCCTTATCCATTCTTCGGTCATGAGCCAACCATCTTTAATAACTTTTTAAAGTATTTATTTAAAAAGAAAATAATATAATAGCCAGGTATAATAGTGCAATTTTTTTCACTTTGCAACTTAAGAATCTTCTTGGGCTCCCACCCACTCCCTCACATTCTCCACTCATCTCCCACATCATCACAATAGTCCTTCTCAATGCCTTATTCATCTACAAATGTGGGATAATGAAAGTGTTGCATCAAAGCATTGTTCTCAGGATTAAATAACACATGCAAATGGCTTAGAACAATGCCTGGCATTTGTTGTCAAGCAAATGCCTTGGTAAAGATTCACAAGCAGTTAGCTGCTATTAGGTTTTAACCAACACACTAATGTACAATTATGAAAACAACTGTTCATCACGCTAATATGTTAACGCACAATGAATATCCTTGTTCATGCAATTGTTTTGTCCTGTTGGGTATACAATTTTACTAGACAGTATCTAAACCACCAAAAAACTGTCAATTTCCACTCCAATAGTGAGTTGCAATGTCTTCTCAAAGTTTCTAGAAAGATATTAATTTCTGTATGCGGTATATATGTGTATACATGTTCATGTGTGGCACATGTGTATGGAGGTCAGAGGCTAATGTCTTCCTCAGTCACTCAACTTATTTTGGAGACAGACTCTCCCGCTAAGCCCAAAGCTTGCTCATTCAGCTAGAGTGGTTGGCCAGTAAGCTCCTGGAGCTGCCTGTCTACCTTCAGGGTGCTGGGGTTACAGGCACAGGGCACCCACACCTGGCCTTTTACCTCCTGCTTGCCCAACAAGCACTTTCTTGATTGACACATCCCCAATCCCCCGGGCCCCATGTCATAAATACCTCCCAAACAGGGTCACCAACTGAGGACCAAGCATTCAAACATCAGAGACTGGCGTTTACAGAAAAGCTAAAAGTTAAAGCATCTTCTAAAATAAATTGCAGGGCCCCAAATCATGTTTCCTATGTGTGTTTGTTTTTTATGGCTCTGGCTTGGTTTTAGTTTTGTTTGAAACAGGGTCTTGCTATGTAGTCTGGCCCCAAATGAATGAAACTCTTGCCTCAGCCTCCCAAGTACTGATACTACAGGAGTGTACCCCTATGCCCACCCCTAACTATTTGGTATTTACCTCTTAATTACATAATTGGGTTCCTATAGAAATCAGCTCATATTACATTGAAAAAATGTTTGACAATTTCTTAGCTATACAAATAAAGGATAATACTACATAATGAAATACTACTTCAAAGTATTTTAAACCAAAATATATCTCTACCTTTAGACCCAGTATTCATCCCTCTATCCCCAAGAATCTCCTAAACACAAGCGTACATATACACAGACATATTTCTATCTACTAACCTAGAGATAGTATAAAAAGAAAGGAATTTGCAGTGAAACAGGTAGAATATGAATCTATTTTCAATATTAGCAAAGACACATCAAGGAATACAGTAGAGTTATATGAATATAAGCAAGAGAGTGGAAGGTGCTGTGGTCTGAGCGCTGCATCTCACCTAAAAGTCACATTAAAGTCCTCCTCCACAGGACCATGGTGACAGGATGTGGGGCCTTTGGGAAGTAACAGGGTTATGAAAACGACCACCATGAATGGGGTAAGTGCCCTTATAAAAGGAGGCCCAAGAAAGATCCAGCTATGTGAGGACATCATAAGAAGGCACCACCTACACAGAAACAAGCAGGCCCTCACCACAGCAGCTTGACCCTGGACCTCACATTCAGGAGCATGAGCGGTAAATCTCTGCTGCTTGCAAGCTGCCCATTTATGCCTCTATGCTGTTTGACTTCGTGACAGGTATCGGTTTTGATATTAAAAAGTTGATCAAGCTTCTAGGGAGTGGGAGTGAGGAACCAGTGAGCTCAGTTCTCCACCACTGTTACCCTCCTGGCCTCAGGGCACTGGCTTAGGGGTGCCTGCACTGGGGATGTGAACTGCAGGACCACTGGTCCTTCCCACAGGCGGCAGTGCCTAGTGCAGAGGGACATACCATCTGAAGCCCCAAGTCAGACAGGCCACTATCAGGCACGGATCATCAAGAGGGGTGGCCATGGGGTAGCAGGACCAGGCACTGGCAGAAAGGCAGTGTGGTCCATGTCCCTATGAAGGCCTACTCTCAACCCAGAATACACTAAACATCATGCAAGAGGGTCAAAATCCTTTTTAAAACACCCAAATCATCAGGTCATCAAGGTTACGCATATCCAAAGAGCCACCAAGTATCTGAAGGATGTCACTTTAAAAAAGCACTGTGTGCCCTTTTGGACTCCGTGGTGGACTCCGTGGGTGTGTCTAGGTCAAGCACTGGGGCTGAACACACAACTGATGGCCCAAAAGCAGTGCTGAATTTTTGCTGTACAAGCATTAGCAACAAAGGGAGTGATGTGAAGTTCAAGGACTTAGATGTAGACTCTCTACTCGTGTATATCCAGATATACAGCACACCCAAGATACACGGCCAGACTTACAGAGCTCATGGTCAGATTGACACGTGTGATGGCTAGCCTTAGTTGTCAACTTGGCTACATGTGAAAGCAATTAAAACCCAAGCCATTGGGTGCGTTCCTTGTGAGGAATTTTTCTAGGTTGGATTATTTGAGGTGGGAGACCCACCCTAAATCTAGGTATCATTTGAAGACAGAAGATCCTCTCTAAATCCGGGCAACATCTTCTGTGGCAGCCCATACGAAAGGACATAAGGAAGTAGGTGTTTTCTGTCTGCTTGGCCTCCTTCCCACTGACAAGTCCATCTACCCTGATTATATATACGTGTGTGTGTGTGTGTGTATGTATAGTGCACATACATATACATACATGTGTGTGTGTGTGTGTGTGTGTGTGTGTGTGTATGTGTGTGTTCATTCTATTAGTTCCGTTTCTTTGAGAACCTTGACTAATACACATTGTGCAAGCTCCACTGGCAAACTGAGATGGTCCTCACTGAACAGGAAAGTATTGTTCCTAAGCCAAAGCGGGACGCTGTACAGAAAAAAAAAAAAAAAGAGATATCCCAGAAGGAAATGAAGAGACAAAACTTATGACACAGAAATAAATTCAGCATAATTTTTTTTTAATGAAAAGGTCTATTAAGTTCACAGGCTTACAGTGAACATAAGGCTTTTTCTTATGTTTTAGTTCTAAATACTGGCATTCCCCAAATTCTGAAAACATAATATGCCTCCATCCTATAAATAAAGCCACTATGCTACATCAAATAATTTGAGGTGCAAAAGAGAGAAGGGCAGGGCTTGCACATGGTTCACCCCTTCTCGGGAAGTAGCTTCTCACAGTGAGGGGTGAAAAGGAGGAAAATGCAGAAAAGAAAGACATTTAACACAATGAAGAAAAAAAAAAAAGAATTGTACCAGGAGAGAAGCAACAGGAAGACAGAAATGACTGGCAGGTCCCCAAGCTTATTCAAAATAAGCAACAAAAGCCCAATGAATCCACAATGCAACACAGCACAGAGGCATTGCAGTCACCGGTCAAGTTCCACGGAACTAAACTTGGGCAGGAGCTACACTCTAATGCCAGCAAACACTCTAAAAACCTTGTCTTCTGTCTGACACGGCCAGGGAAGATGATGGCTCTGAGATGATTGCTGACTCCCAGCATCCTCTGAGAGCTACACAGCCTTCCAGAGCCAGAGTTCATAAAGTTATTTGATACACACCAATCAAACATAATAACTGCTAAGAGAAAACAAGATTCTTTTATTATAAAAATTTACAAGAATTTCATCTTTGCTCATTAAAAAGGGGGCAGAGCGTGAACTTGGGGTGTATGCGCTGAGGGGGCAGATTAAAGGAGGGGGGAAGGGAAAAGAACTGGGGGAAGGAGAGGGAGAGGAAAGAGAGCAAGACACAGCAATACGCACATGGACATGTGCTAATGGAAGCCATTATTCTGTACGCTAACTAAAAACAATTTTCAACTAGATATGGCAACGAGCCACTTTGTGCGTCCAAACTGTGTGACACTGGCATATTTTCCTAAGATGAAAACTGCCAGAATTTACAAAAGGCCGACTGTTTAACTTTTATAAGCCAAAGGTCAGTTTGTTGGAAACGTCTTTCCATCCATTGAGCTATTGCTAATGGGCAGTAATCTGCACACAGTGGGGAAATTGAAGCTATCATCCTTGATACATTCCTTACTTCACTTCTTCCCAAGGGGGTTGATATCTTCATAAGTATGATCTCGCATCACAGAGTAGCAATATTTTATAAAGGACTAATGAAAGTATAGATAAGACATTTTTAAGTTTAAAAACCTAGCTAGGTATTCAACCTTACATTCGTACCAACATGTCAAGCACTAACAACATGCATAGCCATTCGTTTACTGATAAACTAAAGATACACTTTATAGTGCATTTCATCTACTTCAGGAATTTTCCATAGACTGATTTGTCCAGAAATACACCCACACATATAAAACTAGTACGGCACACTTTCCAGAGAGTTAAGGAAAGTTCAAAACACAGAAAGATTCAATTACAAAGAAACAGCAGGCTAACCTAAGTCATAAATTCAAGCAAAAGATTCAAATCAGGTAAAACGATAACTACAAAAGGCCATATAAAATAAATCCATTTAAAACGGGGACCATATTTTATAATGAGGAGTGGGAATAAAACTGTGGTTAGAACATTCTCTTCCCAAATTGAAATAGTTTCTTTGTCTTACATAGAATAGGCTCTAAGGAAGACTTTGCGCTTTCTCTTGGAACACAAAAAGTGAATTAAATGTTGCTGCAGCAGCAAGGTTTTTCCCACCAAACGTATGCTATCCCAATACAAGATCACTCTGATTTTGACAAGGTTTTGTTTGCTTAACACACAAGGCTCCATTAAACTCCCCAAATATATCTTAAGACTTTAATCTTCAGCTCATTCTCTTTTTAGTTCCTACAAGTCAGAGTCAGGCTTATTGGTCTTCTGTTTCCTTTGACGTATAGCAGAAGCACAGGCCATGAGAGGTGTGCTTATGAAGTAAGTTAGTCTTACTTCAGTCTAACTGTCTCAGGGGGATATGGGAATATTTCACTTGCCTGCACATCCCTTCTGTAGTCTAACTGCAGGGACTTAGGCAACGAGCGCACTGACAGCCCCTGTGCATCTCCGTTGCCTGCATACGAAAGCTTGGGTGAATAAAACACAGGTTGGTCAGGACCACATCTACAAATGGAAGCAATGCAATACAATACTATACCAAGGTTGTGAGCGAGTTCCTTTTCATGTAGAGCCTCTCCAGATGTTGCAGCCCTTCATCTTTCAGTAACTCCAGTGGGAAGTGGTGCAGATTCCTGTAATTTAAGAACAAATTCTTGTGCTTTTCAAGCCTGGCCACAGAGATCGTCTTACAAAGTTCGGATGCCATGACTGAACATCTCTGATCAGGCACGCTGCAGCACTACATCTTGTCAAAATTGGTCCATTTCTATAAAGAGGACAAAAAAATATCATTGTAAGGTTTCTCAGAAGCACTGCATATAAACCTGCTAGCCTACAGAGCCAGAACATGCCAACATTAAAGACAATTACACTTTCTACCTTCTTTTGTGACAACTAAAATTTCTGCTCATATTTAGGATATTAAGATCATAATAGAGTACTCTGATTAAGCAATGTTTAGGTCTTTTACCAGAAAAAGACCTAACTGGCTGGGCAGTAGTGACTCACATCTATAATCCCAGCATACAAGAGGCAGAAGCAGGAGGTCTCTGTGATTTCAAGCCCAGTCTAGTCCACAAGGTGAGTTCCAGGACAGTGAAAACTGCTACATTGAGAAACTCTGTTTCAAAGAAGAAGGAGGGAAGGAGGGAGGGAGGGAGGAAGGAAATTTTCTTTCGGACTTGAGGTAGGAATCTTTATGAGAGCAGAAACCAGTTTCTGGTTTTATTTTTGTAAGACAGGGTCTCATGTATCTTAGGCTGGTCTAGAACTTGGCTATATAGCCAAAGATCTTAAAATTCTGATCTTCCTGTCTCTGCCTTCAGTTGTAATGCACACCTCTTTGTTTCTGTAGTAGTGAGATCAAACCCAGGGCTCTGTGCACACAGGGAAAGCACTCTGTACCAACTGCTTTGCATTCACAGACCCCAGAGGCAAGCTAAACAGCACGTAATCAAAGAAAAGGCTTTAAAAAAAAACCCTCAAATGCAGCATGCCCCATTTTCATTTTGAGCTGCCTCATTTTGTATTTTACTTATCTCAAACATCAAAATAACCATTATTTGTACTTATATCACTAACTGTTTAATTCCTTTACTCTCTACTAGGTAAATATTATCAAATACTTCACATTTCTACTTTTATTATCTTTTTATCCTTCTCTTTAGAGCTTTGAAGATTATCAGAAATAGCAAAGAATGAGATCCAAAGTCACTAGTCAAAACCACTGCACTAGGAACATGAACCCTGTAACATCCAACTATAAATCATTCTGGGCCCCAGGTGATTCATGTAGATGTAGCAGTTGATACGTTGGTTGAAAAATTATTGTAAAGTCTCTTCCAGTCGCAAAACTGAGAAAAAAAAATGAAGTTACATTTGTCACCGCCTCCCTTGTTTTTTTCACGACAAGGTTTCTTTGCGCAGCCCTAGCTGTCTGGAATCGTGTGCTTCACTGTAAAGAACTCACACTTTGAAACCCACTGGACCCGGTGTCAGAGTCTTGCTTTTAATCCCTTATGAGCCCTTCCATCTTTGACAAGTTCGGGAAGCCCTGATTTTCGTTTCCTCCCGTGTTAATAGTGAAGCTTGTTTTCCTTGTTCCTAGTAAGACGGCAAAGTTTTATTCATTTTAAGAAAATAATTCTCACTGAGCATTTGTATGAAGGTTTTCAAGGAGCAGAGTTTTGAAACTTTGGGGTTACTTTCTATCATTTTCAAACTCTTATTTCTTAGCTCAGAAGACAACAGTTGCTACTTTACTTAAAAGAGTCCTTCTATGAAGTGTTCAATAACAGTTCCCCGTCAATCTACAAATTCAATGCTTTCCCATTTTTATTCCATCTACATTCTCACTTTACTGCCAGGCACCTGCTCTTTGGACATCTTACATGTGTTTATACAAAGTGACGGGAACTGCAGGACTGACAGCATCGATGCTTCTGTGTAGAAAACAAAGCTTCCAGGGTAATTACCCACTGAGTAAGCTGGGAGTGGTTTAGCTGTCTTACGGCATCTCCAGTGTCACACCTTCCCCAGTCACCTCTCCAGGAAAACACACTTCTCTGCACACAGCAGCTCAGGCGGAAGGCACGAAGGGTCCTGTCCTCTCCATCACAGCCCCTTCAATCGATCACAAAGCTAGTGTTTCTCTTTCCAAAATACAGCTCAATTCCAGCCACATCGCTCCATCTGCCAACGCCATGAGCCACTGCCATCTCCTGCCCTGGCCAGCTGGATTCCTGGTCTCCATGTATCCACTTTCATTGCTTCCAACCTACCAACTACAGCAATGAGTCTCAGAAAATGTACACATAATTGCATCTCTCCCTCTTGGGCATGCCTTACTAAATAAATACTTTATCAATTCCCGACTGAGAAAAGCAAAGTCTTATGGAGCTTTCAGAGTGCTTGACCATCGATCAGGCCCAACCTGCCTGTCCAGCCTCCTCTGACACATTCACCGATTTCCTGGGCTTTCTTAATCCTGGGAGCTGTCAAACTTCTCCAAGCACTTGATGTTCCCCTCTTAGTCAGGAAACTTCCCCTTTCGCTTTGCAGATTTCAACAAAAACTCACTTCCTTGTCCCAACTAATTATTTCCTTGGCTTTCTTCCAGAGCAAGCTAGTTATTAAGTTTTTACAATTTGTAATATAAATTACACACAAACACACACATACATACACACACCAGTTTACTGACACTTTAGACAAGTCTGTAAAATCCTGAGGGCAGAGAGATATTGCGGTTTTCTTCATATTTGCATATCTGAATAATATTACAATAACTAAATACTTTCAGCTTTCAAACAGCTAATAACTAGAAAAAATCAGAATAGCTGTTCCAAGGTTGACTTTCATCTACCCACTGAGCTCACTCATAGACTCTCTAAACTTGCTAGCTGCCATAGGGATCTTTATCCTCACAGCCAAGCAGTCCAGCAGACATGAACTAATCCATTTTACAGATGAGGTACCATGTCACAAACACAACAGAGGTGGTCCTAACACCAAAGTCTGGGTCCCACCTTACCTATCAACACAGCCTTTTACAAATGTAGAATGTAGGCAATGTGCCATCATTATGAGATACACACAAAGATTACACAAATGGAAGACTTTCCTTTTGCAAAGTATAACTACTTCCAAAATCTCCATTCACTATAACCAAACGGGCTCTGATGTTCCAGCTGCAACTGGCTGCCTGAAAAGCGCCATTAGGCTCAGCTGAATGCATCTTGCTACAGAGGCAGATTGGGGAAAAGTGCATACAAATAACATCAAAAAGCTTCCAACAACAATGCTCTTGTTTTTCCCAATATGCACTCAATGGCAATACTGCCTTTCAAAGCCTCTTGTTTTCTTGTCCCCTTCAACTTCATCTCTTGTCCACAATTAACATAAATACTGTAGTTAGTGTTAACTCTATACAGCGGCTTCTTCAGTTTTCTGAAAGTCCAACATCAATATCCTCTCAGCAGGAACAAATAGAACAATTTTCCAACTTAAGAAAGCCCCCATTTTAAGCACAAGTATTTTAAAGAATACTCCCTAACTGACTTTGCCGTACTTGAGTTGACAGAATACACACGATCTGATTTTTTAACGCTGGAGATTAGGGTCTTACAAACAGTATATTATAAGCATTTGTAAAAGGCTATTTTCTCCCTGAGAAAAGGTACCAGACGTCTTGGTTTTGCCTCAGTTAGTTCAATCAGAATTAGTCATAACAATCCAGCAGCAGGGAGCTCAGGGGTAGGGATTCAGGGTACCCGGGTACCAGGGGCTGTGGACACAACAGCCGTGGAGACCCAAGGCCGGACAGCTCGTGGTCCTTCTCGCAGAGGCCCGGGCGTTTCTGTGGCGACGGAAATGGAGCGTCCCCGCCAGGAGCCGGGCCAGTGCCCTCGACCTGTGAGCCTGGAGACAGGACACTCACCTTGGCGCCCGCTGACCAGCGTTTGGTGCCCAGGCTGAACTGGAAGGCACTCCAGGGATAGAAGGAGGGCGGGGCTACGAGGGCGGGGCCTGGGGAGGGGCGTGTCTAACGGAGTAGGGGTCGGGGAAAGAAGTGCCCGGGAGATCAAAACATCGCGAGAGTTCGCCTCCACTCTCGCTGTCTCACGATAGGTGGAATGAGTCGCTCATTTTCAGAGCCACGCGTCTATTGGCCGAGAGCGCGACTTCCTGCAGAGTCCCGGGCTATGGCTCCGCTCTGACTTCCGGCCCCAGCTTGGAAGGCAGGAAAGCGGCATTTCAGTTTAGCATTTTGACGGGTCGTCTGTCCTGCGCCAGCCTCAGGAGCCGCCTGTAACTGACCTGTCTTTTCGTTCACACATTCATTCCGCTCCCAGTCTGTCACTGACAGATGCCAACAATAAAACTCGGAGCGATTCTGTACCAGGCATCGTCCTAAGTGCTGTGCTTTGACAGCAATCCCGGCTACTGTTACTCTACCATTCTGACATTTAAACAGAAGCCGTCGGGCTTACATAAGGCAAGTAAATCCAGTCAACAAGAAGAACTTGAGCACTGGATTTAAGCTCTCGAAACTCTCATTGAGAGGTGCCAACTACAGTCTCTAACTTCAGACACGCGGTCCTAGGCGTTGTGT
The DNA here is from genome assembly GCF_982192425.1 of Myodes glareolus. Lineage (NCBI taxonomy): Eukaryota > Metazoa > Chordata > Mammalia > Rodentia > Cricetidae > Myodes > Myodes glareolus. Next base: position 28,569,271 of record NC_142049.1, on the reverse strand, counting down.
TCTATGCTTGAGTTCCAATGCTCTGGAGGTGGAGGTCAGGATTTAGAGCCAATCTCAGCTTCGTGAGATACTGTCTCGTTGATGAAAATAAAACAAAACACACACAGGCTACAGTGTGAGAAATAACTAAGGACAATCAAAACTTAGTGAACTAATATGGCAGTTCCTAACATGGCTAAAGTAGGCAGTCCATAAAAAGCTCTTCAAGACGAAAAACCTGCTTGTTCTGGTGGAGCACCAGTGCAGTCCGTTACTTCGAGGTTGAGGCAGGAGGATCACAACTTGAAGGTCAACTTAGTGAGTAATGGGAACCTACCTCAAGTATTTTAAAAAGAAGGAAGCAAGTATGTAGTTTAATAGAGGCACTAAATTCAATTCCTAGTACCAGGGAAGAAAAGTTTAAAAAAACAAAACAAAAAGGTTGTTTTGTCTGTTTTTCTTTTAAGACAGGATTTCTCTATGTAACTGCCCTGACTGTCCTGAAGCTCACTTTGCAGACCAGGCTGACCTCAAACTTGCAGCGATCTATTTGCCCCTGCCTCACAAGTGCTTGGACTAAAGGCGTGTGTGCACCACTGCCCAACATGTAAAACTTTTTTAAAAATGTGCACATTGATGCAACAACTTTCTTTGGCTTGATTTGGTTTGGTTTGGTATTTCGAGACAGGGTCTTTTTTGTTTTGGGGGACAGAGTTTCATTGTGTAGTCTTGGCTGTCCTTCAATTCGCTCTGTAGACCAGGCTGACCTCATACTCACAGAGATCAGCCTGCCTTTGCCTCCCAAGTGCTAGGATTAAAGGCCTGAGCTAGGACCAACCAAATCATCCTCAACTTTTTACTTTCATGATAACTTAATTCTCTTAGAAATGAATAACTTAGAAAACAGTTAAATTAAAAATAATAATTTTAAATTAGTTCCAAAGTAAGATATGAGTTCAAATAAAATATAAATTATCTATTATTTAATTTAATCTTAAGGAGTTATTGAAGTATGTGGCATAATATATATCCTATGTTTATTAAAACGTTTGAGGGGGGTTTAATACTTTAAGATTTCCCCCAAACACACAGATTTAAAATCAGGAAAACTATAGTTAGTGTAAAATTAAAAATCATTGGTGCATTAAGGATCGACTCCACTAATAAGACTTGCTGTTCTCTCTGACCTCATCAGAGAAGTTTCTTTTTGCAGTGGATAGTAGTTAACATAACTCACAACTGATCAAATAAGTATCTATGGAATGCTAGCCACAAATAGAACACCCTACCCCCAAGTCTCTCTAACTCCCAGACTGGGGGACCATTGCAAAAGAGGGAGCCGAAAGATACGAGGCAAAGGTCAGGGAGCAGCACAACAGGCCCTCTACATTCAAGTAGATGGTAACTGTGGTTGTCTGCGCCCCAGCTGAGGAGCTATGGACAGTTGGTGGCTTCTGGGGGAGGGAGAGTTGGTTTTCTTTTAAGATATGACCCTTGGTAGGTAGACCTTGCCCCAGTAACTGCCCCCCCCATCCAGGGTGTAAGGGCAGGGCATATTGGACTCTATTCATGATTAAAAAGATGAAGAGGGGGAGAAAATATGAGGAAGTAGATCTGGGACAATGAGAGGAGTGGAGAGTGAATTTGATCAAAATGCATTGTATGAAGTTCTCAAAGAATAAAGATATTCTAGTTGTCTTTCTCTATGGTCCAGCCTAGTAAGTGTAGTCCTTAACCCTCATTAAGGAAACTGCTCCTTGCGTCTTATGGAGTCCATTATAGAAAACCACAAGCAATCCCAATGTAGAGTGGAGACACAATGGATCCTTCTATTACACAACTCCTAAGGCTTAGGGATCACTGTGGAAGAAGGCAGGAAGATTGTAATAGCCGGAGGAACAGAGTTTGCGGAGACTGTGTCTCCTAGAAATGTTAGAAGTTACATCTATACATAAAGTCTCACTGACATGTCTGCCTAAACATGACCCGAATGAGGACTGCACCAATAGCCGTGCTAACATTAACTACCAAAAGCTCAGGAGACCTCAACGCTATACAAAGAACTACAGGCCACTAAAGAAAGCTGAGATTGGGAGAAAGTATTCCCCAGGAGAGCACACCAATTTGCCCAATTTGCCTATCTAATACCAAATGGTCAGCCCTGAAACAAACACACAAATACACACACACACACACACACACACACACACACACACACACACGCTATGTGTTCATGTAAAAATAAAATAACAAAAGGCTATTAATCTTAAAGAGAGAGAGAGGGATACCTAGGAGGTTTGGTCAGGAGGAAAGAGGGGAAATGATTTAATTATAATCTCTCTCTCTCTTTCTCTTGTGTATGTGTGTGTGTGTGTGTGTGTGTGTGTAATATATTGTCACAAAAAGATTAATAGTAGAAAAACATTTTGAAGTAATGTAAGCATCTCAATTTTGGTTTTTTAAGAGAAATATTTTTAGCATATTAACGTTCGAAAATTGCTCGTGACGAATGAATCATGTTAAAATTGTTTCTACCTTTTCCCCAAATTGACGTGAAAATTCCTGTATTGATAGTATTATCGCTGTTAGAAGTCACTTAGTTTGTGGAGTATCCATTTTCGTATTTTTATTAGACTTAAAACAGGAGAAACTAATTGGATGTTTTAACAACCTGTGGCAACTTTTAACTTCAACAAGTCAGTGATACCACTTTAAGAAAATTCCAAGGAAAAGACTGCCCCCATCTAAAATTCCCACCTCTGGCTCCCAAGGATTGGGTTACAAAGTTTGACAAAATTCTTTTCTCCACTCCCTATTGGCGGAGGCTCTATCATTCATTCTTTGGCCTGGAATTTTGTAAAATCCTGGGTTTTTTTTATGGATAAAGGCTGTTCTCAGTTTGGATGAGTCCACTCTGTTCAGACTTGTTGATGCTTATCGGGCTGGAAAATCGTCAAAACGATACGGAGGGGGCCAGACAGGCAAAGCAGACGGTCAAGAGAACTGTGAAAAGGAAACGGAGTTTCACCCCCTCCGACTGAGTAATCTGACGAAGGATTTTACGACAAAGCTGGAGGCACTGAGAGTTAAGAAACTTTCCAGGTTGTTCTTAATTTGTTGTTTTGCTAGTTTTAAGGGCACGTCGAGAGAAGACACGGACGCCATCTGAGGGCGGGAAGGGGGCGTTTTTGGGGTTCTTTTCTCTTTTGAAAGAAGTTAGAAACGCGATCCCCAGTGGAGTTTTGCAAGGTAAGCAAGATTAATTGTAGATTATTTTTGCTTCAAGAAAATGTGCTTTGCTGCTATTGCTGCTTTAATGTGGATTTAGACATTTTATATTACAATTTTTAATCAAATGGATATTGTATCTGTGCATTATGATAACAGACAATACACAAGCCATCTATTTAGAGAAGAAAAATCACTGTTGACTTTGAACTCAAATTGAACAAATATTTGTAAAGTGGGAAATTGAAGGATGGATTTGCCTGTGACCAAGCCAAACATAATTTTGGCATATGCAACATCAGCATCTGCAAGCAGATGAATTTTCCCAAGAAAAGATATTTAATTAATATTAGGATATAAGGTTTGGGAACATATTAAAATAACTGCTTCTTACATTGTTGCTCTTAGTTTGCCTAGAGGGACATAAAACCGTAAAACTCCAGAAGATCATACCAAGGTCTGGGCAAATGGGGCTCAGAGATTTTCAATGAAAGCATCTCCATGTTTTCAATGTGCAGGTAACCATGGCAGATGCTGGAAGCATCAGGAGCTTCAGGAAGAACTTAGCGCTGGTAACTGTTTGCAAATTTTCAACAGGGACGGAAGAAGGGAGGTAGCATCCCACAGTGCTGTAGCCTGAGCAGAGCTGGCTCTCACTGCAGCAAGAGGTTCATTAAGAACCTCGGTTAAAATGGTAATAATGCTTTATTTTGAAAAAGAACAGGAAGTTACATGAAGAGCCAGTCAGTAGAATTAAGGAGTTCGATTGTGGATTTTCAGTATGAAAACTGGCATCGCAGTTTAAGATTGCACCAGGGCAAAGGCCAGAGCTTTGTAATAAACTGACATACAAATTTGCTGCCACATCTCTTAAGACATTGTGCTTACGTATCTTTATTTACCCTTACTGGTTTACCTAAACCCTGATACATTTCCTTGTGGCTGTTGAAAAGTGCTGAGCGTTTTAATTTGGCACGCTGAACGTGTGTTGCCAGGTGTGGTGGTTGTGATATAATGAGAACACTAAGGGTGATTTCTGGTCCCCCTGGATTCCTTCTTCCTTTGAACGTGTTTTTCATGGTTACACTGAACTGCTCTAAAGGAATTTCTACCCCTAACCAAACGCCTGGAAAAGCCACGACAGGAACTGTCACTTGATCTATGTCTGGGACAAAACTCAGTTCTCCACATGCTCAGGTGGCTGCTGTGATACCCTAGAACCTCTGCTCAGCTTTGCGAAAGCAGAGAGAACGAAGGACATCTGCAAAGAGCAAAGTGCTTCGGGGACATATCTACACCCTTGCACCAAAACTGACTCAAAGAATCTGAAGCTCACATATCCCAAGATGCCCATCGGTAGTTCCTTTTTTTTTTTAATTAGAAAAAAAAATGTTTAAAACTAGGGGTTCCCTTACATCTCCATAGATGCAAATAATCTGCTTTGATCATTTTTGACGTTTTTCATTTTATTTCCTCCTCCATCCCCTTTCCTCCTTCCATGTATCTAAGTTTCCTGTTTCTTTCCGTGCCCCTTTCCCTCCTGGGTCTACCAGGAGAGAAAACTTGTCAGGTTTGACTTTGCGAGATTAGCTTGTTTCTCTTAATATGCTCGTTGGTTCCATCTATTTTCCTACAGATAACATAATTTCATTCTTTATAACCGAAAGAAGCTGTTGTATACCTTTTCTTCATTGGGTGGTTCTTCAATGGGCACCTATGCTGCTTCCATGACTTAACCCTAGTGTAGGTGTCTCTATAGCAAGCTGACCTATCAGTGATTCCAAACTACAAAGGGGAGAGAAGGAATCTCTAACTTTCAAAATAGGCTCTGAGCTGGGTGGTGGTGGCACATGCCTTTAATCTCAACACTCCGGAGGTAGAAGCAGGCCGACCTCTGTGAGTTCGAGGCCAGTCTGGTCTACAAGAGCAAGTCCCAATAGACTCTGAGACAATGTCCCCGTATCATGTGGCCATCTCCAATACTTACCAAACGTTATCCACGTAAATCCTTTAAATAGTCTCGCCCTCAGGATGTTAGAGAAACAAAGAAATGTGGCAAAATAAAAGTACCACTTGCGACCCGAGAGCCAGTGTCACAATCCACGCATACATACGCTCACTCATACATCCGGTCTTTCTCGAGTCTCCATGACTCCTTGATGTCTGAAGCCTTTACTGCCGTGTGATGGGCATTCCCAACCACCTACTCCATCCTTTAAACCAAGTCAGTGTGCATTGAAGGAGTTCACTTGTTACTGTATTCATAGCCACCTCCATCCCTCGCTTCCTCCAGCTTTTATCAGCTTTCCCCCCTGAGGATTTTGGCATTCCTTACATACAGAGTCAAGAAGAACAATGGAAGGATACTTATGCAATGAATTTGACTTGTAAACTAAATACAATTTTAAGGGCTAGAAACGTTTTTCAGTGGTAGAATGCTTGCCTAGTATGCGTGAGGCCCTAGGTTCAGTTCCCTTCTAGGGGCTTAATTAATATGACAGTGTTTCTACTATTTGGATCTTGCATTAAGATTTATAGATAATATTTTTAGTGAGTGCACATTTATGGTCCTAAGAACAAAGAAACTTCAGTTCCACAAGGAATGTGATGATGGCTCTATCCCAGAGAAGGGGGTTGATGTAAAAGGCATGAATTTCATCTCCAATGTGATCCATGAACTTTAAGGCCCAATGGATCACATATATATGTATATATAATGTATATACACAAATATGAAATATACATATATCCATTCCAAGATCTGTGCTAATCAAGATTCTCCATGATATGGTGATGCCACATTCTGATTATCCATTGGGAGTTCACAGAGATTTGGAATACTTTCAGTTTTTAGCTATTACGACTACCACTTCTAGGAAGATGTGTATAAGTTTTTGTATGGATATGTTCTTCAACTGAACCATATTAGTCTACAAGTAGACGCATGAGTCACATAGGAACTCTGTGTGTAACCTTCGAAGGAGGTAACCACACCCCTTCACCTTCTCACCAGGTGCATGTAAGAGTACCTACTTCTCAATATCCTTGCCACTGCGCCTTATGTTCAGGTTTATTGTTGTTGTTGGCAAAATTTGGTGAATATGAATCGGTAGCTTCTTGTGCTTTTGATAATGACTAATGATGTTAGTCATATGTGCTTCTTAGCTATTCTTATATTTTCCTTGTTAGAAAAAGTGCTTATTCAAATATTTGGCCTAATTTTCAATTGTGTTGTCATATTGTGGTCGAATTACAAATATTTTTTACTTCTTCTCTCATCCTTTAGGTTGTCTTTAGCATTTACCTTTAAAGCAATAAGACTTTACTGTTGATAAAGTTCAATTAAGGGCTGGAGAGATGGCTCAGCGATTAAGAGCACTGCCTGTTCTTCCAAAGGTCCTGAGTTCAATTCCCAGCAACCACATGGTGGCTCACAACCATCTGTAATGAGATCTGGTGCCCTCTTCTGGCCTGCAGACATACATGCGGACAGAATACTGCACACATAATAAATAAATAAATTTTTTAAAAAAAGTTCAATTAACCCCTCTCCCCTTCTCTCATTTGTACTTTGGCTTGTTTTCAGGGGATCCAAGCTCATGACGATTTACTCCAGCGTTTGGTCAGAGTTTTGTATTTCAGCTCCCAGATTTAGGTCTCTGCTGTGCTTGGAGTTAATTTTTCTGTATGATGTGAAATCCACCTTCCTTCTCTGCATGTGCCTCTCCAGTTCTAACATCGTTTACTGAGAAGTCTGTTCTTTCTGACTTTGCAGTATCTTGGCACCTTTAGGGGGTGGCGGAACGCACAAGTCCCTGGGCTTGACGGCTGACACTGGAGAAAATAAGAGAAAAGAAGTGACTGTGTTTGCCAGGGTTAGTTTTGAACTTCTGTCCTTGTCCTGTTTGTCAGCCCTTACGCCAGTGCTGTGCCATTTTGCGGTTTTGGCTCCGCTTCTACTGAGCTGCGTTTGACAAACTAAAATCTCACAAGTTGTACACGGTGGTTTTTTGTTTTTAGAACTTTTTGTTCTTTATTTTCGAGATTGTATTTTAATTACAAGATTTCTCCCTTGCTTTTCCTCCCTCAAAAGCCTCCTGTATATCCTTTACTGTTCTTCTTCATATGCGTGATCTTTTTGCATCATTGTTTTTGCATGTGTATATGTTAATGTTGTATATGTATGTATACAGGTAGATATTCCTAAATATAACCTGTTGAGTCCATATACTGTCTGTTTATGTGTATTTTCAGGGTTGACTGTTTGGCCCTGGACCACCGATTGGTATGCTCTTCCTCTCCTGCTCCTGGCTTTTCTCAGTTGCCTATAGCTCTCTGTGTGGGATTGAGGCCTCGTGGGCTCGTCACCATCCAGTTTGGCATGTTTGTTAGTGTCTTCCTCAAAAGCTGTTTTCATATACCTGCAGCCTATATAGTGAGCACCACAATCAAGATGACTCACATGATCCTCTGACATAATTACCATTGTTTACCTGATGGGGACATAATATCTACTCCCCCAGCAAATGTCGAGAATCTAGGACATTTTTTCCTGCAGTCACCATTCTGGGCACGACAGCTTGAAAATGCAGCACTGGTATTTTGCCTCTACAGCAGTTTTTGATTACTGTGGGTTTGTTAGGGCCTCCTGTTTTGTTTTGTGTTTTGGTTGACTCACTTGCCTGTTTGGGACAGGGTGTTTTACTGTGTGGTCCAGGCTGAATGTAAGCTCGTGATCCTCCTGGCTCAGCTTCCCAAGTTTTGCTATTCCAGATGTGTACTACCATACCTGGCTGACTTTTGTTTTGTTTTTGAGATAAACTTTCTCTGTGCAGCCCTGGCTATCCCGCAGAACCCACTCTGTAGACCAGGCTGACCTCGAACTCACAGAGATCCGCCTGCCACTGCTTCTCAAGTGCTGGGATTAAAGGTGTGCGCCAACACCGCCCAGCTCCTGGCTGACTTTTTAAAGTTTTTATATTAATAGCTACTTTAAAAATTCCAAGTATTAATTACCTAGCTTTCTCCTTTTCTAAAGATTGTTTAATCTAGTTTGAGTTTCTTGCATTTCCATATGAATTTAAGAACAAATTTTTCAACTTATACGAAGAAAAAAAGGCCATTAATATTTTGATAGATGTTGTTTCAAATCTCCAGATCAGTGTGAAGACACTGAAGCCTCTCGTTACGAATGGGGGGTGTTTCTCCAGATAGCTAAGCTTTCTTTAATTTCCTTAATTTTCAGTTCATGTCTTGTATTAGCTACTTTCACAGAGCAAGAACTGAATGCCTGACAGAAACAACTTGAAAGATGAAAGAGGTTAGCCCATTGGGTGCATGGTTTCATCCCATTGCAGCAGAGGAAGCAGGAGCATGAAAGGACTGTCATTTGGCAGCAGGCAGGAAGCAGAGAAAACAGGCTGGAATCCAGGGCAGTTATAGCCTTACAGCCCCACCCCTCGGTGGCCTACTTCCACCACCCACACCACACCCACCTTCTAAAAGCTCCACAGTCTTCAAAATAGTTCCATAGCCCGGGGACCTAGCATTCAAATATGAACCCATGGAAGTCATTTCAGATTCAAACCAATTTCATTACATTTATTCATAAGGTGTTTTTTATTTGTTTGTTTTTTTGTTTCACTATTGTTAATAGCTACATTTCCTTAATTTCACTTTCAGGTTATATATTGTTAGCATATATAAATATAATTTTTGGAGTAAGGCATTCTGGGGTATCCCTGTAGTCCTAGCACTCAGGAACCTGAGACATGACTCAGGTCCCAGTGAGAGACAATGTCTCAAGACACAACAATGAAAACCAGTGTGGGTAACTCTGAGGTTGACCTCTGGCCTCCGGGAGTGCCCAGAGCTGCACATACCATGTAAGATGGGGGTGGGGGGCGAACAAGCCTGCCATTGGCATCCAGACCTGCAATCCAGCACTTGGGGGCAGATACGAGGATCAATACAAGTTCAACCCCAGCCTGCTTGACTGAGTTTTGTTCCAGGCCAGCCAGGGCTGTGTGGTGACATGCTGTCTTAACAAACAAATATATAGATAACAAAAAGTCAGAATAGAAATGATGGGAGAGCCAGGTGGTGGTGGTGCACACCTTTAATCCCAGCACTCCGGAGGCAGAAACAGGCGAATCTCTTGTGAGTTAGTTTTATGTCAGCCTGGAGTTCCAGAATAGGCTCCTAAGCTGCACAGAAACCCCTGCCTCATAAAACCAAAAGAAAAGAAAAAAGGAAAGTAAAGAAAAAGAAAAAAGAGAAGAAAAAGGAAAATGGGAGAGAGAAAAATGTAGTTTATTTTTGTTGTATATGGACTTACTTAATGTATTCAGCGGTGCTAATAGGAGTCTTTTTAGCCCTTGTTTCCTTGTCCCTGGATTCCTTAGGCTTTTGCATACAGGATCATGCCATAATAAAGTTGTTTCTTCCTTTCCAATCTGCTTGCCTTTAATTGTCTTGCCTAGTTACTCTGATCAGAATTCAATCTTGAACACAGGTGTTGAGAAAACATCCTTTCTGTTTTCTGTCATAAGAGGAGAGCATTCAGACAGTCGCCATGTTAGCTTGTCTGGCATGCTGGCAGATTCCCATAGTCTCAGGATGTGGGAAATGCGGGCTTGAGGATTGTTGCGGTCAGACTGGACTACATAACAAGACTCTGGACCTGGGGGTGAGGGGCCGTGCAGAGAGAGAACGCCTGGCTCGGTTGACACGGTGCTTTCCAAGCAAGCCTGAGTTTGGATCCCCAGCTCACTCGTAAAAGGCCTACTGTGGTAGCTCCCTGGGTATTCCCAGAGCTGGGGAAGGGGAGACACATGGATCCTTCAATCACTGGCCAACTGGTCTAACCAGTCAAGTCTGAAGTCCTGGAGAGATCCTGTCTCAAAAAATAAGGTGGAAAGTGATTCAGGAAGACACAGAGCATCCATCTCTACCCTCCATACGCACACACACACACACACATGCACACACATTCACACAAACACATACTTACACATGTACCACACACACATTTTTTAAAAAAATAAAAGAATAGAAAAAATATTTTCTCTACACCTATCACAATGAAGAAGTAGTTTTCTTTCCTGTGAATATAGTACATAGCTCATTTATTTTATTTTTTGTTTGTTTGCTTACTTGTCTTTCAAAGACAGGGTTTCTCTGTATATTCCTGGCTATCCTGGAACTCACGTTGTAAACCAGGCTGGTTTCGAACTCAGAGAGATGCACCTGCCTCTGCCTCCTGAGTGCTGCGAATAAAGGTGTGCGCCACCACTGCCTGGCATCGTATGTAAACCCAAAATTCCATTCTCTTAATAAACCTTTTTGGCCACCATATAGTCCTTTATCTGAGGTTCAATATACGCTTTGTCTCATGTTTCTGCCTGACTTCATATAGTGCTTTTTAAAATGCTCTGCTTCTTCTTCTTCGTCGTCTTTGTCTTCACTTCTTCTTCTTTTCTCCTCCTTCTTCTTCTTCTTTTTTTATGGCATTGTAGAATTCATCACTGGAGCTACCTGGGCCTGAACTTAAGTTTAAATCAATATTTTAAATTATTACTTGAGTTTCTGGAGTCATTGTGGGTTTAATCATATTTTCTGTTTCACTTTTTACTTAGCCTCAGTGTTTTGTGTTTTCTGTGGTATTTCCCAATGCCCTATCTTTTTCTGGGTCAGGATTAGCTCATATACTCTGACACCATCATGATGGTTATTTCCTAAGAGCCATTGCCCTGAGGGTGCCTGCCCTCTTCCCTTAGGCCCCCTTCACTTTCCCACAAGCCAGTGCCAAAAGGTTATCAGCTGGAACATCAGGGACCTTCAGAATCCTATTCTTGCATAATTGCCACCTATGCAGATAAGTAGATCCCCTGATCTTCCAGTTATTAAATATTTTAAGCATCACCCTTGGAACTGGCCGACTGAGATCCACTACAGGCCTCTTCTCATCACTGTGATCCGAGGCCTATCCTGTGTTTCAGCATTCTACTAGGCAGGTCTGGAAGGAGGAACAGCATCCATTGATTAGGTAAGCCTGACTGGCGGTTGTGAGGCAGACTGAGAAAGGCCTGTGAAGCTGAGCCCAAGGCTGGCAGGGGAGAAGGTGTATGGGGCCTGGGCTGATTGCTAATGAAAGTTTAAGCCCCAGCCATGGCTGTTACAAAGAAAGGAAAAGCGGCTGCTGATAAGCGTGTACCTCAAAGTAAGTGAACTGAAGAGGAGGTCTTTAAGCTAATGGTGTTCCTACCTGGCCCAAGACACACGGAAAATGTGTGGTTAAAGCGAGGCCACTGATTCCAATCTTTTCACAAGTCAGACAGCACGAGACCGATCACCCAGAAGCACACACTTTGGCAGTTAAACATGTCTGAGATTAGAATATGTAACTACAGTTAATAAATAGCAAGGCACAGAGGATGTGTGAAAAGCAGTGTCCTATAGCCCACGGTGCCTTAGATGAAACCTGGGAATGAGTGGCCTGGCCAGGAAAATCACATCCGCCTGCTATATCTCTCTTGCGTCAAAAGGGAGACACGTCCAGAACCTTCTGTTACACAAGAAGAGAAACCACAGCACAGGAGCAATGACAATGGCGACTACCCTGCTATGCCCAGGAGCCAAGTACGAGCTGTGGTCCCTGGAGAGCTAGAGAGTTCACTGGCCTTCAGAGACAGAGACACCTCTTTGCCCTGGCTGACTATTGCCTGAGCCTAATGTTCATAGATGTTCTGAGTTTTTCCAAGAAGACAGAAATCTTAGACATCTAGATCGTTACGTGAAATTCCTATTTGCGTGTTTGTTTTGATTAGCTTTACAAAATAACATGTTTGCTCAGATCATTTGCATGCATGCTTAGGTTTGATTGGTTCTCCCTTTCACATCTATCTCCCTCCCCAACCAGGTACCCACACCCCCAGCTTCTACTTTCATATCACATATCTTCTATGTCCTGCCCCCATCCCTTGGGCAACTTCAAGTTTCCTAGCTTTGCCCACTTACTTCCTCCTAGATATAGATATTTAACAGTCCCAAAGCTACGATCCACATACAGGGAGCACTTGCAATATTTATCTTTCTTAGCCTGGGTTACCTCAGTTGATATAGTATTTCCCAGTTCCATGCATTTTCCTACAAGTTTCACAATTTAAATGTTGTTAGTCGGTGAAAAAAATCCCACTGTGGGGGCTGGAGAAATGGCTCAGCGGTTAAGAGCATTGCCTGCTCTTCCAAAGGTCCTGAGTTCAATTCCCGGCAACCACATGGTGGCTCACAACCATCTGTAATGAGGTCTGGTGCCCTCTTCTGGCCTGCAGGCATACACACAGACAGAATATTGTAGACATAATAAATATATTTTAAAAAATAAAATCCCACTGTGTACAGGTACTACATTTTTATTATCCATTCTTTTTTTTTTTGTAGCCATTCTGGCTAATCCCATTTATGATCCATGCTAGAGCAGCAGTAAACATGGATGTGCAGATATCTCTGTAGTAGAAGGTAGAGTCCCTTGGATATATGCCTTCCTTGGAGTTGTGTAGCTGGGCCATATGGTCATATGGTCATGTTTTTGAGAGCCTTCTAATATTGAATTTTAGCAAAAATATTTTAGTAGAAATATTTGTGTTAGACCCAACCCATGAACATTTTGTATGTCCCTGTATATATGTGCATAGGTATTGTTTTGTTCTCCGGATGTGGTATTAAGATGCAGCATGAAGCAAGCCACTTTTTATCATGAAAACAACAACAAAAAAAGAGAGAAACCTATTGCAAAGTTGAACATTAGGTTCTTAGGTCCAAAATAACAAATATTGAGTGCAAGCCAATAAGATGCAGAATTTGACCAAATTATTCAAAGATTGGAGTCCTGTCTCTAGCCCTGTGTTGTCATCCAAGTAATTTACCTTCCCTCAGTTTCCTTTCCCCCATTAATAAAGTGGGAGTAGCGATAATAAAGTAGAGAATAGCATTGTCTGTCCACTGAAACTACACAGTGGTAATAAGAGCCATGTGTGACAAAGATGGGGAGCATCAAACTTTATAGAAATGTCAGCTGTTAGTGTTGCCAGAATCCTATAGGTAGTTGGGACAATGCAAGTTCCTGGACCTCAGCATCTGAATGATAGACTAGGCTATTTATCCAGACCATTAACACCTACTGAAACAGCCATCTCATTAGCCAACATGGGTTGGATAGATGAGGAAGCATAAGGCAAGAAGATACTTTTTAAACGCCAGCCAACATCTTGGGATGCAAAATAGTACTGGGTTGATATAGTGGAGCGTAGGCACCACACCATTTGTGTTTTTAGGAGCCACCCAGGAAGGAGAAACCCAGTGGAACTTGCAACAGGCTCTGCAGCTTACTCACCCTGGTACCCTGGGCACTTCCATTTGACACTTCGATTCCATGTTGCTGTCAAGGGAAAGAAAAGCTCCCCTTTTCTTAGTAGACATCTGGACTGGCTGGTTTTGTGTCAACTTGACACAAGCCAGAGTCATCCGAGAGGAAGGTGCCCTAGCTGAGCAAAGGTCTCCATGAGATCCAGCTGTAAGGCATTTTCTCAATTAGTGATCAGCGGGGGAGGGCCCAGCCCATGGTGGGTGGTGCCATCCCTGGGCTGGTGGTCCTGGATTCTATAAGAAAGGCTGAGGAAGCCAGGGGAAGCAAACCAGTAAGCAGCACCCCTCTGCCTCCAAGATCCTGCCCTGTTTGAGTTTCTGTCATGACTTCCTTCAGTGATGGACCATGGTCAGGAAGTGTAAGGGCAATAAACCCCGTCCTCTCCAACTTGCACTTTGGTCATGGTGTTTCATTGCAGCAATAGAAACCCTAAGACAACACCTTTCATGATGCATCTAAATCTCTATTTTGATTTTTTTCCTGAAGATTTTTAAATTTTGAATTATGTTTCTAAATATATGTGCCTGAGCGCAGACGCCTTTTGAGGCCAGAAGAGGGCACGGGATCCCCTGGAGCTGGAGTGAGAGGCGGCTGAGAACATGGATGTAGGTTCTGGGACCAGACCTCAAGTCCTCTGCAATAGAAATGCGAGCTCTTGATGGCTAAGCTCTCTCTTCAGCCCTCGGGTCTCTGTTTTAGACTATCAGGGAGTCAGCGCACTTTCTCCAGCCGTTTCAGTGGACTTCTGGCCAGTCTCAAATGGTATTTGGAAGTAAGAATGAAAACACTATGCCTTTAGTAAAAGGGAAGTTTCATCCCCAGTACCAGAAGCTAAATCAAATCACTCAGAAGCAACGTCGTCTCTAACTTCTAAATGGAACATTTCTATATAAATTTCTTTCACAAATCAGTTCAGCTGAATAAAGTTGGCCATTAAGCTGGCTTCTCCATTTTTATCCTACTGCTTCCGTTCATGGCATCATTGTGTTTTCCTGGGAAGGGTGAGGTAATAAATAGGCCAGCTTGTTGTCGTGCAAAAGCAGTCATAGACAATGTAAGTGAATGAATGTGGCCATTTTCCAATAAAACTTTATTTATATACCAGCCACAGGGTTTGGCCCAGAGAGATGAAATACTAACCCTAGAGTCCCAGAATGTCTGGAATGAAAATGTTGGGGTCTGTCTTCACTATCTCCCCATAAGTTATGTATCCAAGTAGCTCTCAGGTTACAGCAAGTATTCCATTCAGCATGCCCTGTTTGAGTTTCTGTCATGACTTCCTTCAGTGATGGACCATGATCGGGAAGTGTAAGGGCAATAAACCCCGTCCTCCCCAACTTGCACTTTGGTCATGTGTGCACCCTGGCCACACATACACACATACACACGCACACACATCTTGCTTCTGTTGCTCTCACTTTTCTTCCCAATGCCGTCATGTAACTAGTTTAATGCTGTATAATCACATTAATATATCCAGTGACTATCTTTAACTTCAGATGAGGAGGTGATTGTTAAACCACATACTGAAGACATATGAGACTTGCTTGGGAGAAGTTTTAAAATAAGAGCATTATAAATTTCTTTATTTTTATTGTTTGTGTGTTTGTGCATGAGTGTATATGTGTCTGGAGGTCAGGAGCCATCTACCTTGAATGTTTTGGGGTGAGATCTCAGTGGGACCTGAGATTGGGTGTTTAAGCTAGGCTAGCTCTCACTGAGTCCCAGGGAGCCACCTGTCTCTGCCTCCCACACAAGAGGATTGCAAACAAACACCACCAAACCTAGATTTTTCCCCTTTTGGTTTTTCCAGACAGGGTTTGCTTTGTAGACCAGGCTGGCCTCAAACTCACAGAGATCCATCGGCCTCTGCTTCCCGAGTGCTGGGATTAAAGGCCTGTGCCACCACTGCCCAGCTAGATCTAAAAAAACAAACAAACAAAAAATGATTTTTGGGAATCAAAACTAAATTTGTCATGTTTGCAAGGCTAGCACATTAGCCCTTATAAATAAATCAATTTTTATGGAAAATGCCACTCTGAATATAAGTTAAAGACAAACAGACTCCAATTTAGAATTCCCAAATGCGTGCCGTAATTACTCTTGTGTTCTTAGGTGGGACTCTGGCATCCTTTAAAAACTCTTCCTATTTGTATTTGATGTTGCTGTGGGAACGTAGCTAGTGCCCTGGCACTGCTGCCATTCACTATTTGGGAGAATGAATCTGAAGTAGGCAATTTGGGCTTTCGTTTGTTTGTTTGGTTGGTTGGTTTTGTTTTCTCAAGACAGGGTTTCTCTGAGTAACAGCCCTGGCTGTCCTGGAACTCACTTTGTAGACCAGGCTGGCCTCAAATTTACAGAGTTCCCAAGTGCTGGGATTAAAGGTGTGCCACCATGCCCAGCAGCATTTTGGTTTCATAGAAGCGATAGGTTTAAAGAAAACGTTAGCCAGTGTGGATCTGGACTGAATACTGACTGGCATGTAGAAGGATGGCACCAGAATGTCTGAAGCTTGAAAGTCAGTGACCACTCTTCTGCTCAGAGTTCGATGACAGCGTCTGCTAGTTAGAGATTAACAACCTGGGGTACACCTTCAACCTGGGGTACACCTTCATCCCCCCCCTCCCGCTAAAACCCTCCCACTCACCAGTTCCACTTCATAAAGTCCGTCACAGTTTTAGCTCAAAATCAGTGCCTTTTCAGCTGGAAACCCAGCCTCCCACTTCATGCCTATAAAACAGGGGTGGGGAGAGGCATGGGGGCACCTCACACAGTCTTTGTGTGCTGGTTCCCCTCCTGGGGAAGGAGGGGAGACCCTCATGGCCAAAAATGTGGGAAAGCACTGCCTGCGAGAAAGTCATGGGTGCTGTGCCATCCCAAGGCTTAGAAAGAACTTAAGTGAAATGCCTGGTCCGTCTACCTTTATTTGAGTGTAGGGTCCTCCTTTTGTGGAACCAGTGTTTCTGTTTACCACCTCTTTTCATCCCATCTATCAGTAGCCATCCTGGGCAGAAGGCCCAGTGACATCTGTGGCTCTGGTGTGCTGCCCCTGTTCGCAATCCGTGCTCACCACACACCACACATCCAGCTGCTAGCTGGATGTGTATTCACCTCCCCCAGAGCACAAAAGGCTAGCTGAATGCCCCTGCAGCAGTGGTTCCCATTTCTGAAGTCTGACTAGCCGCCGGGTTTCTGCAGTCTTTTACCTGGGCCCCTTTTCCCACATTGTACACTCGTATGCTACATGGCCGGTAGCAGAACTTAATAAATGTTAGCTGAGTTGGTAACTAAGTGGACAACATGCTGCCTGAAGTAAGTGACAGAACTGGAGTTTTACAAATCGCAGCAGGGATGGGAGGAGTGGAGAGATAGCTCTGAAAGGCTGCTTTGTATGTATGATTTTATTAACTGGCACAAAAGTGTAAACCTGATCAGTTTTGACATGTATGGATCCATAAACCACCATCATAATCCCATAATGTGAATGTGACCATCACAGCAAGCGCTCCTCATGCCCCCTTGTAATCGCTCCATTACACACACACACCCCACACATTACATACACACACATCCCCCCACCCCACACACACACCCACACACCCCACACATCACACATACTACACACACACCCCACACACACCACACATACCCCACACACCCCACACAACCCCTCCCACACATACCACACACACCCCCACACACATACCCCCCCACATCACACATACCTCACATATTCTCACACACAAAACACACACACACACCCCACACCCACACTCCCCCCACACCCCACACATCCCCCCACCACACACAAACACACACACACACACATTCCTCCCTCCACACCCCACATATTACACACACACACACACACACACACCACTCCCCCTTTTTCCTCCCTGCCTCTCCTTGCCTCTTTTCACTACGCCATACGTTGCAGTCCACGGCAAGGCCAGCACTGATCTGCTTAGGCCAGCCATTGGTTTAGATTTCCGTCAGGTTCACAGGAGCAGACTCACAGCTTGTCTTTTGCCCGCCACCCTGGCATAGCTGTTTTGAGATTCACTCGCACAGCACAGACACTCCGTTTTCATCGTTGAATAGTATTCTTCTGCACTGCTGTACCGGCGTTTGCTTCACCATTTGCTAATTGAGCTGTGCTGACTAGTTTTCCTGCTGCTGTTGTCAGCTTGACACAAGCTGGTGTCACCTGGGAAGAGGGACCATCGGTTGATGTTGAGAAGTTTCCTCCATCAGATTGGCCTTCATCAAGTTTGTGGGCACTTTCTTCATGGTTGATGTGGGAGGGCCCAAGTGACTGCGGGTGATGCTACTCCCGGGAAAGTGGTCCTGGGTTCTGTAGGAAAGCAGGCCAAGCAAGCGCTGGAGAGAGCAAGTCAGTAAGCAGCTTTCCTCCGTGGTCTCTGCCTCAGTTCTGTCTTCAGATTCCTGCTTGAGTTCCTGCCCCGACTTCCTCCGTGATGGACTGTGATGTAGACGTATAAGCCAAATAAGCCCTTTCCTGCTCACGCTGCTTTCGGTCATGGTGGTTATTATAGCAAGAGAAAAGCAGACTAGTGCAAGATCTCACGTGGAAGAGGATAGACCTTGAACTCCTGATCCTCCACCCCCAAGTCGCCACTTCCACACCCGGCTTATCTTATTTTGGTTAGTGTTTCTTTTCTCCTGACTGCTAGGACTTCTCTTTTTCACAGCTTTGGCTTACGATGTCCCTCCCTGCCTTTTCTTTGTCTCTCTGTGTTTATTGCTCATTGAACTTCCAGGATCTCCCGGTTTGTACTTTTCTCAGTTTGGAAAAAGTTCAGCCCTGAATTGTTCCCACTGGCCTCCCACCTGCTTGCCTTTAGGGACCTAAATCATCTGCAGGTGGAACCAGTTGCTCTTGCCTTAGGGCACAGTCACTGAGTTTCCTTTCCGGAAGTTTCTGTTGCTGTGTCTGCGTCTGGAGAGCACTCTGCTTCCCTCTGCCCTGTCTAACCTGTCACCCCTGTAGACTCCCTACCTTACATATTCTTTCTCTCACACATTACACCTCTTCGACTTCAGTTTGAGTCTTTTGAAAAAGCTTTTTCCCATGGACTTATACTCCATGGAATGCCACTACAATAACTGTGGTGTCTTTCTGTTAACACCCATGCTAATTTGGGGTCAATGTTAGTTGAATGTTCTCATCATGACTCTTTATTTCCTAATCTTTCATTCATCAGGTAGATCTAAGCAGTATTCCATCTGGAGTTATTCTCTACTACTAAGGAAAAAATGCCTTTCTAAGTATTTTATCTCATTTCCTTGTTTAATTTCTGGGGACAGACCGTACCAAACTGAATGGGTACTAGGCACTTTCTTTTTAAAGTTACAGAAGGATCTTTCTTACACACCGATTGACGTTTCTCCCCCTATCTGAGTGGACTCGTCTGGAACTCCAGACCCTCGCCCAGTGCAGCATTCTCTTCGCAGTAAATGTCCTGTCAGCTCTACCTACCTTGGGCTCCTGAGCGCTCAGTCCACTAGTAACTTCTTGCTTCCTTCTCCCTTGCCCTGTGTCCAGAAAACACTCAAAGGAATAAACTGAGGCAGTTGGAGTCTTGGTTTGTTTACTTTTTTCTTCTTTTCTTTTCTTTCTTTTTTTCTTTTTTTTTTAAAGACGGTTCCTCTGTGTAGCGTTGACTGTCCTGGAACTCACTCTGTAGACCAGGCTGGCTGTGAACTCACAGAGATCCACCTGCCTCTGCCTCCCGAGTGTGTGCCACCATGACACACCTAGTTTATTTTTTCATCTCTCAAGAATCAGTGTCTTCAGAGATTGTGGGAGTGGCCAACTAATGATTGGTCCAGCGTGAGACCCTGGCCGTGAGAGTGATACCTCTGATACTTTCTGGAACACCAGGACCCAGAGCCTGGATCACCCAGGGACCTAGGACAGAACCAAACACATCTGGAGAAAAAAATGTCAATGTAACGATGCCTAATGATGCTTTGCTATATACATAGACTGGTGCCCACTCAATTGTCATCAGAGAGGTTCATTCAATAACTGATGGAAACAGATGCAGAGACCCACAGCCAAACATTAGGCTGAGCTCTGGGAATCCTGCTGTAGAGTGGGAAGAATTGTAGGAGCCAGGTTGTCAAGAGCACCACAAGAAAACCCACAGAATCAGCCTGGGCTCATAGGTGATCACAGAGACTGAACCAACAACTAGGGAGCCTACATGGGATTGACCTAGGCTCTCTGCATATAACTGACAGTTGTGTAGCTTGGTCTTCTTGAGGGACATATAACAGTGGGAACAGGGCTGTCTCTGACTCATTTGCTAGCTTTTGAGACCCTATTCCTCATACTGGGTCACCTTGCCCAGCTTAATCTTACTACAACTTAATATGCCATGCTTTATCTATATGCATGCAAGGTCTGCCCTTTTCTGACTAGAAATGGAGGAGTGGGTGGGGGAGGGACCGTGAAAAGAGGAGGGGAAATCAGTGTCTTATTGCGGGGGTCCTCTCTTTTAAACCTTTTTTGTTTTGTAACATTTTTGTCTGCTTTTTTTATTTCATTTTGTTTTTGGTCTGTATAAGGTTTTTTTTTCTGTTTTGCTTTTGTTGTTTTTATTATTTTAGATATGTGTGTGTGTGTGTGTATCCATTTTATCCAGATTGGAAGACTACCAACAGTCTTTCTTCCTCAAGGTCAGTTGGAGTTCAGCGATTCATTTGTACTCACTTCAGTATGACTTCATTACGAATCGTTTGGACTCACGTAATTTCTGTTGGGGTGTCTCTATTTTATTTAGCGGAAATAAGACTGCAACTTTAAAAAGAACTCCGCACCAGCCACCATGCCCTTTTGAGATAAAATGTTTTTAATTTTAAGGAAGTCATAGTGTTGGTGTTTTCCTAGAGGTTTGACCTAGAGTTCTAGAGAAAACAATGTGACTTTTTAAAAAGTGGCCCCCAAAATGGCCATCTGACGCCTTTCTTTTTCATTTGGCACTTAGAGGACAATGTGTATGAGAATATGCAGGAATCGCAGGAAGTCCCCGTGTCCAACCACCTTGACGAAGTCATTGCTGCTGTCAGTGACACTGGGAAGAGGGTCCCGAACAAGCTGCTCCAGACAGCGCTGTTCCAGCCCCCTCGAGAGAAACTCCACCTGTGCGAAGAGAAAGCTAAGTCCTTCTTGAGCAACCGTGAGGTAAGGAGCCTTGAGGTCACGCACCTGCTCTCTGAGAGCTGAGCCCTCATCACAAGCATGAGAAGCAGGGTGGTGGGACTACATTTCTAACCTCAGGTGTGAGATTCAAGAGAGTCCTCGAGAGAGGGCCTGCCTTCTAGCATGAGTGTGGGGTGCAATGATTGATCTTCGTTGTCAACATAACTGCATTCAGAATCATTACGAGTCTTGAGGGGCACATACCTGTGAGTGTGCCTGTGAAGGTGGTTCCAGAAAGGAGTAATGGAAGGTTAAAGGTCACGCTGACTGTGTGGCTAAGGTACATCCCCATGGGCTGAGGCTC
This sequence comes from Myodes glareolus, assembly GCF_982192425.1. NCBI lineage: Eukaryota > Metazoa > Chordata > Mammalia > Rodentia > Cricetidae > Myodes > Myodes glareolus. The sequence goes on along the minus strand of NC_142049.1, from coordinate 28,548,106 downwards.
TAGTGAAATGAAAGAGGAGAAAGGAAGAACCACGCTGAGGGCTGGCATTTCCCTTTGCTTCCTGTCTACTTCCTGACTACCACACCTTCCTGGTAATGACAGACTGAGCCCTCAGAAACCCTGAGCTGAAGCAGGAGCCTCCTTACTTGTTTCTGTTGGGTATTTCGATCACAGTAACAGGGAGTTAAATAATATGTTGAATTTTAGCACATGCCAGACCTACCTACAGTGGATTATAGTACAGACTGCATGAAACGTCTATGTATGTGCAGCCCATTCAAATGCGCTTATGGTTCTTGTTCCCTGCGTCTTCGTTCCCATCCACCCCTCACAGAGGTTACTCAGTCATTCACTCATCCTCATGTGATCCTAGCCTCAGAGGGGTTTATGTATGGTTGGATTGAGATGATAGAAGGGCAGTCGTGATCAGTTCTGGAGCAGGTTCAGTCAGTGGCCATACAAGTCAGACAGCAACTAAAGCATGGATCCTAGGACGGGAGCTGATGAAGCTGCACTGGAAACAGTGTTAGGAGCCCTCCAGATGAAGACGAGGACAGGAACCTTGGGGACAAATGTGGCAGATAGGTAAGTGTTGACAGAGGTTCCTGTCGTGTTGAGTCCCACAGCCATTCAATCCCAAAGAAACACACAGAGGCCTACATTAGTATAAACAGGTTGGCCTATTAGCTCAGGTTTCTTATTAACTCTTACATCCTACATTAACCCGTAATTCTTGTCTGTCTGTGTTAGCCATGTGGCTTGGTACCTTTTATCAGTGAGGCATTCTCATCTTGCTTCCTCCAAGTCTGGGTGGCGGCTACAGACTGTGTCTTTCCTCTTCCCAGAATTCTCCTGTTCTCATTGCACCTGGGGGAGCACAGTCTCTTTGAGGGACTAGAAGGAAACTCTGGGACAAAGACTGTCGTGACCCAGTGCAGCGTAACCGCACTGGGGATAGAATCCAGGCCCTGAAAGACGCCCACTCTTCAGACAAAGCATTCTAACGGCCCTGGGAAGGACTTAGGGTTGTCAACAGGAAAAGGTCATGGGCGGAAGAATGTTCACTCCACAGCTGTACATTGGCGGGGTGCAAAATGGATAAAAGCAGAAGAGGGTGCTTAGGCTAGGGGATATTTGTGACAGTCTCAGAAAGGAAGGACAAAGGATTGGAGGTAAGGCAGGGGTGCCGAGTTCCTTTGAAGGATATATAGAAATGTGAATCAGTGGGGCTGACTAAGGAGGGAACATAGGAGCTAGAGATGCGAGTGAGGTGGAGGACTTGCAGATTCTGACTTAGACTCCATCTGTCTGAGCCCTGTTCATTCGCTGTGGACCTAATTTTTATTCCATACCTACTGTCTGTTAATACTGGGGTTAAGTAAGCTCTGGGCCAGCTCCTCAGCCAAGGCTTTACAAGAAAGTTAATACTTCATGCTCAAAGGCCTATAGCATGTGTAAGGGCATGAACTGCCCTCCTGTGTCTAGAATGGTACAAGCATTTCTTTATTCTGTGGTTCCAATAAGGATATCTAGGATATGGTAGTGAGCAGGCTGGAGCTAAGGGGTGCGAGTTATAGGTAAGACAGAGCTGCTCACTGTGGAGATAGAGTGTGTCCATCATTTACATCAGGGAGGGCCTCAGAAGGTCGTGGCCAGTGAGCTGAGAACTAAGGGAGGAAAGAAGCTAGCTGAGGGAATGGAGCCCTCGGGAAGGGAAGGGAGAGGAAACAACACATGGAAAATCTTCAGGGCAGGCTTGAGTGTGCCCTGTCTTAAATGAAGAGAGGAAGCCATGGGCTGAGATGACAGACATGTGATCAGAGAAGCAATCAGTTCAGGACCTTGCAAGTTACAAGCTGAGCGCCCCACAAGATCTCAACATTTCATCAGGGTCCACCTGGTATAACTTATTTTTTAAAAAAAAAATCCATTTCTATGTAGTTTTTAATTTTAAAGTTCATTCAGACAGAAAAGTTATGACTCAGGCTGGAGAGATGGCTCCGAGGTTAAGAGTACCTGCTGCTCTTCCAGAGGTCCTGAGTTCAATTCCGAGCAATGGCATGGTGGCTCTCAGCCATCTGTGAGATCTGGTGCCCTCTTCTGGCCTGCAGGAGTACATGTAGGCAGAACACTACATAGAATAAATAAATCTTTAAAAAGAGTTAGGACTCATGAGTTGTCAGCGTCTATCTCATTCACTTATTCATCTGTTTATTGTGCCGCTGAGCCGCAGCCCAGTGTACTCACTTAGATCTTTCGTTTCATTTCAGCTCACTCTTTCTCTTTACTATCATTATTTTCTCAGTTCAGAACAAATTATAGATACTATAATATATAAGAATGCTATGTATATAATATAAATGGCTATATATTACATATTAAATAAAAGAATTTCTCTTCTTTAAGAATAAGGATATTCTCCCATATCACCACAGCACAGTGATTGAAATTAGGAAACTAATACCTATGTACTAATGTTATATGATTTGTAAAAACAAAACAAAAAACAAAAGAAAAAACACAAGCAGATCCATGAATAGATATGAGTTCGCACTGAGTATAGATTCAGTATCTCTTTGGCCTTCTTCCGTCTGCTGCAGGTTCCTAGCCTGAAGCAATTACTCTACTGTCCTATTATTAAATAAAACTCAGGAGTCAGATGTGGGGTAAAAACCTGATTGATCAGAGAAGTGGTGGAGAAGCAACCAGTGACCTCCTCTCTCTCCTTCCTCTATTCAAAAGGGACCACAAATCTTTCTAAGCCCCTCCCTACTTCTTCCTGTGTCTCTCTGTATGTCCTGGGTCTTCCAAAACCTCTATGGCTCATTCTGGTCAGCTAATAGCTGGCTCCGCCCTCTGATTCAAAGTAAACTTTATTGGCCATCTTGGGAGTGTCAGAGTATGATCAAAATATCCCATAATACTAGTCGTCTTTGTCTTTGCTGCTCTTGATATTTTGAGTCACATATTCCAAATGTGTCATAGAATATGTCTTCCTTTGAGTTTGTATTATGTTTCTACATGCAGGTCTTCACATCTCAATTAGCACAATCAAGTTAATTCCCCACAGGTCAAACTCCTAGGTGAATTTGACTTCTGTCATGTCAGCAATTGGTATTAACCCTCAGTAATGCTGGCAGCCAGAGCCTTCCTGTGTAGTCTCTGCACAGAGCCTCTTAGCCTTGCTGATAGCCTAATGCTTGGTCAGGTGCTAGTTTGCTAGGGCCATCAAAACAAAATGCCACAGGTGCAGGGACTTAACCGGCAAGCAGTTTCCCTGCAGTTCTGGAACCTCGAAGTCCAAGGCTCGTTTTCTTCTTTCCTTGACTACTGATGGCTGCGCTTTGTGTCCTCACATGGTCATTGTGCACTTGTGTATCTGAGTCCTGTCTTCTATACGCCATATTGGATCGGGGCTTGTCCCCAGGGCCTCATTTTATCTTTAGATTTGTTTTGTTGTTGGTGGGGTGTGTGTGTGTGTGTGTGTGTGTGTGTGTGTGTGTGTGTGTGTCTGTGGACAGAAGAGGGCACTGGGTTTCCTGGAGTTGGAGTTTCTGGCAGTTGTGAGCTGTTCAACCTGAGTGTTCTGTGAGTCATATTCTTCAGGTCCTGTGTAAGAGCAGGAAACACTCTTGACCTCTGAGCCATCTCCCTAACCCCAGGAACCTCCATATTAAAATCCTCATAAAACGCCTCATCTCCAAATGCAACTGCATTCTGGTAGACAGGGAGTTAGGACGTCAACATAAGAATCTGGACACAAGCTGGGTATGGTGGTGCACTCCTTTAATCCCAGCAATTGGTAGGCAGAGGCAGGTAGAAGCCAGCCTGGTCTACAGAGCGAGTTCCAGAATAGCCAGTGCTACATAGAAAACCCTGTCTTGAAAAAAAAAAAGAAAAAGAAAACAAAAAGAGACCTTGGAGTGAAGCACGATTAATAAAAACTCAGAGAAATTGGGGTTCAACATGAAGGTCCAGAAAGCAAACCAGCCAGCCACTGGCTCTTACCTCGACCTCGACTGAAAATGGCAATCCTGCCTCCAGGAATCTCAAAATGAGACTATGTTTCAGCGCTGTCTCCTCTCATTTTATAAATCCTTTCTAGAGCTAGGATTAAAGGCATGCACTGCCCGGTTTCTATGGCATGAGTGTACGGAGGCAGTTCAAGTTGAGAGCTAAAGTGTATTGTTTGATGACCACTTCCACTTTCACCTGGACGTCCAGCAGCTGTCTGCTAAATGTTAGCTGGAACATCCAGGAGGCGGTCAAATGTCTGTTCTACCTAGTTTTGCTTTATCCCGCCATATTTGCCACCATGAAGTTGTATTTACTTCTTAAGTGAATTGTTGCTTACTTCATCCAACCAGATGAACACTCTACCACCCCAGACAGATCATGTCTGATTCGCTGACACATCCCAAATGCTTAGCACATAGAAAACAGTAAATACGTATTAGGTGGATATACATACACGTAGGCCTCATGGCTCTCGGGTCCTAAGCTGTCTGTGTGGTAACCTCAGTTTCTTTTCCTGCCAGTACCAACAGGCCATCCAGGAGCTTGTGCGCTGTGTGGCGCTGACAAGGATTTGCTATGGCAGCTCACACTGGAAACTAGCAGAGGCGTATGTTAATCTGGCTCAAGGCTACCTCCAGCTGAAAGGTGAGTGTCTCTCAGCCAGCGAGGGTCAGTTCATCCGCAGAAGACTCTCTGGTCTCCCTGTCTTCAGATGGAGTTACGCCAAAGGGAGCTGGTTTTTGTGGTTCTGCTTGCCAAGTACTAAGCGTCAAAGTCCTTTTAGGAAGAGTCGGTAAGGCATATAACATATAGGTATCAGCGGGAAGAAAGGAAGATTGGGGAATCGGTAAGGCATATAACATATAGGTGTCAGCGGGAAGAAAGGAAGATTGGGATCCGGGTTTTTTTGTGGCCTCAAAGTTTGAGTTCTTGGAAGATAACCTGTTGGGTGAAAAGGTGGCAGGAAAGAAGCCAAGACATGGAGTGGAGGCTTGAGTTCTCTTGAGAGGTGGGAGACAGGGGTCTGAAAGAGAGAGAGAGAGAGAGAAAGTAGTCAAAAAATGAAAGGCTAACCCAAGCTGGCATTAGCTTGTACAGCTTTAAAAGCTCAGGTTAAACCGGGCAGTGGTGGCGCATACCTTTAATCCCAGCACTCAGGAGGCAGAGGCAGGCGGATCTCTGTGAGTTCAAGGCCAGCCTGGTCTGTATAGAGCTAGATAGTTCCAGGACAGCTAGGACTGTTACACAGAGAAACCCTGTCTCAAACGAAACAAAACAAAAACCAAACAAACAAAAAGCTAAGGTGAAACTTGCTTCAGACAGACGTAGCCGGTGTTCCAACTCTGTGGCCAGGACTCAGCCTTTTTCTTTTCATATCGTTTGGCTCTATTTGTCTTGATATTAGCTCCATCTCAGCCAGGCTTTTCCCATAGACTACCAGAAGCTTTAGGTGTCCTTGCTAAACATGACCAAGATAAAAGGCTACACCACCCACCAAAACATCCCAGGATTTTGGAGGCCCCTCATTTAGACTTCACTGGACTATAGGCTGAAGGGAAGGCACAGTCTGGTAGGTCAGACCTGGCTCTGGGTTCTCCTGTGTACCGGGAAAGCAGCTGGTTTTGGCCAGGTTAGGATGTGCAGGGGTCGAGCATCATAAGAGGAAGTTAGAAGGTGGGGATGGATGCAGGAAGATAGAATGCAGACACTCACATGTGGCGTCTTCTACTCACTGCTGCTGATGCTGACTTACACAAGGTGCCCCACAGCACCACCCTGCACTCCGTTCACCCACCACAGAGCAATGGTAGGGTGCTGGCGACACGAGCCTTCCAGGCCCCAGTGAGTGGCCTTACAGCTGGAAAGTACCACAAGATAGGCCGTTCTTACCTGTTTGTCAGGGGCCACCAGAGCCAGAGGGGGCATTGGAGATCATCTCTTTAACACCTCCTCGGGATTTTCTAGATTCAGAGAAAATGGATCCTAGTCGGAACAGCTTGCTGCAAAGGCACATTGTTAAAAAAGCAGCTGATCGGAGGCTCAGACCTCGGAATCGCGCGCCAGTGCCAGTGTCCTGCCATCTGGGATTTCAAATCCTGCTTCCGCCTGAAGCCCCCTCCCTTCCTCGTGGATCCTTCTCTCTCAGTTTAAAGTCAAAGCTGTACTCGCTCTTCAGCGAGGTCTCAGGGCCAGCCACCATGCTAATGGCCATGTAAAACCTATTCAGACTTAGCCGCTACCTGTGGAGTTGGGGTGCTCCTACTACGTCTCTTCACCGTCAAGGTAACTGAGGCCAGTTTCATAATGGACGGTGGAACAGAGGATTCGTGCTGGGCAGTCTCGCTGCGGAGCCGATGATCTTGAAGCTGAGCCTGAGCTGTCTCCCGTAGATTAGGTTCAAATTCTAAGGGAAGGGGCTCTACCTGGAACCCTAGTCCATCACTGTAGGTGGGGCATATGGACAGTTGACACTGATGAACTCCTGACAGCCAGGTTAAAGCTATGCCTTCAAATATAAGAGACAGAATTTTGCAGGAGTTCCTACACAAAGAAGACAGACTGGCTTCTCTCCTTTAGAACATACATTGTTTCTGTTTCATAGACTCAGGAATGGGATTCACTTGATATTTTGACAGTTTTTGCAGAGAACTGAGATCTGATTAAATGTAATTCCGAACCTGGGGCTGCAGATGTATGAATATGAGCGGAGGGGGTGTCAGTGTGGAGGCAGAAGGTAGGAGTGTGTGGGGAGGGGACCCAGAAGGTGGGAGTGTGTGGGGAGGGGACCCAGAAGGTGGGAGTGTGTGGGGAGGGGACCCAGAAGGTGGGAGTGTGTGGGGAGGGGACCCAGAAGGTGGGAGTGTGTGGGGAGGGGACCCAGAAGGTGGGAGTGTGTGGGGAGAGGACCCAGAAGGTGGGAGTATGTGGGGAGGGAACCCAGAAGGTGGGAGTGTGTGGGGAGGGGACCCAGAAGGTGGGAGTATGTGGGGAGGGAACCCAGAAGGTGGGAGTGTGTTGGGGAGACAACCCAGAAGACTCCCGAGCTGCTCTTCCTCAGTCTCACCCCTCCCACAGGTTAATCAACCCCTGGAAGAACTCTAGAACACACGGGGAAATCAGTAATAACACTTACCATCTGTCTCATGTTCGTCCGTGGCTTCCCGGGAGCAAGAGCTCGCAGCGCGGTAGTCCATGAGCTCTGGGGGTTGTATGTAGAAGTATTTCTAGCCCCCGTATTTGTGCTGTGCTCAGAGAGCTCTTTAATATTATGACTGCCAGTGCGTGAGCAGAAGACTCAGACTTCTTAGTATGTCATTTAGATTGCTGTCACTCAGCCAGGATCACAGTTCCTGAATAGCTCGCTTCCTACCCAGAATGCCGCAGTCCTTGCATTCCATTTGTGTTTTGATAATTATTTATATTTTACATCTGATGCTGGTGATGTCTCAAAGCTGCTCAGTTCCAGCTTGTTGTGCTTGATTTTATTTCTAGAAAGGCCATTTTGGGAAGTGCTTTCCGTCGTGACTACTTGATATGAAACAAATCTTAGGTTGTTATAGTCAGGGTACTAGTTCCTGCTTCCTAGATCCGAGTCTGTGTGCGGCTGGACAACACTTGGTGACCTTGCCAGATCCCCTGGCTGTGGGGACTCGTGTTCCTGAACCGCTGAGATTGAAGAGACACCGACACCTCTTTTTTTCTCTGTCCGTAGGGATGTCACTACAAGCAAAGCAGCATGCGGAAAAGGCCAAAGAAATCCTGGCCATCTCCATGGAGAGTCCCTATCACGACAATACAGAGGTCTTCAAGTGCTCCATAGAGCTTTTCTACACCACGGGGAGAGCCCTGCTCGCCCTGCAAAAGTATCCTTTTGCTTCTAATCCTCCCCAGCAGAAAGCACCGACTCTGAAATTCTTACAGTTAATCCTCAAACAAAAAGTTGCTATTCAGGAATAACAGTATTGTATGAGCAAGGAAAGTGCAGGAGATGGGGTTCCAGAATCTAGGAGCCAGCGGGACTTTTCCTGAACATCTTTCAGATTTAAAGAAGCCGTGGAGAACTTGTTGAAAGCTGAACGACTTTCCAAGGAGATGCTGCAGTGTGGGAACATTGTAAAGGAGGAGTGGGTAGAAATCCAAGCTCGGATCAAGCTGTCGTTTGCACAGTAAGTTCCGGTTTAGAACTCATATGTATGTTGACTGAAGGCTGTTGGGCTCTGTCCATGGCTTCTCCCAAGGCCATTGTCCAGTAAAGAAGAGCAAGGCTGTCATATCAGAACAGCCCCAACCAAGACAAACCCCAGTGATGCTTGCTTGTCACTTGATGTAGAATATACTCATACCACCACCCCCGTGGTTGCAGAGATCCTCTCATCCCCGACTCTCTTCCTGCCAGCTCTGCCCATCCCTATTGCCCCTTCTTCCCTCTCCTTCCCCTGTCCTCTCGCCCACCCCAGCGTTGTTACCGTTCATCCCAGGAAGCTTTGCTGATATTGAAGATGTTTTTCTGAGGTTCTGCCCCTGGGATGGGATTCCTAGGTTACAGGATATCAGCAGTGTGAGCTCACTAGGCACTGACCCATTGCCATGCCTAACTATGTGGTCACTTGCAGGGTGAATGGGGTCCCATCTTGTTATAACTCCCAACAATATTTGGCACTGTAACTCTTTCTAACTTGCTCCCTGAAGTATGTACCAAGCTACCCAATTATTTTTAAAATTCCATTTACGTTTCTTATTGAATTAATGAGTCTGAATCCCGCTGTATACCTCTGAGAATTTGAGATTCTCCTTCCACAAATAGCCTGTTAAGGTCTATCTTATTTTTCTTTTGGAATTTTCTGTGTTGCTCATACTAACAATTGAGATTTTTCTTATGTTGTACGTGTGAATTATGTTGAATATATTTTCTTATATCCATTGCCCTTTATTTTGTCTGTGGTGTTCTTCATAATATAGAAATTCTTCATTTTACCAGAGTCCTAACCAATCATTTTTTCCTTTCTGCTTTATGCCTTTGAATTTTGCTTAGAAAATATTTTTCATGCAAATATCAAAGAGTTTCTATAATTTCCCTCTGCCTCATATGTTTTAAGATACTAAAAAAATATATGTGTATATGTGTGGGTCTGTGCACATGAGTGCAGTGACTGAGGAGGCCAGAAGGGGGAGTCAGATCCCTGGCACTGTAGTTAAGGTGATTGTGATCCACCTGATGTGGGTGCTGGGAACCAAATTGGGGTCCTCTGCAGGAGCAGTACCTGCTGTTAAACTCTCCAGCCTCTACCTCACGTTTTAAAGGTGGTGTTACTGCTCCTTACATTCTTAGTATTTCATCCCTCAGTTTAGAAACTTCACTTTGGATAATCCAAAGATTATCCAAATTAGGGACTTTAATCTGCAGATGGATTGATTTTTCGAGCTATCCCACTGTTAACTGATTTTCTAGCTGTGGCATTATGGGTAGAAGCTTGCCTGCTTAGAAGCACCTCTGAAATGGATGTGTTTTCTTTTGTCAGCGACTCCCCCACTCAGCTCCTAGAATGTTCCCAATGGCACAGAAGAAGCTCCATTCTTTATTGTGTGTGTGTGTGTGTGTGTGAGAGAGAGAGAGAGAGAGAGATGACTTAATGAGTTCGTATAATATGAATTATATTAATTTCTGAAATTCAAATGTACGCCTTAACACACACATACATTTTGAGACAGGATTTCTCTGTGTAGACCTGGGAGCCCTAGAATTAGCTCGGTAGACCAGGCTGGCCTCGAACTCGGAGATTTCCCTTGCCGTTTCCTTCCAAGTACTGGGTTTAAAGGCGTGAACCACTGCTCCCAGCACATCTTAAATGGTTTTTAAACTGATGCATTAGTGTTTAGATGAGTGTATTTAAACCCCCCAAGTGTGATCAATGTTTTGTCTACGTCCTGTGGTTTGCTATTGTTACACATACCCAAGGTGGTTTTGCTGAAGGGGAGGAGCGCCCACAGCACCCCTTCCTTTGGTCACTTCTCATCTCTGCTCTAGTGTTTGTGTTGCTGTGGTGAAGAACCCTGACCAAAGGCAACAAGGAGCGGGAGGGGGCGGGGCCTACTTGGCTTACAATTTGTTATAGTTCTGTTAGTGTAGAAGTCAAAGCAGAAACTCAAAACGTCACTCCCCAGAGTCAAAAGCAGACAGATGGAGAAGTACCAGGCGCCCAGAGCCTGTTCCGTCTCACCAGGCATCGGGGAATGAGAGCTAAAGTCATAAGATAATGCCGCGGTCCCAGGAAAAGGCTGAAACCTTTGGAAAGATTAATAGTACCAAGTGTTGGCAAAGACGAGCACTCAGAAATGCCCTCTCCCTCGTAACTTCTTGGCTGTTCTGGATAGGCCTCTTAGAAAACTGTTTGCCATTATCTCCTAAATCTGAACGTCTTCACACTCTTTGACCCAACGGTATCACCCATAATGTATACTCAGCAGAAATCTTTGAGTGTTTATTCACCAAAACACACATCCAAGTATGTTCCCAGCCTCATTATTCAATAGCCAAGAACTGAGAACAGCCCAAATGTCCTCAAAAGGAAGCTGAAGATCTGCGATCTGTTCGTATACAAAGGCATTGTCAAGCCGCTTGTTACATAACGTCATGAATGACTCTCACAAACACAGTATTCAGTGACAGAAACCAGACCCCAAATATGCAAACTGGTCCCATTCACAGAACTGAAGGAAAAAGCTCATTTGTTGGTGACCGGAGGGCTAACCCACACAGCGTCTCTGCCTGCTCAGCACGAGACGCTTTTTTATCCCATTGTGCAGGAGGTATACAAATGTGAAGCCCCAGATCTGATATTGGCTGCATCTGTTGAGACCTGACTAATGCGTCAGTTCTTAGTGTTGAGCACTGTTGCTACAAAACACTGAGGTATCCTCTGCCAGAATCTGGCGCCACCTTAAGAGCGCTTGCCAAATCGCAATACCAAACGTTGACAGCAGGTGGCGAGCTTTGTCCACATCTGTGTCACAACACTCAAGAATTTAAAGGCCCAGTTAAACTCTTCAGAGATGCCTTTGGTTATAATAGAATTGTTTCTCATCCTGCCACGTCCTTCTTTCCTGGTTCTTCGCTCTGACATTTTCCACAGAACTTGTGTGTTTAAAATGCGCGATTTTCCTTTACTCTCTTTGCTTTGTGTTCTCATGGAAAGGGGAATATTTTGTTCCAACAGACTTGCTTTAGAAAGAAACAAGGCTTTGCTTTTGGCGTGCTTGTAGTTACGCTTGAACTGCGTGGCATTTTCTCTCTTGAGTCTTGGGACTGGAAGGCCAGGGGAAGGTCTCGGGCAGCCTTTGGATTTCCGCCCCTCTTAAAAGGACATCTTTTAGTGTGCTTCTCCTTTTATGGTGGCTACCAGGCAGGCCTGGCACAGATAGTTAGGGCTGCAAAGTGACTCCCGCACAGACTTCTGCCCCTGTAGGAGGTCTGGGGCGCCTTCCCTCCATGCCCCATCCTTTCTCCCTTCTATAGCACCACTGAATTCAGTCATGACTTACTAATTTGCAGAGTGCCAAAGTGTTTCTGAGTTGTTTCCATCAGAAAGTCACCAGCAAAAATGGGAGTACTTTCCCCCCAGTGCTCAGCACTGCATTCTGTTCTGGGAACTCACACGGAGCTCCTGGAGGTGGATACTTACCTTTATACATACAGGTGTGTGGGCACCAATGCACAGCCCTCTTTCCAATAACGAGGTACAGTTGCTGATGGCTATACACGGATATGATGATCCATCGCCACACCCAGCTCTCTCCGTGACCGTGTGACATCATGTTTGGAGTCTTCCCCAGCTTGGTCTATGAGCACCCGAGTCACCCAGCTGTGCTGAACTAACCCAGGAATGAGCAGACGCATTTTTTTCCCTCAAGCATCAAGAGGGCCACCTGCCAAGTGTTTCTAAGCAGGGTGACGTGATGTGAGGGTGGGTTGTGAATCAGCACCCTGGGTTCAAGTTGGGGTTCGTTCAAACCACCCTACTGGGAGGACACGGGCAAACCCCTGCCTCCTGTGTGTCTCACTCTCCTCCCTAGCCACTGCGCAAAGAACAGGATCTCAGAAAGTGGCTGCGAGGATTAAGTGGGCACTAGACTAAACACATGGTGGTCCCTTAAAAAGAGAAGAGCAGGACAATATGGAGAAAAGAGGCAGGGATGGCAGGGGAGAGAAGAGGAGAGGGAAGGGGAGAGGTAGGGGAAGGGAGGGGAGGGGAGAGGAGAATAAAAGGCACATTAACTACCAGTTACTGATGCCTTCTGTGGCAAGCTCTTGAATACATTATTTATTTTACTCTCAGTCCTTACTGCAAGGTGGATACTCTTATATTCCTATTTGCATAGGAGCTAAGGCTGAAAAATGGCATTCCCCAAGTCACACCATGGGGAAGTGACCAGACAGAACCTTCTCGCTCCTTCCTTCCTTCTTTCCTTCCTTCCTTCCTTCCTTCCTTCCTTCCTTCCTTCCTTCCTTCCTTCCTTCCTTCCTTCCTTTCTATTTCTGTTTGTTTGTTTCTTTGCTTGTTTTGAGACAGGGTCTCCCTATATAGCTCTGGATGTCCTGGAACTCACTGTGTAGAACAAGCTGGCCTGGAGCTCACAGAAATCTGCCTGCCTCTGCCTCCGGAGTGCTGGAATTAAAGGAGTGCACACCACTCCCAGTCTAAAGCCTGCTCTTTCAAATCAGTGCCCGGGCTGCTGTGCACAGTACAGAGTAATTCACTAGTGCTGACTGGCGTTCTGGCCACATGGTCAACAGCAACGCTCCACCATGCGTGGAGAGGGGCGCAGATGCAAATCTTTTCAAACATGGACTCTTGGAAACCTCACTTGTGCTCCGTGGAGACTGGGTTCTCATCATATTGTTCCCACACAGTTCTTTCCGTTCACTGAAGTGCAGCGTTCTCACCAAACCCCAGAACTTCTAAGAGCAGACTCTGTAACTTCAGAAACACGAAAGGAGACTGCTTTGTTTAGTGTGCACAGAGCGAGTGTGCATCCCTGCATTAGATGTCATGTGCTCTGTGCAGTGACTGTGGATATATTTTCATTCAATAAAATATGCCATGGTGTAAGTTGTGAACCTGCCAAACATACTGTCGCATTCTGTTGTTCAGAATTCTCTGTCTTTTCGTCTGTCTGGTGTTTCCTCGAGCTACCAAGCACACCACAAACACACTAGATGGTACATCCCCAAATGTTCCCCATGACAGATAGAAAGGGATAGGAAAAAGCCTTGCTGCCCCACAGGTCACAGAAGGAACCAGAGACAAGGTTTCCCAATACCGACTGATGCGTAAGTGAGTTGAAGATAGAGGAAGACCATCGTTGAGTGGGTCCTTGATCTAATACTCCTTCTCTTCCTTTTTATTAACCATTTGGTAAATCTAGTGTGAGTGTGCTTTCCCCTTTGCCTTTGAGTTTCAGAACGCTCTGCAGGTGCATTAGCATGGGAACCGCATTTCTACCTGTGTCTGGTGGTGAAACCCTGTAACAGCAGGTACCACCAACTTCACAAGGCGACAGAAAAGGCTTCCTTCTGTGACACACTGGTCAACAGACTGTTGTTCTAGTTTGTCTTTAATAAAGTATTTGAAGCACATAAAACTGTAGATAGTGTTATCCAGATTGTCCTGTGCATTAGACCAAGCTCACACAATAGGAAGTCCTACAAATGGAAACCTGACAGGTGTTCGCCACAATCCTTGTAGGCATTTACCTTATTAAGCTGTGCAGGTTTATAATTATTATTATTATGTATGTGCTTAGCCAAGTATATATGTTTCCTTTTCTGTTTCAAACTTTGTGTTTAAGTTTCATTCTGTAGCTTGCTCCCCGCCCCCCCATAACAATCCCCATACATTTTGAGATGTATCCACATTGATTATTCTAATCTCTTCATTTTGGGTGATTTTCCTTTGAGCTTTGCCTGATGTAGACCTACTATGAGCACTATTTACACGATCATTACTATGTCTCTCCAGACACATATGCAGGGTTATGTCTGAAGTGTCAGGGAGGACAGCTGCCTCTGTGGGAAGTATCCCCACCCTCAGCCTGAGTTTCTCACACTTTCCTCCTGTTTATTTATGTCCGCATTAGCAGGGTGCATGAATTCACGTTACTCCCCAGCTTTGCCAACATTTAATGGTGTCTGCCTGCTTATCTTTGCTGATCATATGGATGTAAATACTGTGGTTACTTTTCCTGATATGGAGATAGAGCATCTCTTCAGGTTTCCTAAACATTTGGTATTTCTGTCCTGTGAATTATCTATTCACATTTTTTTTTTTTTTTGAGACAGAATCTTGCCATGTTGCCTTAACTGGCCCGAAAATCGCTATATAGACCCGGCTGACCTCCAACTCATCGAGATATGCCTGCCTCTGCCTCCCACGAGTTGGAATTAAAGGCGTGTGCCCTCCGTCACGCCTGGCTTATTCGCGCCTCCGTCCTCCTGTACTGTTATTTGTTGGTTGCAGGTGTGGTACACACCCTGGAATGCAGTTCATCCCTTCCGCCTTCCTCGTGCTGTTCCAGGGCCCAGGAGTTTTTGTTCTTGTTTAATCCTTATTTGTGTGAGTGGCTGGGGATCAAGCCCAGGGCCTTGGGAGTGCTAGGCAGGTGCTACCACTGAGTCACAGCCCCAGCACTAGGAGTTTGTGTTTACCGTGGCTAATTCACCTGCCTCTTCTGTTCTACCGTGTGTCTCACAGAGGAGGCTCTTCCCTCACTGAAGGGGCCAGGCTCCTTGTGTTTCCTCTCAAGCATTTCAAAATTATGCTCCATCAACTTAGGCTCATAATTAATGTGGAGCCTTTGTATACGTGGCTTGTGGTCTCTTGTTTCATATAGTTTTAAATTACGTTCACCTATCTTTTCTTTCTCTTTTTTTTAAGATTTATTTATTTATTATTAGTTTTAAATTATGTTCACCTATCTTTTCTTTCTCTTTTTTAAAGATTTATTTATTTATTATGTATACAGTATTCTCAGTACTCTGCCTGCAGTCCAGAAGAGGGCACCAGATCTCATTACAGATGGTTGTGAGCCACCTTGTGGTTGCTGGGAATTGAACTCAGGACCGTTGGAAGAGCAGGCAGTGCTCTTAACCACTAAGCCATCTCTCCAGCCCCCCACCTATCTTTTCTTAATTTTGATGATGAATATGTATTATTCTGGTTTTCTTAAGTTCAGTTGAATTGGTAAAATTTCCTGGCCCATTTGCACACTGTTTTCTGTCACTTTGAACCGCCCTCTCCTGCTGGCTACCTTGCTGGTGCCGGTGGTGAGATGGGATGTAGAGCTGAGACGTCACTGTTGAGCCTGTGTCTCCACCAGGACAACTTGAGGCTGTTGCCTGCCGCGTAAGGGTTGCAGGGAGAGAGAGTAAGGACCTGATTGTGGGTGGCAGGCCCCAGGGGAGTACCCCATGCTCCCCACAGCTTGACTGGACAGGTTCAGATGAGGAAACCACAGAAGTCTGTTCTTGCGCATGCGTGGGTACTCCAGTGTGCACATTCTGCTCCTCATGCAGAACTTGCAGCTGATGCTCCGCCCTTGGCCTGCACTCTTTTCCTGAGAGGTGAGTATTAGGATGAGCTCCTGACACTGAAATGCGTCCTGGCTTTTTCCAAACGGGATAGTATGCTGTCGGGAGCTCACTGCAGGCTGTTTGTGGACCGTATCGTTACACATCGACTCAGGAGGGAAGAATTGCGGTTAGCTGAGTTAGGACAGACTTGCCTGGTCACTGTCTCACTGACTTTCTCATTCGTGAGCTCCGCTCTTGGCTTCCTTTTTGCTGTGTTTGCTCAGGTGCTCTCATCTTGATGCCTGCGTTTCTCTGTTCTGCTCACGTGACACTTCAGTAGTCCTGGAAGAAGAGCAGATTTGCTTTCTTCCCTTGACAGACTCGGTCATTTCTGGTGAGAAGGAAGGATGACCCTGCCCAAGTTCTATGCACAAATTAGATAGAAAAGAATCTGAAGTCATTTAGAAAACGTGATATTTTTCTAGATTTTTAAAATCTAGAAAATGAGAAGTCACACAGACTTAGCCTGTAAAGATAACTGCTTTAGGCTGTTGGTCTATATGATCACCGTGACAATTGTTGAGCTCGTGTTCCAAAGCTGGGATGTGCAGATAAACCTTTATTTACCAGTGAGCCAACCTGGTCCTCCCACCAGAGTTTACTGATGCTCATTTTTGTTTATTTCAGCCTTGTCTACCAACAATCTAATTATCTGACTACGTGGTTTTATAAAAACCATGTTTAGACCATATTTCTGTTACCAAGGATCTCTGTGGGCTTTCTCTGCTGAGGAACATACAATATGGAAAGATAATGATGACACACACATGTCAAGCTTATCAAGAGTGCAAAGGTCAAACTCGCTTGGTTTGCCCCTTAACGTTTTTTCTTTCCTCCCAAATCAGAATTGCTCTGAGCTCTTCCCTTGCTTGATCCCAAGCATGTATCTATCCCTGACCTCTCCCTGTTTTTGGGCCTCTTTCTGATTATAGACGACATCTACACTCACAGGCTATTCAGTCAACATTTTTAAATTTTAATATCACACATGTCCACACACACACACACACACACACACACACACACACCAGTGCCCTCCCAGGCCAGAAGAGGGTATCAGATCCCCTGGAACTGAGCTGTGAACCACCCACTGTGGGTGCTGTGAACTGAACTCTGACTCTCTGAAAGAGCAGCATTTGACCTTAACCACTGAACTACCCCGCCCCCTTTATCTTATCATGGCCACTGAGACCCCAGATCTGAGAAGTGTCTTTCCTTCTCTCAGTTAATTCCTTTGCACTGCAGTCATACGAGAGAAATCTACTGTGGCTGAGTGGCAGTGAGACCTGCCTGCTGTGTCTGTTCACCCATACCATGGGTGCTGAAGCATCTTCTGAACTAAAACTGCTGGGTGGAAAGCAACATAGGAGGGATCCATGTCATTAAGAGCTTTGGACCTGGGTTGGAGAGATGGCTCAGCAGTTAAGAGCACTGGATGCTCTACCAGAGGTCCTGAATTCAATTCTCGGCAACCACATGGTGGCTCACAACTATCTATAATGGGATCTGATGCCCTCTTCTGGCCTGCAGGTGTACATGCAGTTAGAGCACAGGCATGCATTAAAAAAAATAACATTGGACCTAAAGTTATTCCATGAGAGAAACATTTCTAATTGTCTTAATATTTTGAAGACTAATATTGTAAATGTCACTTATCCTGCTTGCTAACCAGCGTATAGGACATTGTCCTAAGAAACAGACTTTTCTCATTGTCACCTCTACTTTTAATGTTAAGCTAGCATTTTATATATAGCGAGAGCTAGCAGTTATATAAAAGAGACTTTGGGAAATTTAAAAAATCATAAGCAAGAATAGTAAACCATTCCCAATTCACTTGCTCAGTGAGAATGATCACTAACATCCTCATGACCATCTCTGTGACATCTCTCTGTGCTGTTTTGCCATACAGATTAGCTATAAAAATCTCTCATGTGGCAGCTGATGCACAAAATAGCTCCAAAACCTGCTGTTTTATAAAAGACCACGAAACGCTTGTGTGTCTGGGCTAATGAAGTTGAGCATTCACTTCAATGGCTCTCAGGCATCCTACAGTATACGCTTGCTGTGACTTGCATGGACTGTTTCCTGGTGGTGGGATTGAAGTACTTCGTACTTTCCCCCATTCTTATAGCAAAACTAAGGTAAAAATTCTTGTGTGTTTCTCCTGTCATGCTGAACATCTCTTCAAGATAAATCCCTGTGCCATCAGCAGGATTAGTGTTGTGTGTGTGTGGGGGGGGGTGTTCATATTTGTGCGTCATCTTGGTACTGGGGAGTTTTTATTCAATTATAACCGTCCCAAAGTTAATATATCATCACCAATACTAGAAAAAATATCTCCTTCCCTCCATCTCTCAACCTTTCCCTCGCCTCGCCCCTCCCTCTACTTTTTCACACTCTGTCTCCACAGAGCTCTGGCTCACCATATAGACTGGGCTGGCCTTGAACTTACAGAGATCCTGCTGCCTCTGCTTCTTTAGTGCTGGGATTAAAGGCGTGCGCCATTTTGTCCAGCGCCATACGTTGTCCAAATTGTCCAACAGTTTCTAAACAGATCAGTTATCAGAAACTCAGCATCCTGTATGATTGCCATCGCTGAGACGCCGTATTTCCTTAAAACACCTACAGAACTCTTACTAGGTGTTGAGGCTCTAGTGGCTATTTTCATGACCATGAGCTAATTTAACATTCCTAGTACTGTTGTTACTCTTGGTTTATAGGTGAGGAAGATGCTTGCAGGTGATTAGAAGCCATGACTCTGGTAAATGGGAAGCCAGTACTTAAGCCTTTCTGGTCAGTCCAGAATCAACCCTCCTGACCGTCTTGCTCTGCTTCTTTCTGGAGGAAAAGCGTAGCTTTCAAGGAAGCAAACCTGGGCTCCAGGGTCCGAGAGGCAAACCCTGTCAGGCCAAGTAGGGTTAGAATGGTAACTCATTTCAAAATAATCCTTCTGTGTTTTGGTTTTGTTTTGTTTGATTTATTTATTTTTTTTTTTAGGGTGTATCAAGGTCAGAAAAGATCAAAAGAAGCTTTGCCCTACTATCAAAAGGCTTTGGAATATACTGAGACCGTCAAAGATGAAAACAGTCTCGAGTGTGTACCAGTACTAAGGGAACTGGCAGGTGTGGAGCAAGCCCTGGGATTCCACGATGCTGCTGTCAATCATTTCTCGCGGGTAAGGTGCAGCCCACCAGCCACCAATGCTGTGCTAGACACAAGAGCCATAGCAGCTCTGAAAATGCCTGGCCCTGTAGTTTGCTGAAGATAATGAAAACACTTGGTCAGCAGAGATGTTTAACAGATGTTTTCTCATTAGGAAGCGAAGCAGGTGAGTGCAGGTTCCACGGACAGCCTGGGACTATTTCTCACCAGACACGTAGAACTCAAGTACTGTTCCCACGTGAAGTCTCTTTATCTTCATTAGTTCCTTTAGAGTTTATGCTACTAAACTGACTGGTACGTTTGGAAGGGGAAAAGAGGATATAATTCTTTTTTAAATAATGTGTATGTATGTCTGTGTGTGTGTGTGCACATGTGTGTGTGTGTGCCTTTGGAAGCCAGAGGTATATATCCCTGGGAGCTGGAATTATAGACAATTGTGGGCCACCTGACATGGGTCCTGGAACCCAAACTTAGGTCCTCCGCAAGAGCAATATATGCTCATGACTGCTTAGCCATCTCTCCAGCCCCATGACTCGACTTCTTATTCCAGTCTAAAATCTCTGCCTGTAGACATTTAAAGGTGTATTGGTGGCTGTTATTCCTCTTGTCGTTGTGAGACTCCTTGGCATGTGTGTCATTCGGGGTTTTCCAAAGAAAACAGAATATGTGCCATTACTGCAAGTAGAATGTATGGCAAAGGAAGGAGGGGGAGAGAGAGGGAGGGAGAGAAGGAGAGAATTTTTAAGGAACCGGTTTACACGCTTTGGGCACTAGCAAGGCGGATGTCCCCAGGACAGTACAGAAAGATTGGCAATGGGAAACCACAGTGTTTACTCTTAAGGTCAACCGAGTGGCTGCGTTCATGCATATGGCTGGCAGTTATCTCCTTTACTTAACACTGACAACGTCAGCTCTCTATAGAAATCGGCTTAGAACATCTGGACTGGTGTTTAGCTAGACAAGTGACACCTGGAACTAACCGCCACCGGGAAGCAGATAGCTCTGCATCGTATCATCTGCTCAGAGCACCTTTTTACGTTTTTCCTGGAGTTTCAAATATGTACCGCCCCATTCCTGTTATTTCCAATGAGATACTAATGACACCGTACTAAGAATACGTGATAACCATGTCTTTTAAATGTTGTCTGGCAGTCTATATGTCCACTCACGGTATGTCTGAGTGCCCGTCCTCTGACTTTATCTAGATCCTCTCTTTTCATCATTAACACCACTGTGTAGCGTATTCTTTCCAGCTTATAATTAAGGAAGAAAAGAATTAGAGAGATTGAGTGATATGCCCAAAAATACATACCCCCAAAAAGACATCACTCAGATCCAAAACTAGCATTAACAAAAAACCAAGACTCCCCCCCCCCCAATATGTAGAGGTAGACTGGGGAGGCTGTGCCAAGCAGGGAGGGAGGAAGCCACTATCAAAACAGCCAAAGCAGAACACTAGGTGGTTTTGAAGAACGATGAAGATCCTGGGGATGGGGGAAGCCGATAGTTTGAGACAGGTTTGGGAGGCCGTGTAGATGGGACATAGAAATGGGGGGGGCCGGAAGAGAATCAAAGTGGGTTCCTGGGTTCCCGGGAGTGAGCACAGGCCACTGAGAGCATACTCGTGCTGTTTGCAAGAGAGGCGGGTGAGCGGGTGGGAGAGAGACAGACTCCAAGTCCGATGATGATTCCGGATGCCTGTGGGGCAGAAAAGCCGAGCGACAGAGGTAGTTAGAGGGAACTGAAGCTCAGGGGCACGTCCGCCTGGCCATGGTCATTGTCCCGGGAGAGGACTGAAGGGTGAGGATGACTATCCCCAAAAGGCCTTCATAAAAGGTGACACAAAGATTGGCCACTCAGATATGATGTCATACCCTGGGCCATATGATAAAAACCACAGACGGGAATCATTCTGAGAAGGCATTGAAAGTCCCAGTAAGGAGTCCAGATTGCGGTTAGAGATTTTCAAGCTGGGAAATGACATCAGAGTGTCTATCAGTCTACAGGGATCGCTCTCTGCGATGGAGGGTGAAGTAGATGATAGGAGGTAAGCAGGGGGGACCCCAGCAGTCCAGGCATGGCGTGAAGATAGCCTGGATTCAGAAGGCCAGTGAATGGATACATGTGGACAGACTTGAGAGGTGTGAGCGGCAGGCCGGGTGGCAGGTGCAGATACAGGCGAGCAAGACTCAGAGTTGAGTTTACCAGGTTTCTGGCTTTGCTCACTGTGCGGGGCATCATTTATTGACTGTAGGAGCTCTGGCGGGCATGTGATATTTTTGTGTGTTAGTATCAATAATTCCGGATATTCTTGTGTAAAAATAATTCGCTTCAGTCGGCTTCTAGAAGTGAAACTGCTGAGAGGAAAGATACAAATATTTTAGAATTCTGGATTCATATTGGCATCCTGCCAAAGAGTGGTTTTGACTTATTTAATCATTAGAGTGGCATTTTAGTACCAGTGATGCCCCTGTATTAACACATTATTAGAACCCAGGTCCGCAGCTTACCCCAGGGTTCGCTCTTGTTTCTTCTATTTCTGTGGGTCTGACAGATGTGTAATGATGTGTATCCACCAGTGCAGGACCATACAGAACAGAATGTTAGTGGTCATAACAATCCTCCCTGCCCTTCTGATTCCTCTTTCCCTGCCTGAGTCTCTGGTGACCTCCGATCGCTGTAGTTTGCCTCCTCTAGAATGTAGTTGGAATTGTATAGGATGTATTCAGACTGGCTTCTTTCACTTTGCAACACACACTTACGTTTCCTCTGTGTGTGTATGTATCTTAAGAAAACCTTTCCTACCAGGCAGTGGTCGCACATGGTTTTAACCCCAGCACTCGGGAGGCAGAGGCAGGCAGATCTCTGTACATACAAAGCCAGCCTGTCTACAGAGTGAATTCCAGGACAGCCAGGGTTGTTATAAAGAAAGACCCTTGATGGAGGAGGGTTATCTGTCTATTGTGTTATTTTCATTGGTCAATAAAGAGACTGCCTTGGGCCCTTGATAGGACAGAAAATTAGGTAGGCGGAGTAAACAGAACAAAATGCTGGGAAGAGGGCTATGAGCCAGACGCCATGGAACCAGCCACCAGGTCAGACATGCTAAATCTTTTCCGGTAAGCCACCACCTCGTGGTGCTACAGATTATTAGAAATGGGTTAATATCAAGATATGAGAGTTAGTCAGTAACTAACTCTCTAAGAGATAATGGGCCAGGCAGTGCTTAAATGAATATAACTTGTGTGTTATTATTTCTGGGACTAAGCTAGCCGTGCAGGAGCCGGGTGAGGAGAAAAGCAGGCCTGCCCTGCAGCTCCTCACTACATATGGCGCCAACGTGGATAACTGAATCCACAGAAAACTTGAAAAGTTTGGGAAAGAATAGAGTGAAGCATGTTTTCTTGGTGGCAGCAATTTCTCAGGTCTGCTCTGCTTGCTAGAGGCAAGCAATGTTCTCATTTAAGAGAGGCTTCCTGACTCAGCTTTAGCTGCAAAACTTTGTAGCTCATTAAGAGGTCCTGCCGCGAAACACTTAAATGGTATTGATGAAAAGCTGAATGCATGCTTTTCGGTTTTCAGTCGTAGCAGGAAAAACGCTGCGCTGTTTTAAAATGCCGGTTTTCTGGGCCGTCCTGCCAGGGCAAACTCTGACTCTTTCAGGCAGGCAGTCCGACTGAGTGTGGTCTGTGAGCAGAATGCTCCAGCTTGTTTGCTGGCAGGGACCTTGAAACGCCATAGAGTTGTGGCAGTAAAAGGCTCCAATGGTACCTCTAATATGAGTCTGGAAAGCTAAAAAATGGACTGGGTCTAACCGTCAAAGCCACGGTTTTAGACTCATGTGGTCATAAAAAAGAGAGAGAGATACAGTAAAGAGAGGTTCAAAGACAAAGAAAACCTCTAAATGGTTTACTATGTGTTAAAAATATATGCAGGCTAAAGGTTAAAGTTCTTAGGGTAAAAGAGGAAGAAAGAAAGTAGTTGGATGTGGTGGTACACACCTTTAATTCCAACACTTGGGAAGCAGAGGTAGATTGACCTCTGTGACCTCAAGGTGTGGTAGTACACACCTTTAATCCCAATTCCTGGGAGGCAGAGACAGAAGGATCTCTGAGTTCAAGGTGTGGTAGCACATGCCTTTAATCCCAGCACTGGGGAGCAGAGACAGACAGATCTCTGTGAGTTCAAGGACAGCCTGGTCTACAGAGTTATTCCAGGACAAAGATATACAGAGAACCTATGTCAAAAAGTAAAAGTAAAAATAAAAAAAAATAGAGGTTAAAAATAAAGCTGCATAAAGATGGAAAATACACAGAAAATCTTGATACTGTATGCTATTATGCTCTCTTTAAATTGTTTGAATGCTGAGGAAGGAGCAACAGCTGATAAAAGACTTTTGTTTATAAATGCTGCTAAACTAATCCAAGATAGATATTTTGAAAATACCTTGACTTCAGAATTTGTATCTAAGAATATGATACTTTGGAAAGGAGGTTCTTCTTTTGTTTTCACAGAGGATGAGACCCTGTGGATTGCTTCTATCCCAATATGGTATGATAGACCACGCCCTCCTGAAAGGTTTCTGTGAACACCCTCAAAAAATTTCTTCACTCAACTGCCGACTGAGATGAACCTGGCAGACAGGTTATACCATGAAAGACCTGATTAACTGCGCCCCTATACAGCAGGAAGAAGTTTGGAGACAAATAACTACGTCCATATTCCCAAATATTGTTTATAAATGTTCTTTTACATTTAAAGGGGGATATGATATAGATATGAATAATTTCATTGGTATGGATTTTAAGGTCAATTTTGTTATATGTATATATATTTCTGATCTTGACTGATGTATTGTGATTGTGTAGTTCATTTTAAAAATGTAATGTATAATTAGAAAATATAGGTTGTTAATGGATAATATCGATAATAGTCAAGCTTGTAGTAATGTTAGTCTTATTTTCTAGAAGTGCACAGATATATTTCAGATAGACATTCATATCTTTCAAAGACTACAGAGCATGGCATTTAATGTTTTAATAACTTAGGACCTTTCATGACAATGAGACACGTCTGCTCCTGGCAGCACCAATCTACTTCAAGAGGAAGATGGGCATCGAAGAGGCTCCTTATGGAGTTGGTTAGCCATTTGGGCAAGAAACTGCTCTTGCCTGGACTGTTATATAAACTGGACACAGAGAACCTGCAGAGAGAGGACTGCTGAACTTGCCTAAAGGTGAGATGATATTTCGGGGTTCCTGATTCATGAAAGAGTCTGCGAGACATTCTGCAGGACACAGCAGATAGTGACTGAATTGCCTTTGAAATTTCCTGCTTCATGAAAATGTCTCTGGATATTATGGGCCTGAAGGCTGAAGATGGGTGCCCCAACGATACAGAGGAACTTTGGGTAACTGTCCAGGCAGCGAGATGTCTCTGTCATTTCTAGAGTTTTGGAAGTTGCTCACTTCATGCTTACTTAGGTAATATATCCTTCTGGAGCCTTTGATGGAGTTAAAGAATGGATAGTAGTAGTTATAGTTTTCCATTATTATGATATAGTTATAAATATTGTGACTGTAATTCTTGCTTGATAACTGTTTTGTTATGTGTAATTTTACTATGTTAAAATGAAAGCCTTTTTTGTTTAAACAGAAAAAGGGGAAATGATGGAGGAGGGTTATCTGTCTATTGTGTTATTTTCATTGGTCAATAAAGAGACTGCCTTGGGCCCTTGATAGGACAGAAAATTAGGTAGGCGGAGTAAACAGAACAAAATGCTGGGAAGAGGGCTATGAGCCAGACGCCATGGAACCAGCCACCAGGTCAGACATGCTAAATCTTTTCCGGTAAGCCACCACCTCGTGGTGCTACAGATTATTAGAAATGGGTTAATATCAAGATATGAGAGTTAGTCAGTAACTAACTCTCTAAGAGATAATGGGCCAGGCAGTGCTTAAATGAATATAACTTGTGTGTTATTATTTCTGGGACTAAGCTAGCCGTGCAGGAGCCGGGTGAGGAGAAAAGCAGGCCTGCCCTGCAGCCCCTCACTACAGACCCTGGCTTGGAAAAACAAAAGAGAGCACCTTTCTTATTAGCAATGACTATTTGACTCACCCCTTCACCTACTTACAGACATGTTGGTTAAGCAATCATTTCTCAATTCTGTATGATGTTCCTGTAAAATCCTGCAGGTTGTTTCCCACACTCTTGAGTAAATTCAGGATCCTATGGCAAGAACCACTTTGTAGGAGATGTCACATTGCCTTCAGAGAGCACCTGCGTGGTTTAACGTCCCCTCCAGCTGTGGTGAGAGTCCCTGTTCCTCTGCATCTTCTACACCACTTGGAGTTGTCATTGTTCTGGGTGTGACCACTCTAGCAGGTACTGCCGAAGTGGAGGATCTTTCTGGTTTTGCCATCTAGCATCTTCCTTAGAGAGGTGTTTGTTAAGGTCTTCCGCTTGGCTGTTCAGTAACTCCACCCTATATGTAGGAAAGGCTGTCTGTTCTCCATTGTGTGGCCTTGGGGTCTAGCTCTGCCCTCTGCCCTCTCTTCTGCTGACCTCTGCCCTCTGTTCCCCTGACCTCTGCACTCTGTTCCGCTAACTTGTTGGTGTCCCTGTTTCCACGTCAGGGAGCGCTAGGCTCCACTTTAAGTCTTCATTAGTGCTGTGTTTAGAATCACTGTCAGTAGCCACAAAATAACTCGTTTGTATGTCGATTGATCGGGATCAGAATTGCATCCCGCTGTGTGAGCACAGTCTCTCTGCGTGGTTCTTTCAAAAACTTCCTTTCAGCACACGTGTGATTTTATAGTTTTGTCACATGGATATTTCACTTGTTTTGTCAGATTTCATTTTGGAGTCAAATTATAAATCAAGTTGTATTAAATATTTCAATTTGCATTGACGACAATGATTTAGTTCCAAATCCCTCCTTGTCTGTCGGGGGATGTATGGGAATACCCAGCTTTGACCTTGCTTGTCAGGCCCAGGGTTTTTTAAAACAAACAAACAAAAAATTCAGAATTTTGGTGTATCATCTGCAAATAAAGACAGCTTATCCCTTCATTCCCTATCTGTATATTTTTTATTTCATTTTTGTGTGTGGTTACACTGTCCAGAACTCAGTCGGCAAAGCGGTGATGGGGGACATCCTCGTCTTGTTTCTGACCGTGGAAGGAGAGCTGCAGGCTCTTCACTTTAGTCCCACACCAGCTGTCACTAAGTTCCTCCTTTCCAGCTTACCGAGAGTTTTGTTTTCTTTCTAATCATGAGTGGGCACTGGATTCTGTTGACTGCTTTGTCACGTGTACTGATATGCTCATGTGAATTTTTTTATTAGTGTATTCATGTCAGAGTTTATAAGTTGCTTTTCAAATATTATTCCTTAAACTTTTTCATGCAAAGCATTCACTTTTTTCCTTTGTTTACTGACTTGTAAAATCTATCAAGTGATACCATGTTCATATTAATTCAGCAAGGATCACGACTTGTAGCAAAATTCACTGGGAGGAGAGTGGCTTCTACAAGGCCTGGTATTGGCAGTGTGCATGCAAAGATTGGAGTTCAGTATCGAGAAGCGTTGCTGAGCCGTATTCCATAGTGTGCTAGCGCACCCCCGGCCATATTCCATGGTGTGCTAGCGCACCCCCAGCGTCCCTGGGTCTTCCTAGAAAAGGCTTGTGTGCTTAAATACAACCGAGATAATGTTACTTAAAGCTGAACAGTTGGTTACATTGTTGTACAGTGCGCTAGACATGACAGTGTGGGTTTTTTTACTTGAGAAGGGAAACCTAATAGTCTGTAAGGCACTGGAGTAACCACTGACTTACAGAAATGCACGTGTCTAAGAGTATGAACCAGGACAGGGAATCCCATACGAATGTGACTGCAGAATGCCAGGGTTTTTCACTTTCAGGAGACCTTGGCACTGCGTGAGTGGGAAATGAATTTGCTGGTGCCTCTTGTTTGTGAGATCCGTAGTCCTATATTTGTTTCCCTGTCTGTCTATATGGAAATACCCATAAACACATGCACGTGTATATATGCATATGGTCAAAGGGGTGCCTTGGAGTGGCCAAGGACATGACTCAGCAGGTAAGAGTGCTTGCCACCAAGCATGAAGACCCGCGTTCTATCCCTGGGACTCACGCAGTGGAAGGAGGGAACGCACCTCACAATTTGTCCTCTGACCTCCACATGCAGGCACGGCACATCCGTGCACACAAGTCGCGTCAAGTGTGACAAGACTGTAGAGCGTCTTAAACATCATGTCCCTGATTCCCAGGTATTTCGGTGTGTTTTCTGTAAGGACAGGGATAGCCACAATCCAGTTATGAAGCAGGAAGTTTAACACTGGCCCAGGCCGTTCCACTTCGTTGGTTATCTCCATTCTGCCCTTCATGACTTTTCATCCAGTGCAGACCCAGCTAAGGACCCGTGTGCTGCATTAGGTGTCATGACTCTGGCCTGTAATCTGGAAGTTTCTCACCAGACTCTGCCTTTTATGGCACTGAAATTTCAATATATATCCATATGTGCCAGCTTTTATAGACTGTTCCTCGGTTTGAGTTTGTCTGATGTTTTCCTGTGACTCCACCTGAGTCCCCAGATAGAACACTATGAGGGGGATGTGGGCTGCACCCAGAGGCACAGGGCTCGTCTGTCCTAGGTTGATGGCTTCATCACCCTGCTGTGATGTTACACAGCTTCTCCACTGTGCAGTGACTGTTTTCTCTTTCACCTAATTAGTTTTCTATATTCTGCTCTCTGTCATATTTCTCTAGGTCTAGCATCTATTGATAACTCCTTCCTAATACATTCTTAACGATGATAGTCGTAGAACACTGCTTTTCTCTTTTATCATTCCTACTACCTTTATCAGTTACCACCTGCTGTTAGGAGTAGCTCTCACTTTCTCCCCACTAAGTAAGCAACAAATATATATCAAGCATGTGACAGAGAGAGACAACTGGGAATGGCATTGGCTTTTGAAACCTTAAAGCCCATCCCCAGTGGCACACTTCCTCCAGCAAGGCCACACCTCTTAATCCTTCCAAACTGTTCCATCAACTGGGGACTGAGTGTCAAATATCCAGGCCTATGGGGACCCTGCTCACTCAAACCACCACAGAGTGAGGCCACTAGATCAAGTCCAGTATGTTTTGGTGGTTTTATATTATTGTAAAATGAGTTGCTGTTTTTCTCTTATTTTTAGTTGTGTGTTCTTCTGAGTCCCCTCTCGGGGACATGTGCCATTTGTATTTCTAGACATTGTATAAGAACACCAGTTTCCCCATAGCCCATTTCAACAAAGCGTATTGTCAGACTTTCAAGTTAGTTCCAATCTGATGGGTGAGAAGTGACATTTCAATATAGCTTAAATTGGCATTTCTATTTTTAAAACTGGAGTGGAATATCTTTTCATATGTTAAAGGCACTCTAATTCTTTCTGTGAATTGTCGTTTTGTGTGACTTATATCATTTGCCAATTTATAAACAGGATTTTTGATCTAGCCTTTCATATCTATCAAAGGCTCTTTACATATTACAATATTGATCCTGGCATTCATAATATAGGTTGTAAATATTTTCACCCAAGTTGTCATTTGTTTTTAAATTTTGCTCATATTTTTATTGAGATCATATATTTTACAACATTAAAGTTATTCTCTTAAAGTATACAATTTAGTGGTGTTTACAAATTTTTACAGCCACTATCTAGTTTCATAGAGTTTTTGAGAAACACTGCAGCCATTAGCAGTAATGTTCCATCTCTTCCTCCTATCAGCTATCTGTTTACTCCCTGTGTGGTTTTGCCTGTTCTGGACATTTCACATAAACAACCTGACAGTATATGGCCTATTGTGTCTGACTTACCATAACCATGGTTTATTCATATCTAGCATCTTTACTTTAGTCATTTTCATGTATTTTACTGTGTAGGTATACTAGATTTTTGTCAGCTTACCATTTGATAGACATTTGGGTTGTTTGTGCTTTGGGGCTATTATAATTAATGCTGTATAAGCATTTATATTCAACTTTTGCACAGACATACACTTTTGTTTCTCTTGAGTGTAAAGATTGGGAATAACCACTGGGTCAGAGGAGCTGCTAGGCTGTTTTCCAAAGCGACCTCTGTTTTCTATTCCTACCAATGAGGTGCTCCAATATGAGGGTTGCCACTTCTCTATGTCCTCACCAACACATCTTGTTACCTATGTTTTTTAATAGTATTTGAAATTCTTTTATTTTTTTAAGTTTCATTTTACATTCCAACCACGGTTCTCCTTTCCCCGCTTACTGGCCCCCAGCCCACCCCCCATCCACTCCTCCCAAAGGGTAAGGCCTCCCATGGGAATCCACAAAGCTCAGCCACAACGCAAGGGCAAGGGACTTGGTCCTGTCTCAGCTTAGTGTGCCAGGCTTTGTTTTTTACTGCTGAATAATACTCCATTGTGTAAATGTACCACATTTTCTTTATCCATTCTTCGGTTGAGGGACATCTAGGTTGTTTCCAGTCTGGCTATGACAAGCAGTGCTGTTATGAACTTTCTGTTTTTATTTTATTTTATTTTTTTTAAAGATTTATTTATTTATTATGTATACATCATTCTGCCTCCATCTATGCCCGCACGCCAGAGGAGGGCGCCAGATCTCATTACAGATGGTTATGAGCCACCATGTGGTTGCTGGGAATTGAACTCAGGACCTTTGGAAGAGTTGTCAGTGCTCTTAACCGCTGAGCCATCTCTCCAGCCCCCCTCTGTTTTTAACTATAACTGTACTATTGAGCAAAGTGATATTTGAGTGTATTTTAAGTTTTAATTTCTTTCATCACTGGTTGGGTATCTTTTTATGCTTGTTGGCCATTTGTATGCCTGTACTGGGCAAATATTGAGTCAAATCATGTGCCCATTTTGGACAGTTCTTTGTCTTTCCATCATTCTATAGGGGTTATTTATATATCCTCATGCTAGAGTCTAGATTCTCATCAGAAACCTGAAGTGTTTTCCACCATTCACGTCTTACTGGTGTCCTTTCAAGTGCAAAGCTTTCAATTTTGGTTAACTAATTTGTCAGCTTTTTCTTTTAGCTTCATATCTAATAAACTATTGAAGTTTTTGTTTTTGTTTTTTTGAGACAGCTTTTCTCTGTGTAGCTCTGGCTGTCCTGGAACTCAACTCTGTAGACCAGTCTAGTCTTGAACTCAGAATTTAGAGGTAAAACTCTGCCTCCCAAGTGCTAGGATTAAAGGCATGCACCACCACCACCACCAGGCTGAGAAACCCTTGGATAATCTAAGTTCGTGAAGACTTGTGTCTACGTTTCCTTAAAACAGTTCACAGATTTTACTTCTGACACATACAGTCTTTGAGTTTGTGTGTGGTCTGACATCAGGGCTCACTGGTACTCTTTGCACTCGGGTACCTGGTTATCTCAGTGCACCGTTTATGAGAAGCTCATAAACTCACCGTGGAATTACCTCAGCCTGCTTGTCAGAATCAAGTGACCAGAAGTAACAGGGTTTATTTCTAGACTATCGACTCTAATCTATTGACTTGAGTTTTCAAATTAGTAACTGTAGTCTTACTCCATTAGTCATTTTCAAGAATGTTTTGACTATTTTAGTCACCGTGGGTTTCATATGAATTTTGGGGTCACCTTGTCAATTTCTGCACCTCTCCCCCACAAAAAATTCCATTGGAATTTTTGAAAGACAGCACATTAAATCTGCATTTAAGCTGTAAAGTGTTGCCATCCTCACAATATTAGAGTTTTCACAACATAGATAACTCTCCATTCGGTTTTCTCTTGCTATTTCAATAGGTTTTATAACTTTAAAAATATAAGTGGTTTTGTTTGGTTATTGTTTTGGTATGTGTTATGTGTGTGTGTTCTGTATGTATGTGCTGTGTATGATACATGTGTGTGTGCATATGAATGTGTTCTCTTTGACTCTCTGCTACATGTTCTTAAGACAGTGCCTCTCACTGGTACCCAGGCCTGGTGTCTTACATGGATGCTAGGGGCCTGAACTCGGGTCCTCATCCTTCTACAACAAGTACTCCTACTCACTGAGCCATCTCCTCAGCCCTTAGAGCAGAGGTTCTCAACCTGCCTGATGCTGTGACCCTTTATACAGTTCCTCATGTTGTGGTGACCCCAACCATAAAGTTATTTCATTACTACTTCACAATTGTGATTTCACTAGTGGTGCGAATTGCAGTGTCAATACCTGATATGCAGGGTATCTGATATGCGACCTCTGTGAAAAGGCCCTTCCCGCCCCCATAGGGATCGTGACCCACAGTTGAGAACCACTGCCTTAGAGATTTATGTTTTGTACTTACCTGGATAATTCATCCCTAAGTATTTGGTGTATGTGCGCGTGCATGTGCGTGTGCACGTATGTGTGTGTGTGCACACATGTGTGTGCAGGCAGACATGAGGTAGTCAGACAACAACTTTTAAAGGCAGCTCTGTTTTTCCTCTGTGGGTTCCTGGGACCAAACTCAGGCTGAGACTCGCTAGGCAATGCTTTAATGTGCCGAGCCATCTTGCCAGCTCTGTTGGTTGTATTTGTTGCTGTTATGAGTAGAAATGTGTGAACTTCTTTTCTCAGTAGTCACTGATAGAGAAATGCATGCCTTTGAATGTCCATCTTGTGTGTCACGACCTTGCTGAGCTTCTTGGTGATGTTGTTCTAATTCATTTGTCTCTGTATGTTCACATTTCTATCTTCTATTGCATTTAGATTTTGAGTCTAAGTTAGAAGAGTTTCTCTCTACCTGGGTTCTAGAGGAAGTCACTTGCTTTTAGAATACTTGGCAAGTTTGATAGTTAACTATTACTTTTAGTTACTTTGAAGGTTAATAAAGGTTAAAGAGTATTTTAACTAAAGAGAGACTTGGCGAATCGAAAATAACATTGAATTTGAAGTCAGAAAATCAGGCTTGGAGTCCAGACTCCCTTCTGTTTCCAAGCTCTTTGATTATAGACTAGTCACCGGGCCCCTGAACAGCAAATCCACAAAGGCGCTCTCGGCGTCACAGAGCTGCTCCGGGTTTCAGAACACTGAGTGCTGTGTGAGCTCTCAGGCCTACTGCCAGGGTGAGCTACTTTTTCTTATTATTAGTAATTATTAAACACTTATCACTGTTCCCCTTTTCTTGAGGAGATTTACCTGGGGTGTGGAAAGGAACAGAGTGGTCACAGATCTCCAAGGAAACCACGAGTAACAGGCATTTATTAAATACACACAAAGAGGTTCTGTTCTCTTCCCAGTTGGGTTTCTTTCCTCATTCCTTTGGAGTAAGAGAAACACACACAGAGAGAAAAACGTCTTATTTCCAGTAGAATGCAGGAAAGTCCCACAGTATTTTAAGAAGTAGCCCGTTAAGACGAAAAGAGCGAAGGAAACCCTGCCGAGCCACCGCACAAGGAAAGTTCCTGGAACTTAAAAAGAGTGCGGCTCACCTGGCAGGGCTGTGGAAAACCAAGCCAACGCTCCATCTTGTGAAACTCCTCACTGACAGATTTTGGCAATCACACCTTATTTTCTTATCTAAGGGGGAAAAAAATCACAACCCTTGGTTGCTGTGGGTGCAGCTGCTTTTGATTTGTTCGCAGGGGCCGAAGACACTGGCTTGAACTGATGTTTTGAATCTCTGACACTTGAGTGGCATATTTCTCCTGTTCAATTTTCAGAGCTGCTCAGTCACGCAAGTAGGAGACTTTGGCTTGCAAAGCACCATGAAATCAGAACATTTGTCCGTAGGGCCGAAAGATGCGGCGTTGGTCCCCACCTGTGTTCGCCCAAGGGCGCTGACAGCTGGAGGCTTCCACCTGCCACCAGACCATCTGTGGGCGGCAGCACTTCTCACCAGCTGGGCCTCTGCTGTGGATTGACCACGAGTATAATTCATGTATTAGGAATAATCTGAACAAGGCACTTTTAATTTTTTTTTTCAATTCTCTGAAAAGCTAGCAAAGGTTTTATCCTTTACAAAGAGTTCTAAGTGTGACGTAAATGTAGGTGTCATAACGGGGAAGACGGCTGTTGCGCTTAAGTAACACCTGTCAGAGTATGCCCCCTGACAGCCCCCCGGGCAGGCTAAGGTCAGCTACCCATCTACTCAGCAGGTCAGTCAAAGATAACGGTGAAAAGCAGAAAAGGAGACGTGATCAATGTGGCTGCACAGAAAAGGGACAGGGGTCCAGTGACACCCCTGCCTGAAATGGGGGTCAGGTTCAATTGGGAGGTGAGGAGTCTGCATCACAAAGCAACCTGGCCAAGCTGTGCCCTGCCCACCGGCACTGCCTTGGCTCCAGTCTCGTGCAACGATGCCCGACAACTTGTAAATCTCTTTCCAGGAGACAAGATCCCCTCTGGCTGGCACCAAAGCTCTACCCTTTTCCTTGTTGCAGCGTGAGAGTCTTGGGCAATTCTATTGTTTCAGTTGTCTGCTAGCCAAAGGGAGGGGCTCAGAAGTCTCTTCAGAGAATCTTCCTTCCTGTCGGAATGGTGACAGGTTCTGCCAGCGGTGCCCAGTGTTGACACTGCTTGAACATTGTCCGTTTGCATGTTTGCAGATGGTATAGATTAGGTGACAGAGTGAAAAGAAGATGGGGAGACCTGGAGATTTGACAGCAGGAAAAAAAATGGAAGAGTTCTACCGAGTGACAGTTTCTATAATGTAAAGGAAGTCAAAGGGGAAATGTAGAAAGAGTCTTACACAGTGTAGATGAAAGCGATAGCTCCTAGGTACTTGGACAAAAGGCAAGAGCAGTTTACTGAAAAGAAATCAGATGGGAAAAGGCCATTTAAAAGTCATCCTCACCCTCAGTCGTCATTAGAGGTAGCTGTTTACCTGCCTGCCTACAGACCGGACGAGAGGGGCAAGCCCACGCTGTGATGGCGCCTGGGTGCATTTGCTGTGTTTACTGAGTGTGCACACACACACACACACACACACACACACACACACACACACACGTGCAGGAAGCTGTTCATAGTGCCTGACTGTAAAGACTCATTAGGAGTAGGGGAAGGGTGAAGCATCTAAACAGATTTTGTTGTTTTGCTTTAGTTTGTATCTTCTTTTCCACCACTTAAGATTTTAAGGTTTTTTTTTTTAAAAGACTATATACATTTAAAATCTAGTCAAGTTTTAAGAAAGCCTGTACTTGCAAGCAGAAGAAAATATAAACCCTTGACATGTCTATTTTTGTGCTAACCCTCATAAACAGCAGGACTTCTCCCAAGCCCTTTGGAGAGATAAAATTGACTTCTGGAGGAAAGCCACGAAGGACTCTCTGTGACTATTAAAAGAAACGGGCCTAGTCCAGCGCCTCCATTTTTAGATGTTGTCTATCCCTGGTGACTTCCCGTTCTTCTAATCCTTCCCCCACCCCCGCCCACCGGGGATTCCCAGGACCATCTTTTGCTTGGCCAGGCCTCTCCAGCAGCCCCAGCCCCTCAGGAAAGGCTTCCCTACTGGACAGAGGCTGGAGGCCACTTTGCACTGTAACCTGACCTATCTTGCATAAGGATGTTACCTCAGAAGCCGAAGGTGAAATGGCCATCTGTGGTGGGGCTGAGGCAGAAAGCCGGCCAGTTATAATAAGCACAGCAAAGCCCATGCCTCGTGGGGACGCAGGGACACCATGATGAACGGCCTCAGCTTGTAAACAAAGGCGGGGACTTGAGCTTCAGCAGAAGGTGGAAGACACCGTGACGTCTATTCCATCCCTCACTCCCCAATTTCTTCCCTGCCTCCACAGTTCTCAGAAGCAGCCTGGGCATCCACATACTGGTACCTCACCACACCCTGGCCACTTTATTTCTTGGCAGAGTCCAACATTTTTACTGACCTTTAAATAGTTGTCCATTACATTGATAAGAACGTCTTCTTTCTGTGAGCTTGGTTGGTTTGATAACAGTTTGGGCCAAGACAGCCTGCAGTTGAGTGTTGTCAGCCTTAAGCTGACTCTATGCCCCGGGCTGACCCACTATGTGACCTTGACGCTGCTTGTAAGCTGAGATAGCATCTGTCACTGGTCCTTTGGGATTAAGGAAAAAAGTGTATAATCTGATTAGCACCATACTTGACAGAATAAGTACCTGCTCATAATTGGTCCCCTTCCTTCTCCAGTCTCTCCCTGGTTTTTTGCCTTTGCTTTACAAAGAGACCCTGGCTGTTTATTGCTAAATTGAGACTTTGTTACCAACCCCATGTGTGTTCTCATTGTCTAGGTAAATATATTCTAAGTCCACAAAGGTTCCCTGGGCTATGTGTGTACTCCCTCTGCACTTAGCTGTAGTAGACTTCCTTCTGAATCTGTGGTCCCCTAATCATTACAGAGTGGAGGGGACAAAAATCTGTCCCCGGTCACCCAGGTACCCTATGTCTGAGTGTTTCTGCACACGTAGAAATACTGTTATCTTTTTCACTAGCCACTGAGCTTCTTCCTCAAGGAATACTGCACACTTTACAGATGCAAGGCATCAGGCCCACTTAGATAAGACAGCCCTGGCTGTGGTTGCTGTGATTGGCAGATGGATCTGAGCAGAGAACTCTGTGGTTTCCTCCAGAAATGCACCTGAGATACTAGAATGAACACCCACTCTGTTATTTGACAGGGACTGAGGAAGCTGGCCATGGCTACTCTCCTGAATAAGTTTTTTTCAATAAATGTTCTTGGTTAGTGTAAAAGACTAAAGGTTATTTGGTTTTTGCTGTTGTTTCCTTAACCCAGTTGATTTTAAAAGTCCAATTTGAGGATATTTAGCATTCTTCCTCAATTTTAGGATGACAGCTGGTAAGGATATCACTATAGGATACTGAGGAACATAGGTAGATAGATAGATAGATAGATAGATAGATAGATAGATAGATAGATAGATAGATAGATAGATAGAGATAGATGAAGGTAGATAGTAGATAGATGGATGATGGATGGATGGATAGACAGACAGGAGACATGAGGGGGAACCCCACCTGGGGAGGTTAATGAACAGTGAGATGAAGGAGTTGCTGTGTTGGCCCCTATAGAGTACCAGCGGGGTCCGATGCCTGAGCTCTGTGGAAACCAGCCTCCTCGCCCTCCAGTGCTCTCGCTCTCAGCCCCAGGGCTGTGGACTCACGTCTGTACTGAGCATTGTTCTAAAGCTGTGGCTCTGCTCCAATTCCACAGGACTGCAAAATCGCCAGCCTTGTTGGTTGCTTTTCGTGTTCCTGTCCCTCTCAGGCCTTGTCACCCATCCTTCATGTCCCATGGAGGCCCTTCGGCAGCAGCCAGGTGGAAGAGGAAGTGGGGGGGGGCTGGGGGTGCAGGGGAGTAGGCGTCCAGGCGGGAGAAGTGCTGCTCTTTCCCCCTCCCCAGTGTCGGAGAATGGATGGTGTTGTGCAGAATAAGAAGGGGTCCTTGAGGAAAAGTGGGCTGAAGATCACTGGGGCTTTGATGTCTTCATTTCTTTGCAAGTTGCCTTTTTTGTGTTTCCAAACTGTAGCCAGGTGAATATATATCTGCAGAGATAAATTATTGTACAAATAAACCAAACTACATCTGCTTCCCTACTATTGGATACGTAGAAGGATCCCCATTTTCACCGTCTCAGATTAAGCTTATATGGACGTGAGGGTTTCGTGATAGACGGTGGACACTGCACTCTGAAGAGAAGGGTGGATGAGAGGGCACGCGGGGCAGCTGAGCCGAGCACTAGAAGCTATCTCCATGCAGTAGAGCCACAGCTCCTCAACCTGCAGTGAGCAACTAATGCTGCCTTCAGGGGCGCAGACAGAACCTGGGCAGTCGAGCAAAGATAGCACAGAGAGGAAAGTGTGTCTGTCCAGTGCCGGAGAGGCACAATGTGAATTGGGACATTTGTTGCTTTAATGTGTTCCTTCTAGTCCATTCTGTGTTCTCTGTGCTGTTAAATCCCACCCTGCATCCCAGAGAGGAGGCAATACAGGACCACAGTTCTCTGACTGACAGTCACAGAGTCTGGACTGTGGAAGGAGAGAAGGGAGGACTCCCTAGGCCCTCCCAATGGGTCACCAGGGCACGGAAGAAGAGTAGGGAGGACTCCCTGGATCTTCCCTGTGGGTCACTGGGGCATGGAAGGAGAGGAGGGAGGACTCCCTGAATCTTCCCTGTGGGTCACTGTGGCACGGAAGGAGAGGAGGGAGAACTCCCTGGATCCTCCCTGTGGGTCACTGGGCACAGAAGGAGAGGTAGGGAGGACTCCCTGGATCCTTCCTGTGGGTCACCAGGGTATGGAAGGAGAGTAGGGAGGACTCCCTGGATCCTCCCAATGAGTCACCAGGGCACGGAAGGAGAGCAGAGTGGACACCCTGGGTCCTCCTGCAGGTCACCAGAGTGCTGAGAGTCGCTGGTCTTCACTTACCACTCATCTTTCCCCTCACAGAGAATGTCCCTTCTTTGTTCTTCTGGTGTAAATAGTAAAGACCTTGGCCTTGGGACTGGACACTCGAGCACAAGATCATTCTATTGGTTAACCTGTATACAGATACCATCTTTTCTCACCCTTCAGTATCCACTAAAAGTTATAAAAGTTGGGACACAGAGAGAAAGTTAGCTAAGTGCAAAAACATAGTAAGACGCGTCTGTATGTCTACACAATCCAGGCACCCCACATTTTGGTGGTTCATCTGTGATCTCCTTTAGAACTGAAACCAGCTTGATATTTTTGTGTGTGAACTAGTGTTAGCACAATATCTGGCAAGTAGAAACCACTTCCAAATTAAAATAACACTGAGCCAAATAGGAATAAATTAAACTAAGCCAAAATGAATGGAATTTTTACTGAATAAATGAGATGCTAATTTGACACATTTTAAACACCCTGGGTGTTCTGCACCACTCCTCCCTCCCTCCAGCATGTGGTTTTAAAAAGCTTCCTGAACACTGAGTAATAAATTTGATCAGAAATATGAACTTATGAAATATATGATCAATGTTTGCTTGTACAGTATCAGCCTCTCACGCAGGAAAGCATTGCGGTCAGGACAATCGTGTGATGAATTCAGAGCCCCTAAACCAGTGATTTTCAACCTGTGGCTCACCACCCCAGTGAGGTTGAAGGACCCTGTCACAGAGGTCGCGTGTCAGATATCCCGAGTATCATATATTTACATTGTGATTCACAACAGTAGCAAAATTACAGTTATGAAGTAGTAAAGAAGATAATTTTATGGTTCCTCACAACGTGAGGAACTGTATTAAAGGGTCACAGCATCAGGAGGTTGAGAACCAGTGCCTTGAGCCTTGGGGACCCGTTTTCCTGATATCGTAAGTGGGTGTTAGGTGGTGGTATTCTTTTACTACTGGAAGGTGTCACTTTCAGCCTCCAAGCAAGAAGCAGCTTGTGATCCTTTCAGAACATGTAATTATTCATTTGAAAATAATTGTGATCGGCAAATTTATTACCTTTCCCTGCATTGTGACAGCAATAGAAAGGAAACAGAAAATCTTGGAATTTAAGTTTTATTCAGTCGGAAACAGCACATGTTGGTGTGTTGAGTCTCTGTGAAGAGCCCCGGAAAGCCTTCCTGAGCATCCTGCAGAGGCCTCTCCGGCAGTGGGCCATGGGGGTAAATGGCCAGGGGAGGCACAGTCTGCCCACATGGTGTTTTTCTTTGGGGGGGCAGTTTTACTCTTTCTTTTCTTTCTGCAAACACCGAACCCTTGATAACTTGATTCCACCCTTCAGCCCTGTGGTCTGAATGGCAGTCTATGAAACTGTGTTTTGAAATAGCTATTAGTTCAGTAGTATTGCAAATCAGAGTTTTAGAACAGGTTTTTCTTGGTACCCATTTGAAACTAGTGACTACTCTGGGCTTCCTCAGTTCCCTTGTTCAATTCTTTCACAAGAATTCTAGTAGTGAGCAAGGTTGCTTTATATCCAAGCCTTTCTGCTTAAGAACTCTGGGTCTTCCAACAATGCCAGCAGGGGTAGCTGGGGCAAGCAAGTCCAAGCTTCAGCAGCTCAGATTTTAACAAATGAGACGGCGTAGCATTGCAATACTACCTCTCCTTGACTGTAATCTTGGAGACACATTCAGAGATGGGCGTGCAGCTTGGTGCAGACCAGAAGACCCTACTGAGATGACTTCAGAGCTCTCGTCAGCCATTGCTCCTGCCCATGTGCTGGCATCAGTTGGCCTTGTCTCACACCATGGCTGATGGATGCATAGCAGCATTCAGGACATAGTACAAAAGCAGAATTTGAAGTCTGCATATCAAAGCCAGAGCTTACCTCCATTCTTTACTGTGAGATACCTGGACCATTTACCCTATCAGTGTGCCAGTACTGTAACCCACACTGAAGACTGCCCACCCAAACAAGAAGACAAGTTTATTTGGATCACCGTTTTGAAGGTTGGAGTTCATGATGCTCACTTCATGGTGGCCAGAAAAACCAAGAAAGACCCTACAGCCCCATAACCCCTCTCAGAACACACTTCTAATGGCCCCAAATCTCCCACCAGGCCCAGCTTCTTTAACAGTTCCAGCACATCTCAGAGCACCCAGCTGGAAACCAAGCCTTCAACACAGGCGCCTCTGGGGAATATTTCAGACCCATTCAACACTCTATTTTCATACGTAAAGTGGAGATCATAGAAAGTATCCCCGAAGTAAGCGTTGCATTGCAAATGAAAACTAAAGTACAGCTTAAATCTCAGTGCTTTTTGTCCCATTCTGCATGCCCAGTCTGGTGTTTTCCTCTCTGTGTCGCTCCTTGAGGTTTAATCTTCACGCTAACATGGCTGGATTTAGACTCCTAACAGATACACCTCTGGGCAAGTCTATGAGAGGGTCTCATGTCTCCAGAGAGGAAGTGGAGAGAGCAGGAAGACCCATCCTCAAGTGGTTGGCTCCTCCCACGCAATAGGGTCCCAGGCCGAGAAAAAGGGGAAAGGAGAAAACCCGAGTAGTACCAGCGCCCTTCTTTCTTCATAAGGGAAGCACAGTGTGACCGATAGGCCGTCACTCCTGTCACCACCCCTCCCATGACGTATCCACTGTCACGTGAGCTGGGGTAACCTGTTTGTGTCTGTTATTTTCTCATAAGAGTAAGAAAAGTAACGAACATGCGCTCTTTGGCAATACCCCAAGCTGCCCACCGTCCTGAACGAGCACATCATATCAGATCATTTAGCCCAGCTTCCCATGGCTGTCTGCAGCTTGCCCAGTAGGCATTCTTCAAGTGATTATCGGAGGGATGTAAACATCGTACTCCCGGTCTTTTTCAATTTTAATTGTTACTTATTTGTGTGTGCGTCTCTGTGCAAAACCCACGGGTGAGAACAGACCTCCGCTCTCCTTCCTACACAAGTGTGTGTGACTGTGTGTGAGATCGCCTGTGAGCTGTCTGATGTCTGTGCTGGGAATCAAACTGTGGTCCTCTGCAAGAACAGTATGTGCTCTTGACCACTGGGCCTTCTTTCTGGCCCAATTTTTTTTTTTCGATTTGAAATGTTGACAGGGAGATGACTAGTAACATTTTCTTTGAAGGGTTATGTTTGATATTTTATTTGAAAAGGCTTTTATTATTGTGTTTATGCAATACCTTTTTTTTTCTATTGAGCGATTTTAAAATTAACTTTATTACAAAGGAACTAAGCAGCTCCCTGTGGGCCTCTTGCAGAGGGTGCAGGCAGGGGGGCTTGGGGTTCTGAGAGCAGGCTGCCCCTCTGCAAAAGGATCAACATTGTGGCTGAGCAATAGGCCAGGAGCTGGGCTTGCCTGCTTCCTGTGCACCTCATTAGAAATTTTCACTTCTTGAGACCTCCCCGCCCCGCCCCCACCCCCACACCTTGGTC
Organism: Myodes glareolus; assembly: GCF_982192425.1. Lineage (NCBI taxonomy): Eukaryota > Metazoa > Chordata > Mammalia > Rodentia > Cricetidae > Myodes > Myodes glareolus. Next base: position 28,507,441 of record NC_142049.1, on the reverse strand, counting down.
ATCTTTGCTGAGTCAAATGACCATAAACTTTTGAAGGATTTATTTCGGAGATTGTCTCCCGCTGCGTTATCTAGCCAAGTGAATTCTGCATCCAGGGTTCTGGCCTCCACCCAATGCGTTTCAAATTCCCAAAAGTCAATTGCACTTCTTCATCAATCATCCCTTCCAGCGTGCTGGAAAGTTCCTTGGCTTCCTGCTTATCACTGCAAGGATGGTTTCCTATTGCTGCTGCCAAGCATGTAATCAACTTGTTTCTTCTCTCTGTGGTGACAGGCACATCTCATCGTCCTGAGTAAAACACCTTCCCCAGAGGAGGCTGCAGACTCTGCACACTCTATTGCCCGGGCTGCCGTTGCTTCTGGGAGGCAGGAGCTCTATGGTGAGACCAGACCCCCTCCCTCCTACGCAAGTGGCTTGGGCGTGTGTCACTGGTGGGTGAGGCTGTGGCGTGAACCCTCTGCCCTGTGGCTCAGCTGCCGTGCAGCTTCCCTGGGCTTTCCTCTATCTGTCCTTTAACCTTTCAGGATGTCACCTTTCATCCAAAACACCACTCTGAGCAATGGGAATTCATGCACAGGCAGCCGATAGGAACCTCTCTGCTTTTCCAAGGCGACCACTGTTGAGCTATCGGGGCTGTTGAGCTATGGGGTGACAGCTCTGAACTCCAAACTCACTTGGCAGGCCTTTCAACCTGGGTAAATGTACACCGTGTCAGGATTTCAAAAGGAAGCTGCCGCTCAATATGCAGTTTCTTATCTTGGCAGGAGAGTTAGAACATGAGATTTGGGGATTCACCGCTCCACCATCCTGGCCTCCTGTGTGTGACAGGAAACACATTCTAGTGATTTTGGTGGGACCAAGCTATTCAGAAATGGTGTGTAGCCTACACCGAATACAGGTGTATTTCAAGAGATCAGACAAAAGTCATCGTGACTAGCATTGATTCCAGGATGACAGAAATCAGTGTTGGAAGGGTGTGGGAGTCAGTTCAGGAAGCAGAAGTCAAGGTAACAGGCCAGACTTAGGAGGTGAATGGGAAGCCCCAAGGAGCAACCTGGTCCACAAAGGCCGTAGACCGGTGGGGACTTGGTCTGTTCAGGAGCTGGTGCAGGGTTCCATAGGTTACTTTCTTCTTTCCACCCCTCCTGGCTCACCCAGCAGACCTGGAAGAACTGAAAGGTTCCAGAGATGGAAGGAAGAGCCAACTGAATTGCTAGTTCCCTCGCTTTGAGCATTCTACCTACCCAAGGTAGTCCAATGAGCCTTCGAAATCATCGAAGAGCCCCAAACTTAGCCAGCTTTTTGTTGTCTTACATTCCATTAATGGGAGATATCTACAGCAATCTAATGTCTAGACAGTGTGAGCGTGTCAAGTAGTTAAGAGAAACTTAAGCAAGTGGCAGACGACCATTGACTATAGAAGGAGAGACTACACAGAGTAGTGAGGACCACGGCAACCTAAAGACGCCTCTACCTATCTGTTTGGCTCCAGCAACATGGCTCCACATGGCAGGCAGCTTTTATTGTCCAGGGAAGGAAGAAATTTGGATGTTCAGGTGATACCTTCAATTGCTGGTTGATGGTCACTACCTCAAATATTTAAATATTAAAAAATATGTTTATGTGATCCCAGGTAGCCCTGTGAGTCTAAAAGGAAGTTGCCATGGCTCATAGTTTTCCCCATCCATGCACGACGTAAAGACCAGAAATTTGGGGTCCAAGGCTTCTTTTATTCTGTTTGATTTTTAATTTTCTTTTCAAAATATATAAGGTTTTCTATCTTAACCACTTTTACATTTATGGTTCCAAAGAATTTAACACTTTTTTTTTTAAAAAAAAGTATGTTTTTGTTTTATCTAAACTGGCTTTTCCTGTGTAGTTTTGGAGCCTGTCCTGGAACTCACTCTGTAGACCAGGCTGGCCTCGAACTCACAGAGATCACAGGCCTGCCTCTGCCTCCCAAGTGCTGTGATTAAAGGCTTGCGCCACTGCCACCCAGCCAATATGTATTTTTTTTAAACAAAGTTATACTCTGTAGCCTAGGTTGACTTCAAACTCAGTCAAGGCCGTCCTCCTGCCTCAGCCTCATAGGTACAAGGTGAACCACCATGGGTTCTGACCTGTAGCTTCTGACGGATGTTTGTCATTAGGTGGGAAGAGCTTGCCGTGGGAGTTTCTGTGAAAATGGAGGTCGTGCCCTGCTTCTACGGACTTCATGTTAAAGGTGTCAATGGCAGTTTTGAGCAGCAGCCCCTGCGTTCAGTTGTCACTACTTTCAGAGCAATCGTCCTTATTTCCTGCGGTATCTGCTCCTGTCTGTCTGTCTGTCTGTCTGCCTCTCACACAAACTCTCTGTCTCTGTCTCTCTCTCTCATCATTGTTCTACACCAAAATGACAAGTTCCAGGTGGGCACAGGAGCTGCTCTCTGATAGACCCCTTTCAGATACGGGCACCTACCAATCAGAGGACACCTTGAGACACCTATCATCTTGGTAACAATTGTGGCAATTTGCTGGGACATTGAGCCACCAAAACCTTAAGGTGAGGACACGTCTTGGTTGTTCCTGAGTTAAGACAACTGGAAGGTTCTGAGCATTTAAAATGGGTAGAGGAAGAAAACGGTCTCTTCTGGGAGATGACCCTACCTAACAGATGGAAGAGGCAAAGGCTAAAAAACAGTCTTTTTGCCTGGAGGCTATTCTGGTTCTCAGCCCCACCCAATACACAGTGGACACCCTTGTTGACTATAGGAATTGAATGATGGCCAACAGAATTTATGCACAGAGAAGGTATTGTTCCAAAGCGCTGTTAGACCCATCTGCTTTGCCCTTCATAGAATCGGTGATAATCCAAATGGAGGGGTGTGTGTGTGTGTGTGTGTGTGTGTGTGTAGAGTGGAGGTGATAGGAGCACCTCCATGGTGTAGTCGATGTGTGTACTAAATGACTCACCCCGGCGTCGGACACACTGGCCTTGCTTTACTTAGCTCCAGTTTTGGATGAAGATTCTTAGTCAATAGAAAATGTGATTTTTCCAAGCCATTGAGTGATCGAGGTCTGCGCCCAGAGGGTCGTCCCCAGATGCTTTTTATCATTTGTTATACGTAAGGGCTGGCCCTATACCTTCCTCCTTTCTTTCCCTACCTCCGTGCAAGAGTCTGGAGTTTGGAGCAAACATGGGACCTTGGATGAGTGAGGGCAGCCTAAAGACATGGGTGTAGAGAGCCTCTGGGAAGGGCCAGGACCCAGAAGCCTGCACAAGGTCTACCCTCACCCTGTGGCTGACCAGAGAGAGCACTTCTTGATGGGCGTCCGAAGAGCTCCGCGAGGTGTATGAGGAGTGGAATGGCTGGAGAGCGGGGCCTGGGCTGGAGACAGGACAGGGAGAAGTGACTCCGGACACAGGAAATAGCGGTGGCAGCTGCAGCAGCGTGAGAAGTGTGTGCAGCCACTGTGCTTTCTCCGACCGCTGTCAATACCTTACATGGCCCTAGAAGCTCGTCATTCCCCTCCAGCTGCTCCCACAGCCAGTTCTTCCTACCAGAACGTTCTCTAGGTTGGGAGAAGCTCTTCCTGTCTGCCTCTGTCCCTCTTTCCTGATCAAGTCCCCATGAGCCTGAGGGCTGCTCCTTGATTGGTCCCTTTCAGATTCAGCACCTGCCAATCAGAGGACCGCTATCACCCTGATAATAAGAGTGGTGATTTGATGGGCAGTTTGGCTACTGTAGCTAAGATAAGGACATGCTAAGTGAGGCTGCTGGCAGAGAAGCCCATGGGGTAGGAAGACATGCCATGTGCGTTGTCAGTAGCAATGTGGACCTCAAAACAGCTGTGTAAAGCAAACAATCTCTCGTCCCCATGGCCCAAGTATGGGCCAAGTACTCATCAGAAATGAGTACCTGCGTGGAGGAAACCCTCCCCTACCCCCCTACCCCCATTATTCCAACTGTTGACACCTGCTGTTGTCAGAGTCTTTGCTCCCTCAGTGGCAGATGAAGACAAGACTGGAAACCAAGTGGCCTAGCCAGCGCATGGAGACCCAGGCTTTGTCCTAGCTTGTGCCTGCAAGCGTGCTGTGTGGCGCGGGCAGAGCAAGAACAGCCTAACAGGGGGCCAGGGATTCAACTTCCCTCTGGAAGCAGGAACAAGACAGACACCGCAGGCAGGGAATACAGCTGGAGCCAAGCAAGCACAGCCGCCACCACACCCCCCGCTGTCATTGCTCTGCTGTCCCCTCACATAGAAGAAGCCACCAAGCCTGTGAGAGACCCACCCAGGGCTAAAGACTGTCCAGGCCTCTGCTGCCCCCTGCAGGAAAAAGGGAGGAGGACTACAGGGAAGTCGTGGAGAGTCCATCCCAGTCTCCACCCCATTCCTGCCCCTGCTCTCACCCACCCAGGACTTTCTGACCTGGACTGTGGTTACTTCTGCCCCCAAGTCCTAGCCAGATCCCCCAGAAGCGATCCTGCATGTCTTTTAGAGTATCACGGGGCAATCTGACTTGTGGTCTTTTATGTTTAAACCTGTTTGTACCTCACATAGACTTTTGGCTTTGCTTTTAATTTTGGAGGAAAAAAAAAAACAAACGTAACAACAGAATCTTTTAAAAGCCTAATTTCCCATTTGAGAATTTTCCCGACTTGCAAGTCTGCTCTTGCTCTCTCCTGGATGTCCATTGAAGGCACTGTCTGCTAATAGGCAATGCCGCTGGCCCAGACATAAGCGTTTCAGGCCACATGCTGGAGCTGGTGCCTTTGCTCTGCGCCATCCTGCATTCCTCGCGCAGACAAAACTGCCCTAGAAGTCTGGGAGGCTTGTGCTTGCGTGAAGATTCCCAATTCGGGCTCGTGGAATGTCACTAACCTGGGTCTGGCCAGCTTCCCAGAGCAGCCATAGACAAACTTGGTATTAACAGCTCTCCCAACCCTGCTAAGTGTCCAGGGCCTTGGCCATGTGTTTATAATGCTTCTCCTTAAGGATATTAAGATGACATGGTCCCAAGCCAAGTACATTTCAGTGTAAACCTTTGTGCTTCAGGGCCTGCTCTGTGCAGGCAGCCTTGTTTGGAAGTGGCCCCATGTGGTCCTGGGCGCCAGCAGGCTAACAAGAAAACAGAAGGAATGGTGTCTGCCCTGTTGGAGCCGAGGTTCAGGGATTTCTGAGTATCTGGGTTCCCTGTGTACAATTGCTTCTATACATATGCATATATTTCCCATTCCCCACTGGTCCTAGCCTCTCCCTACATTTTGCATAGGTGGAAATTTTTAAAAAGATGTTTCTGAAGCTTTTTGTTTTCTCAAGTAATTACTGGTCTCCTTGACCTTCCATGCCTCCCCTTTTCCTCAATTCCTCCTCCTGTGTCCTCCCTGCTCTGCTTGCCGTGGGCACACACACACACCCCACCCTACACCTTGAACCCCGAGTGTCCTGAGAGACCGAAAGTCAGGTGGCCCCAGGCTTTGTAGCTGTTGGAGCCTGGGGCTCCTGGCAGGTAACACGGCCCCTGGGAGCAGCCATGTCCTCAGCCTTCACCTTCCTGCGGCCCTCCTCAGCTGCTTCCTCCAGTCCTTCCCCTGAGACCGCCATGGTGGAGCTGTGGTGTGGTATAGTCCTGTTGGCAGGAATCGAGAGACACCACCTCTGGTGACTTTCTCTCTTTGTCCCTTCATCCTGATGTTGCTGCTCTTGATCTCCTTTTCCTCTCCAGTCTAACCACACCCTAGAGCCCTGTGTGCTCTGAGAGAGCCTTCCTCACCCCTACCGCTCTACTCAGGGCTCATTGCTTATAAGAATGCCTGACCAGCCTGCGCTTGCCTGCCTGCGAGCAACACAAGTAGATGTCTTTCCACACCTGCTCTGAGCCCCTTGGGAAGCGAGGGAGAAATGGATGCGGCCAGGAGAAGGAAAGGGAGCTTCTTATTGGCTTTTTTGTTTGTTTTGCCAACACTGAAGGATTCCCCTTTCACAAACTTCTGTAAGTCATCCTCAATCTAGAGAACTGGAGTGCAAGGTCATTTGGCAAATTAAAGGCAGTCAAGGCTTTAGAATGGAGACTACACACTGCCTCCTTCCCATACCCTCCACCCGGAGAGGTGGTCCCACTGTGATTGTCACATCCCTAGTGCTAGTGGTACAAGTAACCCCGCCCTAGAGCACAGGTAGGGGCTGTCCCATCAGCAGCTCTTGGGACCAGTGGAAGAAACGGGGGGGGGGCTGTCACTCACCCAAGCCTAGATGCCTGGACCTTTTTCCTAGAGAAGAACCCAGCCTGGAGCAGAAACCTCAGGAACCCTACCTGGCCTGCTGCCTTCTTTCCTGTGTGTCTAGAGTGAGGCCTGTGGCCCCTTTGTGCCATTTCTGGGCTGGCCAAAGCGCACAGCCTGTGATGGTCACGTTCACAATGCCCGGGTCATCCTTTCAGTCGCCAACATGTAATTTGTGTTCAGAACGTCTCCGAAAAGCTGTGCTACCTATACCCAGATGCTTTTGAAAAGGGTTTTTTAATTAAGGCATATCTGTGGAGAACATATACCCTTTCCTAAACTCAGGGGCTGGAGATCTAAGGTTGCAAAATGCCTAACCTCTGTTGGTGTGGCTCTGCATGGCACTCCGTAGTAGAAGGGTGGAAATGGGGAGTCTGGACAGCTCTGAGTAGCGAGGAGCCCCAACACAAGCAGATGCCATGGTGTCTGAGCCCCTTGTCAAGCTCCGTGCAGACACTTGGCACCTTTATGGCCTGCAAGCTTCTTCTGGCATGGCGCCCATGTAGTCACCATGTTTTCTGATACATATCTGCCCTCCGCAAAACAGATGAACTTCCTCAGATTGTACAGCAGGTTTAACAGCCCAACCTCCCACTGTGTGGGGTCAGATGTGTGAGAAAAGTAAGGGGACAGTCCCCAGGCCTCCCCGCCATGGCCCCCATGCGTGCGCACGCGCGCACACACACCCACACACACAGAGTTTTTTAAGCTTCCCAACATCCAGTGGGCCTCTCTGCAGCCCTCTAATTTCTGGCTCTTTGAACAAAGTTTTGTCCCCTTTGTCTGTGTATGAACCTCTCCACTCAAGTCTATCTGTCTTCAAGTCCCCATCTGTAGGTCCAGTCAAAGTGTCTGACCAGAGCATCACTCCCTCCCCATGGCTGGAGCTCATAGACAACCCAAACCCTCGGCTGTGGTGGGAATGGAAGGAGATTTACGGTCCTGGCTCACCTTTGCGGTCAGGGCTCAGATTTACCAGCTGAGTCACGCTCCCATGTTTCAGGGTATGACTTCATCCTCACCCAGGCTCCTGGCATCAGGTTGCAGAGGATTCTAGAAGTGCTTTTTAAAGTTAAGGGCGGCAGTGTGCAAGAACACTGAGCTGCTTGCTGGTTCTCCGTGAAGTCATACCCAACCACAGAACACAGGAACATGCCGGGAGATGACTTCCTGTCCAGAGGCCATGGCTTCCTGTCTCTTTGGAAACTCTCTTATCGCTTGTTCCAGATGAGTCTGGGGAGCCTGTACTCTCCCTCCTGACCCTGGCAAACAATCTCTGTCAGGACACGACTCCTCTGCTCTGGACTAGCATGCTTTGCTCTCTCCTCAAAGACCAGCCACATAACCATGGTTTGCAGTTCACTCAGGGCCATGGAAAGGTGAGCGAGTAAGTCAGGTTCTTGCAATAAGAGAGTTTCCCTTTATCCCAGATAGAGATAAAGTGATTTTAGGTTTACAGACAGAGATAATGTCAGTGTCGATAGCTGAGACCCCCTTTGTTCCTGTGCTCTGGAACATCCCGTGAAACAAGGGTCCCGGCATGTCATTACAGACAGGGTCAGCTTGCCTGTGATACTTGCCATCAGGGACATTCTGTTCCCTAGCCTTATTTTTCTTCTTTGACTAAGAGACTTTCAGGAACAGACCAAGGATTGGAAGTGCTAGGGTTACTGTCATATACCACCAAGCCTGCCCATCCAACCAGTTCTGTTTTACTCTCAAAGGATTGGCCTACACTCCTTTACTGGTTCCAATTAGCTAGAAAAATCAAAATATCAAGTACCCTCCACTCCAGGAAACCCCAGTCTCATCAAACTTGGAATGTTCGTGTTAAGCTTTGATCTATAAAATAAGTGCCGCACCGCCCCCAACACTGTCGTCAGATTATCAAAGTGAGTGTCAGAGTCGATACTTTGTTTGAGGGGTCAGCAATGACATGATGTCTTCTGTGTGGGAGAACCTAGTCTCATAAAACTTGGATACTACCATAAGAATTCACCTGCTGGTCTGGGAGAAAGTTAGGAATGTCCAGGGCAGTTACTGTTGATCCCCCTAAAGAGCCTGGGATGGGACATGCCCAGGAGAAGGTGGCAGGAACCTTGCAGATGACCACGGCTTGTTCCCAGACCCGAGTTTTCTGCCATTGTGTCGATCTGGAAGACACTTTCCCTATGCGTTTACCTCTGCCCTTTCTGAAGATCTCATGTGAGGGAGGAATGTGCTTGGATCTTGTCTCGGCACCCAAGACTCTCGCTGCAAATTCAACCATGTTCTCAGAGCTTGCCCTACGCAGAACCGCTTATCAGCACACGATCTGAAGCTTCTGTGTCTTCGGGTCAGTCTGTCCATTCTCATTGTGTCTCTGTCTGCTCAGTGTCCATCTTGGCTGCCTGCTACTTCTGATGCATGTATTTTTCAGCTGGCATGAGAGAAGCCCACAGCTAAAACTCTGAAAACGGGCATGCAACTGCTTACTAAACAGAAGCTTTTCATTTTAGTGAGCATGTTCATCACTGCATTGAAGCTGTGTCTCGAATATCCCTTTCCTTCTGAGGGTAGAAAGGCTCAAAGCCTCCACTCAGACCTGTGCAGTTATAATCATTTCTATTTGTAGAGGTCTTTGGCTGAGTTCATCCGCTCCAGCCGCCGCCACAAAACACCATAGTTTGGGTGGCTTAATAATTGTTTTCCAAACTCCTGGAGATTGGGAAGCTCAAGGTCAAGGTAGAGCTGCCTCTGGTCCACAGACAGCTGTGTTTCACTGGCTCTCCACATAGGGTCAAGGCCACTGTCCGTCTGACTCACAGTCCCATTTATGAGGGTTCCCATCCTCATGACAAATCACCTTTAAAATACTCTCCCTGGAAATACTATCACCTTAGAGGTTAGAATTTTAACATGAATCTGAGGGGGACTCAACATTTAGAACATCGCTCTGGCTGTATTTATTTTCTTTCTCTTGTTTGCTCTTTAAGATTTGTTTAGTTCCAAACTAATGTGAAGCGTGTATCCAAGCAATATAAACTTTGCAGGTTATATTTTCCACATGTGTATTCTTCTGTTACATACAAATATTGTATCAGAGGACGAAATGCTTGCTGGGAAGGAATAAGGAGCTAGGTTTAGACCTGCAGCACCCACGTAAAAGCCAAAAATGGTGGCCCTCAACTCTAAGCCCAGTGGTGGGGCTAGCGGATCCTGGGACTTGCCGGTCAGCCAGTCTAGACAAAATGGAAAACTTTGTAAGCAGTGAAGCCCTTGCCTCTGAGTATTACAGAAATAATGAAGTAGAGAATGATGGGAGAAGACGCCACAGTGGCAGGCTCTGGCTTCAATATACGCATGCGTCGGGATGCCTCTACATATGTACACACACATGCACACACACACATGCACGCACACATATGCACGCACACACATGCACGCTTCACACATAAGCACAAATGATGCTTGTTATTTAAGTACTTGTTTATTAGCTGCTGGCCCTGGAGGTCAGGTAGCTGGTACAGCAAAGCTGACTTCTCTGCTCAGGCTATACGCAAGCAGCCAGCCAGCTCCATCGCCATCCAGGGCTCCGCCCTCCTGTTGTTAGCAGATCTCGGTTTCTTACAGCCGCAGGACTGAAGCCCTTGCTTTCTTGTTGGCCAGTGACTCTTCTGGGGTCCTTGTCCAGGTCGGCAATGGAGAACTTCTTTCTTGTCACCCCGCCCCTCTAAAGCTTCCGAGATGGTCAACTTTCTGCTGCTGTGACAAATTCCTGGGACAGACAGCTAAATGAGAGGAAATGTTTATTTGGCTCATGGTGCAGAAGTCTCCGCTTGCGTTGCTGTGGGCCCGTGGTAGGCTGAACATCATGGCAGAATCACATGGCAGAGTTAACTGCTTACCTGGTTACCTCATAGCAGTCAGGAAGAAAGGAGAGAGAAAAGGGAACCCAGGCCCCAGTATCACCTTCAAGTACACACCTCAGGAGCCTGATTTCCTCGTTAGGCCCCATCTCTTGAAGGCCCCACCACCCACTAAAGCTCCATAAAAGGGAAAGCAGGCCTTTAGCCTATGAGCCACTAGAAGGCTATCCAGACCCAACCCATAACAGCTTCCAGTGTCTCTGACTTCCTTTTCTGCCACCGGCAGGACAAAGTTCTCTATGTTGAAAACACCCATCATGAGCCAGGTGTGGTGGCTCATGCCTTTAGACCCAGCACTCTAGAGGCAGAGGCAGGTTGATCTTTGTGAGTCCGACGACAGCCTTGTCTACACAGAGAAACCCTGTCTCGGTAAACAAAGCAGCAACAGCAAAAGCCAGTGTGATCAAGTTGGCCCAAGGGATGATCTCGCTCTCTAAGAGCCAACAGAGACTTATGACGACCTCACATCACACTCAAGATTTGACTCAGGGCCTCAGGAATGAGCAGCAGTGGAGACATCGTAGGAGAACCAGGTTGGCTCTGGGCAGGGAGCTTCACTCGAACTTCAGGTCTCATCCCCGGTCCTGCTCAGGCTTGGAGAACTCAAACACTGAGTGGATATACTATTTTCTACTAAGTCCATGTACTGTTTGGAGGAACCCTGGCGGCTTGAGCAAGGCAAGCATGGCTCTGGCAGGCCTTCTCCCTCATACCCTCTGCCTTGCTAAAAATCCATTAGATTACATTCCTGTAGCTTGCCCCAGGTTCTGCTCCCTTACTTAGCCACTTCCTCCTCCTGAGGCTGACTACCAAGGTCCGACTATCAAAGTATTTGAGGTCCAGCAATCAGAAGCCCCCTTTGGCTCACCTAATTAACATGCCCAATTCAAATTAAATACCTCATCCTAACACAGGGCTCCCCCCTCTACCCTTTGTAAGTCGCCGTTTGCCTGTGTGCTACCTCTGTCCCCTTTCTATCTATAGGCAGCCCTTTGTCCCTCTGGGAAACACTCCTACCCCTTGTCCCTTGTCCCTTTGTCCTCTATCTCCTGCGTTTATCTCTTATCCCTGCCCTCTGTCCCCTTGGGGCAAACAAATCTCCTTTGTGCTGAGAATTTGGCTTTGGGGTCCCTGAGCTGACACTTTCCCTTTTACTGTTTAACTTCAACAAGCTCCCTGTTTGCCAAGGTTTGGCTTCTTTGGCTTCCTGTCCTCCTGAGGCCCCAGGGTGTTAAAGGCTTGGTCCCCAGTCTATGGCGCTACTGACAGGTGGCAGGATCTCTAGGCAGTGAGGCTGGGAACCCAGCTCCTCCCTGATTCTCCTCACTCCTAGTTATCGTGACACGCTTAGCGGTGCCCGTCACATCATCACCAGAAGTCGCAGAGCCGCTGGGTCACCTCCGAGAGTGTGAGCACGGTTAACTGTCCCTCCCGCGCTGCTGGTTTATCGCAGGCACTTGTTATAATGACAGGGCTGTGTGCAGCCGCACCTCTGCGGTCCAGTTCCCTTTGCATTTGCCGGGCTCCCTCTCTCACTCATATGGCTGCCATTTATGTCAAACTACCCTTGTTTTATTAGTCCGTGTGTTGAAGAGTTTAGAATGGTTGGGATTTTTCTTCAGTAGTATATCAGTCAGATTTTCTATGTTTGTTGTTGTTGTATGATATGTGTGTGTGTGTGTGTGTGTTAGAGAAATATATAACAAGATTGCAGTCAGAGTCCGTAAAACTATATGAGTTGTGAGGAGTGACTTATTTCTAGGCAGAGACAACAATCTATCAACATGAAAATCCTCTAGTGTGTTAGGTCTGGGATAGTCCCCACCCCCAACACTTTCTGTACCACCAAGAACACTAAGATGTCTGAAAAATAAGAAAGTAAATTCCCGTGTCCTTCTGAGGTGAAAATAGTTCCATCTAAAACAAGCAGATTAACGGGCACAGGAGAGTCTCTTGAGCCGGCTTCTCTCATCCAAGTGCTTATTTTAAACTTTTCACCGTCACTCACAGCGTATTTTCTCCATCTCTGCTTCGGATCTTTGAGCTATTTTCAAAACTGGCGTTCTGTGCTCTTTTCAGATATGGCCGAGCAGTATTTCCAGGAAAGCATGGCTCATGTGAAGGATTCCGAAGGAGCAGGAAGAGCCAAGTTCCTTTTGATTCAAGACGAGTTTTGCAATTTTCTGCAAATCACTGGACAAAAAGAAGTAAGTGGATTTAGATCACAGTTGTCACGCTGTTCACACGGATGGAAAGACTGCGCCGTTGGTCTTCAAGCATCTCTCACGCACCTGATATCTACAGGGATGTCCTAGCCTCTGGGGAGAGCCAGATCAAGGAGCATCCACATACTTTCTCTTAGAGACCAAACTGTGGGAAAGTAAATGCCGCATCCAACTATATAGATCACAAGGGACTGAGACCTTGAGAACTCAGCGGGCAAACCCCTACTCGCTAAAGGTCGTTCTTCCAGCTGGGATGGCGTGTGGCCATCAGTGTCTTGTTTTAGTATTGAATGGAATTTTCATATCTAAGGAAAAACTACACAGCACAGAGGTTTCAGCTCACTCTCGTCTGCTGGTCTGTAAAGGCATGCTCTATGTGGCTTAGAAAAGTGGGCCAAAACCACCTTTATACTTGTCCGAGCTTATGTTATATTAAAAAAAATTTACCTGTTCCCCGTAAATTGTAGCAGCTCCAGAAAGAAAAATAGAGATTTGATGTGTGTGTGTGTGTGTGTGTGCACATATGTGGATGTGTGCATGTGTATGCGTTATGCATGTGTGCATGTGTGTGCACGTGAGTGTGTGTGTGTGTGTGTGTGTGTTTTCAGTCTAGAATAGCAAATCTTGAAGATGAGGATAAAGCGTGCTTTTTCTTTGTTGTCTGGGGACTCCTCCTCTTCCTCGTCCTTCGTCTCTCTTCTCTCAGTTAAGGAACACGAACTTTTATTCTGCACGCCTTCAGTTTGCCAGGCAGATCCACTAGAGTTTCCCTGTTCTTCTGAATCCACCCAACCAAAGACAGGGGGCCCTGCCAGGGCCTTGGATTCCTACCCCAGACCCTTGGTCCTCTGGGGACGTCACAGGTTCCTCATTCTCCTCCAAATGTCCTTCATACATGTGGAGTTTGACATCTGCCCTCCTACCAGGCACCATCACTTGTCAGGACCTCTCTAGCACCTTCCCTTTCCCAGGGGCTTCATTCCCACTTGTCCGATCTGTGCAGATTTTGAAAGCACCCCTGATCAGTGAGCTCTCATTGGTTCTCCACTGACATTTAACGCCCTCGAAGCAAATGGCCCTTCCACTGTCTAGAATCTGCTTACACGTCTAGGCTCACTTTGTTCCTCTCCCTAACCTAATTTCCTGTAATAAGTTTTCTTATTTTAATGCATGTGTGTCTGCATGCTCATCTGTGTGCAAGTGCATGCGTGTGCACATATTGAGCACATGTGGAGGGCAGAGGACAAGCTCAGATGGCATCCTCAGGAAGGCCTCCCACCTCCTTTAAGGCAGCGTCTTTCATTGGCCTGCAGCTCCCCAGTTAGGCTAGTCTGACTGGCCAGCAAGCCCCAGGGAGCCTTTCATCTCTGCCTCGCTAACTCTGGGATGGCAAGTGCACGGCACTACAGCCAGCATTTTTTGTGGGTTCTGGGGATTGAACTCAGGTCCTCTTGCTTGAAGATGCTTCCAAAGATAGATCCGTCTCCCCAGCCCACACTGCCCTTCCTATCCTTCCACCCCACCCCAAGGCTGGTCTCTTCTTCCATTTCCTCCTGGTAGGCCCTCCCGGATTCATTCCAGACTAGTGCAATCTGTCCTTCAGCTCCCTGCCTCCCCTCCCTTACCTGCATTGGACTTTTCCAATTCTTCCTTACAGAATCCTATTGACGTGGTAAAATATTTGCAGTGTAAACTTATATGGCTCTGTAATGTTGCTCAGAGACTCAAGCTGAGTTCTATGAGGGCAAGGCTCTTCTTGCTCAGTGGAGTTAATGAACAGATTCAGAATGGATGCCTGCTTGCTGGCCAGCTGACTCTTAGCTTCCACAGTCCATGTAGTCAATCTTAGTTCCCAGCTAATGCCCAGTGTCACTCCAGTGTGTCACACACCGATCATTAGACTTGATTAAAAGATGTGCCTTGCTCTCCCAGACTTGGAGATTTGAGCAAAATGACTCTTTCATTCCACAACCATTCCATGCCCTTCTGCGTGTTTGCAAGGATAGGAAAGCTGCCCCTTTCTTAGGCGCACACAGCCAAGCCAGGGCACATTGTTGAGAGAATGCAGCATGGCCTGGGGTTCAGCTCTCCTTCTCCTGCCAGGTACCCCTGCAGTGGCGCAGCCTGCCCAGCCACGCATGATGGCCTCCTGTTGTCTTTATCCTTGCGTACCAACCTCTCACCAGCAGAGTCCCACAAGAGCTCGTGCCGTGGACCTTGGCACAGAGGAGCATGGTGCTTTACCTAATCATCCCAAATGTGGTTATGGCCTATTGCACCAGCAGCAAGGTAACCTCTCAGGAGGGAATGATTTTTACAATAAAAAGTAAGTGAAGGCCACTCTGCTGCAGACTAAGATACTCTGTGAGGAAAGACAAACCTGTGTCCCTCACAGAAGCTAACCACCCACCAGTCTCGTTTCTCCCTTCTTCCCTACATGCTTTGCTAGGGTCAAATCAGTCTACTCAATAGCCGCACATGGCCAGTGTGCTTCTCCTGGACCCTCGTGTGCCCATATCTTCTTCTCTTGTCTAAGTCTTAAGAATTCTTGGTTCTCACCGTTAAGTTTTCCCGTCTGTTTTCCATTGTCATCAGAATGTGCCTTTTAACTTAATACACATCCATTCCTCGTCACCCTAGGCAACTGAAGCAGTGTTAAAGGCTTCATTCAGGAAAGGGACCTCTTGCCCTTTTCCCCATCACTGACTGGCTTCCCAAAGCCCAACAGTCAAATCCCACGGGAAGAGCCACCTCGCCCGGCCCTTGCTTCCGTTAAGTCTTTACTCACCGGTGTTGGGAGGGGATGGACACAGGCAGGTAGGTCCTCATGGAGATCCTGGACCTTTGAGTGCTTTCATGAGCCATACTTGGCAAGTTACACAGTTGCTTTGCCTAAGGAAGTCATTTCTACTCATCACCACCCTCAGTGTGCCAGCCCCAGTCCCTAACTAAAGTTACTGCCAAAAAGGAACAATGTTCTTCATTTATACGCCTGCCTGTCTGTGGCACAGGATCAGGGCGTGCCCGGCTCTCCCCCGTCCCGTCCCCCACCCCTCCGCTGCCTCCCCTATACACACACACACACAGGGCTATGCTATGGGAACCCCTTTCTGTGGTCCTGACTTTATTTGGCTGTTTAATTTGGCATTTGTGTTGTGCGGCCATAGCTGTGTTTTCATGTGGAAGGATCTGGAAAGAATTTCAGGATGTGTTGAAAGCTCAGACTTTTCCCCCCGTACATCTTGGTATCTGCAAAAATTAATAATCAGGAAATATCGTTTTCTGACCAACTCAGATTTTTCTATTCCATGATGAATAAATACATAAACAAAGCAAGCAAAGCGAGATAGCATGCATGCTCCATGGGATGTTGACTTGGCTCCCTGAGCATTCTCCAAGAGAACAGGAAGTCTGGAAGTAGGATCTGCAGTACAGCCTGGTTTTCTCTTACGCGAGAGGAGTAGTGTGCATGGAGGGAGAAGGGCCTGGACCTACAAAGGGCCAGGGAACCAGATTCCAGCTCCACCACGGATGAGCCTATAGGAACGGGGAAGTTCTCAGCTGCTATTCTATGCCTGGACCTCCTCCTGGGTCAGAAGATAAGGTTGTGTACATCTGAAGAACAAAGCATATCACACATATGTAGCATGAGGGCCGGCTTGTTGGGGTTTCCGTCCCGCCCGGTACTCCAACAGCCGGCAAATCCCAAAGAGAAATTACACACAGGACTCCATAAGGTTATAAACCGATTGGCCCAATAGGTCAGGCTTATTATTAGTCCTTGTAACTTATATTAATCCATTATCCTTATCTATGTTAGCCACATGGGCTCAGTACCTTTCTCAGTGTGACAGCTTACATGTTTCCTCTCCAGTGGTCTGCGCAGGAGTGGCTGAGGAACTTTTCTCCTCCCTAGCCTTATCCTATTCTCATTACTCCGCCTCTACTTCCTGTCTGGTTGACCCACCTATACTTCCTGCCTGGCCAATCAGCGTTTTATTAAAATACATGATTGACAGAATACAGATAATTCTCCCACACCACACATAAACTGAGCCCCCGACACAGAAGGGTCCCATGCGGCCTAGCTCTGCTCGTACTGTGAGCTGGAACAGGTTCTAGCCATAGCACACGGTGTCCACACTGCTTTCTGTCTTCATGGTTTGTACCTTCTCTGCCCAGGTAAGTTGTTACTGCCTCTTGTTTAACCAGAAGACAATGCGCAAGCTCTTAAGAACACATCTTTAAAATTTTAAATGTGTATCAATTCATGACTTTTCCTGAGAGGCACAGATCTCACTTAGTCCTTGAATTTTTTAAAAGATTTATTTATCTCTATCTTTGCATGTCTCTGTGTGTTTTGCTTCATGTATATCTGTGTATGTTTTGTGTATATCTGTGTATGCTTGATGCCTGCAGAGGCCAGAGCAGGGCAATGGTGCATCCTCTGGAAATGGAGTTACAGAGGTTGTGAGCTACCACGTGGGTGCTGAGAGCCGATCCTGGGTCCTCAGCAACAATAGCAAGTGCCCTTAACCACAAAGCAATCCTTTGAACATCTAAACCACACAGCATTTTGTCCTTTTCTCAGAGAGCGACCATGATCCTGAGAGAGTCCTTGGAAGCCAAAGTTGGAGTATTTGGTGACTTCAGCCCCGAGGTGGCAGAAACATACCGGTTCCTGGGCAGGGCAGACCTGGCACAGGGAAACCACAACGGAGCACACATGAAACTAAAGAAGGTAAAGTAGAAGCCAGCACTGACCCAAAGGGAGTACTCCCTCGCTTTCCATGTCCAGGCCTTTCCCTCCACTGTACTGCTTTTAAGTAAAAATGTATAATGGCTTGTTTAAGTAAGAGGGCATCGCTTCTGTTGTAGTAGATTTAAGCTAATGTGGGAGGTGGGGTAAGAGTTCCTCTAAGATACATGCATTCAAAAAATGAATCACCAGTCATGCTTGATGATGCATATATTTTAGAATTTTTTAATAGTATAACTTACTAAGCCTTTCTCGTTATTGCGGTCTTTCTGCATGCCCAGTTCATGAAGGAATTTTTTGTGTTTGTTTTCTTCTCCTCTTCCTTTGAACCTAGAGATTTCTGTGTTTGTTTGTTTGCTTGTTTGTTTTATGTAGCTGGTATAAAGTCTCAGGTTATTTTTTTCCCCAATACCCGTAACAGAAATGCCCCGAGTATTAGCCTGTCCATCACCATTTCATCAATGAGTCCAGCACTGCCCCAGACACAGACTTAGGCTAACACCTCCACCATACACTAAATTCCCACATGCACTGAGCTTGTTTCTGTATTTCTGTCCTAGTCTGCTAATCTCCTTTTATTTAGGTGCCAATATTTCACATTTTCAGTTATAGAGATTCTGTGGAATTATTTAATGTGAGGAAGTACAAGACAGCTCATGGCTTTTCCCATAAAACATCAGGGTTTCTGGAAACTTGATTGTTTTTCTACTATATATACCTAGGTAGGTAGGTAGGTAGGTAGGTAGGTAGGTAGGTAGATAGATAGATAGATAGATAGATAGATAGATAGATAGATAGATAGATAGATCTCCCACAAAGAATTTGCTTTACTAAAGTATTTATAAATACGTTTTGGGAAAACTGACATGCTTACGATGTTGAGCCTTGCCCAGGAACAAGGGCTGCCATTCCGTTTGCTCTGCGGTGTGTCTCTCATGCACATTGAAAAGTGCTCCATCTCTAAGTAACGCGTGTTTTTAAGTATATTTCTGTGCATTTTGTTGTTACTAATGTAAGTGGAGATTTATTCATTATTATATAGTTTGTGTATCTAAGGATTACTGGGATTTGTGCTTTAATTTTATAACCTTTCTAGCCCTAGCTTAGTTTCCTATTGATTGGTTTAAATTGAACACTGATTCTCTCAAATTTTTTAGATATACTATTATACCGTCTGCAAATAGACATGGTTTTACTTTGTGCTTTCTAATCCCATGCTTCTCACTAATGTCCTTATCTGGTTGCTTTGACTCCCATGCACAGTAATAGATAATCGAGGACATAGCATGTGCTTACATCATGCTAAGATTTCTGGTTTCATGAGTCTTTTTACAATTAGAAATAAACATCAATTTTTATCAGTTTTTTTTTCAGCATTAGCAGGGATGATCATGTGGATCCCTTCAGACTCAGTTTATCTGGTGTATGCTTTTGTGATGTTGAACCACCCTTGCATTCCTGAGATAAATCTTCTCCCTCGGTCATTTGGATTATTTTTCTAAAATGGTGTTATCTGAGTCTATCTTGTACTATCATAATAGAACGTCAGGGGCTGAGAAGTTAATGAAGAGAGACTAGGGAGTGGAAAGTTAAGCAGCTTACATCGATAGTGGCCTTTCTGTTTTGTTCATTCAAAGACAAAAGAAAATCAGAAAGGCAAGAGAGGAAGGGAAAAGAAAAATGAGGGAGACTGAATTCAGCCTTTTCAAGATAACAGCACCAACCCACTCCTGAAGGTAGACCCTTACTGAGACTCACTCCCAGCCATATTGTGCTGGGAATTATATAATTCCCAATGCATGCTTCTCAAGGAAAATTCTCAAGCCATAACAGATGTTGAATTTGCTGGCTAATATTTATTTTAGAGTCTTTACACTGGTATTTGTATATTATATTTAAGAATCAATGTTGTATTTGCTTCAGAGAAATAACTATGAAATTCACTTCAATTTTTTATATACGAAAATGCATGGTGTTTGAAATTTTTTATATTCTGGAGACCCTTGGGGTTGGTACTTTTGTTGTGGAAAAATTCCTGTAAATTTTTCTCTTTTCATTCTGCAAAAAGTGGGCAATTAAGGCTTTCTATTGGTAATTGAATCATTTTTATATATAATATTTTCTAAGTTATTAACTTTCACTTTTACACTTTTATTTATTTGTATAAAGTTTAAAATAATCTCATATTTAGTTTTTAGTAGTCCTCCCACCACAGGTTTGGGACAGTTTGATGTGGCAGGTACGGGTGAGATATCATTTCTCATCTTTCTAAGCCTTGCAGACTACACTGTCTGCAGGGGAGGGCCTGGGCGCCCGGATGTAAGTCAGCTGTGTCCGAACACACTGCTCTTCAGCAAAGCTCAGCTCGTTCTTTGTCCCAGTGATTGGCAGGTGCGGAGCTCAGTGTTCTTGCAGCATTGTCACTGTCCCATTGTCTCTGGAGTGGGACCAGGATCTGGAAATCTGTCTGTCAGCTTTCCCAGGAGACTGCAGATCCTGCTCTGGCTGACACTGCAGCACTCCAGAGGGCTGATAATGGGCTCAGCTTCAAAAACATTCCAGGTCACCTCACCCCAAAACCCACAGTGGGAGGTGACTTTGCTTTGGACTCATTAACCACCGGTCCTGGTATCAGTGGCTCTGATGCTCTAAAGCCCTCCAGCCGGCCGCCAGGATCAGCAGGGTGTGTGAACGCTGTGCCTGCTCTGCTATGGTAGGGGCGGTTCTCATTCCCCACCTGCTCTCGACTGAGGACAGGACTGTCTGCCCTGTTGATGCCAGGCCACGGGCGGGGACTTTAAACATGCCTTTGTCGTCTGCTGCCTGGAGCTTCCCAAAGGCCATGTTTAGTACAGGGCTTTGGGAAGCCAGCAGCCTCCTAAAAGCGATTAGCTAAGTGTTTGTCTTGTTTTTGTCACAACAGTCTCCCCACTGAGTTTTCATCTCAGAAGCCAGGCTCCACCAGGTGTGACTTTTCCAGATGTCCCCCTCCTGTGCTCAATGGCCCAGGTGTGAGCTCAAGGCCAGGCTAAACAAGAAGGCCCCAGAAGCACAGCAGATAAGGAATTGAATTAGCAGAAAGGAAACCGAATTATTGACCGTCTTTTAAAGGCTACTGCCTGCAGGGGGATATTGGAGAACTCTGTGGGCTCCAGATGGAAATTTCCACAGCACATGCTCACTCCCTTTGGCAACATAGAGACCTGTTTTGATCTAGGATGGTACCATTGCTCACATCCTCCTGCAGGAGACTGCAGAAAGAGAGGGCCCTTTCCCAGGATAGTAATGTCTTGGGAATAGACCAGGCCCAAGCACAGTATGAAGTTCACTTGGAGCCCGGCCTTAATCTGGCCTTCCTATCAAGGACTGTCCTTGGCAGGGCTCAGCTTATTCATGTTTCATAGCTCTCTCGGCTTTCAGCATTCCTGTATGCTAATAACAGTCCCCAAACCACTAAAATGAATCTTTAAGAACAAGCTGGAGCATGGTGTGTTTTGTAGAATATAGACAGGAGAATCACTACCAACAGGGTCTCCCATGGTCCTGCATCAACATGGAGAGCAAGCCACGCCATCCCTGGGCTTCCTGCAGCCAGCCAGACACTCAGACCCTCCTACATGTAGTGTTTTAGGGGCAGCTCGAGGACGCCCGTTGCACAGATCTGCCCGTGTTTGTCGTCCACAAAATTTACTTTTCCTATTTGAAATGTTGTTGTTGTTGTTGCCCTTGGATATGCCAGGAAACGCAGAGCCAGATTTAGAGTCCCTAAGGGGCCTCCACATGAGAAACCTCATTTTCATGTGTAATCCTGTTTCCCTGTGCCCCTGGCTTTCCTCACTGTCTCCCTGAGTCATCATTGGGATGTAGCTGTGTACTTTCTTTAAGAGAGGAAGGTCTGAGCTGGGAAGATAGCTCAGGGGTAAAATGCTCGCCACCAAGGCAGGAGGATAGGAGTTCGAATCTCCAGGACTAATGTAAGTCTGAGCATGGTAGTGCATAGTTCCAGTTGTCCTAGGAAGAATCGGGACTCATGGCCAGGAAAGCTCTGGAGGCTCCTGGGCTGGCTAGCCTCGACTGTGCAGCAGTGGGCAGGAGATTCTCCCTCAAAAACGTGGAAGATGAGGACCAGCTCCTCCGGTTGTCTCTAGCCTATGCACAACTACCATGACACATACATACCTGCAGTCACATATGTGAGCATGTGCACCACACCTGCACACCACACCTACACACACACAGACACAGACACAGACACACACACACACTTTTTTTAAAGGGAGAGGGAAGTCATAATTGTGTTGATTTTCCTTGAGCTCCTCTCCCCAGGGGAGAAGGGATGCTGAAAGAGCCTTTAAGTACTAGTTCTTTGAAGACGCCTGGTAGAAAAATGAGAACTGATATTCTGAGAAGTCAAGATCATTCATTCTTAACTTGCTGTGGGCAAAACGTGGAGTCTCCCTTGCCTGTGGGGGACTCAAAGAAATGAGAATTCAGGTCTGCAGGAAACCACTGCTTCAAACCCCTGGCAGCCCAGCCTCCATGTTTGTTGTCTCTAGAAAACAGAACACACTGGATCCAGACTGCCCATTACCGGCCTGCGTTCCTTTCCCATATGATAGAACTCCCACTGCAGTTTAGCAGGGGTCTAATGCCTTAGTTCCTCCATTGGCATCCAGCTTTATAGGTGATGGACAGACACAGAGGAAAAGGCCAAATCCCCAACTGTGCAAATTGAGTGTGATCTTAAATGGACTGAAAGGGCAATAACTAGGGATGGCAGATGCCAACAGCACATGGTTCAGAAGGAGCCCCCACAATTGCTGAGCTCCGTATCGGCAAGAGAGAAGGCAGCGCACAGACTCCATGGTGTCCAGGGCCTGGCTGTCCACATTAGAACTGAAGCCCTGCTGTGTGCAGGGGTGTGCAGCCGGGTCTTCCTGGACAGCGAGTCCTTTGGATGCCCTTGTTTTCTAAATGTCTGTGTTGCAGTTGTCCTGGACAAAGATGATGGTAGCTTGCTCCAAGACAGTGGCCAGGGGATGGGGCAAAACCATGGGGGTGTCAAGGGATGTCGCTAAAGACATAGAACCCACAGCAATCGACAGCCTGGAGGTGAGGAGAGGAGATGACACGGATGGCATCCATACCCGTGCCTAGCACCAGGAAACACTCAGGAATGACTTACACCCTCCCTCCAATCCCATTTCTCTCTGCAGCTCAGGGTCCCTCTTCTCGCCTTCCCTGTGTGTTTCTCACTGGAGGCTCCCTACCCATCCATCCGTGTGTCTTCCTCAGGCCGTGGGCCTATTTGCCTTTGTGGGATGGGAACTGCAGGTGTGCAGGAGAGCGAGACAGACCAGGGAGTGTAGGGTGTGCTTCCGTAGACACCTGGTATCCTTCTCGCTGAGACCTCACCCTGACGGCTTCCTCATGGCCTGCCCCGGGCTGTCTCCGCGATCCTTGCGATCCTTGAGTCCACTGTCACCTCCACACAAAGACTTTCCCTGTTCATGTGTCCTCAACTCCACCATACCCTTTCGCTCTTCCTCTTGGCCCCATCTTGCTGCTGCTTTGACTGCCATTCCTCCTCCTTTTCCTTCTCCCTCTCCTCCTCCTCCTTTTTTTTAGTTCTCTTTGTTTTGTTTTGCTGTGTGGCTTTTTTTTTTTGAGACGGGTTTTTTTTTTTTTGATTTTTATTGAGCTCTAAATTTTTCTCTGCTCTCCTCCCTGCCTCTCCCCTCCTCCCTTCACTCCCCCAAGGTCCCCATGCTCCCAATTTACTCAGGAGATCTTGAGACAGGGTTTCTCTGTGTAGCCATGGCTCTCCTAGAACTCACTTTGTAGACCAGGCTGGCCTCGAACTCACAGAGATCCACCTGACTCTGCCTCCCATGTGCTGGGATTACCACTGTCTAGCCTTCCTTCAGTTCTTATTGAAAATTATTATGACATGTATTTTTAAATAGCTTTATTTTCTATATGTACTTTGTCTGCATGTATGCATGTTCCTCATGTGCATGCCTGGTGCTCACAGAGGCCAGAAGAGAGTGTGGTATCCTCTGGAACTGCAGTTACAGATGATTGTGAGCTGCCATGTCAGTGCTGGGAACCGAACCCGAGTCCTTGTCTCTGCGAGAGTAGCAAGTGCTCCTATCTGCTGGACAATACTGTTGCACCCCTATTTGTTACTGTTCTGTCTCCCTGTATCTCTGGAAGCTCCTAAGAACATGACTCACACCTGCCCTACCACTAGGCGGGCACAGGGTCGCTGTACTGCAAACAGTGACTGCAGGAAGGATCGGGTGTGGAGGAAGTTGTGGGCTCAGGCAGGACAGAGCTGGTTTCTAACTGACTCAGGAAAGCCAGGGCCCTTGCCTGACCCCGTCCCCATGGTGCTGGCTGCTGAGCTATTCCAGCTGATGCTTTCAGCCCCCCCAAGTCAGTCTTTCTCCCTGCCTGGCAGCCATTACTAAAGGTGCAAATGTCACTATATCTTTAAGCATTTAGGACACTTCACACCTGTGCACATTAAGGTTTCTAGAATCTTTTTTTCTCTTAATATATTAGACTTGAGTGTTGACGTGGAAACAGAGGCCCGGTTCCTGAGTTTCTGAGTTGTTTATCCGCTACAGAAGTAATAATCTCACATCAGATAATGTGTGTAGAGTACAGTGATTGGGCCCAGACTGGGAAGCTGACTTGACCAGTAAAGTTCTTTCTGCCCAGCATGAGGACCTATGTCAGATCCCAGCACCCATGTAAAATTACAGGTGAATTAGACCTATGGTCCCAGTTCCAGAGCGTGCTGGCTAGTCTCCTGTCAGCTTGACACGACGTAGAGTCATTTGGGAAGACAGAGCATCGGTTGAGAAAATGCCCCAACTAAATCGGCCCATGAACAAGTCTGCGGTGTGTTTCTTGATTGATCATTGATGGGAGAGGGCCCAGCTCGCTGTGGGTGGTGCCACCACTAAGCTGGTGATTCTAGGTGCTGTAAGAAAGCAGGCTGAGCAAGTCATGGTGAGCAAGCCAGTAAGCAGCACCCCTCCGGGTCTCTGCCCCAGCTCCTGCTTCCAGCGTCCTGCCCTGACTTCCCTGGACAGTGCGCACTGTGAAGTGAAATAAACCCTTCTCTCCCCAAGTCACGTTTAGTCAGTGTTTATCACAGCAGCAGAAACCCTAAAGCTCCTCGGGACTCTCTGCCCAGCAATTCTAGACAGTTTGTGAGCTCCAGGTTCACACCTGTCTCAGAAAGTAAGTGGACAGCAATTGAGGAAGAGACCCAACATTGACCTTTGACCTCCACATGCCAGAGACGGTGATTGCTCTATGTGAACAAGGCAGGCTCGGCCCCTTTGGGGACTGCTGCAGTAAGGGAAAAAGCAGGTGTCCTCTGCAAATCTTGGAATCAGGGAAGAAAGCTTTCTGTCTGGTATTTAAGAAAGACTAGAAACAGGCCTGGTTGTGACTCTCGCAATCCATGTATATAAAAATAGAGAATAATAGCAACACAATATTCCACTAAAATCCCACTGTGTCCTTTACTTTAAAAACTTGAGAAATGCCATTTGTGGCTAGTTTAAAGATGACTACATTGGTTTCTGTTACAACAGAGCACAGGGTCCCTCTTTATTCTGGTGGAGAATGTTCTATACTAAGGCTTGAAGGCTCTTTCCGTAGCTCAGCCAGATGTCTCCAGTGCTTCAATTAACATTTATTGACTTTGACTCTATCATAGTCTCTGTTTTTAACAAAAGAATCAAAACATCGCACTGATTTCTCTCTCTCTCTCTCACACACACACACACACACACATACACACACACAAATGTTTAAGCAAATTCAACTAAGTGAAGCAGAACATTAAAAAATTCAATTTGTATTCCTGAGATAAATAGACAGCTATTACACAGCTTCTAGAAGAAGCTGGAATAGGTTTTCCCGTTCTCTTAAAACGGTCTTTTGGTGCACAGCGCCCTGAGTGTAACCCCAATGGGCTTCACCCTCAGCTATCACCGCTGTATTTTTATGGAGTCATTGTTTTTAAACTTCCTAAAAAGCCTTTCTCAGAATATCAGTGAGCCTGTGGCTCAGCTGGCAGAGCACTTGCCTAGCATTCCCAGCACCCTGTAAACTGGGCATGGGGCACCCACCCTGCATCTCAGCACTCAGGAGGTGTGAGGATCAGAAGTTCAAGGTCATCCTTTGCTACACAGCCAGTTCGAAGTCAGCCTGGGGTAAAGGTGAGGGGTGGGGGAAGGGGGATTATAGATCTCGTGTGAAGTCTTACTTTTCTTAGGAGCTAAGTTTACTTTTATAAAGATGTTTTCAGAAGTCTTTTTTTTTAAGGATAGCTTTCACTAGCTGACATTAGTAAATATGAAATATCACTATGCTATTAGGACATATAATTTAAAAGTTGTTTTAATATTTAAAAAGGTTACAATTGGGAGAAACTTGGACAATAGAAAACAGTATAAAGAAAACCTGGAAATTTTCCCATTTTATTCTACTTAAAACTATTTCAAATCATTCTATTATGGTGTTATTTAGTATACAAATCATATTGTTATATGTAAAATAAAGTATTGGGTTCATTTTAAAGAAATAGAAAGTTTCTACTCTTATATTAGAGCTTTTATTTCGTTTTCAATGCATTGGGTTATTGTGTTTTGTTTTTATTTACCTAATATATTATAGTAGTGTTTTACTTAATTTTTTTCGTATGGCCTTAACCTTCGTATGTAGTCAAGGATGACCTTGATTTCTAATTCCCCTGTAGTATTGGGATTAGAGACACGTACTTCTTCTCTCAGTTAATACGGTGCTGGGGATTAAACCCAGGGCTTGATACACAGTAGGCAAGTACTCTACCAGCCCAAGATGGATCATCAGAACTTCAAGGTCATCCTCCCTACTGAGGGATTTTACCGCTAATCTGGGATGTTAAAAATAGAAAAATATCAGTTGAAGTAGATGGACAAGCTTTTATTTCCCAGGTTTCTGCCCTGCCTCTTTAGGTGCCGGAATCATCAGTAAGATTAGGTCGGGGCTAAGGTGGTGGCTCCTGGCTCCTATTTGGCATTTACGTCTCCTGGGCTGGAATTGTAAGCAAATGTCTTTTGTGGGGACAATAGCCCTGGGTTGGGGCATCTATTTCTGCCAATAAGAGAAGCTTTTTGGGGAGGGAGCTCTAGGACTTGTTTGTTGAGCAGAGTCCTAAACTCACCCCCTGTCCTAACTCTGTTCTCCCCTCTTCTAATGCTGCCAGAGAGCATGGTCTGAACAGCGGGTCTAGAAGGAAGGGACCCCTCCTGTAGTAGAGCCTGGGGGAATTTGCCTGAATCTTACCACTTACCTCTCATTCCTCCTGGGAATTTGTGACTATTGACCCGATTGTCTCTTCCCTAGGGAATTAGGGGCCAGGGAGAAGACCCTTCAATCACCAAAGAGGTAGGATGGAAATCCCGCCCGTGTTGTAGAGCTTCTAGAAGCCACCTGTTCGGCAGAGTGAGCTGAGACCCCATCAGGCTGTCACAAAGACTTATTACATTGTCAGTAAAATCCTTATGCTACAGTGCTGGCTTCAGCCGGGGTCAAAAGAGCTGCATTGGAACACTCATGCATATGTAAATGATGTGTCTGGTGCCCTTAAAATCAGACCTACTCTCTTAAACCCAGCACAGGTCTTCCTGCTCATGAAGGAGAGAGAAAGTGGGTTCTGCAAGGGAGAGTGAGACGGGGGAGGGGACGCATGGTTGCCCCTTGCACCCCCTGTCTATCTCTCAGCGACTCCCCTCTCTGCCCTCCTGTGGGCAGTAAGCAAGGGTCCATGTGTTGCCTCTCACGCTGAGGACTGGAAGAGTTATCACCAAATTCTCACATCTGTGAAAAGCATGTGCTATAACTCCACTCAAAACAATGACTGTTCAAGGTTCCCGAGGTCTTAAGGTCATGTGATGCATCTGTGGGTTAAAGTGACCCTGGAAAAGTCCCTGGAATGAGAAACCAATTGCCAAGGCCAGGCTGAGGCACCTGTGCAGGTTTAGAAAGGCCAGGACCTGTTGCATGGAAGGCTGAGATTCTTGCATTAGCAGAATTTGATAGGAACTAAATGAAATAGGAGAAAGAGCCTACTACTTCTTCATGTAGTTAATTCAGTCAAGAAACAGGGAATTGTTTTTGTTATTTAAAAAATAAAATTCTATCATATTCATGTCTATTATTTCTATCCTCCACAAGAACAGAATCACATTCTTAGTCCCCACATCGAAACACATACTCGGGCATCCCTGACATCTTCCGCAGCTTCCAAAGACAAAGCACCTGGGCTGTGTGCATCTTCACTTTCTTAAAGATCTACAAATGGTCCCCAGATATGGGTGGATGAATGTCTCCTGAGTCCACACTCGTTTCTTTCTGATTCAAGCAGTTTAACCAGGGAGACAACTTCAGTCTTTAAAAGGTATTGAGAAATAGTTCAGATGTGCAGGAAAAGTGTTTGTGATGTAGAACAAACGCCTATGAACTCTTGATTCAGAGTAAGGAGTGAAGGGCACCACAGATGAAGTTCCCTCGACTTCCCAGTCCCCAGGTAACTTGGAGCTGACATTGTTCCCATGCTTATGGTTGGTTTTTCGTGCTTCAAGCTTCACATAAAACTCCCTCTGGTCGTGCACTTCTTTCTCATTCTTTTTTTTTTTTTGTACTTTTTAAAATTATAATTTGTTGTTCTACTTTAGCATATACTTCTTTTTACTGTGTATATAGAAATATTATTGCATTTTATTTTTTCTTTCTTTTTATTGAAAATAGATTTTTTTTCCTCACATAATACATCCTGGTTATAGTTTTCCCTTCCTCCACTCCTCCCAGTTCCTCCCCACCTTCTCTCCCATCCAGATCACTCCTTTTCTGTCTCTCATTAGAAAACAAACAGGCATATCGCTCTTTATTTAACTTTTACTTAAACTTTATTAAATATTGCTAAAGTGTGTACAGAGGCTTATACCGACTTAAATACCCATTATCAACGTACCAAACCTTATAACAGCTCTTGTTATTCCCTCTTTGGCATCATCTTGACAGCATTGGAGCATAATTTTTCCATTTTTTACAAAGTGCACTCTTTAATTTTGTTTGCATTTCCAGTTTTTAGTGAGTCGGAGCCTGCTTATTGGCCAGTTTCCTTCCAGCTCAGAATAACTCTACCTTTTGATCCCTCTTCTGCCAGGAGGTTGTTGCCATGGTTCCTCGTTACCTCTTAGGGCGTTCTGCTTGTGTTCTGAGTGCTATCCAGCCCTTAGGAAGATGCACTGCAGATACCTCCCACCCCCTCATTCCTTGTTCTTTGCTGATGGCTGAACTTGGCTTCAAAGCTGTTGGTCGTGTTCATACAGCCGGTCACATCTCTTCAGTAGTCTGTTGTGGGCAACTTGTCTCAGGAAATAGCTTCCTACCTCAGCCACGAAGGCTGTTTCACAGGGTTTTCCTAGGGAACCTCCAAGCTCCGCACTGCACATTTAACTCCTTAAATGTTTCAGGCTTGGTTTTTCTATTTTGTGGGAGCTGGATTCCATCTTCTTTCATTTGCAAAACTGTGGTCTTGATGCCATCTGTTGAGTAACCCTCTTCTCCATCACTGGCCATACAGGGACAGTCCATTAGCTACAGAGCACTGAGGCCCCTGCCTTTCCCACTCATCTACTTGACACCCCGGATGAAAGATGTACTTCCTTCATCCCTGTAGTTTTACAGAAGGTCATCAAAGCAAACTCCTCCACCTCATTCTTCAGACTGACTTCGACCGTTTTTAGAATTTCTTTATTCTTTTCCCCTTGCTCAACTTTGTCCTGACTGGGCATAAACAATAACATGCCAAAACTTGAGCAAAAGAAGGAAATGAAGCAAAAGTCAGCCAACGTGCTTGCCTTGCTTCTTAAAAACGCTACCTTTAAATGCATGCATGCACACAGAGGGTTCTGAAGTAGCGCTCACACTGTACATCCGTGTTCTGGATCCCTAAGAACGTCCAATTGAAAGGTCAGGCTGTCCCCAGCAAAGCCCCCAGAGGGCACTGACTCCATCACAGCACGGGTCTAAGAATGAAGCATTCTTTCTCTAGTTCAAAGGAGACTTTATTTCCCTGTGACATTTCCATAACCTCACGAGGACTCCTTGGTGTTCCGCAGTGTGTTCAGATTGAGACGTTCTTGTATGGATCGCAGGACAAGAGGACCCTGGCCACGCAGCAGACCATAGACACACTGTCCAAGTGAGTCAGCTTCCCTTGCATTTGCTCTGAGTATCACATCTCTTCACTAATCAGAACCCGAGGTTGCCACTAGAAGGTTCTGTGGGCATTCCATTGGCTTTCCACAGCTTATATAGTTAAATGTAAGAATAGGTCCTCTGAGAAGCCAGCTATAAAACATATTCCTTGCCCTAATATTAGAAAGGAATTCATTCTTTAAGAATGTTGAAACACACTCTGGCTTCCTCACATAGACCGGCCCCTGCAGGTTTACGTGCCTTGCCTCCAGAGTTCTTCCTTGGGCTGACCTCAGCTCCTGATGGGGCGGGTGGGGGGTGGGGGTGATATCAGGACTGTGGCTTGAAGATTGGCCCTGTGTCTTTTCTCAGCAAAGAGAGAAGCCTGGCACTACCTGGGAGAGCCTCCATTGCACGTATTCCCTGAAGGCCTCTGGGCTGAGGGTCAGGTCCCCATCAGGAAATGACAGAAGTGGTACCAGCCAGAAAGGGTACCATCCCCCTCGAGGATGGC
Source organism: Myodes glareolus (assembly GCF_982192425.1). Classification (NCBI taxonomy): domain Eukaryota; kingdom Metazoa; phylum Chordata; class Mammalia; order Rodentia; family Cricetidae; genus Myodes; species Myodes glareolus. Next base: position 28,477,502 of record NC_142049.1, on the reverse strand, counting down.
CTGCATGAGCCAACAAGCCTCCCACCAGAACTTGACAGTCTTCCCCCGTCTCGCCCCTCTCACTGGCCTACCTCAGACCTGACGGCCTCAGCTCAGGGAAGATGACCGCAAGGCATTAAAAGAGGAGAAACACACCTGTGCTGCTGCTCCTGCCATGATGCTGCCTCACCTGGATCCCCTCCTGAGGCTTCTGCACAGCAGTGGAGGCTGGCGGGAACCGCGGTGCCCTAAGGGGCCAGACTCACCTGTCTTCTTTCTGTCCGCAGGATCTCTGAGGCTGCCCTGAAGCCGAAGCAATCTCCAAAAGCCAAGGCAGCATTCTGCACCAGCGTCCCTCAGTACACCGTGCCAGGCAAGGCCAAGCACAGTGTGGCAGACTGAGCCCCCCATATGCCCCAAAGAAAGCTCCGAGAAAGATTTGCATGCTGAACAACTCTGTGTCCAACTAGAAGGTGAAATTTAGCAGTCGCTGCAGGTTTTTAAGGCTGTTTGCAACAGCAATACCCTTGGCTTCCATCTCTCAAGTGTGGACGCCCTTCAGGATGACCTTTTGCTTTGGTTATTTTTTTTTTTGTCACTTTGATAATTTCTCTCACCAAGGAGAATGACCCCCGTCATCTCTACCATGTCGGAAAGACTCTTCCGAAGTTGGAGCTTCCTTGCAGGAAAGAGACTGCCCCTGATTGCAGGTAGAGCCCCTGCGCAGTCCAGAGCCGCCTCTGGGGGTAGCAAGACTGCACAAAGCCTTCCTTAGAGGAAAGTAATAGGGACTGAGAAGAAAATGCCAATAAAGAGAAACTTGTGCTATTGCCAATTTGCGTGTTTAAAATGAAGACTGGAATTGGCAATGTGGCTCTATGCCAGAGTGCTTGCCTGGGCTCCATGAAGCCAGTTATGGTTTGAAGGTGAACAGCCCCTCATAGACTTGTGTTTGAACGTTTGGCCCCCACTGCTCTTGAGCAGGGGTCTAATTGGATGAAGTGGGTCATTGGAGATCGGCCTTGAGGTTTCTTAGCCTGAGTCCTACTATCTGTATACTCTCTGCTTCCTGAATGCAGGCTCTGTGACTCTGCTTGTGCTTCCGCCACCTGCCTTCCCCACCATAGTGTGTAGGTATTCATGTATGTAATATATTATTATGTATTATGTGTGTGTATATATATATATATATACACACACACACACAGAGGTACATGCACACACACACACACACACACGAGAAGCATTCATGCACGTGAACACACACATGTGCACGCACATACATCCCTTCCATCTAAAGGCCAAAATAAACCCTTTTGCTTCTTGTTGGTTGTTTGATCGTAACAATGAGGAAAATGACGTGGAAGATGGGCATTTGGAGTGGCTCCACTGCCATGGAAGGCTTGACTGTGGTTCTTGGGTGTTTGGAATTGGTTTGCAGGAAGAATATGGAAAGTTTAGAAATAATGGCAAGAGAGCCCGTGGCATGCTGAACGCAGATCTTAATGGGCCATCCTGGTGGGATTCCAGAATGCTAGGACAAATCCCGACAATAGAGGACAATAAGGGCTCTAGAAGGACCTGGACAAAAGGCCATTTGTTCCACATTATAACAAAGACTGACTGCATTTGGCCCGTGTTCCAAGAGCTCACATGAGCCTACATTTAAAGGTAATGGACAAATGTGTCTGGCGGAGGAAACCCTTAAGTAGGAGAGAATTCGGGTGTGATGTAGTTACTGCTCACCGCCCTTATCCAGAGAGAACAACACGTGGAGCAGAATACTTGGAAGATGTGGCATTTAGTGGGGAAAGGCATTAATTTAAGCTGGAGATAAGGTAGGTACAAAAGCAGCTTGGTTGTTAGAGGGATTAGCTGCCCCTTTAAGGAGAAGTCTAGAGCTTTGCACTGGGACAAAGGCAAACTGTCCTGAGAGCAGAACCCCACCCAATAAGGGTTTCAGTTCTGGAAAACGGAAATGTATTTGAAAAAAGGTAAGTAAGCCTCAGTAGAGAAATCAGAGGTCCCTTCTTGGAAATTAATACCTGGGAACAGAAGCCTGGGCAACTGTGGTCCAAGGGGCCATACTACGTCTCAAGGCGGCAGCAGAACATGACGGCTTTATCCACATGGTGATGGTTTTAAAGATGCAGAATGTGAGTGAGGGAGTCATGGAAGTTTGTGGCAAGGTTCTGCAAGGCGCTGAGGCCACTGTGTGAAGCTGTGACAATGAGGCCTAAGTTGTAACGGAGACCTCAAGATGTTGGAGACGCCAGGACCACACGTGTGATGCCCACTGAAGGAATCTGTAGCAGAGCCATACTGTCCTGCGGGCTATGAGTGCTTCAGACTGCAGAACTGTAGGGACAGGCACGCCCAGGCTCTGAAGAGCCCGGATGGTTCCATCGTGAGCCTCAGGTGCAAAGAGCTGAAGGGTTTGGTATTTGCCTTGCTGGGTTTTGATGGTGCTTTGGTCTGATCTTCCCTTGTTATGGTCCGTTTCTTCCCTTTTGTTATGGGAAAACTTACTTTGTGCTAATAATGTTGGAAGTATGAATTCCTTGTTGGACTGCATCCATTTTGCGTTGTGAGATGGCCATGGGCTTATGGAGGTGGGGACAAGATGTGACTTGAATGGGAAATGTCCCCTACAAAGTCATGTGTTTGAACATCTTGTCCCAGGTTTGGGTGGGCCTTGAGGGGATGCCTACCGAGAGGAAGTGGGTCCATGGAGGTGGGTCTTGAGGTTTCTTAGCCCCACCCCCACCCTGTCTACTCTCTGCTTCCTGTCCGTGGATGCAGTGCGGCCAACCATCTCATATTCCAACTGCCCTGCCTGCCCTGCCTGCCCTGCCTGCCCTGCCATGACAGCTACATCCCCTCAGAGTAAGCCCTTCTTGTTTCTTGCCAAGTATTTGGTCACAGCAATGGAAAAAGTAACTAATACAAGACCCTCAGTTTGACCTAAGGAATGGCCCACAAATAAAATGAAGACCACTCTCAGGGTCACCTGAAGCCTGAAAGGGCATGTTGGGGCACCTCTGTGTTAGAGAACTCAGCTACATTTTTCTGAGCACCTAATATATTCTTAGACCTGGGTGAAATAGTGAGGCTAAAGTAGTAAAGACGGCACACATGGTCCCATCCTCTCGAGCTTGTACCCCAACACCTTGCTAGACAATCAAACACAGTAACACAATTAGTAAATGTCAGCTTAGCCGTGGTGACAGACGAGACACTAGACTAGGGTTCAGGGGTGCTGCGTGTTGGTGCTGAGGCCCTCATGGAGTGGCTCGGATAAGAACACTGATTCTCTTCTTCCTTGTCTCCTGTGGTCGTTATCCTCGGCAGGACAGGCAGCTGCTACTAGAGCTTGCACGGTCTCCAGTGCCCTGTTCACAGTGGCCTTCGTTCTCCCCAGGGGGCACCACAGCTCAGCGAGGGTGACAAAGTTAGGCAGTAAATCTGAGCCTCCTTATCCTGGGTGTAGAGCAATCAGTGCTGGGAACAAGGTAGATAGAACACCCACAGGGTGGGGGGTGCTGGCCCAGGCTGGGTTGTCCCTTCTCCCCTTTCTCTCAGACCATGGCTCAAGCCAGTGAGGCTGCAGGCCATTTCTAAGAGGGCAGTAGTGGTGCGGGAGAATTGCCTGTAATCTGTCAATCATATTTTAATAAATGCTGATTGGCCAGGCAGGAAGTATAGGTGGGAAAACCAGACAGGAAGTAGAGGTGATGCAGTGAGAACAGGAGAATTCTGGGAAGCAGGAAGCTTCCTCCGCCATTCCTGCCCAGATCACCGAAGAAGCAACATGTGAGCTGACAGCTGAAAAAGGTACCAAGTCATATGGCTAACATAGATCAGAATAATGGGTTAATATAAACTACAAGAATTAACAAGAAGCCAGAGCTAATGGGCCAATCAATTTATAATCTTATGGAGTCCTGTGTGTGATTTTCTTTGGGGCTTGCTGGCTGTGGGGTGCTGGACAGGACAGATACCCCAACAAGCTGGCCCCTTCATGTTACACAGTAGGATTGGAACACAGCCCTTTTGTGTCATGTCTGTTTGTTCAGAGTGACAAGTGACACTCCAAGAACCCAAGGGGAAACAGCCATGACAGGGTAAAAGCAGGGCCCCTGCCTTCCTCAGGAGCATGGCAGCTCAGCAGGCAGACCATCTTTGCTAATCCCTCTTCTCCCAGACTCAGGCCCATGGGATGGCAGCAAGGTACAAAATCATTTGTGGCCACCGTAGAGTGTCCTAGCTAGCTGAAGTCATGTGCTTCAACATGGCTAGTGGGAAAAGCATTTTAAAAACAGAGGCTGCCATGGGCTTTCTTGTCCCTGAAATTTTATGTCTGAAGCCTTAAGCCCCCAGTAATGACATCTGGAGATAGACTGTGGCAGCAGGGGTGGGGGCGCTGGTAGGGAGGAGCAATGCCCTTATAAAGTGGACCAAGAGAAGCGATCTCTCTCCCTACTCCGTGAAGACAGCTCTAAGGCGGCTGTCTATAAGTCAGGAAGCAAGCACTTACCTAGCAGAAGCAAATTTGTTAGCATTCCTGGCTTGTAGTCTCAGAACTCCAGAACTTGGAAAATAAACATGTTGCTGAAGCCACGCAGCAGCACACCCAGAGACACATGGTGTCTGACCTGTTACTTCATGCTTTCTAGATTTCTTGGGATATAGTTTAGAATCACAGAGAACAACCTCCCTTTTAAACGTGAGTTCCTGCCCCCAGGAGCAGTGGAAACAGTGGAGGGGCTGGTTAGTTTTTTATTTGTTTTCTTTCCCTTTTGTCAGTTTGTTGCACAAGGGGGTGGGGGACTCATCTGGAAGAGGGAATCCCAGTTGAGAAAATGCCTCCATGAGCTGATCTGCAGGCAGGTCTGTGGGGGATTTCCATGATTAATAACTGGTGTGGGTGTTGCCACTCCGGGCAGGTGGTCCAATGCTGTCTAAGAAAGCAGGCTGAGCAGGCCATGGACAGCAAGCCAGGAAGCAACCTTCTCCCACAGCCTCTGCTTCATCTCCTGCCTCCAGTTTCCTGGGCTGCTTGAGTTGCTGCCTTGGCTTCCCTCAGTGACGGACCTGAGGGAATGAGCCGTTTCCTCCCCAGGTCGCTTTGAGTCACTGTTTTTATCCCAGCAGCAGAAAAGTAACTAACACAGTGAATGCTCTCATGTCCGCACGGGTGCCGTTAGCTCCCATCAGAGAGAAGAAATACAACCGTTCGTGTTTTTATTTGTGTTGATAAAAGACTAGATTATAGACCGACAACAGTCACCCGCCTCGTTGTTTTAAGCTACTAGATTTATTTTATTTTTTGGCAAGATACTGAGAAATGGCCACGGGTAACCTTACAAACTGTGTTTTGAGTTAACCAGCAGTCCAGCTCCTGCCCAAGACAACACTGGTTTTAGCGCCGAATAACTGTACCTCGGCACCCTCCTCCATCCTGGGCAGAATGGATAGCTGTTTCCTCCTACTGGCAACAGTCTTCCAGGCTGTGGTGACATCTTAGTGCCAACTGTCAGGTCCCCACTTGGAGACAAGCTAGTCGGTGCATGCTTTCTAGTTCGTGCCTACAATAAAGGGTTCTACTCTCAGGGGAACTGGAGAACTGACATTTCCATCTGTGACCTTTCTAATAACTCAGGGCTACCATCGAAACATGGACAGAAACCCAGGTGGGCTTTCACTCGAGGCTGAAAGAATCACACAGAACCGGCCGGAAGACATTCTCTTTAGGAACGATGCTGATATTTTTTTTTCCCTCTCGGATCTTTATTTCTACACATTCTTGTGACAGTCCCCTTTGCAGGGAACAGGAGGTTAGCAAAATAAGCTTCTTAGGTAATTCTAAATAAACACTTTAAATAAACTATCAAAACAACCAGTGGAAAACTGAGAAACATTCAGCGTCTTGTAGTCTCAACAATAACAGACTGGCAGAGACTAGGCGTGGCCCCACCCTCCCTGCCCTACCACAGTGTTGATTTGACTCCAGACTGACTGGGTTGAGAAACCTTCAGCTGCAGTGTCTATGCTCCCTTCACTGCCTACACAGCTGCTACAATAATATCAGGGTAAGAGCCCTGCCCTTAGTGACCTGGATACCTAGTAACCAATGACAACTGAGGATGCCTACATTCTGGTAAAGACTCCAAACAGAACTTGCCTTGCTGTGCATTCCAAATTTAGCAATGAAAATGAATATTTAACACTAAGGCATTTATTTTTTCAAGTTAAGTAGAAGTGGCCATGATATTGATACCCTATTCATACTAGCATCCATGTGCAAGTTCATGCCTTAAGACGATGGCGCCCACCTAAGCCCACTTAGACTCATCACAAACTCTACATTGTCACTCTGTCTCATGTCATTGCACCGAGGCTGCCACCTCGACCACATCCTAATAACTCACTCAGTTATTAATCAATCACTGCTGATTACGGCAAAAATCCATCAGCACATCTCTGACGGTATTCGAAATGACAGGCCAAGGCAGTAACTTCTGTATCAGGCTGACAACCATGAGTTCATCTTTATGGGTAACAAAGGCTTAAACCTTGCGTTCAAATCCGCTCGCTTCCTGGACCCTGATGCAAGGTGTTTGAGACGCTGATCATCTGAAGTCATGCTGCATTTCTCTTCTACTTAGCAGTGAAAAAAAAAAAAAAAAAAAAAAAAAAAAAAAAAAACCTCACTCTCCTTCGCCCAGTTGCTAAAACCAGAGGGGGAGATGCGTCCTCTGAGACAGACACAGGGAGGGAGGCCTCCCTGTGCCACACTCCTCCCCTCCCGAAGATGGCATCACCTCGGATCCGTCTTGCTCGGTGCCCTACAGGCAGGTCTGTGGTCTGGGTTCAAAAGCAAGGCTCAGCCGGATCAGAGCTGCTATTCTAGACTCACAGAATGCTGCACCGTAGAGGCCACTTTTATGTGATGCTGGATCTTCAGCATTGGGGGTTTTAACAACAATATCCACGTGTAAAAGGACAATTCCAAATGAGCATATCATCCTATTAAACCCAGTGGTGCACAGTTTCAGGTCCACGATTTGTGGTCCATGGGGCCTTTGTCATCTGACAGAACCAGTCCTGGATGCCTCAATGATGGATTGCATGGTTGCATGGGAAGCTCTTGGTTCCTTCCCCTAAACAGTTAAATCCCCCCCCCCCCCCCGTACTTTCTGTTCAAAGTGCAAAGTGCTTTTCTGAGGTTTGTATATGGCCGCTGCTATTTTTACCCTTCTTTCCAGGAGCTCAGAAAGACCTCCAGCCCACGAGAGGTGAGTTCAGAATGACTTCCTCGGGAGGCACCAGCTGCTTCGTGCTGCTGTGTCCCCGCCAGTCCAGCTGCAGTCTAAACATCTGCACTCCCTTCACTGCCTACACAGCTGCCTCTTCCCAGTGAGAGCAAATGTTCTGGTCATAAGGGTTACAGCACAAAGCGGCTCAGAACACAGGGCCTAGCCCAGTGGTCCTCAACCGTCTTAATGCCGCAGCCCTTCAATACAGTTCCTCATGTTGTGGTGACCCCCAACCATAAAATTATTTTCATTGCTACTTCATAACTGCCATCTTGCTACTGTTATGCATCACAGTGCAAGAGTCTGTGGTTTCCAATGGTCTTAGGCGACCCCCGTGAAAGGGTCACAACCCACATGTGGGAGGAACGGCTGCTCTAGTCGGAGGAGCTACCCCAGGGCTTGGGTCAGCACAAAAGGTGTCCTGCTATCTCACAGCCTAGTACTGTAAAGACCGACTGAAGACTATGCCGTTAGCAATCCTCATCCTCAGCTGGCCATGCCGGTGGCCATGCTGGCAAATCTGTACACTCAGGACAGTCACATGACCTGAACCCTCAATAAGAGACCACAGCTGTGCTTTCCAGAAGGAACTCTCAGCCTTAAAGTTCTGTACGTAGAAAGCAAGTTATTCAATTTGAAATTGATTTTAAATCTCCGATAAGTAACTGTTTCTTAAATCATCTAGATTTTTAAAAAATGTACAGTCTTGCTTATCACTTTCTATCACATTTCTTTGTTTTGTTTTGTTTTTTAAGACAGGGTTTCTCTATGTAGCCTTGGCTGTCCTGGAACTGACTCTGTAGACCAGGCTGGACTTGAACTCACAGAGATCTGCCTGCCTCTGCCTCCTGAGTACTGGGATTAAAGGCGTGCGCCACCACTACCCTGCCTAGCTAAAGTTTATTTCTGTTTTGTGTGTGTGTGTGTGTAGATATGTGCACATGAGTGCAGGTGCCTACAGAGGCCAAAAAGGACATCGGATCCCCGGAGCAGGAGTTACAGGTGGATGTGAGCCGCCTGATGTGGGTTCTGGGAACTGAACTCAGGTCCTCCGCAAGAGCAGTACAGGCTCTTAACTACTGAGCCATCTCTCCAATCCTTCTATAATTTCTTTTTGAAAAGACTTAGGAAAGAGAAAAATTCATGTATGTGCCTTTCCAGTGTTAGTTCACTATTTGATATTAGCACATGCAAGCAAAACCTACCCTTAAGCATATTATTTTAATTTTTAATATTATTTTAATCTGGTTAATGTTAAGGTGCCTTGCTTTAGCTCAACAGCAGCGCGCAGTAGTAGTAAGTCACGCCTGTGAGCGGGTGCGAAACTCGCACAAACTCCCCGCGCGTGGAGAGAAAGCTCTAGAGAAAGGAACTTTTCAAGACTAAAAGGATGAAAAGTATCCGCGAAAGTCCCAACTCAGCTGCAAAATCTCAAAGCCTTAAAAGGCCAGAGTCGATCTCAAACCTTTACAAATGAATTCTAAAGCAAACCGACTCTGCCTAGGGCTCTTTAAATAAACCAGCCTCCCCCTCCTCCGTACAATTAGTAGAGGCTTTGTATATTGGCACGTTAAAGGCTTTGAATAGCGATACGTCTCCAAAGTGCCGTTTAAGACAAGATAGTTCTGCGTATCAAAACCACCCATCATCCTCCTCCTCCTCGTTGTCTAGATAGACAAGGGCCACTTTCTTCTCGTCTGCAGCCACCGACCTTTGGTCTACCACTCTCTGCGGCTGCACAGTCTTGTCAAATCCAGCCTGCTCCGTGCCTTTCTCTCCCCGGGTCTGGTGTCCATCCCCAGCGGAGGCCTCAGAGCTCATGGTGGCTACCTGCTCACTCCTACTGTGAGCGGTTCTCCAGCCACCACGCTCAGATACACTGTGAGCTTCCACTTCTGACCCTGCGTCTCGGGTCCAGCTGCGGACGGCTCTTGTGTTATTCACATCCATCTGAAAGGTAAATGAAGTTTCTTTGGGCCCTGGTGCAATGGGACTTAGTGTGTTCCTGTCACCAGCTACCCCACCTAGCTCAGGGGAGGCCGCCGAGCCATCGAGTACGAATGTTTTAGACAGGGGTCCACGGATGACAATGTGTTCAGAGGGTCCCTTCTCTGCAGGGCCTATCTGAATGTGTTTAAAGGATCTGCTGATGCCTGCTGTCCCCTCTGCTCCTGTGTCCCCCACACTGCCTGGAGGGAACTCAGAAATGACCGTCTGGAATGTGTTCTCTTTCTTCCTGAGGATTTCTCTACCCGAGGAGACACTGTGGGTGACCTGGGTCGTACCTACTGAGCCCTCCACAAGGACTATGCCTTCTGAGTCCCTAAATTCCAGTGTCTGTGGGGCTATCAACTTGGAGGTCTGGTGCCTCTGAGGCCCAATGTCAATGTGTTGGATAGAGGTACTTCTCCCTAGAGACACTTGGGTGTGCCCAGAATCCTCTTCTACCCTCCACTCCTCTTCGTCTGGGATAGGAGCTACCAACTGGATTTCCCCTCTGAACCCTTCTTTAGGGCCTAAATGGAGATGCCTAACGAAAGTCTGAGTGCCCCCCAACTCTTCAGTCGCAAAGCTACTACCAACCTGGGCTGCCCCAGAAACAGGACCCAGAAAATGAATTTCCTTTTCTACATGAAACTGCTCAGAGTCAGGCATTCTGTGGTTCCTGGATATGTCTGCTTCCTCAGACGGTTCTGCTGGGCCAGACTCTCCTGTATCCCCTGCCTCCTGCCAGGTAGGCAGAGAGCCTTGGAAGGTGATTTCGGTGGACATGTGACTTTGATGGGGACCCAGTGTAACGTGCCTCACAGAGCGACTGGTTCCCTCAGAGCTGACTGCCTCACGGAAGTCCCCACTTACCTCCACCACCTGTGCGGCGGGTCCTCCGTAGGACGCCTGCTCAGTCCCCCACGTTTCTGTGGGGCCTAGTTTAACATGCCTCACAGACTGGCTTACGTTCTCTAGCACATGCGACTGTGCAAAACCCGTTGGGCTGGTGACTTCCACGGTGGCCGACACTGGGCCCTGGGTAACGCGCTGATCTGGGCTGTGGGGGGACCAGCCAGCATCATCTTTCTCACCAGATGGACTATACAGTTGCCTGGTGGCCCAGCGCTTGAAGAGAGTGCCCCCAGCAGATACCTCCTCCTCTCCATCTTCCCCGTCTGGGCTTCTAGGCATTGGGCTGGAGCGCTTGGTTAAAGTCTCTCTTACCACCGACTCCACAGCCCTCTCTATCTCCCCAGCTTCATCTCTGCTCAATTCCTCCAGGTCTAACTGATCTGCATCCACAGTCTGTGAGAGGTTGACTTCAGCCATCAAGGTCACAGAGCCACCAGCAGCACTCTGGACTTTCTTCACGTCCACAGAGACGCTCCCTGGCTCTCCTTGACCCGGTCTGGTCAGAGCAGAGAGTTCCTCCTTCATGCGCTCAGGCAGGGTTTCCTCCAGCTGCCCAATGACCTCCGCCATCTGGTGCCGGGGCTCGCTGGAGAAGACACCCTTGATGGAGGTATGGAATTCATGTGGTATTTTGATTTCTTTCTCAATGACTGTGGGTTCCGCGTGCAATTCGCCACTAGCTTCTTCCTTCAAGAGGGCAGAACCAACGGCACCACCCAGGGAAGGTGCTGGAACCTCCAGGACCTTCACGTGTTTCTCTTTCTCCGTGTCATCTCTCGCTTTCCTTCTCCAAGGCCCCTGCACAATTTCATCTTGCCACGAGTACCGGATGGTGGACTCTTCTTCTATGTGGATTTGCCCGTACACTGAACCGTCATCTTCCCTATCGAGTCCCCCAGGGTGCTCATCTGGGGTAGACACGAAGTAACTCTGCTCTCCCTCTGAGTCACCTGCCTCTGTCACTTCTTCCACGTGAGGGATGCTCCCCTGGGGCTGTTTGGTCCTTCGACGTTGATGCGCCGAGAATGCCACATGGGTCTCGTCACCATCCTCTTCCTCAACAAAGCCCTTGGGGCTGGGAGACACATCATCGACTTCTTCCACGTGGAACGGGGTAGGAAACTCCGCGGACCCACCACCGGTGTAGCTCACGGGCTCTTCCACGATCTCCACATTTACGACTTTGGCTCTCCCCTCCCTTCCCTTCAGACCAACGTTGATCATCTCTCCTATCATCTTCTCAGCTGACTTTCCCTTCAGTCCCACTTCCTTGACCTCCTTGCTCAAAAGGTACTCCAGGCCAGCTTCATCAGAAACATCAACGTCTTCTGTCAGCTTCGACTCCACCATGATTTCTGTCTTGGTTGTCCCACTGCCGGGGAGTTCTTTCCTGTCCACGTAAGTGACCTTCGTGTCTGGCAAAGAGCTGTCATTCCCTTCAGCGTCTGGAGGCTGAGTGAACTGCTTAAGGATGGTGGTGACAATGTTTTCGGCTATGGTCTCTGTCCTAGAATCACTTTGCAGGGAACTGGCAGCGTCCTGGGTATCCAACCGGAACTTGGTCTCTTTCGTTTCTGCCCCTCTTCCCCGACTGTCGCCAGCATCCTTCCTTCCGGGTGATGGCAAGCTTTTCGTGGACACTTCTGATCTGCTGTCCCGGGATACTTCTAGACTGATGGGTACTTCCCTTTCCTTCACACTTCTCTCCTTCGGTGATTTCTTCTCTTTGGGCTCGTCCGTCTGCTGGCTTTCTCTCGCTCTTGCATCTCTGTCTAACTTGGTCAGCTCTTCCCATCTCAAGTTTCTTTCCTCTGAGCCCTTCTCTTTAGAATCAAACATTTTCTCTTCTGCCTTTAGCTTGATGACTCCCGATCTGTCCCTTTCTTGTTCCCTAGTGGTTTTCACTTCTAGTTTCTTTCCCACAATGACAGTTCTGTCATTTGACTGAGCGTTGTTCACGGCACCTGCCGCCACGTTGCCCCGGTGATCTTTGTGTGACTCTCTGGTGACAATGGACTCTGTGGTCACCCGCATGGGGGTGTCCCTGGTGCCTTCAACTTTGGATCTATCAGGGAATGTTTTCACTTGAGCATCCGTGTTTCTCAGAAGGCCGGGGGTTGGAACAGCAGGCCTGAGACTGGCTTGACCGCTGACAGTTTTCTCGAGGGATTTTTGCTGCAGGGTTGTAGCCGAGGAAGAATACCCAGAGGTCAGGAAGCCCCTTCTAGCAGGACTCTCAACAGCTGCGCTTATCTGTGATTCAAGGTGCCCTGGCCTTGTAGAATACAGAGCTGAGCTATGATTTACATCTGCCCAAGGTGTTTTCTGCCTGGGAAATAGGTTTTTCTCATTTTTCCTCTGAATGACTGAGCTGGTATAGCGATAGGATGCATTTCTGGACTCTGTGAAAATTGAACAAATAGTTCATTTAGATGACAGGCATCATTCTTTTCACCCTAAAAGCATCTCGTATGTCAGTATAAAATATATTATATACTATTATTACAGAAAGGACCTTTTCAAGACAATACTTTGATTCTCTACATTATCCTTTGGTTGTCCTAGAACTCCCGTCACAATAAGATACTGCCCCACAAATCCCTCCGCCTAACGTTCCTCCCCAGCCGCGGGTCTTAGAATACTCCCTCAGCTTAAGAGAACCATTAAAGGTCTGAATATAAAGTGTGCCAAGGGTGCCAGAGAGGTCAGAAGCATTGGGTTTTCTGGTCAAATTTTCACAGTATTATGGTCTTCAGAATCATCAATTCTGACTGTGCTGAGGAAAGTTTACCGACCTCAGCAGAGAAAAGCTCTGTAATTACAAAGGATATAGTTACTGGATGCTGGACAGCGGCGCATCCCTCCATCTCAGGTGCTGGGCCGCAGGGATGGAAGACTTTAGATTTTCTAAGCTGCCTTGTATACTTTATCCTTGAGGAGGTATAGTTTCAAAATCAAAGCAGTTGTCAGAGCGACCCCCCTGAACTAACGGCATCCTCCTGGAGTCAGTCTTAGGACTTCCGGTTATACTCAGGGTCATTCCCAGACAGTGAGAATCTTCACCTGGTGGTGCAGAAACCCCACCAGGGTAACCGGCTCTTCAGAGTGTCAACTAAGTTAAAACATGACCAAGGCACCAACCACACTGAGAGTGTTTCTTAGTGTCCACCACACCCCATCTGGCTGGGCACCTCTCTACCCCTCCCTCATGGCAATGGAGCCTAAAGGCCTCACTGAGGCAGGTTCCCAAGATACCGGGAAAGAGCCCAGGCTGGAACATTGCATACACAAAGATTTCTTTTTCAGGTTAATTCACTGATCCTAATCTAGAAACCCCAGAAGACAAACCCCCACGGTCAATAGGAGATATGGAGGCTCATAGGCTAGTGTTAGGTCTCTCATGTCATAGGCAGTAGCCAACATTATCTCAGGGTACATTTTAAAAGGCAACTAAGTGCACTAATAAGTATCGATCGGTTTACTAGGCAATCATCTGCAGGTTGATTCCATAAATAGTTGATGAGCAGCTATACTATGCAGGAAACACAACTATTTATAAGCATAAAGACTGACTCACAACTAGGTACCTTAATTCCACAGCATCTTTCTTTAGCATAATGCCTATAGCCATTAAGACAACTTAGTTCATAAATGCGAAGTACGCATACTGTTCAAGAAGCTTGAATAACAATGGATGAATCAAGTTAGCAGAGATACCTACCTGTCTTCTTCCCGACTCTAAAGCCATGCATGGCTAGTAAAACATCACCAAATCCTATGCTTAGAATGCTAGTCCTCCCAGGAATTTGGTCCTTGGCCCTTTATTTCTCTCTTCTGACTTTAGGTTGTATATTAGACTTCCAGATGCATAGCCACAGGTTAAAATTTTAGTAAACTTTGAAACCTGGCAGGTAAGAACTCTTATTTTCTGGATGTCAGGTAGACCAGCCAACGGCTACTTGCACAGATCTCTCCATTTTCTTTCAGACTTAGTCTCAAAATGAGGACACAAGACTTGTTGACTGTTACTCAAAGAAAAATCCCTTACTAGTCATAGATGATTAGAACCACAGTTCTGAGGTTGAACCCCGGGACCTGGCAAATCAGAGATGTAGCTAACAGGGGCAATGAAGACATGAATGCCACTGAGGAAGGCGCATGATGGGCCTCGTAGGTGTTGGGTTCCAAAGGTACCCAACCTGTGGGCTCTGTCCCCACACCCTGGTTAACTAAAGATCGCAATGATTTCAGATAAAATGTCTACACTGAACACATGCAGACCGTTTTCCTGTCATCCTCCTAAGCAATACAGCATGACAGCAAGTTACATGGCACACACATTGTACTGCATACACTAAGTAACATAGAGGGGATTTGAAGTCTGTAGGAGGATGTACAAATCCTGTAACATCTTAGACAAGGAACTTGAGCATCTGTGAACTTGGTTATGAATAGATGTCCTGAAGACAGTCTCCCCCAGACACTAAGGAAGACTTACACTGAACATCCATATGTCTTTTAACCTGCCACTGCTTAGCCAGAATCCCTTTAAATGTTCAGCAGGCTTAATATTTCATTTAAAAGTTATCTTACAGATTTTGAAGGTCTTCCAAAGGAGCATATTAAGCTCTCTTATGCCAGCCAGATCTACTGCTGTAGGAATGAAAGGCCTAGTGCAAAGCTTTGGGCCCTGACTACGACAGGACGCCTTCCAGACTTGCGACTCCAACCTAAGGTGGCAGAGTAGCGTCGTTGTAACCCAGTAGGGTTACAGTTTCCAGTGTGATGGCTACATGCTATCCAAAATAATAATTTTGGATGTCAGTTTCAGCCACAACTGTTTGGTCTGGAAAAAGAAAATATGCCCCTTCTGTGGGTTTAATGAACACATGCACACCCTCACCACCCTGCTTCGGGTGCCGCTCCTCAGCGAGGGAGTACCTCAGAATAATATCTACACAGGCAGAAAATTCCAGTGACTGCTTCCAAGGCCATTCTGATCCACGCTGTAATTTAAATTATATCCCATTCCACCAAAATCTAGTTGGTACTTAAAAGTATGATGAACTAGTCGTTATCTGGGAAACAGTTTGTTTTCCTCAACCCTCTCTGTCTAGATAATAAACCCTCCTCCCTCTGCGGGGAAGCTCAGACGGGAAGCATTTTAACACTGCAGGCTAACAAATACAGCCTCTAGTATTTACCTTGCGGCATGTTTTCGGTGTTCTTCATCCAGATCAGTATCTCCGGATTGCTTTCCCCTTCCAACAAGGCCCTGTGAAAGTTATTTTAAAAAATAGCTGATTATAGACTGAAAGAGAGAAAAATGGTTTTCGTCAAATATGGCGGGCAGTATTTTGTCGGTGATCATACCACCACAGGACCATGCACTTAGGACCTGTGCCTGGAGATGTGACTTGGGCAAGCTGCACCAGGATGGCCACGGCTCTCTGCTCACCGCCACTCGCCTGACACCCGGCATAGCATCTGCTACATGACAGCTGTTCAAATGACAACCGCTGGAGGAAGAAAAATCCATGGGCTGGGCTCCGGAAGTACCGGAGAATTCAGTCCTTCTAGGAAGCCTCCCCCACACCCCTTCCCCCTCAAAAGAAAGATAAAAGAAAACCTTTCCTGTCCTTGGCAAAGTGGGGCATACACCAAGTAGTGCTGGGGAGACTGATACAGAAGGGCAGGGCAGGGCAGGGCAGGGCCTAGCTTCTTTGGCCAGCAGAGAGAGGCCTAGGCCAGTATTTCACCCCAGTTACAGGGCCCCAGAACAACTGACCCCTCCCCCAGCCTCCCCCCTACAGGAGTCATGCAAGTGGGAGATGGATGGGTAGCAGAGGAGGAGCAGAGCAAGGAGCAGTAACAGACACCGTTTGTAAACAGGAGATGGGATGGAGTTGACATTTCTTCCTTTTTTCTAATACTGAGGATCACACCTAGGGCAGCGTATATGCTAGATCAAACATATGCTACACAAGGCCACATAGAGTCCAGGCAAGTCCTCTGCCCCAGAGCTGCATCTGCAGAGCTGGGTGGACATCTCAGAGATGAAGGTAAGCTGATAGAAAAGCACCCCTTGGGCACCCCACTTCCCCTTCACCCCCTTTAAGGAGTCGCAGTGGAAAGTGCCCAGCTGGGTTGAGCTCCAAATATCTAAGGCTACAGTCTTCATTATGTTGTCATTGTGCATCTGCCATCTCAGAGAGGAACTGAGGAGGGCATGAGCCCAAACAGAGCCACATGCTGGGAGGGAGGGTTATCAGTGGGGTGCCAATCAGCTGGTCACTTCCAAAGACCGACAGGACCGCGAGAAGCTGCAGATGCAACAGCTGTATGGTTGCTAGAGCGACATGTGAAGTCACTAACCCCAGCTGCCAGGGATACAGCACACACGGCAAAGGCTGATGAGAACCACAGCCCACGCGGAAGCACTGATATTAGGACCTAGGGCTCACAGGGAAAAACACAACAGGGGGACCAGATCCCAGCTGGGCTTGGCAGTTTGGGGAAACCACACCAAGGTTCACCTCTACTGAGTGAAACGCGGCAATCCCCACAGCGGCAGGGAGAACCCTCTGGCAGCTACAAGAAAACGAAGAAACACAGGGGGTCTCCCTGAGGTTCACGCTGGTGGGCTGACCACAGGCGCAGTCACGGAAGTAAACATGCCAAGAACAGCAAGGCCAGAGCTGAAGCCCTGCCACTCAGGACGAAGGCCAGGAAACAGGACACCAATCCATTAATCTCCACCCTCATGACCAAGCAGTTCAGCTTCCAGGAACACAAACAGCTTCCATCATCAAAAAGAGAGAGAGAGAGAGAGAGAGAGAGAGAGAGAGAGAGAGAGAGAGAGAGAGAGAGAAACGTTCAGGGGCAAAGTCAGATGTCTATATCCTGGGGTTATTTCCTCCGTTCCACAGCTGAGGGTCCAAGCACGGCCTCGAGACAAGGCCATACTTAGACCACACAAGCTTCACACACGCCAAGGCCGAACATAGACCCAGGCTGCCAGACTCAGGACAGAAGGAGCCTTTGGGAGTGCGTGTCAGGAGAAGATATTGCTGATGGGCATAGGGGACCAATGATTCGGGGGGGGAGGGGGAACTATGCCTTTCCCCACCCCTCAACGGATAATGGTTCTGTCTCTCCTCCAGGGCAAAGCCAAAGCTTTATCCAGCTCTACGGATGACAGGGCCAGCCCAGAATGGAACAGTTTTGCCTCCCGTATCCACTTACACATGTGGTTCTGATGTCCCAGAGCTCTGGGCCTTGCCCAGCTTCCTTGCCGAGGAAAACAGCCCAGAGTGAAGACAGTGTCTTGAAGGGCCCACGGAACACCCAAAGACAGACCCCGAACACAGACCCTCACCTTCCACTTGCTAGGCTTCCCTGTGAGACAGGGATGGTGGCAGTGCCTGAAAATTTTAGAACACATAAATGATGCCCTCTATCTCTATTCTGTACCACATTCATAACAGCAAACTCACATAAACGATGCTCTCTAGCTATATAGACCCGCTATATCACACTCATGAAAGCAATTTCAACCTCTCGGTAATTTCATCCCAATTTCCCCCATTTGTGCTCTCCTTTGTGAGTCTCCCATCTGGGCCCCAGTCCATGGCTGAATCCTAGAAGGCAGGGGCACATGTCACCTGCACCCAGTACAGAGCCTGAGATGGCCGGCCGGCCCCTGGGTTCGCAGTTCTTGTCACTGGAGCACTTGCACCTCAGCGACAGTACTGGACCCTGACTTATCAACACAGCTCCTGGGACGAATAGGGCAAAGTCAGCGACTAGGGTGCTAGGGAGATTCCCTGCGACCCCTGCGAAGAGCAGCTGAAGGGACAGACCCATACAGCTTTAAGAAATGCGTAGAGTGCTCTCTGAGACTCCCTCCAAACCCGGTTATTTTAAGAGCAGGCCAGGGAAAGCTGCCTCCAGGCCACCGAGACTGCGAGAATGCCAGCTCCCTGAGTCACTGGCTATTAGAGAGTATTTCATACAGCTCCACGGGCTGACTGCCTCTCCAATAGGAAAACGGGCAAATAAGCAGGAGACCAGACCCTGGCCTCATTAGGAGCCCGCCACAGCCCATGATGTGGAAGGGAGCTGTAATGTGGCCTCTGGCCCCATTCCAGGCCCTAATGGGCCACCCAGCCTCCCAACCAGCCTGGTATGGGGCTGCCCATCTGCGATGGATGCGCTGAACGGAATTTCGGGGCATAGCTGCTGGTCTTCAGCACTGTGGGCGCAAGGCCAATGAGACGCTCGTCTCCCATAACCGAGGATAAGACGAGGGAGAGGGACGGAAAGGGGCATTTCCAGGAGTGACACCTGTGAGGGTCTGTGGGTGGTCCACGTGGTGCTTTCCACAGGGGTGGAATGGGGCGAGAAGAGAGCAGGGTCGCAGACCCTCAGAGTTGCCCCCTTCAGCCTGATCCTTGCATAGCTGACAACATGGGTCCCCCTAGATACTGACCAGAGCCAGTTAGTACAAGAGGATGAGAGAGAAGGGAGAGGAGAAAAGGGAGGACATAAATACTGAGTCTGGGGATGGGGAGAGGGGGTGAAGGGAACGAGGAAGGGACAGTGTGCGCCATCTGTGGCCATTCTTTCCATGGTAAGTTGTATTCCAAAGGCCAGCTGCAGACCGAGACCGGAGACAGAAAACAAACAAACCATGGCATAATTAGCAGACAAGCAAAGGATGCTGATCAAACAGAACAGAGCCACTGGACCTTGACTCAAATCCTGGACATGACTTCTGAGTTGCCTGAGCCTCAGCAGGGTGCTCTGACCAGTGGTGACTTGCTTTCCCCAGTTCTGAAATGGGACAGACGCTTAGGTTTACGATGACAATTAAGTGAGCAGCAGAAAGTTCACAGAACAACGGCTGTAGCTGAGTAAGTGCCTGATAGTAGCATCATCATTACCTCCTTCTACGGCCTCAGAGGAAAGGGATTCTCAGCTACTGAAGTCAGCCAAGGGAAGGAGTGTTCTTTTTCTTCATCTGGCTCACGCCCAATCCCAGTCAATCCTCCCACTTATGGTTTGTTTTTCAGATAGTCTCACAGTGTAGCTCAGGGTGGCTTTGAACTTGGGATCTTCCTGCTTCAGTCTCTCAAGCACTAAGATACAGGCATGCACTACCACACCTAGCTCCTCTAAATTATTTATCCTTTATTTCATTTTTTTTTGAGATAGAGTCTCTCTGTATAGCCCTGGCTATCATGGAACTCGCTCTGTAGACCTGGCTGGCCTTGAACTCACAGAGACCTCCCTGCCTCTGCCTTCCAAGTGCTGGGATTTAAGGCAAGCGCCGCCACCATCCAGCTCAATTCTTTATTCTTAAACTACAAAATTTTCCCCATTCCAAATATTTTTACTAGCGGCCAGGTCTCAGTGTGAAACACCGATTTCTAAATACCTATACCCCCAAACTAGGATATAACTTTAAGAATAAAATCTACTTCATTGAAACCTGTGAACGTGCTAAGAAATATAGTCTTCAAACACATGTGAAAAGATCCAGGTAGCCTGAAAAATAATGGAACAGCCAGAGATGCCATGGCCACGAGGCTAGCCACACCTGAAAGCGCTTCACTGGCAGACTAGAGACCACACTCTCCCGGCCTCTGTTAAAACACTGATATCTCGTCCACTGTGATAAAAAAAAGTGGAAGCAGGGAGTTTTGTGCCACTATTATTTATCTGCCTGGGGTTTTGTTTGCTCAGTGTGGGGTTGGGGAGGCAGTACGCAATTGTGCACAGGTATGTGCCTGCACAGAAGCCAGACTCTGGACTCTTCCCTCCAGTCGGAGACTCTCACGGATCCTCCACACTGGTAGCCAGCAAGTTCTAATGACCCTCCTGTCTCTGCCCCCTGTAGCACTGGAGTGACAGCTCAGTTTTACCAATGCACATGAAACAAAAATAAATAAACTACTTTTTTAAAAAAAGAACTCACATCATTGTTTGGACAGCAAGTGCTCTGACCCACGGAACCATCTCCCCAGCCCAGATGTGACGGTCTCTAACTCAACTGAGCCACCTCCCCAGCCCAGATGTGGTGGTCTCTAACTTAACTGAGCCACTAGATGTGGCAGTCTCTAACTTAACTTTTCTAAATGATTTACCATATCTATTTACTGGATGTGTGTGTGCCCACCCATGTGCCATGTTATGTGTGTGATCGCACGACCTGGGGGAGTTGGTTCTCTCCTTTTACCATACGGGTTCCAGGGAATCAAACGCAGACTTGGTGACAAGCACCTTTACCCACTGAGACACCCTCCCCAGCCCTAACTTTAAGACATGGCAGTCCATCTCTGCATTATACAACCGTAGCTCACGAGATGAGACTTCAGAACTTCCTCTGCTGCTTTCCTGTTTCCGTGGATTGTGTTCACTCCGGGAGAAATAGTTTGCAACTGGAACGGTTTCCTTGCAGCTCCGTTTCACAGCTCCCTATTTGTCCTATATCCGTGCGTCTGCCTTGAGGCTGAAATTACAGGGTGAGGTGAAGCAAGAGAAAGAGCAGAGAGGTGACCAGGAACAACAGTGACCTCTTTCCAGGTCCCACCTCCTGGTGTGTACCACTTCATCCCAATACGGCTGTCCACTGTGAGTCCAATGAGATAATCCACGGATGGGGCCAGAGCCCTCAGGATCCAATCACTTTCGAAAGCCTGTCGGCTGGTATTAACCAAACCTTCGTTTAACACATGCTCCTTCTGGGGCTTGCTCCCTCTACACCACAACCCAGGTGGGATATAGAACCTCCACGAGTCCTTCGCTCTGTGTCTTAAGTTACTCTTCTACTGCTGTGCAGAAACCATGGCAAAGGCAATTTATGGAAGGAAGTGTTATTCCAGGCTTGCTCCTGTTTCAGAGGATGAGCTCGTGGCCATGACGGTGGGGAGCATGGCCTCGGGCAGACAGGCAGGCAGGCAGGTAACTGAGATCCACATTTTGAGCCGACTACCACCAGGGAGAGAGAGAACTAACTGGGAATGGTGTGGGCTTTCGGAAGCCCACCCCCAGTGACACACCTCCTCGCACAAGGCCATGTCCACTCATCCTTCCCAAACAATTTCCCCAAATGGGGACCAAGTGTTCAAGTATGTGAGACTATGGGGGGGGGGGCGTTCTCATTCCAACCATGGCATGTCCAGAACTAAGAATGCAAAGCCTCATTTGAATTCTGACCAAGGCTACATGGACTGTCTTTCAGACCAGAAACTGACGCCGTATCTTCCCTCCATGACATGCTTCAAGCTTCCTTTACCCATCGTCCCTTCTGGCAGCTTATGGATGGTGACAGGTATGTTACTGTTTTGTGGGAAAGGTGCTGATTTTACAATTGCGCTTTGTACTTATTCTCCATCCATCGCGGCTAGAAGAGACCCTCATGCGTGTAGAACGCTGCTCTCCAGGCAAAGCAGCGGCCATTTTCACCAGATCAACCTAACCATTTATATGCAGTTCTGCCACTACTGCATGTGGTCCCGGGGGAGTTTAGGGGGGGTGTCTAGGGTTCAGAGGCTGAGGAAGGGTAACTGGAGAAGGGCTCTATCTGCCACTATGGAGCTGCCATCAGTCTGGGTTGAAGACGTTGTAGTGTAGATGCTTTGAGGTCGTCCATGCTCTTCCCGTGAACCCACTGGTTTCTAGAGTGGAACTGAGCTGTCCTTGGGCCCCAATGAGGGGGTAGACATTGTTTATTTCTCTCCCACGGAATGAGTTCTTGAAACACTGTGATGTCACTGAGATAGATGGGTTAGGATGCTGTTTTGTCTATTGCCATCCTCGGATGATTAGCCAGTCCTTCATAAACATCCCCTTCTGATGAGGGCTCTGTGCTGGCTGCTCCAGCCTGTGACCCTGTGGCCTGTACAGCATGCTGCTCTCAGTGTTGCTCAGAACCACACCCCCTCCCCCAGCTTCCGGGCTGACTCTCCACACCAGCCAGGACCCTGATGCTCTCCAGCCACTTGCTTCAGGACCCTATCACTGACACGCCGGTGACTAGAAGAAATCCGCCATTCCACCCAGACATCAAGGACCTCTGCTCCCAGACCTCCTATATCTCATCTGCCTAAAGCTGCCTCCCCGGCTCATGGTTCCAGACTTGGACGGCCCCTGGCCTGCTACCGAAAACTACCGAAAATGTCAGGCTGCAGACATTTGAGGCCCAGCATCCCGCTACCTTTCCAGATCTCTGCTCACTCACCCCCATGGTTTCTCCCTCCACACACATTTTTATTGATTTTATTGAGCTACATTTTTCTCTGCTTCCCTCCCGGCCTCTTCTGTCTCCTTCATCCATCTCCCTTGGTCCCCATGCTCCCAATTTACTCAGGAGATCTTGTCTTTTTCTACTTCCCATGTAGATTAGATCCATGTATGTCTCTCTTAGGCCATTCTTCAGTCTAGAGGCATTTAGGTAGTTTCCAGGTTCTGGCTATGGCAAACAAGGCTGCTATGAACATAGTTGAGCACATGTCCTTGTGGCACAATTGAGCATCCTTTGGATATATACCGAAAAGTGGTATTGTTGGGTCTTGAGGTAGGGTTGTTTCCTAATTTTCTGAGAAATTGCCATAGTGACATCCATAGGGGCTGTACCAGCTTGCACTCCCACCAGCAATGCAGGAGTGTTCCCTTTACTCAACAACCTCCCAGCATAAGCTGTCATCAGTGGTTTTGATCTTGGCCATTCTTACAGGTGTAAGATGGAATCTCAGAGTTGTTTTGATTTGCATTTCTCTGATGACTAAGGATGTTGAACATTTCCTTAAGTGTCTTTCAGCCATTTTAGATTCCTCTGTTCGGAGTTCTCTGTTTAGGTCTGTACTCCATTTTTTTTTTATTGGATTATTTGTTCTTTTGATGAGAAATTTCTTGAGTTCTTTGTATATTTTGGAGATCAGTCCTCTCTCTGGTATCCTCCACACATTTCTGAAAACTTGCTTGCCCACTCGGAGTGCCTTCCTGGTCCCTCTCTGCGGGTCTGTTTCTTAGCCCCGCGTACACACCTGCAGGGCTCAGCTCAATGCCCACACCCTTTGAAAGCCTCTCCCCCCTTTCTCTAAAGCACGTTTACCAGCACCCATCGACTGGCAGCATTTCCTCCAAAGATTCCATTTTATCATTTGACTCACTGCGCCCCTCACCTCAAACTTCTTCTACATCCCATCCCGGAAAACGTCTGTTCAAATGTTCCTAGGCTTCCAGACCCTGGCCAGTTTCAGTTTCATTTTCCTCTAACTCCTTTGTACACACACACACACACACACACACACACACACACACACACACACCACAAACCTGACACTGGAGTGTATTCTAGGACATCTTCTTTCTTACTGTGAGAAAGGTTACCTGGGTTCACGCCAACTTAACTACAGTTTGTATTCCTTAACATATGGAAGCCACCCTGAGCATGGCACCCTGCATGCCAAGTGCCTCTGGAGCAGCCTGAGGGCACAGGCCCTCCCTCACATGACACAGTCCCATGGGTGAGGCTCTGGCTCACACATGACCTGCCTGCAGCCCTCTAGATCACGCCCTCAAATAACTGTCATTGTCACCAGTGCCACCCCATCTGTCCTTATGCCTGCCATTCATTCTGCCGAGAACATCCTTCCCAGCCTGCCCAGTGGTTTCCTGACTTCCCTACCTCCAGAAATCCCTCTCCACAGGCCCTTGGTTCCTCCTGCTGGAACCTCTGCAACCATACACTATCCACAGTATCCCAGTACCCAGCTCCATAGAGGGAAAGTCCTGAAGTTCAAACCTCGTGCTCCGACTGATCAACAGTGTGAGCTAGGGCGTTTTTCACCTCACATTCTATCCACGCTGTGTCTCTGCCGGGTGGATTCCCGGGACTCTGTGACCTCACACGGAACCACTCTGACCCCATGGAAATGGCCACATCTGCTGCAAAAGCACCCCACTTTCCCTCTGGCGTGCAGCATTCCACTGTGGTCTCTCCTCCAGGCTGCTGCTGAGACAGGCTAATGCCTGACAATAATATCAACTGCTTCCAAGCAGCAGTGCACTTGCACGCACGCATATGCACACACCCCTCCCCCAACTCACACATACACAATTGTCTTGGATCTCATTAGAGGGCCACTTGGATCTAGCAGCTTGGGGCTGGGCTTGAGATTCCACATTTCTGATGGGCTGGCGATGCTCCATACTGTAGCAGCTGCTGGGTGCACACCCCAGAGGTCCTGGGCCAGAGACTTTCCATGCTGGTGGTACCTGCCAATCACCTAGAGGGAGGCTAAGACCTCCACAACTGGTCCCACCATGCACCAACCCAATCGGAATTGTAGGGGCTAAAGTTGACCCATAAGCCCCACTTGCAACTGCTGGGGGTTGTTGTGGTTCATGCACAATAACAAGTCACGTGTTTTCACTTTAGTAAACAAGCTTGGTTGCCCCAAGTGGCACATGATGTGCTTGGTCAGATGCAGGCAGGAGTACTTAGGCAGGAAGTATGTAGGTAGGCAGGAGGCACATCAGAATGTATGCTTGCCCCAATTGCAGCCTTGTGGGTTCTGCCTTTTTGAGCATCCTACTAACCTAATTCAACACCATTTTCTGGGACTCCCGGGTATGGACCTGGCCAGTGTCCATCTTCCTG
This sequence comes from Myodes glareolus, assembly GCF_982192425.1. Taxonomy (NCBI): domain Eukaryota; kingdom Metazoa; phylum Chordata; class Mammalia; order Rodentia; family Cricetidae; genus Myodes; species Myodes glareolus. Next base: position 28,452,635 of record NC_142049.1, on the reverse strand, counting down.
GCCAGTATTTAATAAAGCTTGCTTTAGTTGGATGATCATGGCGTTGGTCTCTCTCCTTGCAGTTTTCAGGTTCAATCTGTGGGGTGAGGGCCCAGGGGGCGACACCTTTCCGGGAGCTTGGGAGATTTTCTGTTCTGCATCTAAACAATCCTCCCTCTCACCGCTTGGCTGCTGGGAGAATCTGGTGTTGATGACCGTGAGCAAGGAGGTAAAAACATTCCCAGGCCACACTGCTATGGTCAGCCCTGAGGCAGAGCGAGCACAGCCCCTGTTTGCCTGCCTGCCTTGTCCCTCCTCTGCTTCCTACAGCCCAAGCAGGGTCCTACAGCCACTGCCAACAGCTACCTTCACTGCAGGAGGCCAAGGCCATGCTGGCTGCCTTCCAGTGCCTGAGGCCTCATTCTCACAGGGAGCTGCCATGTAAGCCTGGCTATGGAGGGGGAGGGGGGTCAAGGAGAGTTGATGAGCATTTACTATATATATATATATATATATATATATATATATATATATATATATATACACATAAAATTTATAAATGAGCCAGCATTGGGGAGCTATAAACATGCAGCCTGATTTTATGGTTACTTGCATTTCTCCTTCACCATGAAGGTTCTAGGAAGAGCAAATTATCCGTGTTGGAAAGCATTCAGGGCCCTGGAGAGCTAGCCTTGGGCAGTAGATAAACTGTAGCAAGATGTTTAAAGCAAGAAGCTTTAAAGAGGTGTGGTCCCTTCCCTTTCCTGTGACCTCTTCAGTCAGAGGACCCGCAGGACACTGACAGTCAATGAGCCACTGGGAGCCCTGGCCCAGCACAGGGTAAATTGCATGAGGCCCAGACGGCTGTCACCCTTCTGCCCTGTGGGGCGGAACATTCCAGCCATTGCTTTCAGCAAGCAGAAGAGTCGATTTTCAAAATTGGTAGGTCAGTTGGTAAAGATCACAGGGCACAACAAAAGGACCTAGGTCACCAGATGGCAAGGGCGCTAAGGCACAGGAATTATACCACACCTGTGCTCACACACAGATGACTGAGAAAGAACTCGCTTCAGTACACTCCTTGCTGATAAGGAAAAAAAATCCAGGCTTTTGTCTTACACAAAGACATGAGCTATATTAACAGCCTGTGTGTCTTTGGTATCTGTGGGTGTCTACTAGACTAAACCCAAGTGCAGGAGGTGGGAGCTACAGCCACACTAACCACCAAAGCCAGCTTGGGCAGGGCAAGGCAGCCTAGGCTTCCGATTTCCCCTGGGCAAACTCGGACAGCAGGAAGGAGTCCAGTGAACCCACCACTCGCTCCCTGAAGCGGCTGACGGCTTTTAAGTGCCTACAAGATGGCCATGTTCACCTGTAATGAGGTTAGAAGCATGGCAGCCACAGACAGAAGCAATCAACTGCATCCCTGCAGATGGTCAGACCGCTGACTGAAGCAGAAACGGCTCATAATCAATGTGCTTGGAAACGTGAAACCGGGAATGCTGTGAGCGCTGTAGCCAAAAGACAGGCTCTGGACACTTGGACGAGCCGCCTGCTGGTGCATGCTTGCTTTTTGGCGACCAAAGTCCAGAGGCATGGCAAATGAGGATTAAAAGGGCTCAAAACCCCAGAGAAGCAACATATAAAACCGGTTTCCTTATGGGAACTAATATGAAAAAGAAAGAAAATGGGAAAGTCTGACCATCTCCATAGGGAAGAACCACCTTCACTCCTGACAGCGGGTGATAGCTAAGATGGACACAGGAGTCAGATTTGGGGGGGCTGCCTGGCATGTGCCATAGAACGGCGCAAGTTTGGGCTCCCTCCCACAAGGGCCAGCCCCAGTCCACACACCTCATCAGAGAGGGGCCCCACCCAACTCTGGAGCACTTCATTCCCCTGGTTAGGGAAGGAAACAAAACCAGACATCTGGGTCAGGAGCCTGAGGCTGGGAGTTCGTCAGCCTAGAGCTGTCACAGGGTGGAAGGAGCCCACAGGATGGGCCTCATCCTGACTCGGTCACTTTCTGTTGTGTGAGTAATGCATTTCTTCTTTGACTCACACTGGTCCGAGAAAGATGTCGGTCACACACACTTGGAAAATGGTCCTCTTTAACGCTCTCTTTCTTGCCCGCCTGTTTACAGTATCCCTTACCAGTGAAACTCAGAACACTTGTACAGCATGTGCAAATACCCAACCAGCTTAACTCTGCGATTGTTAATTCCATGAGATTTCTAAGAATGTGCAGGGAGGACCTAGGGGGGGAATGACAGGAAGGTGCCCTGCCTCTCTCTCTCTCTCTGAGTTCCTGGTCCAGGTACCCTTTGCTTTGTGGGAAGCAAGGTATAGCCCCAGGATCAACCTCAATTCAGCTTAGGCTCCTCCCAGAGCCTCAAAGGAAAGAAGCCTTCAAAGGAAGACTTTGCCTCTTAGCAACCTTTGAGGGCCCAAGATTCCCAATAGCCTACTTCTCCATTAATGGAAATTAGGACCAAGTAAAAACTAGTCTTCCACTCAGGAAAGACATCATGGGTGGCCCAAGACTCTGGGGTGAACTAAGAGCATACACCAAACAGATGGTATTGTTTTTCAATGGGCATAAAGCAACCCAACCGGCTTTGATATTCTGATGGCACAAATCGGACATGGCAGAGGCACTGCAGGGAGTAATGAGCTAGGGCTGGCTCTTACCTGCTCTATCCCTAGTCAGAGTCCCCTGCTTAGCCACTGCAGGCTTAACTCTGCCCTCTGCTAGGGGTGACACCCACCGTTGCAATATTTCACCAACAACTGTGCACTCTTCGCTGGCCAGGGCGGGGTCCAAAGTCCTGTGTTACATGTAACAGATTTGTGATTCTGGGGATGAAGTGGGTCTAGTGACCCCTTTTACATGGTTTGGTGGGAAAGACACAGGTCTACAGTCAGAGCTGGCTGGGTTCTGTCCCTACCCCCAACAGCCCCGAGCTGCAAACATCTCTGCCACACCTGTAAGAGCGTTGCAGGACAACCATTTAGAGAGGGATGGGTTGCAGAGGTTGCTGAGCACCATGCCTGCCCAGCACAGCAGATCCGTGATGGACCATCCTTAATAACGACAACCCTGGTCTCTACAGACCTTCTACCTTAGGTTGCTGATGTCTGGCTCCCTCTATGCCAGTCCTCATTGTATAGGGAAGCTGCCAGAAGGGAGGGCACCACCTCAACCAATCATTAGTGTCCACCCGAGGGAGGGAGGGGTCCAACCAGGAAAGAGGGCCAATGTGCTACCGGCCTTCTATGCCTTACTCAGCACACACACCCTTTAAACACATTGTGACCTTTATGGGTTGGTTGTATTAAATAAAGTTGATGTCTTGGTAAAGAAAAGCTATGCTGGAATGTCAGGCTACTCTCAGAGCACAGATGCTGTTTTTCAAGACCAAACCCAAGACACCCAGAAGGTCAGTTTCCTGAGATTTTGAAGCAAGCAACAGTGCAGACCCCTGACACCCAAACTTTGACCCTTCACTTTCTACCTCTAACTTCTCTGAGTTCAGCTTGCTTTTCTGTAAGTTGACCACCTAACTCCCAAGATCAAAGCAGACACGGGCCACGTTATTAAACTATGTCCAGGATACAGAAACACAGTGAACCTGGAGCAAGCCCATCTTCTCCCTTCTCCTCCCTTCCCTTTGATTCTGTGGTCCTCACTTAGTCATGCCAAAGGGCTGTTCTCTCCTCATCACACAGCCACAGGGATTCCCCAAAGGCCATTCTATCACGAGACAGACTCAGCATAGTCTCACCTGTAGGTGGCCACCTCCAAGCTGAGGCCTGTCTTCACCTGCACGAGCTCCTGGTACTCCCGCAGCCGGTCGGCCATGGCCAAGGTAAGGGCTTCTTTCTCGTCCTCCAGGCTGTCAATCACTCTCTGAAGAGAACAAAGAGCTTTTAGATCCACATCCCAGAACTTCATAGAGCAAACTAAGGAAACCATACTGACAGTGCAGGGCATGAAAGCATATGTCTCCTCTGTGCCGACAGTTTCTTAGAATGAATCTCTTGTAGGTGGAAGGTTCTCTCTTTATTGCATATGGAGGATTTTGATAGGATAGGTGCCTCTGTGTTTGGACTTCCAGACAAAATGAAGGCTTAGTTTATTAAAACCACTTTTGCTGCAGCCATCGGGCCCTGCAGGTAACCTAAATAACCCAACCAGGCAAGTCAGGTGCTACTTAAATGTTAGCCCCGACTAGAAATCTTCTTATAATACTTGAAACAGAAGTATTCTCTCATGTGAACTAAAAAGTCTCCCAAAGTCATGACTGTTGCAATAACAGCAGATAAGTGGATAGAAATATCCCTATTTTACCTAGAAATGGTATTTTAAAACAATCCAAGAATTACATCCCAGGCATAAATGAACAGACTCACACATACATAATTCTTCCTTTGGGAATGGAGTTAATAAGCCCATCCACCTGGTTAATTTCCTCCACTGGATCTGTCTTTTCCCAAGCTGGAAGACACTGCTGTCCCTGCCATCAGACCCCTGGCCAGAAACCATCAAGGACCAGCCACATAGTACGCACCAGGTAAACAGAATTTACGATTAAACAATCGAGACCTTATTACCCTCTTTAAAAAGTCCATTTCAAGCCAATACTGTCTGTTAATTAATGTACACTTTACAGTTCTGTGTTTCCTTCTTCTCTGCTGACCGGTCACTCTGAGGAATAATTAATCAAGCCAATATTGAAACACTGAGGCAAGTATTCTTGTAGCTTCTGTAATGGGAAGTAGCATTATGTGTAAATGTAATTAACCAAACTTGGGCACATATATGAGCACAGCCTTTGTAGAATTCAAAACGATTTGAGTGTTGGGAAAGGGGATTTGTTTTCGGTACTGCTAGAGATGCCCACCAAAAGGTCAGCAGTGGGTATGTCCTCCACAGACACAAGGAAGGAGTCTGAGAGTTCTCACCCTGCGGTCCTCAACTGTATTGTTCTATTCAGAGCAGGGTCTTTCTATGTCACCCTGGTTATCCTAGAGCTTGCTACGTAGACAATGCTGACCTCAAATTCACAGACATTCTCCTGCCTCTGCCTTCCAAGTGCTGGGATTATAGTTGCTCGCCGTGTCCATTAATGGATTAATCATTTTCAAAAGATGATTATCATGTAGATGAATCTGATTTTTATAGCACGCCCATTTGCAAGCCAATGATTGTTAAGCTTTCTGTATACAAATGGTGCCAAAAATTGTTAATTTTCTTAAGGATTTATTTTATTTATTTTACTTTAAAGTGTGTGTGTGTGTGTGTGTGTGTGTGTGTGTGTGTGTGTGAGAGAGAGAGAGAGAGAGAGAGAGAGAGAGAGAGAGAGCAGTTGCTCGCCACTGACATGGGTGCTGGGAAATGAACTCGGGTGCAGTACGCATTCTACAAGAGCAGCCAGGGCACACACTTAACCTCTGAGCCATCTTCCATCCTCAGCTGAGAATATTTTTAAAGCAAGATTCAGTTAGCTTTAAAAGCAAAGGGATACATCATAAAAACACTAATGTGGAGCTCGAGAGATGGCTCAGTGGTGAAGAGCATGTGGTCCTTTCAGAGGACCTAGGTTCCATTCCCAGCACCTACTCGGTGGCCCACAACATCTGTAATTCTAGTTCCAGGGGATCCAGTGCCCCTTTCTGACCTCTGAGAGCACCAGGCATGCATGTGGTACACAAACCCATAAAATAAAATAATCTTAAAAATTTTTAAGAAGAACCATTCACATCTCAGGGCATTATAAATCAGAATATATATAATATTATAGATTCCAAAACTGCCATTATAAGCAGATAGTGCAGTTCATCAAAGCAGGCCATCTGCCAGTCTTAAGGGACAGAGACGTCAGACTTGGCCATAATGTGCATTCACTCTCTAGCTAAGTCTCCATATTAGAAACCTATGAGGGAATACAAATTCAGATACAAGGTTGAAATCTAAAATGCACCCCCCAGTGAGTGTGTGCATGCACGTGTGTGTTTGTATGTGTGTATGTGTATGCTTGTGTGTGTACATGTTGCACTTTTTAAAAGAGAGGGTCTCAATACAGCCTAGGACAGCCTGTAACTCACAGACGTCTACCTCCAGAGTGTTGGCATTACAGATGTGTGCCACTATGCCTGGCTTGATATCTTTTCTAATACAATAAATTTGACCGAAGCATTAGAACTTGAGGATTTATCAATTACCCTTTGCAAAAAAATTTAAGTGCTGCTAGACCATTTAGAAATATCTATATCTATATCTATCTATATATCAGATGAACTCAGTTCTCCACTCACAGATCAAAATTATGGAGCCATGCCACAGCCCCGCCCAGGAATATTCTCTCCCCTCCCCCAGAACAAAGTCTAATTCTCTGTTCCCCACCCCACAAAATATAAACAGGAAAAGAAAGCTGCTCTGAAGTTGAAATAAATTTAGTTCCAAGCAAATTTCCATGTGAGTCAACTCTTCCCACACGGTGAAAGGAAAAGCCTCTGACTTTAGGAAGCAAAAATGAAATCACAACCAATCCTGCCAGTGGGAGGAAGTTTCAGACTCCGGCTCTGCTCTGCCAAAACTTTGCATGCCATGGGCCCAGCCAGGAGTGCTGGAGCCTCCCACACAGGGTGGTACTTCCAGGCTGCACAGAAGCAGTTTTATCCGAGGCTGCAAAATCTCAGGGGAGATCACAGTCTTTTAGCTGCTATGCAGAGGACTTTCCAGTAACATCACCCACAGCGCTAAGCTGTAGTTCTATCTCAGGGACGGCGGGCTGCTACTGCCTCTGAACCACGCTTGCGCCTGCCCTGGCTGAGCGTATCAGACAGACTGGCCAGAGCTTGCTGAAGTCCCAGTTGCCTAGGATCTTAAATGTTGGGGGCTGAAGGGAACTTAAATACTAGGATAGTTCATTCACACCCAAAACTAATTAATAAGAAGCATAAATTAAGCCAGGTGTGGAGGCACATGCCTTTAATCCCAGCACTCGGAAGGCAAAAGCAGGAGGATCTTTGTGGGTTCAAGGCCAGGCTGGTCTACCTAGTGGGCAGCCAGGACTACATAGAGAGATCTTGTCTCAAAAGGAGGAGGGGGAAGAGGAGAAACAGCAGTGTCAGTGTGAATGGGGTGTCATTGTATGTTTATAGCCGTTCCAAGCAGCACCCTAACCTCTGGGCTTATCTCACAGTGCCAGGAGGGCATTAGCGGAGCATCTCACATCGGCTGTGTATAACTCAGACCGCTGACCTTTGCCTGCCTTCTGCACAGATCTCCTTCAGCAAGGAGTGCCCTTCTTCGGGTTGCTCTTCCACAGTCCTGGAGGCAACTTTGATTTCCCCCTCTCTCTCTTACTCTATTCAACCTGCCATCAAACCTTGATAGCTTGAACTTGAAAGTAGGGTCCTTCCTCGGGGCAGCATTTCTGCTCCCCGTCCAAGACTCCTGCAGTTGTTGCAAGGGTGTCATCATGAGGTCTCCCTGTCCCCACCATGATCCAGCACAGACTATGCTCAACACAGCAGGGGAGGATCCACTAAGACATCCACTCTGCTCAGGACTCTCAGCGGGCTTGCGGTGGAACTCAGATTTAGAAAGAGGCACCTGAACAGAGAGCCTGCTTTTTTCGCCGTCCCAGTCGCGCAAGCTTCCTGACTTCTCCGGGAGTGGCGTGCACTGACTGGTGCCACCTCCAGACATTTGCCATCAGAGCGTGTCCTCTTCCATTTTGTTATTTTTTTTCCCACTGCTTTTTCCCATTGTCACAAAGAATGAGCCTGGCACCCTGGGTGCTTGACAACTATTAATTGAATAAAGTAATTAAATTCATTCAACCAACGGCAACCTGTGAGCTGCTCTGCATTTTCACGGATGAGGAAACTGGACCACACAAGGGTCAATGAGCTAAATCTTGAGGAGAATTTATAATCTGAGATAGACTGAGAGTCAGAATTCACCCCATAACAGGAAGGCTTCAATGACACGACTAATCCTGCCTGAATTCTTACGAAAAGAAATGTCTTGTTCTTGTTTTGGAATCATTCACACACAATTGGAGCTAGCAGCTAAAAGCTCCCATTACAGGGAAATCATGAGTGTGTCTAGGGTGAAGCAGGAGTAAATGATGTCATTAAGGCCTTTCTGAGGGCTACTAACAGGTTTTCCAACATCTCCTGCCATCAGGATACAGAAAAAAGAAAATGAAAGAAATAATGCTAAAATCATACACCAGGGAGCATGGTCTGAAAGCATCTTTCAGCTCTAGAATAACAGGTTCCCTCTGGGTTGGCATCTTAAAGTTCTAAAAAAGCAGGCCACCTCTGGGCTGGCATTCTAAGGTTCTAAGACTGCAGGCCTCCTCTGGGCTGGCATGCTGAGGTTCTAATACAGCAAGCTTCCTCTGGGCTGACATCCTAAGGTTCTAAGAAAGCAGACCACCTCTGGGCTGGCCTCCTGAGGTTCTAAGAAAGGAGGCCACCTCTGGGCTGGCATCCTGAGGTTCTAAGATAGCAGCCCACCTCTGGGCTGGCATCCTAAGGTTCTAAGATAGCAGGCCACCTTGGGCTGGCTCTTAGAAAGGACAATTATCATTTAACTGATTTAGAGGTAAAGGTTTCTCTTGTATAAAACAGGAGAAAGCAAATGTGGCCGAGTGGTGAGCTGCTCACCTCAGTCAGTGTGGATGGAATCCTGTTTTGGCCACTTACTGACTAGTGGCCCACCATTAATTTTACCATCTGTAAAACAGGGCTAATCTTAGCCTCCACCTCCTGAGATTGGGTGTGTGGACTAAGAGTGAATATACAGACTAGACCTGAGACTCCCCAAGGCTAACTATTTAGTAATGCAACCTTTTTTTTTCAGGAAGTCAGCTAAGTCAGTCTTTATATTTTCATTCTCTCCAGCGTCAGCTTCTAAGGAATTTGAGGGGGAGGGGAGTAGAGGCTTGGGGCTGCAACAATATTTTCTCTTTAATATAATTCTGAACACTGTTTATGACCGGTGATTAGTCTTTCAGAACGGGATCTGAAATGCAGTTTGCTGAGAAAGGGGTCATAATATAGTGAAGATTGCAGCTGGTAACATTTAGCAAAAATAAAACCTAAACTAATTGAGACTGAAGAAAAAAAATAATCGGGGTCCTCATTGACACTGTCCTGGCTCTCATTTCCAGAAAGGGGGTTGCCAAATCAGAAACAGATGCTAGGGTAGGGAGCTGAGGGTGGGATCCTATTGGAAGTCAGGAGTGACCGCAGTGTGACTTAACTGGGGTTGGAGTCCTGACAGAAGGGTTGGACAGTGATTCCACTTACACTTCCAAGTCCTGACCTTTCCTCCATTTGGGGAACTCCACTTCTACCTTCTCAGATTTGAGGTTCCACTGAGGATTTTATTAGGAAGAAAGAATCTGCTGGTAAAAAGAATCATGAAATCAGAGCTTCAAGGCCCCCAAAATATTCCAAGGAGGATGGGAGAGGGAGGTGCCCGAAGTCTACAACCCCAAACAAGGGATCCCCCCCCCCCAGGTTGATTCCTTGCGACTTTCCATGATCTCCTGTTCAGTCTCTGACTCTCTGGCTACTCAGCCCTGGGGACCCAGAGGAAATCAAGAGGTTTGCTGTCACATCACCCCAGTCATCCATTCGACACATCTAGCGGTCACGTGGGATTTTAAAGAACACACAGCATCTCCAACCTTCAGCTCCCAGCTGCAAACGCAGCTCTTAAAATCGTCCTGAAGTTGTGCTCGTGTTATTTCAAACCATTTTCCTGAAGAACTACCAATAGTATGATTAGGGAGTACTTCCAGTTCTGGCTGGGGCTGGGTGGGGTGGGAGCCAAAGACTAGAGCTGAACCCGAATGTACCGACAATAACTGAGCCACAGGTATACTCACGCCGCGGCGGAGGGTTAGCGCTCAGCTGCTCTGAAATAGGAACCGTTTATATTAGTCTGTAGTTGTAATAACATCTCACCACCGGGACCTGCTTTCTCCTAGTTTCTACACAACCCAGGTCTCTGCCGTCAGCTCATACTGTGAGCAAAACAGCCCTGACCCCTTTTCAGTATGACAATGACTTAGTCCTCTGAAGGGAACAAACAAAACCCAGAAAAATACGACAGCAGCCCAGAGAGCTCCGAGCAGCTGCCTCCAGCTGGAAAATAGTTCTGGCAAAATTAAAGAGGCACTTGGAGTCCTAGAAGCGTGGGCGGCCTCCAGGTAAGGACTTGGCAGTGCCTTGAAGCTCCCAGTGCACTACCAATCCGAGTCCAAAACCTGGGCTGAGTTTTGGATTTTAGGCTACTAGATCTAGCAAGCCCAGGAAACAAGAAAGAAAGGAAAAGAGAGGCAAAACTAGCAGGGCCGTTGGTCAGGACGTGCCTAGACACGTCTGTATCTAAATGTGACACACTAAAAAGATGATGGACACTAAGTTATCCACCGGGACTTGTCACATGACATCAGCTCTCTGATTGAAGGATCATTGCACCAAGCCCTTATTCTTAGGCTAGCTACATGCCAGAAACCTGCGATCTCATAAATAGCAAAGCCGCTGGCAGTGTACGCTTCCCTGGGTGGGGTTGGACCGGCTGAGGGTGCAGGGAACCCTGCCGCTCGCCCACTGGGTGCGCAGGGGGTGTCTGGACAAGGCTATAGGGAAGGGGCGCGGTCCCTGGCCACGGACCTGCCGCTCCTCGGCCTGAATCCCGTACTCCTCGCGCATCCGCAGCAGCTCATCCTCCAGTCGAGCGCGCAGCTGCTCCAACTCCAGCGCCTGGTTCCGCAGCGCATCCGCCTCCTGCGCGCACAGCTGTGCCTCGTCCTCCGCCTGGCGCCGGCTCTCCTGGCCGCGGCGCAGCGCCTGCTCCAGCTCGCGCACCTCGTCCTCGTACAGCTGCACATTCTCCCGCCACGACTCGGCCACCAGGAGCGCGTAGCTGTCGTGCACGTCCTGCAGGCGCGGCAGGGGCGCCGCGGGGCCGGTGGCGCGGGCTCGGAAGTGCATGGTGAGGCTGGCGGCGCGGGCACGGAGCTCCCGCACTTGGCGCTCGTGGACCGCATCCAGGTCGCGGCGTTCAGCCTCCAGCCGGCCCAGCAGCGCTTCGAGGGCGGCGCGTGCTCCCAGGGCCTCCTCCAGCTCCCGCCGCTCCGCGCCCAGCTCGGCGTCCAGGCGGCTGCGGGCAGAACTGACTTCCGCGCTCTCTCGCTGCAGCTCCCGCAGCTCTCTCTGCAACGCGTCGCGCTCGCCCTCGGCCAGCGCTGTGGACCAGCTGAGTTCGTCCAGCTGCTGCCGCAGGTTGCGCGCCTCCTCGGCGAAGCGCGTCTGGTCCTCGATCCAGAGGTTCTCTTGGCTCAGCCGGCGGCGCAGTTCCTCCTCCAGCAGCAGGTTCTCGCGCTCCAGCTCCCGCACCCGACACACGTAGTCGTAAAGCCGAGCATTGAGTTCCTGAAGCTCGGCCTTTTCGGAGCCCGTCTGCAGCCGCCAGGACAACATTTTGCTGGATGTGCGGGACTCTTTTTGATTAGCTTGCCTCCTGCCCTGATCTTGTCCCTTCCCGACCCGCCGCGCCGCGCCCGCCTGGATGCTGCCTCGGAGGCCCTCAGACTGGCACTCCGACTGGGGAGCTTCGCCACTTAGTGGCCGGGTCGTGCGGCCGTGGACTAGGGCCACCGCCTCCAGCCAATCAGAACGCGGCCCGCGCGGCCACTGTGGCCGGACAGCGCCCCCTGCCGGGAAGATTGCAACATGGCGAGACCGCCCAGCTCTGACCCCTGGTGGCCCAGGGTAATCTTTATGGCTACCTGGGACACATCACAGGACTCCTTTGTTGTTACCGCGCAGGCGCACCTAAGGCACCCCCAAATCCCAGATTTCCTTAATGAAAAATAAGTTGCCTGCAAAGTACCGCTGGGTGACAGGCCTTAACAAATAGGATGTTTCTCCTGGGTGGAGTTGGAGATGGGCGTGGTGTATTCTTTAAACACAAACTAGGTTTGTAGCTCAATGATAAAGTGCTTACCTAGCATGTGTCAGGCCCAGATATCAATACTCAACCACCACAAAAAAATTTTGTTTATGTTTATTACATATCCACACACACACACACTTGTATCTGTATTTAAAATAAGATCATTTTAGTGCTTTTAAGATTTTTTTATTTTTTATTTTTATGAATGTTTTGCCTACATGCATGTATGTGCATCACTTTCGTGCCTGGTGCCCACAGAGACTGGAAAAGAGAGTCAGATGCCTCTGAACTGGAGTTAAAAGCAGTTGTAACTCAAAATGTGGGTGCTGCAACTGAGCCCACCCCCTCTGCTGCCAGTGCTCTTAACCACTGAGCCGTCTCTCCAGCCTTAGATACGTATCTTTTAACTTCTGGCCTGAATGCATCTCCACTCGACAACATTTTATGTTCAAGTAAGATTTTCTTCCCACGCAGAGTGGGAAACCCTGCTTCCCTTCTTCCTTGCACAAACCACCTTTATGGGACTTCATGCTTTGCAACATCAACTTCATTCTGGTGGAGGAAGAACCTAGGAAGACTTTGAAGTGCTCCAAGCACAGAACATTCTAGACACCTACCATCTCTCCAAACTTTTGCAACTGCCTGATACAAACCCTCACTGTGACAGTCTTCTTTCCCTTCAACAGTGTGCCCTTAAGAAAACACTCAGTTTAATCACCATAGAAACCACGGCTCTCTCTGTTTTTACATCCTTGCATTTCATTACATTACACAGCAGTTATTCAAGTTACAAATGACAGTAACTGGAGTCAGTAGCATTAAGGAGTGCAGGAACAAGCTCAGCTCCATGGAGACAAACCAGCACAAAAAAAAAAAAAGGTCTGAAGAAGCCACCCAGTGGCCACTGGGCTCTTTTCAACAAGGCCACCAGTCTTTGATATTTCAGGGGCACAGGAAGATGGGTTGCTCTAAGTCACTTGAGGAAGCTCCCAGGGCTCTCCTTGTGAGGGATAGGAGTCTGTCCACAAACCACTGCAGAAAGTGGGCTCTTCTTTGCCCAAAGACCCCCATCTCCAAGGCGTCATTCTGCAGGGGATAGAAATGAATGTGTCAAATGGATGTGCTATCCAGCTCAGAATTCCTTCTTTTTCTTCTGAGGCTTAGTGGGCATGGAGGACCAAGACACTGGGCTGGGAGCCCTAGACCCCTGTCCTTATCTCTTCTCCTATTCACACCAGGGACGCATCAACACTTGATCTTTGATAATCATCAGACCTGCCTGCTTACCCACTCTGAGCATCCTCTCCTTGGCCACCCCATGACAGCAGACCATCCTAGGGCAGCTATAAAGTCACCAGGACTCAGCTGGAACCATTCACTCTCAGCACTTTGTCCACACATCCATGAGTTCTGGCTAGGCAGGGGACAGCCCTGCCTGGAAGTGGGGAACCTTCATGGACATCAGTGGGCCTCCTAAGAGATTGCTTTGCTCTGGCTCCTGGGTTTTTCCTGCCCCTCCCACCAGAATTTTAGAGTTTGAAACTCAAAGCTTCCCCTTTCTTACATTGTAAACCCATCTCTGAGGAAATGACTGCCCCAGGGTATAGCTTAACAGAATCAAAAACATGTGCCACTGGGAATATTGCGAAACAATATCCCATTGATTGTATGTAATCTTCATAGAACTGAGACTCGGAGGCAGGGACAAACTTCCCTAACTACATGACTACAGAACGTGGGAAGGAGCAAGCGTACTAGAGGTGACCAGAGCAGCTAACTTGAGCAGGCGAGGTCTGCACGTTTAAAAAGAAAAGAAGTAGGTGGGAGACGAGAGCTACTTGCAAAGGACTGGGTGAGGGGCCAGTGACCAACAGGGTTGCAAACCAAGAGTCTCTAGGGTACTAGTGCTGGGGAAGCCTGGAACTCTGGGAGATGCTCCCCCCCCCCATCCCAGCGAGGAAAGCTGCAGAACAAACCCTGGGAGGGAGAAGGAGAACACACCCTCTCTCTTCCTGCTGCTTTCCGACTAGCGTCTCCCACTGTGCAAGCCAGAAATTGTTGAAGCCTGGCAGTGTGTCCGGCAGGACTCCCTCTGTGGTAGACTGCCAGCTGTTACCTTACCGTGGGGTCAGCACAGCCCTTGCTGAAAAGAATTCTACAAGCTTGTAATTCATAATATGGCAAAAAAAAGAATTAAATTCTCAAAATTCAACATGTCCTAATCATTCAGCTACATTTTTCTCTTCTATTCTTGAGGGTCTGTGTGGGTGCTGTCCATAAACATCACGTCGTGTCCATCTGTCCATGAACATCGTGTCGTGTCCATCTGTCCATCGACATCACATCGTGTTCATCTGTCCATGGACATCACGTCGTGTCCATCTGTCCATGAACATCGTGTCGTGTCCATCTGTCCATCGACATCACGTCGTGTCCATCTGTCCATGAACATCACGTCGTGTCCATCTGTCCATGGACATCACGTCGTGTCCATCTGTCCATGGACATCACGTCGTGTCCATCTGTCCATGAACATCATGTCGTGTCCATCTGTCCATGAACGTCACGTCAGGGTGTTGACAGTTTGCACGTTAGAAACAGGAGGCGATGTATTGTCATTGACGGGGCCTTGCTCTGTGGGTTGTCCGGCCTCAGGAAATCTCCCTAGTGCTCTCCTGTTAAGAGTGCAGGGCACACTTCGCAGTGCGTTATGTTGTAGCTATTGAGTTGGGAATAAATTGGTGCTGGAGAAGTAGCTACATCCTGATCCCCAGCAGGCTTGTGTGTGTGTGTATATGTGTGTGTGTGTGTGTGTGTCTGCGATTGCATGGGTTTCCACTCCCCCACCCCACCCACTTTTTTCTCTAGTGTAGTGATATTTTGTTTGTGTTTTTTGTTTGTTTGTTTTCGGTTTTTTGTGGGTTTGTGTGTGTGTGTGTGTGTGTGTGTGTGTGTGTGTGTGTGTGTCTGTGTCTGTGTCTGTGTTTTGGTTTTTTGAAACAGAGTTTCTCTGTAGCTTTGGAGTCTGTCCTGGAACTAGCTCTTGTAGACCAGGTTGGCCTCAAACTCACAGAGATCCACCTGCCTCTGCCTCCCAAGTGCTGGGATTAAAGGTGTGTGCCACCACCGCCCGGCTTTGTTTGTGTTTTAACAAATAAATCTTGCCTGAGGATCAGAGTGCAGAGATAAGCCACTAGAGGCCAGGTGGTGGTGGCCCATACCTTTAATCCCAGTACTTGGGAGTCCCATGCCTTTGTCCCAGCACTAGGGAGGTAGACACAGGAAGGGATGTAGCTGGGTGGAGAGAGGAATATAAGGCAGGAGGAGACGGGAGCTTATTGTAGTCTGAGGATGCAATCTGAGCATGCAGTCTGAGGACAGGATCACCCTTTGGTCTGAAGATTCGGTAGAGGTAAAAGGTCTCTCTAGTGGCTGGATGCACTGTTTCTCTCATCACCCCCTGATAGCTGACTCTGGGTTTTATTATTGATACCTATTAAAATTTGTACGACACTCAGGCTGGCCTTGAACTCCAGCTCTCCAACTTGCAATCCTCCCACCAAGCTCTGCTAACGACAGTGGTTTAAATGTTTGGATATTGTTATTCTTAAAAACAGTCTTCTTTAGCAGGCAAACACTTCAAGAACCTTCTATCCATCCCGTTGTTCATTGTAATGAAAGAGATGTCAGTACTAGTGTGGAATTGGAGGAAAACAAGAAGCAGGCTTTCAGTGAAATCCCAAAGTTGTGAAGACCTTCCGGCAGGGAGCGCTCTAAGACTGGAGAGCCAAAGGAGTCTCTGGATGACCTGACCTAACAACCCCCTCCACAACCTTGAGGGAAGAAGGATGCTCTCTGGAGGGGAAGTCCAGGGTCTCACAGCTAACCTTTCACGGAAAGTACCGAAGAGCAAGAGGGGCCTCTGTGCTGGGTTGGAGAAGTGGGAATAGGGGTTCCTTTCTGGTTAGGAGGAGAAGGAGTCACAAGGCCTTGGCAAGCCCTGGGAATGTTAAAGGATTGTCACCTTTCTCCCCCCCTCTCCAGCTCATAACACAGGGAAGTGTTACGCCCCAGACAGAAGGCCAAAAAGGAACGGCCTCACTGATTTTGAACCTTAAGTCTGGCCCGATTCTTAGGGACACTGGGAAGATCTCAGCAAGATATAAGTGGAGAGAATGTCCTGAACAAGGAGTCATAGGGGAGCTGGGCTCTTCCAGAGAGAGGAAAATCTTGAGGGGTTGCTAAAGAAGGAGAATGAAGGCATAGTAGTAACCAGGGCCTGGCACAGAGGGCCTGAGGCCTCTTCCTGGGTAGAGCTGTGAGGATATAGGTAAACTCAGCGACATGGTGGCTCAAGCCTATAATCCCAGCCCTTGGGAGGCTGAGAAAGGAGGATCTGTGTGTGAACTGACAGTGAGTCAGAGGTACATAGAGAGCTCCAGCTCGACCCCGGGCTGTAGAATGAGACTCTGTCTCCAAAAACAATCAAAGCCAGTTATAGTATGGGCTCCCATACAGAGGCTGTAACCCCTATTTCCTGGAGGCATATGGTGACAGCAGGCCAGGAAAAGACACTCCAACAAAGATGGGGACACCAGCAGGGCCAGACCCCCCTCTAAGATGGCCTTGGACAAATCAGAGGAAGGCACTCTTTTTGAGCCCGTTGCTTACAGCCTTGTTGCTTTGGCCAAGGCGTCCTAGAGGCTCCGCACCTGCACCCACGCCTTAGCAAGTCCAGACAGTCAGAACTGCAATCCCAGCATCCCTTCTCTCGACAGCTTTCTTCAGCGAGCACGGCAGCTCCTTGTCTTAGTTAGGGTTTCTAGTCTGTGAAGAGACGCCATAACCATGGCAACTCTTACAAAGGATACCATTTACTTGAGGTGGCTTCCATTTTCAGGGGTTTGGTCCATTCTCCTCTTGGCGGGGAGCGTGGCAGCTGGGAGTATGGTGATCAGATATGGCGCTGGAGAACTCTACAT
Organism: Myodes glareolus; assembly: GCF_982192425.1. NCBI lineage: Eukaryota > Metazoa > Chordata > Mammalia > Rodentia > Cricetidae > Myodes > Myodes glareolus. The sequence continues at coordinate 28,435,685 of NC_142049.1, read as the reverse complement.
CTTGATCCAAAGGCAACAGGAAGTGAACTGTCTCTCTGGGTGTGGCTTCCGCATATATGAGAACACCAAGCCCGTCTCCACAGTGACACGCTTCCTCCAACAAGATCACGTCTACTCCAAAAGGCCACACCTCCTAATACGCCACGCCCTTTGGGATTCTTATTCTTTATTCTTTGGGTGCGGGGTTCCGCTATCCAGCTCCCAAATTATCACACGGCATCTTATTATTACTTATGAATGCCCGGCCTTAGCTTGGCTTCTTGCTAGTCAGCTACCTCTTGCCCCTGGACTTTTATCTTTCTCTATTCTATACACCTTTCTTTACTTCGTATTCTGCGGCGTGCTGTGTAGCTGGGTGGCTGGCCCCTGGTATCCCCTCTCTAGCTCCTTCCTCTTCTCTTTTTCTCCTTCTATTTGTTCTCTCTGCCTGGCAGCCCCGCCTATCCCTCCCCTGCCTAGCTATTGGCCTTTCAATAGATCCTTTATTAGATCCGTCAGGTGTTTTAGGCAGGCAAAGTAGTTAAACAAGTGTGATTTAAAAGACTGCAAGCAGCTTGAGCCGTGGCTCAGCGGCTAGGAGCGCCTAATGCTCTGCTCTAGTGCCAGAGGACCCGGGTTCGAGTCCCGCCTGCCACTAATAGCGATTGGTTATCGATCGCTATTAAAAAAAAAATCGGAAAAAAAGACTGCAGCTCATCTTATAAACAAATACCCCACAGCATAAACGAACATAACACATCTTCAACCTATATTCCACAACGCCCCTTGTTCCAGCCTTTGCCTTGGCCAGTGAAAAGAAGATTTCCTAGTGAAGGGTAGTGAATGTCAGCGGAGAGAGGTGATCAGCGGAGAGAGGTGACATGTAGACCAGGTAGGCTCCCAACCCTGGCCTTTTGTGGTTATTTAAATCCCCCCAGAGATGGGGATCAGACCCTTGAACTGATAGAATTTGAGTTCCCATTATCCTTTGGAAATGGAGGCTCAAAGTGGAAATTAGGTGGAGATGCAGACATCAGTACTAGTGCGGAATTGGAGGAAAGCAAGAAGTGGGCTTTCAGTGAAATCCCGAAGTTGTGAAGACCTTCTGGCAGGGAGCGCTCTAAGAATGGAGAGCCAAAGGGGTCTTCGGATGACTTCGCCAAACAACCCCCTCCACAAGGATGCTCTCTGGAGGGGAAGCCCAGGGTCTCACAGCTAACCTTTAATGGAAAGTACCGAGGAGCAAGAGGGGCCTCTGTGCAGGGTTGGGGAAGTGAGAATATGGGGTCTTTTTCAAGTTAGGAGGAGAAGGAGTCTGAGCAAATCTGCCCACAACAGGCCCCTCTTTGTAGAAAACAGGCAACTGCAGAGAAGAGGCCACCACAGGCCTGGCAGTGAGGGCTGAAGAGTGGCAGTAGGTACCTATGTGTCCCGGACACGACAAGCTTTCTGGGCCCATTTCCTTACCTGTGGGATGAGAAGAGAGCACCTCTCTGTGGGGGTAGCACAGAGGTATCCTGGGGAGCCTGTCATATGGAGATGGCTGGGGCCATGCACTCCAAGCTGATGGTACCTGCCCAGGACACAGAGAGAACACTGGCTTACACCCCTACGCCCCCTCACCACGCACCAATCACTGTTCTGAGCTCTGAGAGTGGACAACGAGCACATGCCTAGGGCCTGACACACAGCCCTCCGTAAATGCGGAATATTCTCAAGGGTATAATGGTTGGAAGCTCGGTCCTTAGGCATCCCCTGGAGACAGATGGCCAGAGAGCTGTTTCAGGAAAGCCGAGAAGAGGAGGAGAGCTCCCAGAACCCCGATACTCATCAGAATCCAGGTGGGCTGGGGACAAGGGACTGCGCCTCCCAGACTCAGTTTCCTCCTCTGTAGAGCTTTCCTCAGGGGGTCACTGGAAGGACTAGGAAATAGGAGGGTCTCAGGACACAGCTTTGTCATGCCTGCTGCGTTTGGAAACCTGTTTGAACCCAGCCGCTCTGGTAGAGCCCGGGGCGTTCCCCACTCGGCTCTTGGTGCTTCTGGCTGTCTCTGGTGGGCGGGTGGCTTGCTTATCACGGGTTCATAGGAGCCCAGCAGCTGTTTGCTGGGGTCTAGGCTGCCTTTTCAAAAGGTATAAAAATAGCGTTTGTCATGTAGAAAAGAAATGTTCAGTACCTTAAGTTGCATGACTCCCCTGTTTCAATTTGGAAAGTCATGTTATATACATTACAAATGAACTTGTTGTGCCCCCTCCAGCGGTAAGGAAACACCCCCCTGGCTCATCTTCCTGACAGGCACAAGGTGCTTGCTTTTAACTGAGAACTAAAAAAAACTCATTTATTTTTAAAGAAGAACAGCATATTGGCACCCACTAGTCCTAAAAGCCCCTTTCCCCTGGAGGATGTTAGTGGCATTCCTGCTGCAGTCACTCAGAGACTGGCTTTGAGTCCCTCTTGTGTATCTGGTGCCAGGTGGCTCCTAGGAACTTAGAAAAAAAAAAAAAGGAAACAGCCTAGCTCCCCATACACCCGCTCCTAAGACTTGAGGCTTCATAGAGGACTTGGTTGCCCCCGTCTGCCACCGCATCTGTTCCCTCCCTCAATGACATCCAGGATTCATTCGGCAACCGTCTCTGCTCTGCACAGACTGTTCTTCTGAACCTACTGTGTCTCACGCCTGGCGTCTGCTTGTGCCACGAGCCCCAGCCGTCCCTCCTCTAACAAGGCACGATGCGTCTTGGATCCCCAGGCATGGATGCCAGTTTGTATCTAGCAGTAGACACCAGCTGTGGCTCACTGTGGTCTGTTCCCTCTGAGACTCCCTGGAGTTTAATTCAAACAGTGAGACCTTAAGAGAATAGAGACCTAATCCAGCTAAGGTGTTTTGACATAGAGCTTCAGATTAGCTAATAAACAAACAAACAAATACATAATAAATAAATAAACGTGGTGTGGGAGAATTGTCTGTATTCTGTCAATCATGTATTTTAATAAAACGCTGATTGGCCAGGCAGGAAGTATAGGTGGGTCAACCAGATAGGAAGTGGAGGCAGGGCAATGAGAATAGGAGAAGGCTAGGGAGGAGGAAACTTCCTCAGCCACTCCTGCGCAGACCACCGAAGAGGCAGCATGTAACTTGCCCAGCTGAGAAAGGTACGGAGCCATGTGCTAATGTAGATCAGAATAATGGGGTAACATAAGTTATAAGAGTTAACA